>NC_064616.1:733511888-734141888 GCF_023898315.1 Schistocerca nitens | reverse complement strand
ACGTCCATCTGATTTTCGCTCCACCAGTACATCTAAGAAGGGTAACTTTCCATCCTTCTCCACCTCCACTGTAAATCTTATGTTCTGATGTATACCATTCAAATGTTCAACAAACTGCTGCAGTGCCTCATTGCCATGTGGCCAGATTAAAAATGTATCGTCAACATACCTGAAGAAGCAGGATGGACGTAAGGGAGCACTGTTCAACGCTCGTTCTTCGAAATCCTCCATGAAGAAGTTAGCTATGGCTGGTGACAGTGGCGAACCCATGGCTGTTCCGTCAATCATTTCATAATACTTTCCACCATACAAAAAATAGGTGGTCGTCAAAGTGTGTCGAAATAACTTCAGTATTTCAGGAGAGAAATGAGCAGCCAACATTTTTAACGTATCTTCAACTGGAACCTTTGTAAACAAAGAGACCACATCTAGGCTGATCATGATGTCATTCGGACCTATCCTCATCTGCTTTATAATGTCAACAAACATTTTTGAGTTTGTAATATGATGGCTACAGTGGCCGACTATAGGTGCTAATAATTTGGTTAAGTATTTTGCCAACCGATATGTAGGAGACCCAATAGCACTAACAATAGGTCTCAACGGAACCCCATCCTTATGGACTTTGGGTAGACCATATAACCTGGGTGGCCTTGGTGCTCTTGGTCGTAGATTCTTGACTAGTTCTTCTGGGAGGCCAGAGTTCTTCAGTAGCTCCCCTGTCTTCCTACTAAGTGCTGCTGTGGGATCCCGTTTAAGAATACGGTATGTGGCATCTTCCAATAATATGGCCACTTTCTTATGATAATCGGTAGCATTGAGGATAACTGTGGCATTCCCTTTGTCGGCTGGTAGTACAACTAACTCTTCATTCTTCCCCAACGATTTCAATGCCAGTTTCTCCACTCTGCTCACATTGGGCTTAGGAGCCTTGGCTGTTGCTAAAATCCGACTAGTTGTAAGCCTTACCTCATCTGCTGCCTCTTCAGGAAGGTGCCGAACCGCTTGTTCTACTCCACTGATAATCTCGGCCACTGGTAGCTTTTGTGGAGCTGGAGAAAAGTTCAGTCCCTTACTGAGAACCGAGATGGTGGCGTCGTCAATTTCCTTGTCGGAGAAGTTGATAACAGTGCGATGTGCGTCGCTGGACCCAGAGGTTCCTTTTCCCCGGTTTAGGCGCACAAATTTATCAGCCTGTTTTGCAGTAGTCTTGCTTAAATTAGCTCGCTGATGTGCAGCCAAGGTCGTGTCTACCCATTCCCAGTCCCAAGGTGACAAAACTGCAGACAAAAACAGATGGCAACTATATAAAGAGCGAGCGTTGACATCCAGTTCATACCTCGTATGATGTATCCTCTCCCTGACGATCGCATGACTTGTCTTCCGCAAAATTCTATTCACTGCAGCAGTTCGGAGGTGATGTTTGACAACTGCGAAATTTGGTACAACCTCCTTATCACGACAACGTTGTAGAAAAGCCAGATTACTCAGCAGCTGTGACTGTTTCAAGCGCAGCTTCTCCAGCCGACGAACGCTGCGCGCTACATCCTCCCCGTAGAGGAAACTAATATGACTACGAAGTCTTTCGCGACGGAGTCCTTGCATAAAAAGTTCTCGGTTTACTTGCCGCGTCAAATTTGGATAAAATCCCAAGCTTTCGATGACTACCTCCGTCATCTTCGTCAGGGGTAAAACTGACTGTCGTGGACCGGTGAGGCTTCCGCTTTTATAAGCAGTGGACGGCTTCTCATTGGCTGGATGACGTCACGGTGAAACCGACGCGTACTGAGGTGGCGGCCTCTATATCCATAGATTTTGTTTGCGCGCTTTATCCAGCGTTGCTTGCAGCGCCATCCATCGCAACAGGCGGAGAACTGCGAGGAATGTAAGAAGTCTCCCTCTGCGCTCTTTCTATATCAATTGCGCGCTTCCATGCATTACTGAGTGCATAACCGGAATCTCTGTTGAAATTATTTTCACAGAGTCTAATTTCAACTGCTTCCCTGATGACAGAGTCCCAATAGTTTGAAGCGTGAGCAAGTAGTCTTGTTTCATCGAATAAAATCTTATGTTTATTTAGCAAACTGTGCTCAGCCACCGCTGATTTTTCTAGATACCTGTATTTCAGGTGACGCTGATGTTCCACACTGCGATCGGCGACAGTTCTTATAGACTGGCCCACATAACTTTTGCCACACTCGCAAGGAATGCTGTAAATTCCCGGTACTCTCAGGCCAAGATTATCTTTCACGGGTCGCAGCATTTCCTTAATCTTCCTGGGTGGCCGGAAGACTGGTCTGATTCCTTGCCGGCTCAGGACTCTGCCGATCTTGCTGGTCGTTGCACCGCAGAATGGTAGCCGTGCGACGTGTTGGTCCTCTTGATCTGTTCGAACAGCGTCCTTTCTTGGTTTCTTCGCCAGAGTAGATCTGATATCACGATCAGAATAACCATTTTTTTTATGAATACCGTCGTCAGATGGTTAATCTCGGAGCCGAGATGATCCTTGTCCGAAATAGTCCTTGCTCTGTGTACCAAGGTGTTCAGCATAGCTCTCTTCTGAGCTGGGTGGTGAAAACTACGCGCGTTTAGATATAAATCTGTATGCGTCGGTTTTCTGTGCACAGAATGTCCGAGACGTCCATCTGATTTTCGCTCCACCAGTACATCTAAGAAGGGTAACTTTCCATCCTTCTCCACCTCCACTGTAAATCTTATGTTCTGATGTATACCATTCAAATGTTCAACAAACTGCTGCAGTGCCTCATTGCCATGTGGCCAGATTAAAAATGTATCGTCAACATACCTGAAGAAGCAGGATGGACGTAAGGGAGCACTGTTCAACGCTCGTTCTTCGAAATCCTCCATGAAGAAGTTAGCTATGGCTGGTGACAGTGGCGAACCCATGGCTGTTCCGTCAATCATTTCATAATACTTTCCACCATACAAAAAATAGGTGGTCGTCAAAGTGTGTCGAAATAACTTCAGTATTTCAGGAGAGAAATGAGCAGCCAACATTTTTAACGTATCTTCAACTGGAACCTTTGTAAACAAAGAGACCACATCTAGGCTGATCATGATGTCATTCGGACCTATCCTCATCTGCTTTATAATGTCAACAAACATTTTTGAGTTTGTAATATGATGGCTACAGTGGCCGACTATAGGTGCTAATAATTTGGTTAAGTATTTTGCCAACCGATATGTAGGAGACCCAATAGCACTAACAATAGGTCTCAACGGAACCCCATCCTTATGGACTTTGGGTAGACCATATAACCTGGGTGGCCTTGGTGCTCTTGGTCGTAGATTCTTGACTAGTTCTTCTGGGAGGCCAGAGTTCTTCAGTAGCTCCCCTGTCTTCCTACTAAGTGCTGCTGTGGGATCCCGTTTAAGAATACGGTATGTGGCATCTTCCAATAATATGGCCACTTTCTTATGATAATCGGTAGCATTGAGGATAACTGTGGCATTCCCTTTGTCGGCTGGTAGTACAACTAACTCTTCATTCTTCCCCAACGATTTCAATGCCAGTTTCTCCACTCTGCTCACATTGGGCTTAGGAGCCTTGGCTGTTGCTAAAATCCGACTAGTTGTAAGCCTTACCTCATCTGCTGCCTCTTCAGGAAGGTGCCGAACCGCTTGTTCTACTCCACTGATAATCTCGGCCACTGGTAGCTTTTGTGGAGCTGGAGAAAAGTTCAGTCCCTTACTGAGAACCGAGATGGTGGCGTCGTCAATTTCCTTGTCGGAGAAGTTGATAACAGTGCGATGTGCGTCGCTGGACCCAGAGGTTCCTTTTCCCCGGTTTAGGCGCACAAATTTATCAGCCTCGTAAAGTAACAGATGATGGCCAAAGTACAAAAGAAATAATATGCAGAGTGGCAATAGGAAGAAAAGAGTTTCTGAAAAAGAGGAATTCGTTAACATCTAATATAAACCTTAGTATTAGGAAGTATTTGCTGAAGATATTTGTCTGTAGTGTAGCCTTTTATGGAAGTAAAAGTTGGACAATAGGCAATTCAAGCAAGAAGGAGAAGAAGATTTCTATATGTGGACCTATAGAAGAATGTTGAGTATTAGATGGGTAGATCGAATAACAAATGAGGAATAAATGTATCAACTGGGCAAAATAGAAATTTAAGCACAACTAGACTTAAAGAACAGATCGGTTGGTAGGACACATCGTGAGGCATCAAGGAATTATCAGTTTGGTAATGTGAGTAAGTTAGTGGGTAAGAATTTTTTTGTGAATTGTGGTTTATTTCTCTCATAATATACATAATACAAATCATTTGATTCAGGTATGGGAGACACATCAAAACTGTGCTAAAATTTCACCATAAACGTAGAATAGCTGATGTTAACACACAGCATAATAATAATAATAATACAATTTTGTTATATATACACACAATAAAATCTAACACTTCATTACCTCTTGCTCAAATTATCATTTCATCCTCCATGAATTCTTCTATTGAATAGTACCTTTCTCCCACAGAATCTGCTGTAGCCTTGTCTTTAGAATCTCTGGCATCATATTAAATATGTTTTTGCCTATTAACTTGATATATATTGTCATCCACATGTACTGTGGAGTCTGTGTATATAATTTCAATTGGTGTGTGGGTAGCATAAAATTATTTTTATTTCTCATCTTATATATGTAGTCAAAATGATTCTTCTCAAATAATTTTTGTCTGCTGTGTAGGAAGATTATAATATCATGAATGTGTGTGGAGGGAACAGTTAGGATTTGCAGTGTCTGTTATAATGGGCGACAAGTTTCTGTATACTGTGCAGTACAAATGTATATGATAATTTTCTTCTGCAGCTTCAGTATTCGAAATACACTATTTGAACATATCTAATGAGCGATTCAAAATATGTATATTACGCTATTTTTCATGTATTCAAGTGAGTGGAATTAAAATTTGTACTGCAAGTGCGAAAGTACTTAGTTTATTTGATAGGAATTCAATGTGTGTATTCTAGCTTAAGTTCTTAGGAAGTTCTAGGAAGTTGATCATGTCAACTTGTTCCATAAGTTGATTGTTATGTTGTATTTTAAGTTCCAAGGATTTCAAATGCTCTGCTTTGAAATGTACCATATGCGTTTTTGCAGCGTTCAGTTTCAGCCCATTTAACTGCAACCAGTTTTCTTGGGTATCTAGTGTACTTATGATAGACCTTGGAATTTTTTCTGCATTGACATCATCAAATAAAACAGCAGTACCATCTGCAAACAGAAGTGATGTTGAATTAATATTTATGGATAAAGGATTTATTTAGAATAGGAACAGGATTGACCCAAAAATAGACCTTTGAGGTACACCTTGTGAAATTGTACTTAAGTTAGAATAATCGAATAAAAATTCACTGATAATTATCCTTTGTTTTCTGTTGAGTAAGTATGATGTGAGTCAGTTCAGAGCATTGCCTTATTTCTCAAATTTGTAGGTAAGTGGGGCATGGTTCACAGAATCAAATGCTTTTGTAAAGTCACAAAAGATACCTGCAACTTTACTCCTCCGATCCAATGATTTGCATATATTTCAATAAAGTTATTCACTACATCCAGCGTGTTTTCTCCTGGTTTAAATCCAAATTGTTTCCTTATCAAATATCATTTTAGTATGGTTTGAAGCTACTTTCTCTAACACTTTCGACAGGAGCAGAAGAACTGTATAGGTCAATACGTTCCTATGTCTTCCCTCAACCCTTTCTTGAACAGAGGTCTGAGTTTGGCATTCTTCAACACATCAGGAAAGCATCCCTGTTCAAAAGATTGGTTGATTATTTTAGTTAGAGGAGTTGCTTTTATGTTACACACTGATTTAATCACTGTACTGGTTATCCAATCGTATCCAACATAGTTTTTATTTTTTTTATGATAATATAAAACTTTCCACATTCTTTATTGTGACTTTTTTTAAATCCATGAGATACTAAGCTTCTTGGTGGAGTCCAGACGGATTACTTTAATCTGATTCTCTGCTATGTCGAAATCTGACTTTGTCACATTTATGAGGAATTCATTTGAACACTCTGCTATCTGAACTTGGTTTACAACAATACTGTCATGTACTTTAAACCTTGGTATTTCATTACTACTAACTCTAATGCCTAACTGTGGTTTGACAATGGACCACAGTGCCATTGTCTTACTTTTACACTGTATGTGAACTTACTGTTTACCATATGTTTGTCTACCTTCACAATTTATAAAACCCTTATAACGTCGAACATACTCAGTAAAATGTCTGTTTTTTATTATATTCCAGTTCATTGTGGAGTTGCCTCTTCCTGGCACCACAAATTTTTATACCATGAGTTATCCATTTAAGTTGATTAGTCGTTCCGTTACATGTGGTTCTAAATCGATCAGTTTCATTAAAAATTTCAAGAAAGCTACTTAAAAAAATTGTCAGAGTTACTACTGCTTGAAATACAGTTGTAACACCATTCAACCTCTCTTAAATTATTACTAAATATAATCGAATTTTTCACTGAAGTTCTTTTTCATATGACTTTTGTTAAATAAAATATCTTAATTCCTAAATCTATGCAAGATTTATAAGTATCTTCAAATCTTAAAATAATATCAATACAGGTCGCTGTATTTATTCAAGTGGATTGCACGAAGTTTACTTTGAAGCCAAAGTTTTTTATTAAGTCAGTGAATCTCGACACATCATTGCTTTTAATGATTATATTAATATTGAAGTCAGCAACTGTTACAACCTTTTTTCTTTGCTGAGATTTTCAAGCAAGTAATGAAATTTCGCCACAATAGTTTCAGTTGTAGCTTTCTCTGGTACTCTGTAAATAGAAACTACTATGTGTGATCTCTCAAAGGCTCTTCACTGTGTGAATCATGAAATTCTTGTAGATAAGCTTCAGTATTGTGGTATGAGTGGGACAGTGCACAGATGATTTAATTCATATTTAACTGGAAGATTGCACAAGATTGAAATTAGCCATACAGACAGATTGAAAAAAAATCATCAGATTCCTCCAACTGGGGAGGTATCAAGAATGGTGTCCCACAGGGTTCAATATTAGGTCCCTTATTGTTCTTAATATATATTAATGACCCGCCACTCTGTATTTATGAAGATCCAAGGCTAGTTCTCCCCACTGATGATACAAGTATAATTATCACACCTGACAAACAAGAATTAGCTGAGGAAATTGTAAACAATGTCTTTCAGAAAATTATTATGTGCTTGTCTGCAAATGGACTCCCACAAAATTTTTGAGAAAAAAACAGTATATACAATTCTCTACAGAAAATGGCATAACACCACTGATAAATATAGACTTTGAACAGAAGTATGTTCCTAAGGCAGAATATTCAAATCTTATCGATGTGTGCTTTGATGAGAGACTGAATTGGAAGAAACATATTGATGATCTGCTGAAACAGTTAGGTTCAGCTACTTATGCTATTAGGGTTATTGCAAATTATGTTATCACATGTAAGCCAACTTTAATTCAGGCAAATAACTTTAATATTCTTACATTGAGAATGAATAATTTGTAGTTAATTCAATTTATGACTTTCTTTTGAAAAGTCATTACTTAGACCATTTATATTCAAGTGCATTATGTAGGGACATTCTGTCCCATTTACACTTTTTCTTGGGTACCGTTTCAGTATTGTCATTTTGGTTACCAAACACTGTTTTTCATCCTCATAATTTCATTTCCCCTATTTTTCAGAATGTTCATGTATCAGCAAACATTTTAGTAGGAATTATGGAACTTATTCGAATTTATAAACAAAGCTCTTAGATCGTTGTAGTTTCCATTTAAATCACGGTTTCTTCTCTATATATCAATCAATGACGGATCTTCTGTGGATAATACCACTTACCATAGAATGAAATTTTCACTCTACAGCGGAGTGTGCGCTGATATGAAACTTCCTGGCAGATTAAAACTGTGTGCCGGACCGAGGCTCAAACTCGGGACCTTTGCCTTTCGCGGGCAAGTGCTCTACCGACTGAGCTACCAAAGCACGACTCACGCCCCGTCCTCACAGGTAGGAGACGAGGTACTGGCAGAAGTAAAGCTGTGAGGACGGGGCGTGAGTCGTGCTTGGGTAGCTCAGTCGGTAGAGCACTTGCCCGCAATAGGCAAAGGTCCCAAGTTTGAGTCTCGGTCCGGCACACAGTTTTAATCTGCCAGGAAGTTTCACTACTTACCATGATTCAAGACATTTTGTAAAGGCAGATCGAATTAAATTTCCGGTTTCATATTCAATTTTCTCTTCAGTGTTGCTTCTAAGACAATTAGTACCTACATGAACGAAGACCCCTTTGTAATTCTTTCTAGATGCCTCTGCTGAACCATCCTGCGAGCTATATAAGTTGCTAAAGTGTTTCTTCAACTGGTGGGTCTTGATTTCTGAACGAACTTCTGTCGTGGTATTTGACACTACCACATTTTTGAGCAGAGAATCGCCTATAATAAGGAATCCATTTTTTCCGTTTTTTTTTTTTTTATTACTGAGACGGGGCTGAAATGACTCTGAGCACTATGCGACTTAACTGCTGAGGTCATCAGTCCCCTAGAACTTAGAACTACTTAAACCTAACTAACCTAAGGACATCACACACATCCATATCCGAGGCAGGATTCGAACCTGCGACCGTAGCGGTCTCGCGGTTCCAGACTGTAGCGCCGGAACCGCTCGGCCACCTCGGCCGGCTATTACTGAGAAGTTTAGATTTCTTCTTACTATATGTTACACTTATCCACTTTTATTTATTTTCAGTTTTTGAGACGTCCGCGTGAGTTTTTTCTGTAGGAGAAACAGAGGTATCATTGCGACTGTTTTTGACGTTATTTTCGTCTATCGCCTCAGCTGTTTTGCAAAAAAAATTTCTCCTGGGTTTCATGTTACAATTTTCTTGTTTCTGCACTGATAACTCTGCTTTTACAGTGCCACTGTCGCTGCAGACCACTTCAATAATTTCTTCCTGTGAACTCACTGTGGGAGCCAGTTTAGTGTTTTCGTCCTGCGGACAGTCTAGGCATGACCAGTTTTCCCATGGGCTCTGCTTCCGAGGCACCTCTTAGTGTACCTGACGTGATGGATCCGCCCTCACAGCAGGGTAAGTGGCGGGTGGTAACACGTTCGCGTCGCTCGAGACGGAGGTCCATTGTGGAGACTGGCCGCCTGGCCTCACCCATTCACTCTGTGAGTGGACAGGTGGCCACTCCTTTACCAAAGTCTGGGCAGACACACGGGGGAAGGGTTTACTCGCTATCGGGAGCTCCAACGTTATGCGCCTTACGGATCCCCTTAGGCAGATAGCGTTCATTGCTAGAAAGAAAGTCAATGTAGTGCGCTCGGTATGTGTGCCAGAGGGCGTCATCCTAGATATGAACGCAGCCTTGCGTGCAGCTGTAGTGGGTGCAGGGTATAGTCATCTGCAAATTATGGCTCACGACGCATGGGTTCTGAGGACATCCTCAGTTCGAACGGACGACGGGTGGAGGTAGTGAAGACTGCTGGCCTCGCGCGCAGGGTGCAAGCAGAGCTAATAATTTGCAGTGTTACTCCCTGAGTTAATCGGGATTCCTTTGGTTGGAAGCCGAATGGAAGATCTCAACCAAAGGCTTCATCGACTCTGTGACGGTCTTGGCTGCATATTTCTAGATCTGCATTATCATGTGGGTGTTTGTAGAACTCCCCTCTATAGGCCATATGTGCACTGCGCAAAGGAAAAGCAGCTACTCGGCTAGCAGAGTACTTGTGGAGTGCACACGAGAGTTATTTAGGCTAGGCAGCAGTTTGAGGTGCTCTGATGAACACTCTCCGGTCGATATGCAGCAAGGGAAGTCAACGGAATTCAGAATAAAGGCACTTCGAATGTCCAAATTTTATCAGTAAACTATCGAAGTATTCATAATAAAGTCCCCTAGTTTACTGCCCTCCAGGAAAGTTCGCGCTCTCAAATTATTCTTCGGACCGAGAGCTGGCTGAAACCCGAAGTGGAAAGTTCCGAGATATTTAGCGAGTCTTGGAACGTATATCGGAAAGACAGATTTGAGGCCATAGGACGGGGAGCGTTAATTGCAGTTGACAAAAGTATTGTCTCTATTAAGGTCGAAGTTGAGTATGACAGTGAAGTTATCTGGTCGTGTATAACAGGTGTAGGTAAAACTAAGTTGTTAGATTTTTTACCGGTCATCCGATTCCGCTGTGACAGTTCTAGAGTCATTCAAAGAAACTCTACCGTCAGTAGCGCGTAAATTCCCAGATTACGCGATATTAGTTGGAGGCCACTTGAACCTACCGAGTATAGACAGGGATGTCAATGGATTCATTGCGGGGAGTACAGACAGTCATGCGAAGTACTTTTGAATACGTTTTTCTGAAAACTGTCTCGAGCAGCTAGCTTGGCAGCCAACATGCAATGGAAATATCTTAGACCTCGTAGCTACAAATAGACCGGACCTTATCGACAATGCCAGTATAAAAATGGGGATTAGCGTTCATGATGTCATTATAGCGACTATGATTGCGAAAGCTTGTAAATCAGTCAAGAAGGCTAGGAGAGCGTCTCTGCTAGACAGAACAGATAAGCAGTTGTTAGCATCTCACTTAGACAGTGAACTGAAATCACTTAGTTCCAGTAAGATGGATGTAGAGGAATTATGGGCAAAGTTTAACCAGATTGTAAATTGTGGTCTGGAGAGTTATGTGCGTAGTAAATGGATAAAGAATTGGAAAGACCCACGCTGGTTTAATAACGAAATTCGGAGGATACTGAGGAATCAGAGGCTGTTGCACTCTCGGTGCAAAAGGGAACACATAAATGACGACAAGCAAAGGTTAGAAGAGATCCGTGCGTCTGTGAAAAGATCTATGAGCGAAGCATACAGCTACTACAGTCACGCTACATCAAAAGATCTGGCAGTGAACCCGAGAAAATTCTGGTCTTATGTAAAATCGCTAAGCAGGTCTAAGGCTTCCATTCCACTCTCTTGTTGACCAGTCTGGTGTGGCAGTTGAAGAGAGCAAAACAAAAGCAGAAGTTTTTATTTTACGTTCATGAAATTGTTCAGACAGGAGAATCCTACAAACGTCCCGTAATTTGACCATCAGATAGACTCCTGTTTGAACGACGTTGTAATAAATATCCCTGGCGTAGAGAAACAACTGAAAGATTTGAAAGCAAATAAATCACCATGTCCGGATGGAATCCCAATTCGGTTTTGCAGAGAGTACTCTTCGGCATTGGCCCCTTACCTAGCCTGCATTTATCGTGAATCACTCGCTCAGCACAAAGTCCCAAGCAACTGGAAAAAGCGCTGGTGACTCCAGTATATAAAAAGTGTGAAAGAACGGGCCCACAGAATTACAGACCAATATCCTTAACTTCGGTTTGCTATAGAATCCTTGAACATATTCTCAGCTCGAATACAATAAACTTTCTTGAGACTGAGAAGTTTATGTGCACGACTCAGCATGGTTTTAGAAGGCATCAATCGTGTGAAATTCAGCTTGCCCTTTTCTCGCATAATATTCTGCGAACAATGGATTAAGGGTGACAAGCAGGTTCCATACTTCTAGATTTCCGGAAAGTATTTGACACGGCGCTTCATTGCAGGCTGTTAATGAAGGTACGAGCATATGGAACAAGTTCACAGATATGTAAGCGGCTCGAAGACTTCCTATGTAATAGAACCCAGTATGTTGTCCTCGACGGCGAGTGTTCATCAGAGACAAGGGTATCGTCAGGAGTGCCCCAGTGAAGTGTGATAAGGACACTGTTGTTCTCTATATACATAATGATTTGGCGGTTAGGGTGGAAAGCAATCTGCGGTTGTTTGCTGATGATGCTGTGGTGTACAGTAAGGTGTCAAAATTGAGTGACTGTAGGGAGATACAAGACGGCTTAGACAAAATTTCTAGTTGGTATGATGAATGTCAGATAGCTATAAATGTCGAAAAATGTAAGTTAATGCGGATGAATAGGAAGGAAAAACAAATGGTTCAAATGGCTCTGAGCAGTATGGGACTTAACATCTATTGTCATCAGTCCCCTAGAACTTACAACTACTTAAACCTAACTAACCTAAGGACATCACACAACACCCAGTCATCACGAAAGAACAAACCTGTACTGTTCGGATTACTAGTGTCCTGCATGACACAAGTCACGTCTTTTAAATATCTCGGCGCAACGTTGCAAAGCGATATGAAATGGAACGACCGTATGAGAACTGTGGTAAGGAAGACGAATGGTCAACGTCGGTTTATTGGGAGAATTTTTGGAAAGAGTGGTTCACATGTAAAGGAGACCGCATATAGGACGCTGCTGCGACCTATCTTTAGTGCTGCTCTAGTGTTTGGGATCCGTAACAGGTTGGACTGAAGAAAGACATCCAGAGAACCGGCATTTGAAGCTGATTGCCAAACTATTCTACTGTGCCAACGTACATAGCGCGTAAGGGGCAAAAGTTAAGATACGAGAAATTAGGGCTCATACAGAGGCATATAGAAAGTTAATATTCCCTCGCTCTGTTTGCGAGTGGAACAGGAAAGAAAATGACTCGTAGTGGTACAGGGTTCCCTCCTCCACACACCGTCGATGACTTGCGCAGTATCTAAGTAGACGTAGATGCATCTTCACTGATACATTTTAAGCATATTTTCTCATACCTTTCATGTAGCCAGAAGTTGTACTTCATACACAGAATTTCTTTTACAACCTGTTTCTGATGCGCTGTTTAATTTTTACCTATTTTTCAATGGGTACCGTGGGAAGGAGGGGGAGGGGGGATTAAAAACTGTAGATGGAAGCCAAGGATTGAATAAAGTAAACAGGTTCAAATAGATGTAGCTTACAGGAGTTGTGCAGAGATGAAGAGGCTTGCGCAGAATAGAGTAACGTAGAGACAGGGTCGATTTAAGGCTCAAACGAAACAAGTCGCCGTCTGGGGTGTCAAGCTGAAACAGTCGCCAGAGGCACCACAGCTTAAGATTTCCATACAGGACGTAAAATAATTACGAGGGTCACTCCAAAATAAATGCACACTATTTTTTTAAATCCATCTTTTATTCTACATGTTTGAAAGTTTTACAGTGTGTAGATACATCCTATAGGAACAATATTTTCATTTCTACACATAATTTCCATCTCTCTCAACTGCCTTACGCCATCTTGGAACCAGCGCCTGTATACCGGCACGGTAAAATTCTGGACCAACCTGTTGGAGCCACTTTTTGGCAACGTGCACAAGGGAGTCATCATCTTCAAACCTTGTTCCACGAAGAGAGTCTTTCAGTTTCCCAAAGAGATGATAGTCACATGGAGCCAGGTTAGGACTGTAAGGCGGGTGTTTCAGTGTTGTCCATCCGAGTTTTGTGATCGCTTCCATGGTTTTTTGACTGACATGTGGCAGTGCATAGTCGTGCAACAGCAAAACATCCTGCTTTTGCCGATGTGGTCGAACACAACCCAGTTGAATTTGAAGTTTCTTCAGTGTCGTCACATATGCATCAGAATTTATCGTGTTTCCACTTGGCATGATGTCCACAAGCAAGAGTCCATCGGAATCGAAAAATACCGTAGCCATAACTTTTCCAGCAGAAGGTGTGGTTTTCAATTTTTTTTCTTGGGTGAATTTGCATGATGGCACTCCACTGATTGCCTCTTCGTTTCTGCTGAAAAATGATGGAGCCATGTTTCATCACCTGTCACAATTCTTCCAAGAAATTCATCTTCACCATTCTCGTACTGTTCCAAAAGTTCGCTGCATACCGTTTCTCTTGTTTCTTTGTGAGCCACTGTCAGCATCCTGGGAACCCACCTGGCACAAACCTTTTTTAACGCTAACACTTTTAGTATTCTGCAAACACTAACTTCCCCTATCCCAACGTAGCGTGACAATTCGTTCACTGTGATGCGTCTGTCAGCAGTCACCAATTCGTTAACTCTCTGCACATTGTCTGGAGTGTGTGCAGTACGAGGCCTGCCGCTGCGAGGACAATCCTCAATATTGCCGTGCCTGCTTTCATCACGTAACCTGCTTGCCCACCGACTAACTGTACTGCGATCGACAGCAGCATCTCCATACACCTTTTTCAACCTCTTGTGGATGTTTCCCACTGTCTTGTTTTCACAGCACAGGAATTCTATGACAGCACATTGCTTCTGACGAACGTCAAGTGTAGCAGCCATCTTGAAGACATGTTGTGATGGCGCCACTCACGGGAACAGGTTGAACTAAGTTTGAAAACAAGTGGGAAGGATGTATCTACAGACTGTAAAATTTTCACACATGCAGAATGAAAACTGTATTTTTACAAAAATAGTGTGCATTTCTTTTGGAGTGACCCTCGTAATAGTAGCCGCTTGGGGCGCCAAGCTGTGAGCGGTGCCAGTGACGTCATGGTGCAAGGTTTGTATACATTTGCATCACAATTAGTAGCGAAAACTGACACAGATGAAGTGTGCACAGGAAAAAGAGGGGGAGGAGAAGGGGGGCGCCATATGATAAGTGCCTTGGGTGGAAAAATGTTCCGTGACTGGCCCTCCATGGAGAGCTGCATCAAACCAGTCTCGGACCGAAGACCGCAACACCAACAGATGAAATACATTTCACATAAGAAAACTGCAAGCAAAACAGAACCTACGTCTTACTTTTTATGTCGGTGACTGCACACTGATTTTAGTATGCTGTATAATAAATTATTAATAGTGCAGAAATTATTAATTGGAAATAAAAGGAAATGGGGCTGTAAATAAGAGTTCAGAATATCTTTCTTTTCAAGAATTACATTTTTATGATAACTGTAGTTTCCATTTCCATTCCATCATAGAAGCTCAATTTTGCAGTTGTGTCGTATTATGTAGTTGAATTTGACAGTCTATTCACCTACATTGTACCGTAAGTAGTTTTTTTTTATGAATGGTGTGCTCCATACGGTTCCCATTTTATGTTTGACCTCTGCTTAAGACAGTGTTACTACTCAGGGAACATAAACGTTGAAAGCACCGATGATGGCTGTTAATCAGTTGAAATCGACTTGCCAAAGTAAATAAAGAAAACATGATTTTGCGACTGGTTGCTATTTATTTAGTAATTTTATAGTTCTTTTATCATGTTTAATTTGCTGAAACTGTGTTCAGAAGATGCTGCACTAGCTGGAATCGTCATAAATATACTTAAAGCTATTTAGATGTTATAATAAGCATATCGTAACCCATACTTTGGAAAAAAAAAGCTTCCAAATATCCACATAGGAGTATGTGTCAGTGCTCATTATCACTCTTCTTTACTGCAATGTGAAGGCCGCTATTTCGTTAATTAGCTCAGTTGCGTTGATATTTCTGCTATATTTGATAAAATCTGCTGCACAAGATAAAGTGCTCTCATTTCAGGCGGTTCTAAGAGGAAATCGTAATTAGATGAAACGGTGTGTTATATGTGAGATTCATTCCTCTTTTCACTTTTATTCTATGAAATAATTTGAAGCACTCTAGCTTAAACTGTTTCATTCCAGTCTTCGCATGGCAGAAATCGACAGAAAACATACGCTTTCGGTCAGGTAGCATTTTTGCTTCAGCACCCTCTCGCTAACCTCTGAGACCCTACAATACCGTAGTGAAGTAGCAGCAAAAATTCCATTGTCCGGCATGAGCTAGCTCTGTAGGCGGCAACTGTTGTAAACCAAGCGCAGGGTTAGCACATTATCCAGGATGGTTGGTTGATTTGTGGGAGGAGACCAAACAGCGAAGTCATCTGTCCCATCAGATTACGAAAGGATGAGGAAGGAAGTCGGCCGTGCACTTTCAAAGGAACCATCCGGGCATTTGCCAGAACTGATTTAGGGAAATCACGGAAAATCTAAATCAGGATGGCCGGACGCGGGCTTGAACCGTCATCCTCCCGAATGCAAGTCCAGTGTACTTAACCACTGCGTCACGTCGCTCGGTCATTATCCAGGCGACTCCTGTTTGGTAATTATGACACTTACTACATTTACATGCGACACTTCTTCCGAAAGGCGAAAATCGAATTTCGGAAACAGTTTTACGCTGTCGTGTTTACATGTAGTGTATGAAGCGGATTTGATAACACAGTTAATTATGGTGCCTGGAAAACAGCTGTTACTGTTTCTGATTTAGTTAGCACAATCGCTGTTTCCCTTCAGTTATACAAGGTGTAAACAGCTCCAGTCTAATATTTCTTCTTATCCTTCACTGTACAATAAGGCACTCCGTCCATATAAGCCGAAAATTTTTAAGAACAAGACAAAACCTGACAGCCCAAGCACGTTTCAAAATCGGTTGCGTCTACATGGGAGCGAAAATTGATTGTGGAATTGGAAAACCGGCAACTAGAAGCGGATATCCAGAATCGATTCTGAAGCGTTTACATCACCGACCAAAAGCGGTATTGGGAAACCGATTTACGAAATCCGGTTTTTGGGGTTGGGTTGTTTGGGGGAAGAGACCAAACAGCGAGGTCATCGGTCTCATCGGATTAGGGAAGGACGGGGAAGGAAGTCGGCCGTGCCCTTTCAAAGGAACCATCCCGTCATTTGCCTGGAGCGATTTAGGGAAATCACGGAAAACCTAAATCAGGATGGCCGGACGCGGGATGGAACCGTCGTCCTCCCGAATGCGAGTCCAGTGTGCTAACCACTGCACCACCTCGCTCGGTCCCGGTTTTTGGAGCCCCATGTAAATAAAAGGGGTGACTGAGGCAACAGCGGTAGTTTACAGCAAAGGGATGATGGTTATCGCTGAAACAACCGGTTTTCTGTTGTATCCGGTTTTTTCCATCTTTAGTTTAACCGGGCTATTAAAACCGCTGAAAGTAACCTGTTTCTGAAATAACCGATTTTCTGTTTTTTTAAATCCCTCTTACTTCCTGTTATAAAAGTACAAACCGAAGAAAGATTGTAAAATTTTGACTCCCTAAATTTCAGGATACATGGAATCAAAATATTAAATTAAACAGGCAAATGAAAGAAAACTTATCCGTCTACTGTTCGCTGCTTTTGTCATTGAGCGGTAAGTGGTTCGCTATTGAAAAAAATTACCAATATTCTCCTATACATTCCAATTTTTTTGTAACTCTGGTCAAAAATCAGTCGTAATCCGGGATCATACCACTATTTGGACATTACGAATAGTCAGTGCTAATGGAGGAAAACCAAGGTTAAAAAACACTATTTTTCATGTTTATTTGTCCGGTTTAGAAAAACTACTTCCAGACTATGGATGGTGCCATTCAGTAATACAACTGATGTCCAACGACGACCGTGAGAAACTACCATATACATCAGACGGGGCAAGACTTGCACACAGCATGTATACACATACCATTCAATAGGAACAGTCACTCAATATGGTAACACATATATTATTGTCTTAGCAACGCTGTATCAGTTCTTGTACCGTATGTTTGTTGCTCGTTTCTGTTGCGATTTTCATTAAAATAGCGCATTCGCTTTTCCTGTTTCTATGACACCGCAGTACGTCAAAGCAGTGTAAATTTTACGAATAAAACTTACTTGTTCTTTCAAAAAAGTTTGTTTAAAAACGAAAATAATTTACACTGATGCTATGGTTGATAGATATTTCGTTTTTTTACCCGGTGATTAGAAAAAATAAAAACACTTGTAATA
Source organism: Schistocerca nitens (assembly GCF_023898315.1). NCBI lineage: Eukaryota > Metazoa > Arthropoda > Insecta > Orthoptera > Acrididae > Schistocerca > Schistocerca nitens. The sequence continues at coordinate 734,124,223 of NC_064616.1, read as the reverse complement.
ACAGGTACCAAACAAATATCGAGAAATACCGGTTACTCAGAACTAAAATACTGGCATCGGTTTCCACCGGTCGAATTTTCCCATCCCTATTACAGGCCTGGATCGAGGAAAGACTTCTTCTCGCAAGCAGAAGATACAAGAGATCTAACGTGCCTCTCCCTGTTAATTCGTAAACCGTTATTCTCGTTTTTTTCTGGTCAATTTTTGCGCTCCCTCTATGCCTGCGCCCTTGGCGGGGGCCAGTCTCGCCAAGGCCTCGGCTACTATCCTGATCCAGGCGTCAACGTTTTTGTCCGAAGCAGATCGACGGCCACAGAAGTCTTTCTTCAGGATCCAAAACTACAGAAACCGCAAATTTCTGCTGCGTACTAGAAACAAATTCAAATTCTTTATTCACTCAGTAGATTTGTATACTTGTTGCACTCAGCTTCACATACTGTGATCTGTCATTGGCTGTTGCAATAGTTGGCCACAAACTAGCGGATTTTAGCAACAGGCCACAATATTTCCGACGGTTCTGGATAAACCACAGGTCCAGCTTCTGCTGTAGCAGAGACACGACCTGCAGGCTGTCGCTACTCGCAGTTCTCGGAACGGCAAGTAACTTCCCAGCTGGGACACGCGAGCGGATGTCTGCGACGGACCACGTTCAGAAAGCCCTTGAGTTTTCCTGTGATTTTGTTTGGCGGCCGTTTTTAGTTGCTACAAATATTGAAGGGATGGATCAATGAGAACGACGGAAAACGTTTAGGTCTACCATTGTACCGCTAAATACCTTGTTTGTGGGAACTGACATATGAAAATTAAATGAAGATTAATCCAAAAAATAGTGCGTACAAAGAGATGGTTGAAACATTTCTAGACGGTGTTCCACCTGTGGAGCCAAGTGTAATAAAATCTACACTTCAAAATTTTAATTCAAGTTTCAGAGAAGAGCTCAGAAAGTTGCAGGATGAAGTGGAAAAGGGATATTACGAATTATAGTACTTTACATAGGATCAAGAATGCCCTCTTCCTAGCATATCGAACCTTCATGATTCTCAGAGGAATACCCATGATTCTGATTCAGATCAAGAATGTTGCCTTTTCGCAACCCATTTTTCATTCATTTTGTACGATTTTTCTTACCGGTAATATCTGAGTACTTAGCGTATAAATCGCCAGCGACTGACGCAATTTTCTTCGTACTGTCGACCATAACAACTTCCTGTCGACGATATTAACGAGTTTCAAAATCGAAAACTGTACTACTATAAAATAGTGTCTAAAATCGTCACACTGAACAATGTACTTTCGACGAGACACTGTCGACACTACTAAGAGCCGCCGTCTGTGGTCTATGGTTTGTTGAGCATGCGTCGCAGTCCTGGAACCATGGATAAATCGCGAAAATCTGTCGACTGACTCCACACATGAAGGGATCCGGCCTCCGGGAAGATCTAAGAGACTAGATCCGACGGGAGGTGCCTGCATGTTAGTGGAAAGTGACGGGCCTAAGATCGGGAGGTCGTATCAGTCAAGAAATATCCTCAGAACTACTTCAGTTATCTATGCACACTTCCCGGACTGTCCAAATCTCCATATACCACAATGTCTACATTCCCTAATGATAGCAACATTACTTGGATCCCCGCAACAGGGAGACTGAGACTACACGCTCAACATTACTATCATCTTTTTGTTCATTGAGGCCTGTAATACTTATTTTACAAACAGACATGGTAAAATAAGTAAAATTTTTGTGTTTGCTGTGGGCTGCTCTTCAAATCAAATGTGTCTGACCAAATCCTAAACCACTATACAGGGTGTGGTAGATAAGTAATGAGACTGGCCGCCGCGCGGCACCCCAGTCGCTCACAGGGCGGTCTCCACCTGTACGTCACGTGGTGGGGGATCTGAGCTAACAATAGAACCGGTTCGCAGTCGCGTCGGAGCTCTGGTGCAGTGAGGGTCGAGCTTCGCGTATTACGTTGTTTGTGTGCCCGTGACACTTGTGAAAACGCTGAAGATGGATCGCTCGATAGAACAGCGGTATGCAATCAAATTTTGCTTTCGCTTGGGCAAAACTGCTTTGGAAACTTTTGCTATGATTACGGAGGCCTACAAAGAAGACTCCCTATCAAGAGCTCAAGTGTTCCGGTGGTTTAATGAATTTAAAAACGAGAGGGAATCCGTTGAAGACATGGAACGATCTGGACGCCCTTCAACGAGTCGTGTGGATGAAACGGTGGCCAAAGTGAAAGAACTCCTGGACTCTGACCATTGTTTAAGTCTCAAAATGATCGCCGATGAGGTCTCCGTGAATAAATTTACGGTTCACCAAATTGTTACGCAAGATTTGATGAATAGGAAAGTTTGCGCAAAATTGGTTCCCCGAGTGCTCACCGCCAAACAAAAGCAACAACGAGTGGACGTTTGCCGTGAGATGTTGAATGATTTGGAAAATAGTCCACACTTTTTAGACAACGTAGTAACAGGCGACGAATCGTGGACATTCCAGTATGACCCGGAGACGAAAGCCCAGAGCTCGGAGTGGCACACACCGGCATCCCCGCGGCTGAAGAAAGCAAGACTGTCAAAGTCCCACATCAAGACAATGCTGATTGTGTTTTTCGACAAGCGGGGGTTAATTCACAAAGAGTTTGTCCCTCAGGGGGAGACTGTCAATGCCGAATACCACAAAGAAGTCCTTCAGCGATTGCAAGGAGCCGTCAAACGGAAGCGACAGGACCTTGCTCAACGCTGGCGTCTCCACCACGACAACGCTCCGGCGCACACAGCGTTCCTCGTGACCTCCTACTTGACCCGAATTGGAGTTGAAGTTTTGCCACAGCCACCATACAGCCCTGACTTGAGTCCTCCTGATTTCTTCCTACTATTTCCGAAGGTCAAAATATGCCTGAAGGGTCATCGTTTCGACGATATTCCGAACATGCAACGTGCTGTCACGAAGGCACTAACTGGGATAACTCAAACGGACTACAGTGGGGCCTATGAAGCTTGGAAAACGCGCTGGCAACGTTGTGTCGACGCCCAAGGCGAGTACTTTGAAGAATATTAACGTTTTGTACAAATTGGATCAATAAATTTGTTTTTCTAGACTGAGTCTCATTACTTATCTACCACACCCTGTATACCTGGTATGCGACTAGCATTTTCTGAACAAGCCATTTTTGTTATGTCCACTCTGAAGGGTAGGAGCAGAAAAAATATTTGTCATGAATACTACAGCTCTCCGTTTGCTGCCTTGGAAGAGAGACAAAGGGACTTCTTATATGGGAGATGAAGGAAGCAGTGGTGATGATGGCCACAGTTTTGATACCGCAGTGGTGACAGTTATGGTGTCCAGCCATCAACATGAGTACGTCGCACTGTGATATCGATGGCTGCCAAAGCGGTGGAAGAGGCATTATTGTCGCCAACAGCCTGAGTTATTTCATGTGGCTCCTTGGCTGAGTGCAAGTCTTACAATTGGATGCCACTTCAGCGACTTGTGTGTCATCTGAACAATGAAATGGAGCCTACAGTTTAACATGGAATCTGAACCACGTGTCATTCCTGGCGATTCCTCACATCATTTTGAGGTGAAAGCAAGGTTAAAGGCGAACTGAAAATTTCCGTGGTCTGATTGGGGTTTGGTACCATGACCTCACGATTTCCAGGCATGCACTTTGCTGCTATACCAACAGAACAGCTGTGGTAGTGGAGGTAGTGGTGTTGGTGGCAGCTGTGATAACACAGCAGCCATCGGGATTGCAAAGGCGCCCACTACTGTTGATGTGACAGTGAAAGTGGCAGTAGTTTTGGATGAATGCTTGAAATCGAAAGGCTGGACAGCAAAAGTATTTAGCTGCATTGGAATTACTGAGATGGCTGAAGACTGCGTGTTTCTCGCAGGCTCAAATCTGCAGTCATTCGTCATTGGAACAGAACAGTTCATTCTTGTGACACATCATCCCACATTCCCCAATCGAAATGGACAACATGTATTTGATCTGTCCGTCCCAGACGCCTCTCATAAGTGTATAACTCGATTAGATCACTGTTCACACGGTATTCAGACCTAACCACAGATGATACTCTAGTCAGCTGCAGTGGATAGTCACTCTAGTCATATGCAACATTGGACCATCTCAGTAATTCCCTCTTGACTTCTTAGCTGCTCTCATGTCTGACTGATTCAACTACTACAAGCATGTTGCTGAGACAGACGTTCAGACTGATGCTGTTTGCACTGACACTTGCACAGGTTATGACGATTTCGAAATTTCCAATTGTTTCTCCTTAGGAAATTCTAAGGAAGGACATCGACGTGGCCTGTGATATATTTATTCCTCAGTAAGCTAATACTTACAGTTTAGCTCATTTGTGCAATGATGTACTTGATAACAAACCAGTAAAAGAGGATTATGATTTCACAAGAAAACTATTTATTTATTATCTGAGCATGCCCAGGAAAGTTTTATGTTGTGTCTCACCACGAACTCAGAGAGTGGTGGCATTATTATTTGTGCAGTTCCTAATTCCATGTTCGCCAGCAGCAAATTTAGTAGTCATGGCACAAACGACTTATGCGGATTTCTGTTTCACAGTGAAAACAATTGATAGCACATGGTACGTCATTCACTCCACTCAAACTGATGATCCAAGTACAAACCAATAACGTAGATGGCGATTTTCGAGTGGTTAATGAAGCTTTCAAATCACTATTTAATGCTTAAGCATACTAGTGTAAATGACTCACGGACTTTGAAAGCAACTAGACGTTACGTGTAACGTAAGCAAATAGACTGGTAGAGTTCTGGTCCACTCTACACTGTTGCCAGATTTCCAATGACGGCATTTATGGTGTCATGTGCTTGTGCTATTGCCAGATTTTCCCCTTCTCCGTTCCGCAACCCCTCTGACATAGATAAATTGCCCATACCATTGAGCAGACAATAGCAAACAACTAGTTACTAAAATTTGGTGTACCAGAGAGCACAATCACAGATCAAGGGACTCAATTTGTGTCTGATCTGATGAAACAATTATGTCATTTATTGATAATCAAGACGTTAGTACCATCCCGTTTCATCTGCAAGCATTAGGACAAACAGAAAGTGTTCACTGCACAGTATCGGAAATGCTAAACCACTACATCAATAGCAGACATGTAGACTGGGATACCTATGTAAGTTCTGTAATCTGTGCGCATAATTCAAAAGCTCACACAGGAATAGTTCTTTCACCATGGCACATGGTAAAATGTGCCAACACTAAGTCTGGAAAATCAGGAGTGTAGTGGGCAACGTGCTAGTAAACTACCGCAATACAGGATAGGACAGTGAGTATTGCTAGCAAACCCTTATACCCCAAAGGGGAAAAAAAAAGTTTTTAGCGAAGTATCAAGGACTATACTAGGTCGTCGAACTGACTTCACCGATAAGTGTAAAACTACAACTACCGACTAATACATCTGTAGTCTGTGTCTGGAGAGTGAAGCCATTTAAACGAGCAGTTGATGCATTACTGCAGGTACCTTCAACATTACCAGAAAAGAAAAATTTGACTAAGAAAGGAATAGATACGCCCGATGAACCATACGAACTTAGATCTAAGCGAAAATGAGTCTTCACGTTTTATACTTTAGCTGTACATGAGTTATGATAAGATATATGTTAGGGTAAAAACTGGCTACAGGAAGGGCTTCCGGCCACCCCTTAAATTAACCTTGCCCAATCCAAGCATAACCATGCCGACGTTGCGACAGTGCGGGACAGTAGCACTAGGAAAGAGGGAGAGAGATAGGTTAGGGTAAAAACATTTGCTTCAATTTTGACTCTGTAGATAAACACTGATCCGAAGCAAGGGAGGTACTGATGGTAATTCCTTTTCTCTTGGGTGGTGTGCCAGTGATGATTTCCAGAAGGATTATCATGGGCGTAATACTACTACACTTTAGTAAACAATCTGGGGCATGCAAGGCCCGAAACTGAAGCGTTGCAAGAAGCAGTTCACCGCCCCAACCATTTACAATTAAGTGCAACACTGCTAACCGCACAACAATTTCTGACAAGGTTACAAAAAACACAGAGGGACTTCCCTGCAGGGTTACTCCACGTTGTACCTGTGACAGCAATATATATAGCTTTGATTTGTTAGATATCTACTGTTAAAATTAGTACTGACCGAGCTAGTATATACTGCACAGGAAAAAGTTACACATTCAGCAGAACGTCCACTGATATATATATATATATATATATATATATATATATATATATATATATATATATATGCACCTATCAGACTTGACAGCACAGTTAATAGCCTGTAACAAATTGTTAAGCAAACATGGTTGAATGAGGACTGCTGACCACCAATAAAGAAGCAAGACACATTCGGTCATAACAAACAAGGCCTCATATCATTACCCCCTGCCCATCCCCATAAATACTGCAGTCCTCCAGCTCTGAATTCAGTTCGCCATTAGGATCGATAGTGTTCATACCAAAGCAGTAGATTCAATGAATATTACAGTGTAGTGACATCCATGTATTAAATCTTCCAGCACTTCTCATGAGCACGCTGAGTGCCGTTCTGCAGATAACAATATCCAAGAAACAATGACCTGCCGCTCACGATATTTTGCATTGGCTGCCTACCACATCGCTGATGAGGAGGCTGAGGTCTTCCAACACCAGTACATCTCGCAGTGCTTATTACATTAACATCATCACCACTGCTGTGTGAGAGAGCCATCTGAAGCCTCTACTCCTGGTCATCGCTGTGGGCACTTCTAGATGCCAGGGCTTACTTGCCCAGTGGGGCCAGTAACAGTTGACTATGTGACTCCAAACAACACAGTACATCACAATGTGTCACCACAGGTAATCGTCATCTTCTGGAGTAGGATCGAGGATGCTCTAATTCAGTGTGGAGGCATTATATCATGCTACAGGTTCTCCTTCCGGACGTGAGCTAAGAGGACTTTGGCTGAATTGTTGGTGCAGCGGCCTAGGCTACCAGCGAATCTGAGCCAACAACAGGAGTCAGCAGAATTCCTCCATATCACTGACACGAGGCATCAGCCGAGGCTTACGAGAAAATACAGAGACGTAAATCTGAATGAATAAATATTAACTTGCTAATTATATTTTATTAGAGCTGAAAGACGGACTAGAATTTAAAGTTTCAACAACACCACCCTGAAAACGAAAAGGTGTCTCCACTCGGCACCTCTACAGTATTCATTAGTTCTGTGAAAGTCACATACTTCTGACTTAATATTAAAGTGAAGCCATGTTCAAAGTCATGCATCATTTATATGCACATACATACTGCTGGTTAATGTTAAAATGATTCCAAGGTCAAAAATATGCATTTGTGCATAAAATTGGCTCCTCTGTGTATCAGATTCTGGACTCATTAAAATGCATATCATATGTCAAAATACTGTGCCCATTAAACACACCTGTGATAAATAATCATTCCTGTGTTACAGTACCTGTAACAATATTGAAGTGAAACCAAGGTACTTCATCATTTACCTACACATACATACCTCCAGCACAACATTAAAATGATTCCTATATCAAAGATATGCATTATATACATAAAATGGCGCAGTCACAAACACACACACATATCTCTGTATTTCATGCATCAAATCCTGTGCTCCTTACAAATACGTAATCTCTTTCTACATGTACATCTACATCCATACTCCGCAATCCACCTGACGGTGTGTGGCGGGGGGTACCCTCAGTACCTCTATCGGTTCTCCCTTCCGTTGCAGTCTCGTATTGTTCGTGGAAAGAAGGATTGTCGGTATGCTTCTGTGTGGGCTCTAATCTCTCTGATTTTATCCTCATGGTCTCTTCGCGAGATATACATAGAAGGGAGCAATATACTGCTTGACTCTTCGGTGAAGGTATGTTCCCGAAACTTTAACAAAAGCCCGTACCGAGCTACTGAGAGTCTCTCCTGCAGAGTCTTCCACTGGAGTTTATCTGTCATCTCCGTAACACTTTCGCGATTACTAAATCATCCTGTAACGAAGCGCGCTGCTCTACGTTGGATCTTCTCTATCTCTTCTATCAACCCTATGTGGTACGGATCCCACACTGTTGGTTGGTTGGTTGGTTTTGGGGAAGGAGACCAGACAGCGTGGTCATCGGTCTCATCGGATTAGGGAAGGATGGGGAAGGAAGTCGGCCGTGCCCTTTCAGAGGAACCATCCCGGCATTTGCCTGGAGTGATTTAGGGAAATCACGGAAAACCTAAATCAGGATGGCCGGACGCGGGATTGAACCGTCGTCCTCCCGAATGCGAGTCCAGTGTCTAACCACCCCACACTGTTGAGCAGTATTCAAGCAGTGGGCGAACAAGCGTACTGTAACATACTTCCTTTGTTTTCGGATTGCATTCCCTTAGGATTCTTCCAATGAATCTCAGTCTGGCATCTGCTTTACCGACGATCAACTTTATATGATCATTCCATTTTAAATCACTCCTAATGCCTACTCCCAGATAATTTATGGAATTAACTGCATCCAGTTGCTGACCTGCTATTTTGTAGCTAAATGATAAGGGATCTATCTTTCTATGAATTCGCAGCACGTTACACTTGTCTACATTGAGATTCAGTTGCCATTCCCTGCATCATGCGTCAATTCGCTGCCGATCCTCCTGCATTTCAGAACAATTTTCCATTGTTACAACCTCTCGATACACCACAGCATCATCTGCAAAAAGCCTCAGTGAACTTCCGATGTCATCGACAATGTCATTTATGTGTATTGTGAATAGCAACGGTCCTGCGACACTCCCCTGCGTCACACCTGAAATCACTATTACTTCGAAAGACTTCTCTCCATTGAGAATGACATGCTGCGTTCTGTTATCTAGGAACTCTTCAATCCAATCACACAATTGGTCTGATAGTCCATATGCCCTTACTTTGTTCATTAAACGACTGTGAGGAACTGTATCGAACGCCTTGCGGAAGTCAAGAAACACGGCATCTACCTGGGAACCCGTGTCTATGGCCCTCTGAGTCTCGTGGACGAATAGCGTGAGCTGGGTTTCACACGACCGTCTTTTTCGAAACCCATGCTGATTCCTACAGAGTAGATTTCTAGTCTCCAGAAAAGTCATTATACTCCAACATAATATGTGTTCCAAAATTCTACAATTCATCGACGTTAGAGATATGGGTCTATAGTTCTGCACATCTGTTCGACGTCCCTTCTTGAAAACGGGGATGACCTGTGCCTTTTTCCAATCCTTTGGAACGCTAAGCTCTTCTAGAGACTTACGGTACACCGCTGCAAGAAAGGGGGCAAGTTCCTTCGTGTACTCTGTGTAAAATCGAACTGGTGTCCCATCACGTCCAGAGGCCTTTCCTCTTTTGAGCGATTTTAATTGTTACTCTATCCCTCTGTCGTCTATTTCGATATCTACCATTTTGTCATCTGTGCGACAATCTAGAGAAGGAACTACAGTGCAGTCTTCCTCTGTGAAACAGCTTTGGAAAAAGACATTTAGTATTTCGGCCTTTAGTCTGTCATCCTCTGTTACAGTACCATTTTGGTCACAGAGTGTCTGGACATTTTGTTTTGATCCACCTACCGCTTTGACATAAGACCAAAATTTCTTAGGATTTTCTGCCAAGTCAGTACATAGAACTTTACTTTCGAATTCATTGAACGCCTCTCGCATAGCCCTCCTCACACTACATTTCGCTTCGCGTAATTTTTGTTTGTCTGCAAGGCTTTGGCTATGTTTATGTTTGCTGTGAAGTTCCCTTTGTTTCCGCAGCAGTTTTCTAACTCGGTTGTTGTACCGCGGTGGCTCTTTTCCATCTCTTACGATCTTGCTTGTCACATACTCATCTAACGCATATTGTACGATGTTTTTGAACTTTGTCCACTGATCCTCAACACTATCTGTACTTGAGACAGAACTTTTGTGTTGAGGCGTCAGGTACTCTGTAATCTGCTTAGTCTGTCTATAGAGACATCCAATTACCATGTCTAAGCCTGCTTTAACCGTGACCCTCACCCAAATTATTTCACATTTCGGATCTCCGTCAATTTCCTTCGATACTACTGCACTTCTCATCGCTATAAACACGCCTCCCCCTTCACTGTCCAGCCTGTCTCTGCGGTATACATTCCAATCTGAGTTTAGGATTTCATTACTGTTTTCATGCAAAGTATTCATCCTTCCTCTCTGTGACCCACATACACAAATATGATCTTCTATACAGCAGTAATCATTTATTTTCTGTCACAAACATATCTTTGTATTTCATTCAACAAATACTGTAATCATTAAACAAGCATGTAATTCCATCTCTCACAACATTTAAAAAGAAAATACCTCCATTTTTTATTTCATATCAAAAAAACAATAAATATTCCGATGTCTCAAGCTTGTTTGACATAAACATGCATAGAATGTATATGTCAATACAGTGTACTCTTGCTGCTGTGAGGCAGAGGAAGCCCTGGTGCTGAAAGGGGGCACCTCCAGACGTCTCATCTACCGTGGTAAGACGCAGCACAGCTGAGAGGAAGTATGACACTCGCTAACAATGTGTGGAAACTAACTGTAAAGGTAGTAGGAAGCAAAACTCAAATACAAAAATTACGCTACATATAAACGTTATTATAAAAGGAATTGTTTTTCCTACAATGTTTTTCATATATTTACTTTATTTATTACATTTCTAACTACGTACATTATTACAATGAGTCAGTTATTTGCATTGTACACAGTCATCATTTCTTCAAGTATTTATATTAGTTTCATTTTTTTACAGTAAAAACCAATAAAGTAATCACATTATTTACAATTATCAACAATTTTGATATGGCAATGTCCGAAGGACAGTGTATTTGCCTTATTGTGAAACATTTATTGCTTGTCATCCGTTGCAGATAAATAGAGTTTACATTGTTTTACAGTCGAAACAAAATTCTGCTTCGAGGTAATGACAAACTGCTCAGTGATTTTCTCCTCTCAATGCAAGGCGCACTGCTTGCAATCATCAGTGGTGAGCCTATCTGCAGACAACTATTTTACACCTTTTGCTCTGCACATATAATCCCAGAGTCACTCTCAAGGACATAAGCCAACGAATTCTGTGATACACTCCCCATTCAGCTCGCATTTCATCAAACCAACCACCTTTTTATTCAACAGCGGAATATCGTATTTTTTGTTCGTTGGGAACCCTGATGTATCGAACCTCATATGCATGTCACTCCTGATATCCTCACAGGTACTGGAAGTTTTGAAGTGGTTTATGAGGCTATCAGTTTATGTGTAGCACAGTTTCACGGAATTTGGAGGGAATCTGTTCAGTACATACACATAATAGAAATCGAAAAGGAGCGTTTTTGGTATATCTCAGATCCCCATTCTAACTGAGACTGATTTGTCGACCACTACATATACTGTGCCAAGTTCAATGGCAGCAAGTTTTTCATTAAAAATGACACTCCACTAGAAATTAGGTTCTCCAGAAAATGCAACCGTCCTAACCTGTCGTCTCTCGATGTTGCTAATAGTCGGGCAAACTATGTTCTGAGACTTTTTGTTAGTGTGGGGGTCCTACATCAGGGGCAAGCGTACATTCAGGGGCAAACCTATTGTTCCATTTCATGTCAACCCTTATCATATTGTTCTTTTTTGATTGACAGGTCCTTAATCCATTGTCCTGTTAAGTGGTTTATTTATGACACTCCAAAGATAATCAGTACTTCTGAGAACACCCCACCTGTCACCTTCCCACTCCTCCTCCCTCCCCCGACCCTCTGAGAAATGCCCAACCCAAACCCCTTACCTTCACTGACACAAACACATTTTTATATCAAATTAATTCACTAATTAATTAAATTGATCAACTAATTATCCCCTCCCCCTCCTGAGAAATCCCTCAACCCTCCCCTCCCCAGCTGGAAATTGATGAGAAAAAGACTCAGTTGATTGGCTATTTGGAGGGGAATCGATTGCACGGCATGGAATATTTTTCAAACAATATCTGGTAGACAAGGTGATGTGTGGAATATTGTTTATTTAAACAATTTATTGGATACAAGGCAGTGCATCAGATATGGTTTATTTATTTATTTAAGGAATTTGCCAGGAAAACTATTGCAGTGTATCGAATATTATTCAAACAATTTCTGGTTGAAGAGGTAATGTGTTGAATATCGTTTATTTTAATAATTTATGGGATACAAGGTCTATTTTGGAATGTAGTTTATTTATTTAAAGAATCTGTCAGGAAACTGACTGCAGTGTATGGAATACTGTTTATTTAAACATTTTGAGAGTGACACAGCAGTATGGAATATTTGAACTTTGCAGTGCTCTTTTATTCTTATTGCACAAGGAATACCAGCAACATAACTTGCCACATGTAATTACACTGTTAAAAATCTTTCGCACCAACTGCAAGGCATTGCAAGCCCATGTCCTGACCACATTGCCCGGCTGGTCGCTTCGCGTATTCCCCCACATGCAGGACACACTATGCCCACTCTGGCCCAATGAGTGGCAGAACGCATGTTGCACTAATCCCTGAACAAAGCGTCAGGTGGTGGCAACCCTTTGATATTTGATACCCGAGAAATTCATGTCGAAACACATGCTCTCTCTCTCTCTCTCTCTCAAGTGGTCACATCCAGATGCATGCCACTGCCAGCCCTGCACGCAAAGTCAGTCATGGTCAGACTGAACTGCAAGCAAAGGAGTTTTTACCTGGTGGAATGTGGATGTCTTGGAAATATTTCCTCACTCTGTCAGATTCATTGACTAATTAATTAAATCGCTACCCTTTGTGTGGGACAGGTTTTCCTTGGTTCCTATGGGTAAATACCAGGATTGGAATACTTGGCAGGATTTAACCGTTCAACCACCCAGTTTCCATACCCTACTGGATTTTTTCCCCTTGCTTCCTATCAGTGGATACTGGCATAGTTCGGTCATTTGGTAGGAAGTCCATTATGTTGGAGCTAGTTGAGAATATCACATTTCAGCTCAGTTGCATGCTATGTTCTTACACAATCTTTGGAGGGGTTGGACTGCTCCGTGTGCTTGCAGTACTACTCTCGAAAACAATAAATTGGTCAGTCGGAAATTAGATGTTGCAATTGGGTTTTTAAAGCTCTATATAACCAGTAAGTTGATTCTCTCAGCTACAACAGGCCAAAGAATGAGCAGGAGGTGAAGGAGGAGGAGGTGGAAGGGTCCACCACATCACAGAATATAGACCACAACAACAAATACCTCTGCAAGACAGAGTCCACTGCGATGTACTGAGAAGCACTAAACACAACACACTTAAACCACAATCCAGGCAATAGCAAAAGTCATAAATTACACAGTATGATCAAAGTGCCAGAAATGTGTAGAGGACCTAACTGCAATAGTATAGGACGCTGTCTGGTATACATTGGTGCATATGTTCGAGAATTAACCATGAAAGGGCGTATAACACAGCCATCTATCAACATACGCAATCCACTATATGGTTCACATGAAGTAGTGGAGGCGTGGTTTAGCGATGATACAGCAATTGCCATGTCATTGGTTGTCATTTAAATTATGGAAAAACTGTTTAAGTTGCTAAAATTGATTGCACTATCAACTACGGTGCTTATTATAGTACACTACAGTACATTAGTTATTGAGGATGTCATTTCTGTCCCATCTGTCCATTGGTACACTGTTGATTACCACATAATAATTAACTGTCGCCACTTGCTTGAGATGTAGAGAGTCTTGGCCATCTGCGGATGGCCAGCACCGAAACTGTGATCGTGTTCATGGCTGCAATATAAGGAGTAAATGCTCTTGGTCTCTTCGAAATGGGACACCTAAACATCTGCTACCCTGTTAGTGTGAAAGATGAGATTACATTTGGGCAGCTGTTTGCAAACATTCCACAATGCTGCAAACTCTTCCAGTTTCCATATGCTGCGATGTCTCACACATTTTTGGAAATAAGAAACACCAGCTCTGTCTTTTATTTCAATCATTCTATGTGTTGTGGGAGCATCATAGTTTAACCATGCGTTGTCCAACTTTCTATGAGACCCAATGGATCAATACATGTCACTGTTGGTTTAGTACCTGGCACAGATCTCGAAGTCATAGTGGAAAAATAAAATATATGGCAGTGTACGAAGCTGTAGTTATACACTGCTTGGAAGTGATACAGCTGAAAAAAATGTATCAAACTACTTATGAAAGAACAGAACAGCGACCATTTCTTGCAACTGACAGGTGACGAAACTTTAAACTGGTCTGTGCTAGCGACTTCGACCATTGCTCACCTGCTCCAGTAGACCAATGCCTGTATGTTTATTAGGATCACCATATATGCTTGACGTCAGCACACAGACGATACTTGTTTTCGATATATTGGAAGAGAGGGGCGCAGTAATATCTTATCAAGTTGTCTACCGGATGGCATTACTGGAGTTTATATAGTTCGTGGTTTTTCTCCGTTGAATAGTACAAAATAACGAGGATAGACAGAATGTATGGGTGATGGACATGAATGCACCCTGAGGGATGCAGATCTCCTTCGAACTCCAGTACCTGTATGTAGTTTGGAGATGCACCACAATGCAGTAGCAAAATCCACGTCCTTCTTCCAGTTCCTGTATAATATAGAGTTTTCCTAATTTTCCTGATAAGAAACACCAATGTAACTGCTCATACTCTCTTTTCTAGTACCCCATGTTGCAGGAGAAATCTTCATTTGGCGCTGGCCTTACACATTGTACATGATTGGCAGACCTGTGACAATATGTTCTCATTTCCGCCAAGTGATCGAAACACGGTCCTATCGCATTAACTTAGCTAACCCTTTCTCTCCACAGGATGCAGAGTGTCTTAGATATAGTGCTCTCTGACTTCTACTCATTTCCAATGTGAATTGGAACGATCAATTGGACAAAGCTACAGGCAGGGTGGGGCAGAGACTTAGGTACAGTTACAAGATGCAGAGGGACTGTCTGAAACCATGCTGGAGTTTTGCTGTATAGGGCCATTCACAGATAGGTTCGAAAAATGTAACTTGTATCGAGATATTAAAGTGCCACGAATAAGATACATTAGTGGCTGTAATCATTAAAAGAATTCTCTATGGGATCAACGCAAATATGTGGTGATTGGAGAGATTTGATTCCAAATGGTAGACAACATTTCTCTCAGAAAGTGTAACACTATAGATCTGAAAAGTCATTGTATTGGTTATAGGATTTTGTACATTTCTTACAACGTCAATCTCACATTGCATGTTTTAAGTGATTCCTCACATAGCACAGCATCTACTGTATGTGATCATTCTCAGTCAACCTCTCTCGCCTATAGCCCCATGGATATGTTACTGGCCAAACCCGATTTTGGGATGAACTAGTTTTACCTAGGTCAAACTCGTTCATCCTGTTACCAGCAGGATAAAACAGTGTAGCCTAGCTCGAATCAGTTTATCCTATTTAGAATTTAAATACTTTATGATAAACTGGTACGTTCTAGTCTGAACTAATTTTGCCTAGTCGGAGCACATGTCGCTGCCTGCACGAACGGGGAATCCCCAAGTCATCTCTGGCTCACCTCGCACCTCTCAACCGCTCTTCACTCACTCTGTTCTTTGTTTTGAGTGGCATTTTGCATCGACGAGTGCACGTGTTAAGTTGTTTAATGCGTTTAAAATATTTTATTATAATCCTAGTATAATTATTGTGAGGCGTTTCATCATGGATGAGCCTTCGTGTATAGACAAACCAATCAACAGTTGTGGAGAGAAAAGTTTCAGGAGGAAATTTTGCAGAGTGAAAACAAAAAGTCTTCTCAGTATAATGTGTTATCAGTAGACTAATATGCGGATTTGATTCAACAAGTAGAAGACGCAGAAAAGTTGAAAAAAAAAACATCATTACAAAAAAGAAGACTGAAACGATTTGCTGTTTTGAAAATTGATGATGTGAAAAAACTCACTGCATAGTGTTAAGGGAATATAAAATACTTTGTTCCTGCTGATGAACTTTATGATGTGATTGATGCAGCTCATATAGCTGTGGGTCATGGTGGTTGCGATAGGATGTTAGCCGAGACATCAGACAAATATGCCAATGTAACAAAGGAAATTATATGCCTCTATTTATCAATGTGTGATGTTTGTCAAAACAAAAAAGACAAAAAAGAAAAGAGGACTAGTTTCAAAGCCAATTCTCCATTTGGCAATGAATAGCAGATGCTAAGTCGATTTGATTTATTTACAAACACAACCATACGGGAATTTAAAATTCATTCTAGTTTACCAAGACCATCTCACAAAATTTGTTCTCCTTCGTGCGTTAACATCAAAGAGGGTGAAGAAGTGGCTTATCATTTGAATGACATATTCCTAACTGTAGAGGTTCCATGCTTTCTTCAATCTGATAATGGCAGAGAATTTGTTAATAATGTTATAAGTGAACTCGCAAATCTTTGATCAGAAGTGAAAATTGTGAATGGAAAAGCAAGGCACAGCCAAAGTCAGGGTTCTGTTGAAAGTGCCAACCAAGACATTTAAAATATGATAAGTTCTTGCTAAAAAGACAACAATTTGACGAAGTGGTCGGAAGGATTAAGTTATGTCCAATTCATGAAAAATCAAATTTACCACTCTGGCATAAAGCAATCCCCTTACAAAGAAATATTCAGAATCGAACCTAGAGTAGGACTGTCCACTTCCTCGTTACCTCAAAAAATCATAAATGATATTCAGGATGAAAGTGACCTGAAGAAGGCAATCGTAGATGAAAGCAATACTGAACAGTACGAAGACAGTTATGCTGATAGCATTGTGAAAATTGACACAAACGACTTTCAAAATGCTAGAAAATGATGAGATTCTATATCTAGTTGGCACCAAACATGGCGTACTTCAAAAACATTATTGCAGGTATAACTTTATTAAAATTTTCCATAATTTTTTGTAATAAAATATAAAAAAATGTTTATTTCAACTCCTTTTTTATTTTTGTATAACTGATTTCGACGTCTGCATTCAGAAGTTTTTAGATGTGGGAGATATTAACCAGGATATTGAAATACCTTTAAGGACTGCAGCCACAAAACATTCTGTTGGATCCGGGCAAGGCTTCATGAAATGCAGTTGCATGAAAAATTGTACAACAAACAAATGCAAATGTAAGAAAAACAAAGTACTCTGCAATTCTAAGTGCCACCAAAGTAAACTTTGCAAAAATAAGTAAACTGAAGATAAGGTGATTTCTGTGGATGGATATATGTAAGTTGACCTAGTGATAGATGTGAAATTACTGATTAGTTAATAAATGACTTTAATGAAACATATTGACTATTTTATTTCCATTCCTTTATTCAGTTTACTTTGAAAAGCATATAAAAGATACAAACTAGGTGAAATTAGTTCAGACTAGAACGTACCAGTTTATCTTAAAGCATGTAAATTCTAACTAGGATGAACCGATTCGACCTAGGCTAAACTCTTTTCATCCTGAAAGCGGGTTTGGCCGGTAACAGATATATCGAAGAATCTCTGTTACACTGTCTGCGATGTATCGAGTCAGAATGTGTTACAAATACTGTTTGTTAACGTGGGAAATATCTAGCAGCGGCAAGAGGGGATTGCAGATATAGACGTAATATCACGTTCCTTAACCGAACCACTTTCTAAATGCGATAATAAGGGTGATTTTATTACAAGCTTACATCACTGGTGACGTGGACCCGCACTTTCGCTCAATTAATACACATCTCGCGATCATTGTCTATTTTCAATGTCACGCCTTTTGTGTGGAAGACCACTTCATTCGGAAATAATACCATAACTCAATTTATGAAGCATGTATAGTTTTCAGCATTAATATCGGTAGCGATACTAGTGTGTGCCTGTAGAACCAAGAGCACTATTTATCCAGGGTGACAGTAACATGGTCGTTGAGATCGTGTTTTTAACATCTGGTCGCTTATAAGAAGATTATGTCTCTCTTCCTAAGAGACACTGGTACCACTCGCAAGAAAAACAAATGAGGCATGTCCATACATCGCGGGTTTTCGCTCAGTATTATTTGGTGTCACCAGCAATCAGTTATTGGCCAAGTATTATACTTAGTAGGGAATGTATGATAGATTCGCTGCGATATGCAGCCTTACAATGTTTGTGTTGGGTTGTTAAGTTACTGTTGTCGTTGTTCGTACATATACAAAGAAAATAAGTATGTGCAATCGTAAGGGGCGTATAGATTTGGCGTGGGAGAGTGCGATTTCAACTCACCGATAGCCGTAAGGCGGATGAAGAAGTTTGCATGGAAAATTATGTCCACTCATAAGAGGTATACAGATATTCATAATTCCAGAGTCACAGCCATCACGAGGAGGTCAGCTCATTGTCGAATGTCGCCAGATTGGGGCTGCAATCGTAATATTTAATTGTAATTACAGTGATAAATATGTGGCTGGTTTCCAAGGACGACATCGTTCAGCGTGCAGGGGTCGTGGCGGAGCTAGCCTGTCTCAAATAATGATGTAAAAATCGACTTAGAAGTGAGCTTGTACACTGCCAAGGTTGTCTAGACTGTGCTGCAGAAATTTCTCGGGGAGCCCTTAAAAGTTCTCCATACTGTCCCTCTATGTTCCCATACGATTTCCAAATTTTCGGTACCCTCGATTTGCTATGGATGAAGAGGTGCCGGCCTGGGTACAATTATGGTTCCTTACGCAACTGCAAACATTTTTCCATGAAGGCGCTGATTGTCTTATCTCACAATGGAATAAATGTATTGACAGTTATGGCGACTACTTTTGAAATAACAAACAGTTTGCTTACTTTTTTCCATCTGCCTCATTTTCATGTAACTACCCCTTATACGTTCAACTGTAGTGAATTTGTTCCAACAATCGTCCAGCTTAGAGTTATTCAAGGTCGTGAGACGGTACTCTGAATTATTTTGGACGTAGTTTGGATTAGGAGTATTCCATATGAAGTAGGAATATGTTCGAAAATTGAACAATTTGTGCATCGCACTGTGGAGACTCCATAAAACTTCACTCATACATCTACATGTTTCAACAAAACGGTAAGGAAATGGTACAAAAACTGTAAAAAATTGCTCCCCACACAGTAACAAATTGCCCCAAAACTGTAACAACTTGCCCCAAAACTGTAAACAAGTTGACTGGCCTTAGCACATCTATATGTTGAGGAATCAAAGATGATGATTCTGAGGGTACTGGCGCAGTCTGCATGCTTCTAAACTTAGGAATCAAAACGGGACGCCGTCAAAGACGTCAGGATCCAAATGGTGAGGCAAGTTGGTTGACTTAATGCTACAGGTGCAGCCTACATTTTTGCCAGTCCATAATAGTTTGTTCAATTTCTTTGGTACTGCAATCATCTATCGTCAGCACTTATCCTCAGGATCCAGGATTACTAGCTGTCAAGTGGACTCACCACCTGTCCTCTATATACCATAGTGAAAGGTCAATCATTGTCATCATGAAGTGCTATCAGAGATCTATCACCTCCAGGCAGAAGATGTAAGTTAGATGTAAGTTCTAACACGTTCATCTTTCTCAGTGTCTCCTGCTACTGTTATTACTTGTGTATGTTGTCATGGTTTTCTTGTATTTCTACCTCTATCCAACAGTTTCCTGATGCAGAGCCTGATACATTTGAGCAACAACGGCAGAAATAAAGTCAACGTGCAGTCACATTCCCTGATTCGACTCCCGAAATATTCGAGTGGAAATCAAGTGAAGCATGCAGAACTGTTTTTAGACTTTGAGTTTCCACTACATCCATCACCGTTACCACAAAGGTCAGCATGCAAACAACGTCTATGACGCTGTGCCCAGTATATTGGAGCAGGATATGGAATTGATTCCAGTCTTTGCGTTTTCACTATATCCAACTCCTGCACCACTAATTTAGCCTCACCTAAACCATTTCAGAATTATGTTGTTCACACTACTTATCAATTGACTGCCAATGAATGTCATTTTAGCACTTGACATAGACTCTGAAGTTATATGAGGGTGTACTGAAAAGTAATGCTGCGAATTTGTTATGTGAAAACTCAAAGCTCTTTTATAAAACAAATTTTATTAACATTCTGCATCTTTATTGTTCATGTCTACACATTTGCAGCTCTCTGCTGCTAGAGGACTGCGAATTGTAGCATGTAACATGGCAGCGAGTAATGTAACTATGTCAGTCCATGAGAAACAGTCTGCTGTAATCGAGTATCGAATTCGAAGAGTTCGTCCACACATGGAGCACCCTTTTCGTCAGCATAAAAATGACAGACCTAAGTTTATTACCACTCCTTGGCTAGCATGAAATAGATGCTGAATTTAAAGAATATAAAAAACAGTTATTAGGAAAATATTGCAGAGTGATGAACTGAGTTGAAGTAAGGAAAAAATGACAATTTTAATAATAATGGTTTGTTTTCCACAGTTCATAAAGTACAAAAATGCATATCAACAATGGATAAAAGTATATACAATCTTATTACAATTTGTAGTTTGCAGTATATTACTTCAGATAAAAATTAGCAATTAACTTGTTGCAGTATCAGAGAGAGATTTAACAGTTCGTACATTTTCAGTTTCTGTCAGTATGTTAGAGAAACTTGCCAGCTCATGTATTTTCAGTTGTTGTTGGACTTAGAGAGTCATTATTAGAAGAGGCAGAATGTGTCTGAAATATGGTTGCCCAAAAATTAAAGTATATACAGGTGATTTGTGGAAGATATCTGTGGGAGAGAGAGAGGCCATCCCCCATGATTACCACTCTTGTAGAACACAAGTAATGTGAGAACCCTGCAGGTTGTGTCATTATCCATAAGGTCAGTCACCTTTGATTATGAACTCATAGGGATGAGAGGAAAAACCCAGATCGCCACCTTGGATTCTGACATTGTTGAGATTGTGCTCCTATTCCAAGGTCCGCCATATTGGATCGCCATCCTCGATTGTGACATCATTGAAGCTGTGCCAGTGCCCCCATCAGCCCTGTTGTATTCTATACTTAGTACAAGTGAGCTACTTTCACCAATAGGATAATGCCCCACCTCGTATGTTTTAATTTACTGCCAGTTTACGCTAAGGCCAATAGCCTTCTTCCACAGTGATGTCACAGGAGTGGCATAACTGGGCTATTGAGAATTTCTGACCACTTTTTTTTTATTTCTTGCTATTTTATAGCTAGTATTACTGGTAGGGAGAGGGGGAAATCTGGCAAAACTGCATATTGTCATTGATTATCTCATTAATGCCATCATTATAAATCTGGAAACAAAACAGAGTGGGCCAGAATTCTCTCAGACTATTTGCTCCTAATGTACAGTGTGTCCATAATTGAAGTTCAAGTTTCAAAACGCTGTAGAAAGAGAACCGCTGCCCAGACGACAAATTTGAACAGCATATTATTGACGTAGTGGTAACATTATGGGGAAAAATTTAACGAACATTTTACCAATATATGGCGCTGTACGCTTCATACTATGTACACTGACAGATGTGCGGCACACGGCTGTTCCTCATCTTGTGTCCAATGACTGTCTCCATGAAGGATTGAGTGTTGCTGGTACAGCTCTTTTACAAGAACGGTGACTGTGCTCCAGTAGCCCTGCAGGAGTTCTCGACACTCGAGGGCATGAAAAAAGGCATTAGTCTGATGTCTGCTATGGGTCTGGAAAAAATTATTACAAAATTCGAAAAGACAGCTTCTTTTGAAGTGCAGTGTGGCAGAGGGAGAAAAGTAGTTGGTCCAACGAAGATGTGGGCACAGCACCTCTGCAGGAGGTGTCGAGCGGTGATGTGCTAACAAGCAGTGCACGAGGAATTGCCTGAACGTTGCACATCCCTATGAGCGCGGTGCATAAAATCCTACGAAACATCCTGCACTGCAATCCATACAAAACAGTAATGTTCATGGGTTGCTTCTTGCTGACCTGCCAGCAAGACAAGTGTTCGCTCTGGAATTTCTTGCTCGCATGGTAGTGATCAGTGAATGACCATGGAACAGTCTGTGGACAGACGAAGCCCATTACCATCTCCAAGGATATGTCAGTATGCAGAATTGCAGAATATGCGCAAGGGAAAATTCGCTTCAACCGGTATCACTTCATTCTGCAAAGGTGATTGTGTGGTGCGAGTTGACGGCATCGTTTGTTATAGGACCGTATTTTTTTCCGAGGAGATGAGTCTTTCCCGGTCCTGTTACCTGTACTGTCACTGGTAAACGCTATGAGAGTCTTTTTCACAGTAACGTCATTCGAACTCTTCAACAGCATGGATGTGGGAGTAAGGATCATTTTCATGCAACGTAGCTCTCTTCTGCATATTGCACTGCCAGTAAAGCGGCTGCTGCAGAGGCGTTTCCGATATGATAGAATTGTCAGCTGTCATTTCCCTACAGCCTGGGCGTCCATATCGTCTGATCTTAATCTGAGTGACTTTTGGCCGGGACGTTATCAAAGAGATGTTGTGTTTAGAGCTCTAATCACGAACGTAACTGCATTGAGACACACATTGCGTAATGCATTCTGAACATGACCTACGAGACACTCCAGTCTGTTGCAGAACATGCTGTAACTCGATTTCAGCTTGTGGCAGAAAACAGTGGACAAACATATTAAACATGTGTTGCGCCAGACTCACGACAATCAGAAACCGATGTCATTTTGCTTTCTGTGCGGTTTGGCCCTAGGACAATTAAAAATCTATGTCATTTTGTTTTTATGCGGTTTTTGGTCGAAGGACAATTAAAAACCGATTCCTCCAATCCAATGCGGTACGACCGTGCGGTGGTGGATGAGCTTTCCTAACTAACAGTGTCATAACTGTTGACTGCCGTACTTAGGCAGTCATGCACATTGAACAGTATGGATAGTGTACTGTGCAACTCAAACCATAGCTGTCGTATTGCGATTCATCTGTCATTTGTAGCTGACCCCATTTACGTTAAAACGCTTACAGAGCCATCTGTTGGTAAAATTATCGATTTTTTTTGTTCAATGACGTTGCCCCTCCACCCCCCCCCACCCCCAACTCCCTGCATCAATAATATGTTGTTCAAATTTGAGGTAATTATGAACAGTGGTTCTCTTTCTACAACGTTTTGAAACTGGTGCTCTAGTTATGGGTACCCTGTACATCAATCATCATATCGCTTTAAAGGGCAAAGTAATAGTCAACATTAATAAAAACATGAATTTTTTCTTCTCGGGGATCCAACTGTGTCATATGGTTATACACTGAAGCGTCAAAGAAAGTGATAAAGGCATGCGTAATCAAACAGAGAGATATGTAAACAGGCAGAATATGGCGCTGCGGTCGGCAACGCCTATGTAAGATAACAAGTGTCCGCCACCGTTGTTAGATCGGTACTGCTGCTACAATGGCAGGTTATCAAGATTTAAGTGTGTTTGAACGTGGTGTTATAGTCTGCGCACAAGCGATGGGACACAGCATCTCCGAGGTAGCGATGAAGTGCAGAACTTCCCCTACGACCATTTCACGAGTGTACCGTGAATATCAGGAATCTGGTAAAACATCAAATCTCCCACATCGCTGCGGTCGGGAAAAGATCTTCCAAGAATGGGACCAACGACGACTGAAGAGAATCGTTCAACGTGACAGAGGTGTAACCCTGCCAAAAATTGCAGCAGATTTCAATGCTGGGCCGTCAGCAAGTGTCAGCGTGCGAACCATTCAAGAAAACATCATCGAGGTGGGCTTTCGGAGCCGAAGGCACTCTCATTTACCCTTGATGACTGCACGACACAAAACTTTTCGCCTCGCCTGGGCCCGTAAACACCAACATTAGACTGTTGATGACTGGAAACATGTTGCCTGCTCGGACGAGTCCCGTTTAAAATTGTATCGAGTGGATGGGCGTGCACGGCTATGGAGACAACCTCAGGAATCCATGGACCCTGCATGTCAGTAAGGGACAGTTCAAACTCGTGGAGGCTCTGTAATGGTGTGAGGCGTATGCACTTGGAGTGATGTGGGACCCGTGATACGTCTAGATACGACTCTGAGAGGTGAAACGTACGTAAGCATCCTGTCTGATCACCTGCATTCGTTCATATCCATTGTGCATTCCGACGGACTTGGACAATTCCAGCCCGACAATGCGACACCCCACACGTCCACAATTACTACAGTGCCTCCAGGAACACTCTTCTGAGTTTAAACATTCCCGCTGGCCACCAAACACCCAGACAAGTACATTATTGGGCATATCTGGGATGCCTTGCATCGTGCTGTTCAGAAGAGATCTCCAACCCCTCGTATTCTTACGGATTTATGGACAGCCCTGCAGGACTAAAAAATGGTTCAAATGGCTGTGAGCACTATGGGACTTAACATCTGAAGTCATCAGTCTCCTAGAATTTAGAACTACTTAAACCCAACTAACCTAAGGACATCACATACATCCATGCCCTAGGCAGGATTCGAACCTGCGACCGTAGCGGTCGCGAAGTTCCAGACTGAAGCGCGTAGAACCGCTCGGCCACTCCGGCAGGCTCCTGCAGGACTCATTGTGTCAATTCCCTCCAGCACTACTTCAGACATGCCACGTCGTGTTGCGGCTCTTCTGCGTGCTTGCCGGAGCCCTACACGATATTAGGCAGGTGTGCCAGTTTCTTTGGGTTTTCAGTGTATAACCATGAGCTTTAGACTGAGTGCACCTCAGGCATACTTAGGTAGTAACAGATTGCCGTGTGGTTGCTGCCCTCTTCTTTACATAGACTTGCTACTGGCTTAATGTACCGGTGATCAATCAATATTTAACGCTGCAATGGCCACGTTGTTCGTTGCGTTTACCTGCATACCGCCGTCTTTATTGATAGTGTTATCAGATATTTTAATTACTATAGATTCTTTCATTAGGCTATCCGAGAAACAGTTATTCTTTGTAATGTAAGAAGTGGCACTGTATGCAGTTTCTAACCTTCTTTTATGTATTTGCATAGAGTTAAAAAGATTTAATAATGTTCGGCAGACCTTATTGGAAAATCTAATTAGTTCGCTCAAATAATTCTCAATGCCGTAGAGAAAAAGGAAAATGGTTATAAATTTCTTGATTAAAAAAGAGTCTTAAAATCTGTGATACTTTTTTCTACTTTTTCTCTTCTTCATAGATTACTCAGTCTTTCTCTGCATAGCATGTCTTGAGACATATTTCATGGTTTTCTTCGAAGAAAACTTCGGGATCGTGTTTGCTAATATGTATTATTTTGTTTGAATGAAATGTTGAATAACTTTCATTGACTAATTCCGTCATCCTAGAGGCTAAGGCACTTAAATGCGGACAAATTTCAATTTGAAATTCCCGCCATATCGTAGTTTCGCCAGAGGTAACGATTGGCTTTCTTGAAAGTCATAGGCATCTAGTAAACAGTCAGAAACTCAAAATGGCCGAGATGTTACGGACAAGTGCGGGGTACAACTGAAGAGCCGCGATTATCGAAAGTCTTCGCGCTGGGCGGTCGCCCACTGAAGTAGTTCGATTCTTCGGGCCCCGAGATCAACTGTTTACGATGTTGTGGCCAATTATAATGCCCCGGACAAGTTTGGCGAAGGTTCCGCTAACCAGGCGAGGAAACCTCATTCGAGGAAATCTCATTCGAGGAAACGCGTGTCACGAACTGCGGAGTCATCGGAAAGGCTCAGGCACTGATTTCTGAGGACCCGGGGAAATAGCTGAGGAAATTGGCGTCAGTATTGAATGTCAGCGAGAGAACAATTCTTCGGATGGCAGAGGAGGACCTCATACGAGCCATTTAGGCCAAAACTGGCTCTAGTATAACGTTGACTTTTTCTGGTCAAGGGAGTTCTACCCCCCGAACAGTCCGGAGTAGAATCCCTCGACTACTATGATCGGAGCGTAGTCTAAAGGGTTACCAATAAGACGAAGCACCCTAATGTCGCATCTCTACGCACCGCTATCGAAGCAACATTCGAGAATATGGGCAGCGCTGTTTTAAAGAGTGCGTGCGATCGCTTCAGGACAAGATTGGAGTCAGTTACTGCAGCTGAAGGGGTTACATCGAATAATGTTACTATTGAAAGATACCACTACTTATATTTCAGAGGATTTTCATTTTCATTGTATTTTGTATTAATAAATTTGCTTTTAAAAAAGTTTCATTTGACCAGATTTAAGGGCCGCACCCAGTATTTTTTTTATTTTATTTTATTAAACAGGAGAAACGGACCGATCTGGATACAGCTAATCAGATCGAGGACTGTATCGTAACACATTTTCAATAACAACAACAAAACCCTTGCGTAATGCCGCATCACACACCGGGACATTCCAATTCTAAACTAACCTCAGCATGGAGATCTTTAGGTACCTCAGTGCACATCATCCTGTGTACATTAAGTTTCCTAATTCTACCCACAAAGCCATCTACTGCACCATTATGCCTTTTGGAAACAACACTCATCTGCTCATGGAAAAATTGTGCATTGTTCTGCTTCATGTGCCCTTGTTCCAATCCCTGTTTGTGCTGATCAAAAGTCTCTGCCTCGCACAACACCTATGTTTACTGTACAAAGGACTGCTGTCTGTAGTAAATGCTTATCTGACCAACCTCCTATTTCAGCTGTTGACGTGAGATCCTTCACAAATGCTAACACATCCTCAGATGACCTACCAGAAAAGGGAGAAACAAGGTTGGCAACAGCTGGATCCACTCCAACAGTGTGTGACTTCAACAACTGTGTACATTGCACAAGTTCTAACCACTTATCTCTGGAATTATCCACTGGTTTCTCCAGCCTTACAAAAATAGTTCCACTATTATCATGGCCCCTAATCCTCAGCCCCATGATTCTCACCACAAAAGAACAAGAATAATCTCACCCATCGCTACAGACGATATTGTAGGTTGTGGCTCAAATGTCGCACTGCAGGTTGACACACCCTCTGCTGCTGACTTCAGTGACATCGGCTTCCATGATACCCATCTGAAGAGTGCAGTTGCACTCAGTTGGGTGAGTGGTGATGTTTAAGAGCCAGGGATAGTCAAGAACATTTTATTCAACTTTGGTATATGCTTTGTCGGGGGTCAGTGAGGCAAAACACACCTCACTACATTGACCCGACGTATGAGCAGCACCTTCCACCATGGTGAGAGGATGCTGCGTAGGCACTCTGTGTTGCTGACGGCAGGCCCATGGACGCAAAGTGGCCTCTGTCGGCCACAACTGTGAGGTCAGAGGCATGCTACTTCTCCATCGAGATGGCACCTGGAATGGCCCCTCCTCGACCCTGCACGCTTTTACCGCAGTGGCATGTGGAGACAGCTGTATGTGAGATTATACCCACTGTCCTCTGGCAGGAGTCGGACCTTGGCTGACACTGAAAGACAAAGTCCCATGTGGAACTCAGTGGTGGCAGCAGCACCCTGATGGCAGACTTGCAGTGCTGTGGAACTATAGTTGAATTCTTTTATCTTGGCGGCTCGCGCATGCCCGCCCAGACGCGAGAGATTGCTGCGTTGCCAGTTGCACACGACGCACGCGCCAAGAGAAGCAGCGCCGTAGTATAGCATAGTTCGCAAACTTACGTTTAGGGGGAGCGCGCAGTACATGAAGTAAAGCCACCACGGCCGCATTAACCCTTTCGCTGCTACAAAGACGTGCTCCCTGCATTCCGCGCTGTGCGCGATTTTGTCACTGCACTGCTCGCCTGTGCAGACACATGGTGTTCCGACTGCTTTGACACTCTTATCATTCGATTCCACAAAAACTATTTGGCCCAAAAATTAGATTTTTACACATCTTCATGACTGATACCTTTCCCCCATAAATGACTTAATTTTGTTTCGATGTTCAACGCAGTTATTATGCAGCATTAAATATAGTTAACCATTGCACGAAATTTTGAAGAGTTTGCAGAGGTAAAAGTTCATAGAGTATACTTTCTGTATGGTCGATTTTAGTTGCCACAATGTTGAGAATGAAATGTGGACAAGATACCTAAATTTCATATAAAATTTACTGTATAACAATATCTCATTTAATTTAAGTACCACATAGGTGTCGTATGTAATACTGAGAAATATTCCATCTTTCGCAACTGTAACAAAAGTTTTATTTACACCGGGCACGTTTGGCTTTATTTTAAAGCACTTCAATTAATCAAAAGGCAGCACACAAAATACATTAAACAAAACTGTGGACTTACAAAAACATTAGGACTTGAATATACCGTCTATCAGTGACGTCCTCTGAGCTATGTCAAATATAATTTTTGTGTGTGGCACACACAAACAACATTTATTTGCTAAAACACTGATCAGCCAACACAAACGTTGAATATTGTGTTACCGCAACACAAAACTACGAAAGGTCGAAATAAGTGTCCAAGGAATAGAAAAGCAACTGGAATCACTCAACAGAGGAAAGTCCACTGGACCTGACGGGATACCAGTTCGACTCTACACAGAGTACGCGAAAGAACTTGCCCCCCTTCTAACAGCCGTGTACCGCAAGTCTCTAGAGGAACGGAGGGTTCCAAATGATTGGAAAAGAGCACAGGTAGTCCCAGTCTTCAAGAAGGGTCGTCGAGCAGATGCGCAAAACTATAGACCTATATCTCTGACGTCGATCTGTTGTAGAATTTTAGAACATGTTTTTTGCTCGAGTATCATGTCGTTTTTGGAAACCCAGAATCTACTCTGTAGGAATCAACATGGATTCCGGAAACAGCGATCGTGTGAGACCCAACTCGCTTTATTTGTTCATGAGACCCAGAAAATATTAGATACTGGCTCCCAGGTAGATGCTATTTTTCTTGACTTCCGGAAGGCGTTCGATACAGTTCCGCAGTGACGCCTGATAAACAAAGTAAAAGCCTACGGAATATCAGACCAGCTGTGTGGCTGGATTGAAGAGTTTTTAGCAAACAGAACACAGCATGTTGTTATCAATGGAGAGACGTCTACAGACGTTAAAGTAACCTCTGGCGTGCCACAGGGGAGTGTTATGGGACCATTGCTTTTCACAATATATATAAATGACCTAGAAGATAGTGTCGGAAGTTCCATGCGGCTTTTCGCGGATGATGCTGTAGTATACAGAGAAGTTGCAGCGTTAGAAAATTGTAGCGAAATGCAGGAAGATCTGCAGCGGATAGGCACT
Source organism: Schistocerca nitens (assembly GCF_023898315.1). Lineage (NCBI taxonomy): Eukaryota > Metazoa > Arthropoda > Insecta > Orthoptera > Acrididae > Schistocerca > Schistocerca nitens. Next base: position 734,095,018 of record NC_064616.1, on the reverse strand, counting down.
TGGTGCAGGGAGTGGCAACTGTCCCTTAACATAGACAAATGTAATGTATTGCGAATACACAGAAAGAAGGATCCTTTATTGTATGATTATATGATAGCGGAACAAACACTGGTAGTAGTTACTTCTGTAAAATATCTGGGAGTATGCATGCGGAACGATTTGAAGTGGAATGATCATCTAAAATTAATTGTTGGTAAGGCGGGTACCAGGTTGAGATTCATTGGGAGAGTGCTTAGAAAATGTAGTCCATCAACAAAGGAGGTGGCTTACAAAACACTCGTTCGACCTATACTAGAGTATTGCTCATCAGTGTGGGATCCGTACCAGATCGGGTTGACGGAGGAGGTAGAGAAGATCCAAAGAAGAGCGGCGCGTTTCGTCACAGGGTTATTTGGTAACCGTGATAGCGTTACGGAGATGTTTAATAAACTCAAGTGGCAGACTCTGCAAGAGAGGCGCTCTGCATCGCGGTGTAGCTTGCTGTCCAGGTTTCGAGAGGGTGCGTTTCTGGATGAGGTATCGAATATATTGCTTCCCCCTACTTATACCTCCCGAGGAGATCACGAATGTAAAATTAGAGAGATTAGAGCGCGCACGGAGGCTTTCAGACAGTCGTTCACCCCGCGAACCATACGCGAGTGGAACAGGAAAGGGAGGTAATGACAGTGGCACGTAAAGTGCCCTCCGCCACACACCGTTGGGTGGCTTGCGGAGTATAAATGTAGATGTAGATGTAGATGAAGGTGACTTGGCAATGGAGGAGACAAAATACTGTCCACTGAAGATGCTTCAAAAGAGAGATACGCGTCTGGTCTAAATAAGTCGCTTATTACAGTTGCAGAAGAGGAATATATTTCAATACCATTGGTAAAACTGCGACTGTGGAACAAAAACAAGAAAGAGAACATGAGTACCATTGTGTATGTGCCATACCTTTCATTGATTGAAGTGCTTTAAAATAAAGCCAAACGCGCCCGTTGTAAATAAAACTTTTATTACAGTCGCGAAAGACGGAATATTTCTCAATATTACATACAACACCTATGTGGTACTTAAATTAAATGACATGATGTTATACAGTAAATTTTATATGAAATTTAGGTATCTTGTCCACATTTCATTCTCAACACTGTGGCAACTAAAATCGACCATACGGAAAGTATACGCTATGGACTTTTACTTCTGCAAACTCTTCAAAATTTCGTGCAATGGTTTACTGTATTTAATGCTGCACAATAATTGCGTTGAACATCGAAACTAAATTAAGTCATTTATGGGGAAAAGGTATCAGTCAAGAAGGCGTGTAAAAATCAAATTTTGGGCCAAATAGTTGTTGTGAAATCGAATGATAAGTGTGTCAAAGCAGTGGGAACACCATGTGTCTGCACAGGCGAGCAGTGCAGTGATGACAAAATCGCGCACAGCGCGGAATGCGGGGAGCACGTGTCTGCAGCAGCGAAAGGGTTAATGAAGAGACAAAGCACTAGAAATTTCGAAAAATTGCATTCAAACGAATAAAATTCGTTAAGCATGGCACTTCAATATTGTTTTTAAATAAAGAAAATATTATGCACCTCACAAGGATTGACCTTCACCATTACGCTAACACAACTCGTCTGTATTCACTACTCCTTGAAAAGTATAATACGTCACGCAAAATACTGACATCGTTGGTATATTCACGCTTCATCGAAGTACAATAGGAAATAAACAATTACCTCTGTTCTTTATTGCGAAAAAGCAGTTCGTGAGATTGACACAACACCTTTCCTTGCTATCGCCTGAATTAGGAGTCTTATTGCTTGTTTTGTTTAATTAATTAATAGAATATGAAGCAGTTGGTATAAAGAATGCTTTTTCCAAACTTTCTATAAAAGAAAGTCTGCTATCAAGAAATTGCTTTTGTTCTATTACTTTATTTATGACTGAACGTTTCTAAAACTGAAGACACTCGTCCATGCTCTGCACTGCAGTCGAGATCTGGCAACGTCGTTCTCTGTTCATTGGCTGACTTTTTTTTGTGACGTCAGATGCGCAGAACGAACCTAAACTCGGCTGCCAACATAAATGACGCGCACTTTAGTTCCTGTGAGGAACTCAGTGCTGATGGCTAAAGGTGCAGCCCTTGTCCAGAACTCATGGTTGCTGCTGGCGATGCACAGTCGTATGGCTGTCCAGCATGGCCCTGGCATCGTGGTGGTGCTACTAGATTCCGGTGAAAGGAAGTGCCTCTTCCACAAAATTCAGACATATTTATGTTGTTCCAAGTCGCAATGGTTTCATTAAAACCTGGCACCTAGTCACGTTGCCCATAGCAAAAGACTTGCCCCAGTGTGGTTACATCGATCTGCCTGCTATGGTTATTACTGCTGTGTTGTGCAGTTTTCCCCTGAGTGCAGCTAGCTTCGATTCGCAGTCTCCTCACATGGATGTTATTCTGACCCATATGTCACCACACTGCGGCCACTATCCTGTGGCTGCTAGTGCAATACTTCACACTGGCTTTCTCACCACTTCTTATTACTTTTGCTAAAAGACTGGGTAACGACACTACACTATATATAATTGTAGCAATGCAATCATTTATGAAATGTAAAAGATGTAAAACGATTAGATGTGTTATGACCTCACAAAAGCAGTGTTTGGTAATTAATCACTCCTCACCATTATTCAGTAAAAAGCCACATTCTTCCATCATTTATAGCTCACACATTCGCTCCTCTATATCCATAAATCGATAGCAGAATCTCAACAGCTTTACTCACTTGCAATCACACTTTTTTTCCTTCTTCTTTTTAGTAACTGTTAATCTCTGAATAGTTCAAACCCTCATTTTCACATGTTCTATGTCCATAAAACCTCATACCATCCCTCTGCTTCTACGCCTCCTTCCACTATGTTTTTAAGTCGTTGGTCCTCTGATTTTACACAGATATTAATCTCTCTGGACATAGCACCAGTAGTGGAGCTGTGTGTGCTTGGGGATGAAGGACCCACTTCTTAAGTAAACAAACTGCCCACTTGGCCTAGCCTCCTTACGTAAACAAACAGCACTCTGGTAAGCTACTCCAAGTCTAATTTATGACAAGGGACTTTTAGCCCTGTCTTAATTACCATAATTTATCATTCAAAATGGCTGTCTTTCCCCACCCTTCCCTCTCTCTGACTAGTCCACTTGTGCTCTTATCCTGCATAAACAACCCACTCACTTGTCCTCTAATGTTATGTTTATGCAAGTCTAATTTATGACGAGATGTTTTTAGCCTATCTTAATTTCCATAACTTAACATCCAAAATGGCAGCCTTAATGGACCCCCACTCTTTTAATCCAAACAGATGATATAAAAATGGTGGTTACTTACCCCATTGGTAGGATTCGTTCCCGCCATCAGTCTAAGTTGTGGCTTACCCCCAACATTCACTGGGGTATGGTCGCCACCATCATGAGAGGAACCCATCATTAATGCTCTGTACACTGATGTTTCACCATGAACATCAGCAGGAGCAGATGTTACTTTTGTGGCAGTTTGTTACAATTTTTGGCCAACTACTGGCATCCTTGACCACAGTCATCAGTCTCCACCTGAGCGTACAATGGTCTATCTTCGTGAGTGCTGAAAAAGTAGCTGCACTGTGTCGTCACAGTACATCTGTGTGGACTGAGCCCTCCTTGTCCTGCTGCCGTTGCCAGCACAGTATGCAGCCATGTCACTGACCAGCAACACTGACATCGTGACTCACTGACGAGGCACCAGCATTCCTGCACTGCACATGCACCTGCATCCAGGCGCCACCTACAGCTCTGAAGACAGTTATACCTCTGTAAATTCTGCTCGACCAAAAAAATCTTATTACTATCAATGCTGTATCACTGACGCCTTTAGGTGTGCACTGGATCATTGATCTTCACTCTTTACTTGAACTCCTGATCACAACATAGCCTGAGCCACAGGTCGCCATAGCAGGGTGAGTTGACATCTGCCACTTGTTGAAACATCATTGTTAACGGTATGTGGTCCACGTGTATCACTAAGTGCTGATCTTAAATGGAAGATCGGAAATACTTTATAGCCAGATAAATGGCGAGAAGCTCTCTGTCGATCCCACTTCACTTCTTTTGCTGCTCAGAAGGCTTCTTTGAGAAGATTACAAGTGACTGCCATCTGCCAGCCGCGTGTTCCTGCAGAGTGGTAGCGACAGCCATCTGACTAGTGCCTATTGCCAGTGTAATGTAGCTTTCAAAGGTAAGGTAGCTTTCAACAGCGCCATTTTTAAATTCTACCTCAGCTTCTGGTACTTTACAACCACCAGAAACGTTTTTCTGTTTAGCAATTTGTCGAGTGGCTCTTTTATTGTAGCCAAATGAGGCAATTTCCACCAGTAATGGTTCAGCATTCCTATGAACTTGCAGAGTCCTTTTAATGTTGAAGGCAGCAGCCTCTGCTGAATAGCTTCCACCCTCTCAGGGAGAGAGTGCGTGCCCCAAAAAATGCAATTCCTTTTTTGCAATCACACATTTGTCTACACCTATACTCTGCAAACAACCATGAGGTGCATGGCAGAGGGTGCATCCCATTGTACCAGTTGTTAGGGTTTCTTCCCATTCCATTCACATAGGGAGTGCGGGAAGAATGATTTTCTGAATGCCTCTATGCATGCAGTAATTATTCTAGTCTTATTCTCACAATTCCTATGTGAGTGATACGTAGGGGATTGTGGTATATTCCTACAGCGATCATTTAAAACCGGTTCTTGAAACTTTGTTAATAGACTTTGTCGGATAGTTTACGCCTGTATTCAAAAGTCAGTGCCTTCAGTATCTCTGTCACACTCTCTCGCGCATTAAACAAACCTGTGACCATTTGTGCTACCCTTCTCTGTATACGTTCAATATACCCTGTTAGTCCTATTTGGCACAGGTCCCAAACACTTTAGCAATATTCCAGGATGAGTCGCACTAGTGAGTTGTAAGTAATCTCCTTTGTAGACCAATAGCTCTTACTCAGTATCCTACCAATAACCTGAAGTCTATCACCTGCTTTACCCACGGCTGAGCCTATCTGATCATTCCATTTGATATCCCTACAGAGTGTTACACCAAGGTATTTGTATGAGTTAGACGATTCCTACTGTTCTCTGTTAATTAGAATGCCGTACTCTTCCAAACATTGAAATAGAGTTCACATGTGTTTTGTGTGTTGCTACCTTGTCTCAGAAAATACTAAAATGTTGTCTATCTAGCAGAAAGTAAATGATAATCCTCTGAGCACTTCATGCAAGAAGTGTTGCTGCATTTCTGAGACCGAAAGGCACTGGCTTAAACTCAAACAAACCGAAAGCTGTCATGACAGCTGTCTTATGCCTATCTGCCGCGGCCATTGGAATTTGTGAAAAAGCCTTTGCACAGTCAATACCACTGAAAAAATGGGCACTCTCCCATTGCTGTTGAAATCCACTATATTTGGTACAGGGTACCTATCAGGGATGGTGCTGGCATTTAAAACCCTACAATCTCCACACAGTCTCCAACAACTGTCTTTCTTGCATACCACATGTATTGGCGAACACAAAAACTTGTCCGGTGGCAGCCCTCAATGTCGCACAGTGACAGGTTGTACAATCATAGTCTGAATGTGATACCACATAGAATAACGGCATGTTTTACCCACTGAAACAGTCATTGAGTGCGTGGAATTCCTGTAGGAGCTCTAGGAAAAAGTTGTCATCAGATGCTGAAATGATCTTAGTAGATTGCACCTTCATATCCTTATTATGTTGCTCATGCATACCGTTAGTGTGGCGCAAATGCTGCCACTCTCATGTAGTACCTTCCAGTTCTTTATAAGGATCAGACAACTATCATCGAAGGGACATATTCTCGTTGTGCAATGTCTCTATTCTTCTCCCTACATTGTTATAATTAATTTTGGTTTCTTTGAGGGTGGCTTTCAGTGAATGGTACATGTTTATCCAGGTCGACATCTTCTCCAGATAAGTAAGATCCTGGTAGAGCTTGTACGAACATACGAGATAGTGAGATTTTCTCATGTAGAGCAAACACGGAGACTTACAAGCAGTCGTTCTTCCCACGCACAATTCGTGAATGGAACAGGGAAGGGGGGATCAGATAGTGGTACAATAAGTACCCTCCGCCACACACCGTAAGGTGGCTCGCGGAGTATAGATGTAGATGTAGATGTAACACATGCGTGTTCAGTCCGCATTGTGTTGGGTGTGGTAGAGACTCTTGTCGAACGGGCGCAGTTGCGAGACACCCGGACATCGCACATCACGTGGCATGCTGTGGAAGGTAGACAATGAAAGGAAGTCACAGCAGGCACTTGCACTATGTTCTGATTAACAAGATCAGGCATTAAGTGAAACTGTTGAAAGAAATTTGCGTCAATTATAGGACCCCCAAGCCTGCCACTGCAGAAGTCCATGTAGGGCAAACTCTGTTGTCCAAGTGCTAGGTCAACATCTTCTCCTTGCATGTTGAAATCTTCATATCGTTGGCTATTGCCACAAGAACCAAAGTTTCTATGGGGCATGTATTCATGCTCTTAGAGATCACTCTTGCAACGGGGCGAAAAATAAGTGCGGTTGAAGAGTTCACACAAATGTGCATATACAAACGTTCGTTAAAAAATGTTAGTGCAAATTTTAGCTCTCACATAAGTCTCAGGGGATGATTTCCACACTTGGTGCATTAGTACACTGTTCCACACCTACGCATTAGTTATAATTTTTGAATTAATATTTACTCAGACATGAGTACAGTTTATGCTAGGGAACAAAAATTAGGCGATTATTATAGCAAAATAATTTTTCATGACACAGTGAAATTAAGTTTTTATCATCACTATTTATTGGCGTCGTCCTTTTCTTTCACACAATGAAATTAGCACTGGTGAGGCGGTTTACAGTTTTACTTTAATAATAATTTGTCTCCGAGCCCCCAATAGCAGTAATGTAGGCTGCTTTAATCAAAAGTTACTCAATCAACTCGAACAGAACCACAAGTCCCACTGTCTTTGTTCTAGCAGTTTTGGCGCGAAATCATAGATCGCCACATGTTCACTTACGCCGATTTATACCTCGTGATTCGTTCTTACACAAATAATCATAGCACTTCCAGTTCACCAAATATATGCTTGCACACTTGCACTATTAAACAATACTCTTTGCTGAAATAAATCGGGGTGAAAAATTCTTACTCAAACGACCACATGGGCCACCCACAAGTCGGGCTCGCTCGCCACCCACCGGTCAACTCCGCCATACACACACTCACCGGCTGCTGAACAACTGCCTCCCGGCCAAGATGCTCCCCCCCCCCCCCCCTGACTACGCAAATACCAATCTCACCAGGCAAGGCTACAAATTTTGACACATACATCCCTCAACAGAAATAAGTACACCATCGAAACCGCGCTAAAAAGTACATCTTATTTACCATTTTACATTAATTTCTGGGATTATACTATCGCCCGTAAATCAAGTTTTAGTTTTTTGCAAAATTTCCCCACTTGGCGCAAATTTGTTTGTTTACATCTGTGCTGCTAAGTTCTAACATAGAACTGCATATAGCACTGTTTTTAGACGTAATCTATAGTGAGCTACTCATTGCGCTGCTCAAAATCTTCATATCTATAATAATTAATTAATTATGGGCGATAAATGTAATAGTAATTTGCAAACAATGAAAACTATTGCAAGTTAAGTGTGTAGTATAACTTAACTAGTTTAAAATACGTGTGATGCCACCCAAAATATTATATATTGCCGTTCTTTACGTCTTGAATTTTCTATGGAATTTTTAAACAATTTCCCATCAAACTTTGTTTACTGCTCTTTACGAGCTTAATTATTTATGAATCTTAACATATGACTATCGCACTCGATCCGCTATTACGACACGTTTTTAATGAGCCCTTGCTCATCTCTGTAAGTTGTTATTTACTATTTTTATTAATTTTTCAGTATTCGTGATATTAAACAATTTTCCAGTTACTATAACTTTTGCGTCTCGTGACTTAAAATAAAGATCGATCTTTCAGAAGACGCATGTTGCTGACCACAATCCACTGCCACATCGATCTTCACCATAAGTTACATAGTTTTCGCGTAATGCGCGAAAAACCAAACAATGCCCCAAGCTGCAGGCCACGTGGCCGCCTGGCGGCGGAGGCATCCCACCGGCATGTTGCAAATCTCGCGCAGGCGCGCCACGCGCTTCCGTGAATGGCGCACCATGTCATACGCTCGCTCTCCACAAAGCAATCCATGCATACTAGATCTATTCATCTAGAAACGGGTGTTTGTACCGTCACACTCTATTATCCGATTTGGTGTCAATGAAAAATTTGTAACCTAATCGTAGATTTTGCACTAAAAGAAAGAAAGAAAGAAACAAATCGGTTGCCAGATGAGACCGAAACATTCGTGCAGTTCATGCGGCGCTTGTTGTTCTCCCAACGAGCGTGCGTACCCTCCAGTGCTTGTCGTCGAAGTTTGTGTACTTGCGTGCCCTTGTACATTGTATATCTGCGTTTCCAATCAGTATGTGGTACTAGCGCCAGATGAATGTATCACTCTTACTAGGGCGGGATTAAAAACCATATCTCTTTTCTACATGCTACTGCTCCTCTTGTTTCTCCATCTTAGCACTGAGCCTTGCTAGCATCACTACGAGATGATTAACGGAGGGCTCGGTGATAGCCGGCTGCTGCTGTGGTGACGCAATGCTTGTTCCAGGGCTGGTGACGTCAGCAAAAGTGGACATGTGCATGTTCAGGCCACTGACCATAACTTCCTTAACTGTTGTACATGTGCTTTCATCACTTGGTGCAACCGCAGTGGCACATGCTTTACGTGCTACCTCAGTCATTGGTAGTTCACAAAAAGCGGAAATAAATGTTCTAACATTGGTTGGCAACCTGTGCAGCCAGAAGATAATGTAAAGACTGGTCAGCCAATAGTTCTGTGCCAGCCAAGGCATGTTAAAATTGCAAAATTTGCGAGTGGGAGTTACCTGCACATGCTTCGCCCTCGATAATTTTGTGCAAGTTCGATTCTGGTGGTAGAACATTGTTCTACAGCAAGGGCTCTTTCAGTACCGTGTAGCACTAGTCCTGCAAACTTCATCTATTTACTCGATCATGTGTAAATCCAGTTGTGACACTAACACTGTAAACTTCTCCGAGTCATCACTAATACGGTGTTACCAAAAGATAGCGTCTGCTTGTGGGAACCACAGCTACAGTTTGGTGGGCCGAAATGCACGGAGCCCTACATTGATGATCCTAGGTAAGCAATTTATGAAGTGCTGATTATTGAAGGACTGGTGGTCCCTGAAGGCAAAATCAACTGTGGAGGTGAAAGCTCCCCTTGCTTAAGCGTTGTGTCTGTACCAGGCTTATCCGTTGTCCATCCATTGTTCCATACCACATTTGTTCGGAAATGGAATGTGGTGGCATGGAAACCATTCAACTCGGGATCGCGACCAAGAGAATGTGCTAACCCTTCCCCAATATTAACGTGGAACACGGTGAGTGATTTAAACAGAACTTTATAGCGCCACAGCATACCCACTCCCTATCTAAATAATCATGTGTTACAAGCACTAAATGTCACTACACGACTTGTGTCTGGGATAGTGATTGTATTCGCATTGTTGACGAATCGATATCTATCGATGTCACCACGCGTTCTATAAATATACAAAATGCAACACATTCAGCTATTTCACACTTCACAAAATCTATACAAATTTTCAACTGTCATTATGCAGGTAGGCACAAAAAGAACGCATTAGTTTCAAACTACTATGATTATACTTATTGTAATCGCATATAAAACGTATTTATACTATTTGAGAATTGCATTTAAGTTTTTAAAGATAGTGTCCGAAAGATGGCGCCCTTCTTCCGGCATACACATTACACTGCTCAGACAGACCATTATGACCACCGACCTACTATCGATATGAACTCATCCAGGCGATAGCAGCGTTACCTGGCGAGGAATGACTGCTATTCAGACGCACGCACAGTGCATGTAGTATCAGTGAGCGTACTGTTCGCATGTAGAATGGGGAAGGCGCGTTTTCTACCTGAGTTTGACAGAGGACAGATTGTGATGGCTCAGAAGCTCGGCATGAGTATTTTGGAAACTGCACGATTTGTCGGGTGTTCAAGGAGTGCTGTGGTGAGTGACTTCAACACGTGGCAAAACCAAGGTGAAACCAGTCCAGACGTCTTGGTGTTGGGCGGCCACCCCTCATTACAGATGTCGGACGTCGTAGGCTTGGCAGACTGATAAAACAGGACAGGCGGCGAACTCTGGCGGAACTAACAGCAGACTTTAATGATGGGCAAAGTAAAGGTTTGTCTGAACGCACGATGCAAAGAAAACTCCTAACAATGGGCCTCCACAGCCGACGACCCATGCATGTGCCAATGTTAACACCATGACATCGGACACTACGACTGAAATGGGCACGTGACCATCGGCCCTGGATATTGGCGCAGGGACAGAGCGTTGCATGATCTGATGAATCCTGATACCTTTTTCATCGTGCTGATGGGAGTCCACGAATCTGTCGTCTTCCAGGGCAACAGTTCCTTGACACCTGTACTGGGGAACAGAGACAAGCTGGAGGCGGCTCCATTATGCTCTGGGGATCATTCACGTGGGCATCCATGGGTCTAGTGGAGCTCGTGCAAAGCTCCATAATGGCCAAGGAGTATCGTACACTGGTTGCAGACCACTTACACCTCTTCATAACGAACATGTTTCCAGACAGCAGGGGTATTTTTCAACAAGATAATGCTCCTTGTCACAAGGCCAGGAGTGTTTCAAATGGCTCTGAGCACTTTGGGACTTAACATCTGAGGTCATCAGTCCCCTAGAACTTAGAACTACTTAAACCTAACTAACCTAAGGACATCACACACATCCATGCCCGAGGCAGGATTCGAACCTGCGACCATAACAGCAGCGCGGTTCCAGACTGAAACGCCTAGAACCGTTCGGCCACAACGGCCGGCCCAGGAGTGTGATGGAGTGATTCAAGGAACACAGTGGTGAGTTCTAATTGATGTGCTGGTCCACAGCTTGCCAGATCTGAACCCGATCGAACACATCTGGGATGTGACTAAACGTAGCATCAGAGCTCATGCCTCCCTCCCCGGAATTTACGGGTATTAGGTGACTTGCGCGTGCAGATGTGGTGCCAAGTCCAGCGACCACCTACCAAGGCCTCACTGCTTCCATGCCACGACGTGTCGCCGTTGTTATCCGTGCCAAAAGTGGACATACCTGCTATTAGATATGTGGTCATAATGTTCTGGCTGATCAACGTAAAAGTTTTTCTTTAATGTTCTACATGACTTTTGTCAAATTGTGCCGTAAAACAGCAACAATTTCTTCGCGTATTCCTATTTTCAGATTTTTGAATGAACGATGTTTGTGGCAGTAAACTTCGCATTTCAAATGACCACATAAGAAGAAGTCGCAACCGATAGACTTTGCGAGCGTTCATGCTAGTGGAGGTCGCCAAAACGTGAGATCAAGTGTTGAGGAAACATTTCTCAAACAACTGCCATGAATGCATTAGCCGTGTGAGCTGCGGTTACATCTTGTTGGGACCACGTTTCTATCATGTTGGTCCCCAAAGCTTCAAGTTGTGGCGCCAAAAAATTGGGGAGCATTACAACATAACATTCAGAATTTACTGTTACACTGGCGCCGCCTTCTTCATAAATAAATAAATAAATAAATAAATAAATAAAAAAGGCCCAACGATCTCCGCATTGAAAATTCCACACCCCACAGTCATTTCATCACTGTACTGTCGTATATGTTGCAATTCTTTTGGGTTGTCTACTGCCCAACAGCGACAGTTTTGCTTATTTACAAAATCACCTAAGCGTAAAATGAGTTTCATAGCTCATCATTAACAACACATCATCAGTAGCACGAATATCAAACATTCTCTCACAGAACAATCTCCGTTCAATCAAAATCACGTTCATGAAGCTTCTGTACGTTCATAATTTTATAAGACTGAAAATGTAACTCACAGTTCAGGATGTATTGCAGCAAGCGCCGAGATATGCCGAAACTAGGAGCACGCCGCCTAGAGGAGCAGCAATGACTTTGTAGAACAGACGCTCTTACTCTGTCAGCATTTTCCCGAGTTCGCGCTGTACAAGGGCGACCAATCGACTTCTTTTCATAAGTGATTCAGATATGCTAAAAGAATTAACCCAACGAAGTACTGTGTTGCGTTCAGGTATTGAAGGATTGTTGTTTTGGGGGAAGAGACCAAACAGCGAGGTCATCGGTCTCATCGGGTGAGGAAAGGAAGTCGGCCATGCCCTTTCAAAGGAACCATTCTGGCATTTGCCTGGAGCGATTTAGGGAAATCACGGAAAACCTAAATCAGGATGGCCGGACGCGGGATTGAACCGTCGTCCTCCCGAATGCGAGTCCAGAGTGCTAGCCACTGCGCCACCTCGCTCGGTATTGAAGGATTACCCTCAACATTGAACTGTATACGGAACAGCCATTGAACAGTGGTAACAGATTCATTACTTTTGAAATACGTTCAGCTGTAAAAACACGGTGCTGAACGGTCCATTGTTACCACAACTGGGCGCTCTAACCGATAGAATAACAGTGCTTAAGGGGGAGGGGGGGAAGGGGGGGTGATTGACTGGTCCCCTCCACTTCTACTACGCAATGCAATTCTATACGTTTATTTTGCGCAATACTGTCTTATTACAATAATAACGTACATATTTAGGCTTTCAACCTGCTAGATACTCAGCTATACTATAATAACAGTTATGGAGTAGGTAGACATTAACAGCTGTTTTAAATACTGAAAAATATTTGATCATTTTGATGTCACAAACTAGTTTGCTGTACAGCTTGTTTCCTGTTTGGGGTAGTCAGTTACCTAGTGTTTCAATAGCGACATTTAATTATATTTAGCTCTGAAGTTCAGGAGCATGCAGTTAAAGAAACCACTTGGTCTCAAATCTTCAAATATTTGTTACCATTCAATAGCAAACAGCGCAGTTTTGAATACAACTATGCTTTCCTTTTTGATGACTACTACTGAGTACATCTTTTGAATGCATGTAGTAATATGTTGTATCTCGGGTCATCACAACAGTAATTCATAGACTAGGAAGCAGGACCAGGGTAGATAGGCACACTACAAAATATCAATAGAAAGTGCTGTAATTGAATAATCAAACACATTTACTTATCTTTTGAACAGCAGTAATTCAGAACGTACAAACATTTCCAATCTCTGAATAAAGTCTTGTCAACTCAACACAAAGCTAACTTTCTAGCTGCGCTGGTTGTCGCAGATCTAGTTAACTATGACGTCAGCAGTCGCTGTCTCGTAGAGCTGAGCTATCAAACTTGATGAACTGCCCCCTCTCCCCCCTCCTCTAGTGCTGTCGTCAGCGTGCTTTATGCCAGCGCCAGAGAGGGTGCTGGTGTCGTGTAGTCTTCCTGGAGAGGGGTGGTACGGTGCCTGATTTGTATATACTGCCACGCTGGCGCCAACCCTCGGGTGCTGGCAGGCTTTAAACAGTCAGCGGATGATTGGTATCTTACGATGACACCATATCCCTCTCCCCAAATCTCTGCACGGTCATAGAGACGAACGAGTACCGTAACAATGACGGGGAGGAAGGCAGGATGTAGCAGATAGTGAATGGACAAGGGCGGTAGCAGCAGCATCTACATCTACATCCATACTCCGCAAGCCACCTGACGGTGTGTGGCGGAGGGTACCTTGAGTACCTCTATCGGTTCTCCCTTCTATTCCAGTCTCGTATTGTTTGTGGAAAGAAGGATTGTCGGTATGCCTCTGTGTGGGCTCTAATCTCTCTGATTTTATCTTCATGGTCTCTTCGCGAGATATACGTAGGAGGGAGCAATATACTGCTTGACTCCTCGGTGAAGGTATGTTCTCGAAACTTCAACAAAAGCCCGTACCGAGCTACTAAGCGTCTCTCCTGCAGAGTCTTCCACTGGAGTTTATCTGTCATCTCCGTAACGCTTTCGCAATTACTAAATGATCCTGTAACGAAGCGCGCTGCTCTACGTTGGATCTTCTCTATCTCTTCTATCAACCCTGTCTGATACGGATCCCACACTGGTGAGCAGTATTCAAGCAGTGGGAGAACAAGTGTACTGTAACCTACTTCTGTTGTTTTCAGATTGCATTTCCTAAGGACTCTTCCAAAGAATTTCAGTCTGGCATCTGCTTTACCGACGATCAACTTTATATGATCATTCCATTTTAAATCACTCGTAATGCCTACTCCCAGATAATTTATGGAATTAACTGCTTCCGGTTGGTGACCTGCTATATTGTAGCTAAATGATAAGGGATCTTTCTTTTAATGTATTCGCAGCACATTACACTTGTCTACACTGAGATTCAATTGCCATTCCCTGCACCACGCGTCAATTCGCTACAGATCCTCCTGCACTTCAGTACAATTTTCCATTGTTACAACCTCTCGATGTACCACAACATCATCCGCAAAATGCCTCAGTGAACTTCCGATGTTATCCACAAGGCCATTTATGTATATTGTGAATAGCAACGGTCCTACGACACTCCCCTGCGTCACACCTGAAATCACTATTACTTCGGAAGACTTCTCTCCATTGAGAATGACATGCTGCGTTCTGTTATCTAGGAACTCTTCAATCCAACCACGCAATTCGTCTGATAGTCCATATGCTCCTACTTTGTTCATTAAACGACTGTGAGGAACTGTATCGAACGCCTTGCGGAAGTCAAGAAACACGGCATCAACCTGGGAACCCGTGTCTATGGCCCTCGTGAGTGTCGTGGCCGAATAGCGGGTTGGGTTTCACGCGATCGTCTTTTTCGAAACCGATGCTGATTCCTACAGAGTAGATTTCTAGTCTCCAGAAAAGTCATTATACTCCAACATAATACGTGTTCCAAAATTCTACAACTGATCGACGTTAGAGACATAGGTCTATAGTTCTGCACATCTGTTCGACGTCCCTTCTTGAAAACGGAGATGACCTGTGCCCTTTTACAATCCTTTGGAACGCTATGGTCTACTACAGACCTACGGTACACCACTGCAAGAAAGGGGGCAAGTTCCTTCGCGTACTCTGTGTTAAATCGAACTGGTATCCCATCAGGTCCAGCGGCCTTTCCTCAGCGATTTTAATTGTTTCTCTATCCCTCTGTCGTCTATTTTGATATCTACCAGTTTGTCATCTGTGCGACAATCTAGAGAAGGAACTACAGTGCAGTCTTCCTCTGTGAAACAGCTTTGGAAAAAGACATTTAGTATTTCGGCCTTTAGTCTGTCATCCTCTGTTTCAGTACCATTTTGGTCACAGAGTGTCTGGACATTTTGTTTTGATCCACCTACCGGTTTGACATAAGACCAAAATTTCTTAGGATTTACTGCCAAGTCAGTACATAGAACTTTACTTTCGAATTCATTGAACGCCTCTCACATAGCCCTCCTCACACTACAGCCGCCACGCCCCTTATTCACACCCCACCATGTGCCCTGATCTTGGCTGGTAACATCTGCCTAGAACCTGACCAAAGGGCACACCTTTGCATCGTGACGCAGTGTGGCCAGAGTGGCAGGCGAAGCCGATACGATGTCAGGAGCAGTTGTTGCATAGCTGGGAGCCACCAGAGGTGGCTCACGGCCCGACAACGGAGGCAAAGACGAAGGTTTCGGGTCTTCATCCAGGTCCATCGGCTCTGGGCGCAGCACCGCCGATCCCCAGCGCCGCAGAGCCGACGAAGGCGAAGGTTGTAACAACGTGATGACGAAGGTATCCTCTGCCACTTGGGTACTGGGTCTGAAAACAAAGAGCCCACGGCAACCACCTAGGTTGAGCTGGTTTCGATGGCGCCTCAGCACACTGGTTGGACCCTGTAAGACATACACAGCACGTCCAAGGCAATGGACGGTCAACCCCTCTCCCAGAGGCGATTTCTGCGGAAGCACCTGAAATAAACAGAGTCACCTAAGTAATATTTACATAGCTGCGGGAGGCGGCGTAGATATTGCCCGGCGCAGCGTGTGCAGCATCTGGAGCAAGATGCAGTGGCAACGGCCATGCAGCAACTCTGCAGGAGATAGTAATGCATGTGCATGGAATCAGTAAGAAGATGAAAACAAGAGCAGAGTCTGGTCGCGAATGTGGATAGTGCGTAGCTTTTCCATTTATTGCCTGAAGGTGCGGAAGAACCATTCAACTTCGTCGTTTGACTGGGGGCGGAACGGCGCTGCCATGATGTGGTGGATGACTGAGGCAACACAAAACTGCTTGAACTTGGCAGCGACAAACTGTGAGCCATTGTCACTCACAGTAACTTCAGGCAAAGCTTCTAAACAAAAATTGTTAGACAAGCCCTGGACTGTGCTATGAGGCATGGAGGTGTGAATCAGCACTACGAACACAAATTTACTAAAGGCATTTACCCTGATGAGCAAATGTGCGTTCCAAAAGGGGTCCACAAAATCGAGATGTAACCTTTGCCACAGTGGTGGACCGTGAGATCGTGCTGGCGACCAAAGTAGTGGCGAACCAAAGAGTTTTGGATTTGATGTGCTGAACGTCACCAACAAAATACACAAGGCAGGGTCAGAGACCTTAGCACGAGAAAATTGGAGATAATTAAGAGGAAATTCCTGCACCGTATCCGAGTCTTGAACACCCAAAAAACAAGAAGCAGTCGAAGTATCAAAATTAGAATCAGACCCAACAGGAAAACAGCAGAGTGTGTCGGTGTTGGCATGTTAAGCGGTGGGCTGATACAAAATTTCGTATTTATTGATAATTAGATAAAAAAGGAGAGCCTACCGATGCATCTTCTGTGCAGTACGCTGCGTAACAGTCTTGGATGGACTAAACAAGGTCTGCAGAAGCGTGTGATCTGTCACCAGGGAAAATTTGAGACCAAACAAGTTCTGACGCAATTTTGTTACGCCATATACTACGGCAAGAGCTTCTTTTTCAAATTGAGAGTAGATCCGTTGAGCATCTGTCAACAGTATTGAAGCAAAGGCAAACGGGCGGTCGTAAGAACCATATCTGTGGAACAAAGTGGCCCCAGAGCCATGAGAAGAGGAATCGACAGCTAAAAACAACAAATTTTTTTGGGTCAAAATGTGCAAGACAAGACAGTGCTCATGAACCAACGCATCTTTCCAATTTTGAAAGGCGTTCAGACAATCCTGCGACCAAACAAAAGGAACATTCTTTCTGCGGCGCCGAGGCAAGGATACTGAAATTTGAGAGGTAGTCAGATTGAAACGGATGTAATACATTAATTTGCCCAGCACAGATTGCAACTGACGTATACTGCGGCGGGGCGGAAGTTCTCAGGTGGACTGCATGAACAATTGAAATTGATGACATGGCCCATGTACTCCAGTTCAGACAAAGAACATACACTTGTCCTTATTACACTTCAACCCGGCGTCAGACAACACCTGGAAGACAGCACGAAGGTTTTGCAACTGTTCATCAGGCATGCGAGCAGACACGACAATATCGTTGAGATACAGGGACAACCCCCCATGAACCATGGACTTTCCCGTTGGAGGTAAGACTTGCGTGCCTCAGCGATACAGATATGCATAGCGTAGGTGCAACCGGTTATTTGCTGAGAGGCCCGACAAACAAGTGGTTACTGAAGAGGGGCAGCAGCCTTTTCGTAGTTGCAGGGGCAACAATCTTGATGGTTGATCTGGCCTTGTAACATCAACCAAAACGCCCTTTCTGTGCTGGTACTAAGATCGGCTGAAGGCAAGGGGAAATTACAGCCGTAATTTTTCCCGAGGGCATGCAGCTTTACTGTATGGTTACATGATGGTGGCGTCCTCTTGGGTAAAATATTCCGAAGATAAAATAGTGCCCCATTCGGATCTCCGAGCGGGGACTACTCAGAAGGACGTTATTATCAGGAGAAAGAAAACGGGCGTTCTACGGATCGCAGGGTGGAATGTCAGATCCCTTAATCGGGCAGATTGGTTAGAAAATTTAAAAAGAGAAATGGATAGGTTACAGTTAGATATAGTGGGAGTTAGTGAAGTTCGGTGGCAGGAGGAACAAGACTTCTGGACAGGTGAATACAGAGTCATAAATACAAAATGAAGTAGGGGTAATGCAGGAGTTGGTTTAATAATGGGTAAAAAAAATAGGAACGCGGATAAACTACTATGAACAGCATAGTGAACGCGTTATTGTAGCCAAGATAGACACGAAGCCCACGCCTACCATAGTAGTACAAGTTTGTATGCCAACTAGCTTCCCAGATGACGAAGAGATTGAAGAAATATATGATGGGATAAAAGAGATTATTCAGATAGTTAAGGGAGACGAAAATTTAATAGTCATGGAGGACTGGAATTCGATAGGAGGAAAAGGAAGAGGACGAAAAGCAGTAGCTGAATTCGGACTAGGGGTAAGGAATGAAAGACGATTCCGCCTGGTAGAATTTTGCTCAGAGCATAATCTAATCATAGCTAACACTTGGTTTAAGAATCATGAATGAAAGTTGTATACGTGAAGAGATTTGGAGACACTGGAAGGTATCAGATAGATTATATAATGGTGAGATAGAGATTTAGGAACCAAGTTTTAAATTGTAAGACATTTCCAGGAGCAGATGTGGAGACTGGTTATGGACTGTAAACTAAAACTGAAGAAACAGCAAAAGGGTGGGAATTTAAGGAGATGGGACATGTATAAACTGAAGAACCAGTGGTTCTAGAGAGTTTCATAGAGAGCATTAGGGAACGATTGACAAGAACAGAGGAAAAAATACAGTAGAAGAAGAATGGGTAGCTTCCAGAGACGAAATAGTGAAGGCAGCAGAGGATCAAGTAGGTAAAACGTCGAGGGCTAGTAGAAACCCTTGGGTAACAGAAGAGGTATTGAATTTAATTGATGAAAGGAGAAAATATAAAAATGCAGTAAATGAAGCAGGCGAAAATGAATACAAACGTCTCAAAAATAAGATCGACAGGAAGTGCAAAATGGCTAAACAGGGATGGCTAGAGGACAAATGCAAGGATGCAAGAATGTAGAGGCACATATCACTAGTGGTAAGACAGATAGTGCCTACGGGAACATTAAAGAGACCTTTGGAGAAAAGAGAACCACCTGTATGAATATCAAGGGCTCAGATGGAAAACCAGTTTTAAGCAAAGAAGGGAAAGCAGAAAGGTGGAAGGAGTATATAGAGGGTGTATACAAGGGCGATGTACTTGAGGGCAACATTATGGAAATTGAAGAGGACGTAGATGAAGATGAAATGGGAGATATGATACTGCGTGAAGAATTTGACAGAGAACTGAAAGACTCAAGTCGAAACAAGGACCCGGGAGTAGACAACATTCCACTGGAATTACTGACAGCCTCGGGAAAGCCAGCCATGACAAAACTTTTCCATCAGGTGAGCAAGATATATGAGACAGCTGAAATGCCCTCAGATTTCAAGAAGAACATCACAATTTCAATCCCAAAGAAAGCAGGTGTCCACAGGTGTGAAAATTACCGAACTATCAATATAATGAGTCATGGCTGCAATATACTAACACGAATTCTTTCCAGGCGAATAGAAAAACATGTAGAAGCCGACCTCAGGGAATATCAGTTTGGATTCCGTAGAAATGTTGGACCCTATGACTTATCTTAGAAGATAGATTAACGAAAGGCAATGTTACGTTTCTAGCATTTGTAGACTTACAGAAAGCTTTTGACAATGTTGACTGGAATACTCTTTCAAAGTACAGGGAGCGAAAGGCTATTTACAATTTGTGCAGAAACCAGATGGCAGTTATAAGATTCGAGGGGCATGAAAGGGAAGCAGTGGCTGAGAAGGGAGTGAGACAGGGTTGTAGCCTAATCCCGATGTTATGCAATCTGTATATTGAGCAAGCAGTAAAGGAAACAAAATAAAAATTTGGAGTAGGAATTAACATTCATGGAGAAGAAATAAAATCTTTGAGGTTTGCTGGTGACATGGTAATTCTGTCAGAGACAGCAAAGGACTTGGTTGGTTGGTTGGTTTGGGGAAGGAGACCAGACAGCGTGGTCATCGGTCTCATCGGAGTAGGGAAGGATGGGGAAGGAAGTCGGCCGTGCCCTTTCAGAGGAACCATCCTGGCATTTGCCTGGAGTGATTTAGGGAAATCACGGAAAACCTAAATCAGGATGGCCGGACGCGCGATTGAACCGTCGTCCTCCCGAATGCGAGTCCAACAAAGGACTTGGGAGAGCACTTGAATGAAATGGACAATGTCTTGTAAGGAGGATATAAGATGAATATCAACAAGAGTAAAACGAGGATAATGGAATGTAGTCGAATTAAATCAGATTATGCTGAGGGAATTAGATTAGTAATTGAGGCACGTAAAGTAGTAGAATAGTTTTTCTATTGGGGGAGAAAAATAACTGATGATGGTCGAAGTAGAGAGGATATAAAATGTAGACTGGGTATGGCAAGGAAAGAGCTTCCGAAAAAGAGAAATTTGTTAACATCAGGTATACATTCAAGTGTCAGGAAGTCCTTTGGCTCAAATGGCTCTGAGCACTATGCGACTCAACTGCTGAGGTCATTAGTCCCCTAGAACTTAGAACTAGTTAAACCTAACTAACCTAAGGACATCACAAACATCCATGCCCGAGGCAGGATTCGAACCTGCGACCGTAGCGGTCTTGCGGTTCCAGACTGCAGCGCCTTTAACCGCACGGCCACTTCGGCCGGCAGGAAGTCCTTTCTGAAAGTATTTGTATGCAGTATAGCCACGTACGGAAGTGAAACACAGACGATAAATAGTTTAGATAAGAAGAGAATAGAAGCTTTCGCAATGTTGTGCTACAGAAGAATGCTGAAGATTAGATGGGTAGATCACATAACTAATGAGGAAGTATTGAATAGAATTGGGGAGAAGAGGAATTTATGGCACAAATTGATTAGAAGAAGGGATCAATTGTTAGGACACTTTCAAAGGCATCAAGGGATCACAAATTTAGTCTTTTAGGGAAGCGTGAAAGGTAAAAGTCGTAAATGGAGACCAAGAGATGAATACACTAAGCAGATTTAGAAGAATGTAGGTTGCAGTACTTACTTGGAGATGAAGAAGCTTGCACAGGATAGAGTAGCATGGAGAGCTGCATCAAACCAGTCTCTGGACTGAAGACCACCACCACAACAACAACTAGGACAAAATGGAACTGTTGTCGTCAGCTGGTGCAAATAGCGCTGGAATATGGCAGGTGCCGAAGCGCCGCCAAATGGCAAACGCAAAAACTTAAACAAGCCAAGATGAGTGTTCATAACAAATACTTATTGCGACTGTCCAAGTGCAATCTGCAGATACGTGTTGCGCAAGTCAATCTTTGAAACGAAGCTGGCAGCCCCGAGCTTGTCCATCAGTTCTTCCAGGCGTGGCAATAAAAAAGTGTCAATCGCTGTTTGAGGGTTCACTATGGACTTAAAAGCGGCACACGAACGGAGCCTGCCTGAAGGTTTCTTTAAAATTACAATGGGTGATGCTCGTTGGCTGGCAGCAACTGGAGCAATAACACCGTTGTCCAACACAGAGCGAGGTAGCGCAGTGGTTAGCACACTGGACTCGCATGCGGAAGGACGACGGTTCAATCCCGCGTCCGGCCATCCTGATTTAAATTCTCCGTGATTTCCTTAAATCGCTCCAGGCAAATGCCGGGAGGGTTCCTCTGAAAGGGCACGGCCGACTTCCTTCCCCATCCTTCCCTATTCCGATGAGACCGATGACCTCGCTGTTTGGTCTCTTCCCCCAAACAACCCAACCATTGTCGAGCAATGTTTGAAGTTCTTGCGTAATAGCAAAGCTGTCCTCTGCAGTGTCGCTTTTTGTTTCCTTTATTGTTATTTTCAAACCCCTACAAACAGGCAGGCTGTCAGCAGCACGTTACGCCGCTCTTCAGCCATAGAGATGATAAATAAACAACAGAAAGAATACACAGATGTGACATAACGGTGGGTAATAAAATAGTAGACACATATAGACAAACACGGAGCCGTTCACACTCGACGATAATCCACACTACAAACTGTTGTCATGATGTACTAACACTAAAGATGACGATGGCACAGGTGAACGATGGAGTGTGACGGTGAACACTCAACACTAAACACGACGGCACACACGAGACACTGATGGCGATGATCTCCGGCGCGCGAATGTCCACTGAGCGTGTGCGAGTCCAGGGACCTGCCAAGAGGGGAAGAAGGGCTAGGTGGGGGAGAGGGGAGAACAAAGATGCCAATGGCTGAGGAGATGGGTGGAGCAGGGGAGGGACAGGGGAGGGGAAGCCCGGGGGAGGAGTGGGGAGAAATGGAGGAGGGAGGGAAGAGGGAGAAAAGGGTGGGAGGGTGCCCAAAGGAGCAAAAACAGGAAGAGGGAGGGAGTACCAAATTTGGTAGGACGGGTAGATGGAGGGGAGGAGGGCATCATCAGGGAGAGGGAGCTGGGGGAAGCCACCTTGGGAGAGGGTAAGGAGGGTGGAGAGATGGAGACCGGGTGGGACGTGGGAATACAGGTGCGGCAGCGGGTGGGGGTGGGAGAGGATGGGCGAGACAAGCGGGTGAGGAGGATCGAGTTTGCGGGAGGTGTACAGGATCCATATCCTTTCAAGGAAAAGGAGGAGGTGGGGGAACGGAATGAGATTGTACAGGATCCGCGTGGGGGATGGGAGACGGATGCAATAGGTGAGGCGGAGAGCATGGCGTTCAAGGATTTGAAGGGATTTATGAAAGGTAGGGGGGGGGGCGGAGATCCAGGCCGGATGGGCGTAACAAAGGATAGGGCGGATGAGGGATTTATAGGTGTGGAGTACGGTGGAGGGGTCCAGACCCCACGTACGGCCGGAAAGGAGCTTGAGGAGACGGAGTCGGGAGCGTGCCTTGGCTTGGATTGTCCAGAGATGGGGGGTCCAGGAGAGTCGACGATCGAGGGTGACGCCAAGGTACTTAAGGGTGGGGGTGAGGGCGATAGGACGGCCATAGATGGTGAGATAGAAATCAAGGAGGCGGAAGGAAGGGGTGGTTTTGCCTACAATGATCGCCTGGGTTTTGGAGGGATTGACCTTGAGTAACCACTGGTTGCACCAAGCGGTGAACTGGTCAAGATGGGATTGGAGAAGGTGTTGGGAGTGCTGCAGGGTGGGAGCAAGGGCAAGGAAGGCGGTGTCATCGGCAAACTGGAGAAGGTAGACGGGGGGTGACGGTGGCGGCATGTCCGCCGTATATAAAAGGTACAGAAGGGGAGAGAGGACGGAGCCTTGGGGCACACCGGCGGAGGGAAAGAAGGTGTAGGAATCCGTGTTATGGATGGTGACGTAGGAAGGACGGTGGGAGAGAAAGGAGCCGATCAGACGGACGTAGTTAATGGGAAGGGCGAAGGTTTGGAGCTTGAAGAGGAGACCGGAATGCCATATGCGGTCATATGCACGTTCGAGGTCCAGGGAGAGGAAGATTGCGGAGCGACGGGAATTAAGCTGTTCGGAAAGGAGATGAGTGAGGTGAAGGAGAAGATCGTCGGAAGAGAAAGACGGCCGAAAGCCACGCTGGCTGCAGTGTCGCAAGCGTCCCGATAATATAAAATTTTATTAGTTGCTGCAGGTTCGGGTCTGGGTATTTGAGGATCCGTTAGCGAATCCGAGAGTTCGTCACATTCTGATTTGCGTCTCTTATCATTGCATCGTTATAATATTTGCCACACTCACGCTTGAACCGACATTGCCTAGTAAGGCCATGGAAGTCGGCATACCACTGACGATAAGTTTATCCCTGCTATTTCTTGAACCGAAAAAAAAGAAGTAACGTGCAGCAGCCACGAGCGCTTTTTCTTCAAAATTTTTGCTAAGGGCCACCAGTAAGCCATCAAAAGAAAGGTTTTCCGATTGAGACATAGGAAACAACTTCTTTGCAAGTCTAGCCTCACCTGTGATGTGATGAGAAGTGAAAGAGAGCTGCAGAAGAGCAGTATACAGGATGGTCCATTGATTGTGACCGGGCCAAATATCTCACGAAATAAGCTACAAAGAACGAAACTTGTCTAGCTTGAAGGGGGAAACCAGATGGCGCTATGGTTGGCCTGCTAGATGGCGCTGTCATACGTCAATCGGACATCAACTGCGTTTTTTTAAAATAGGAACCCCATTTTTATTACATATTCGTGTAGTACGTAAAGAAATATGAATGTTTTACTTGGACCACTTTTTTCGCTTTGTGACAGATGGCACTGTAATAGTCACAAACATATGGCTCACAATTTTAGACGAACAGTTGGTAACAGGTTGGTTTTTTAAATTAAAATACAGAACGTAGGTACGTTTGAACATTTTATTTCTGTTGTTCCAATGTGATACATGTACCTCTGTGAACTTACCATTTCTGAGAACGCATGCTTTTACAGCGTGATTACCCTTTAAATACCACATTAACGCGATAAATGCTCAAAATGATGTCCGTCAGCCTCAATGCATTTGGCAATACGTGTAACGACATTCCTCTCAACAGCGAGTAGTTCGCCTTCCGTAATGTTCGCACATGCATTGACAATGCGCTGACGCGTATTGTCAGGCGTTGTCGGTGGATCACGATAGCAAATATCCTTCAAATTTCCCCACAGAAAGAAATCCGGGAACGTCAGATCCAGTGAACGTGCGGGCCATGGTATGATGCTTCAACGACCAATCCACCTCTCATGAAATATGCTGTTCAATACCGCTTCAACCTCACGCGAGCTATATGCCGGACATCCATCATGTTGGAAGTACATCGCCATTCTGTCGTGCAGTGACACATCTTGTAGTAACATCGGTAGAACATTACATAGCAAATCAGCATACATTGCACCATTTAGATTGCCATCGATAAAATGGGGGCCAATTATCCTTCCTCCCATAATGCCGCACCATACATTAACCCGCCAAGGTCGCTGATGTTCCACTTGTCGCAGCCATCGGGGATTTTCCGTTGCCCAATAGTGCATATTATGCCGGTTTACGTTACCGCTGTTGGTGAATGACGCTTCGTCGCTAAATAGAATGCGCGCAAAAAATCTGTCATCGTCCCGTAATTTCTCTTGTGCCCAGTGGCAGAACTGTACACGACGTTCAAAGTCGTCCGCATGCAGTTCCTGGTGCATAGAAATATGGTACGGGTGCAATCAATGTTGATGTAGCATTCTCAACACCGACGTTTTTGAGATTCCCGATTCTCGCTCAATTTGTCTGCTACTGATGTGCGGATTAGCTGCGACTCCAGCTAAAACATCTACTCGGGCATCATCTTTTGTTGAAGGTCGTAGTTGACGTTCCATATGTGGCTGAACACTTCCTGTTTCCGTAAATAACATAACTATCCGGCGAATGGTTCGGACACTTGGATGATGTCGTCCAGGATACCGAGCAGCATCCATAGCACACGCCCGTTGGGCATTTTGATCACCATAGCCATACATCAACACGATATCGACCTTTTCCGCAATTGGTAAAGGTCTATTTTAACACGGGTAATGTATCACGAAGCAAATACCGGGCGCACTGGCGGAATGTTACGTGATACCACGTACTTATACGTTTGTGACTATTACAGCGCCATCTATCACAAAGCGAAAAAAGTGGTCCAACTAAAACATTCATATTTCTTTACGTACTACACGAATATGTAATAAAACACGGTGGTTCCTATTTAAAAAAAAAAAAACGCAGTTGATATCCGTTTGACCTATGGCAGCGACATCTAGCGGGGCAACCATAGCGCCATCTGGTTTCCCCCTTCAAGCTAAACGAATTTCGTTCTTTGTAGTTTTTTCGTTTGATGCTTATTTCGTGAGATATTTGGCCCGGTCACTTTCAATGGACCACCCTGTATTCTTCATAATCCTCTGTAGCCTTATCGAATTCGCGGTGCTGAGTACTGGTTGGGTGGCGTGGGCTACTGCGAAGGCGTCGATGTTTGTTGAGCAGAAACTATCACCGATAGCAGTCGATTAATAGTGTCCAAAAGTGAAGACATCTGCTGCGCCAGAAACTGTATAAGTTGCGTTAAATTGAGGGCGGCAGACGCGGTGACAGTGTGCAGCAAATTTGGCGCAGCCATGTTAAGAAAGCAATGTTAGTACTAAAAAAAACGAGAGAAACACAAACCTAAATGAATACCGGCTACGTGATCGGCAGCAAAAATGTCCACAAACAAGCTCAGGCGTGGGTACTGGTATTCAAAAACAACACGTAAATTTTTCTGTGATTTCGCAGAAGCTGCAGCAATATACCTCTTCGCCAACGCACTGTTATACCTTTGGTGGTCACAACAGTAATTCGTAGACTAGGAAGCAGAAGACAGACTAAAGTAGCTGGGCACACTATAGAATATCGATAGACAGTGCTATAACTGAATATTCAAAGATTTGCTCATTTTTTGAAAAGCAGTCATGTTGTGTGTACAAGTCTTTCCAGTCTCTGAATAAAGTCTTTTGTCAACTCAACAGCAAGCTATCTTTCTCGCTGCACTCGTTCCCGCAGACCTAATCAACTACGACGTCAGCAGCCGCTGTCTCGTGGAACTGAGCTATCGAACTAGGGAGACGCTCTGCGCTGATGAACTCATGATATAGTTATCGGTTGCTTATTGTAAATCTCTTATGTACCACTGTTTAGAAAGTCATCAGATGGGCAGTGTGGTGTACTATTCGTTTGAATCACACATCTGCGCTATGACTGAAGCTATTCAAGGGCAGATCGCTGATTATTTTTGGAAATTTGTTATCGAACTTCAAACTTAGGTATTTATGACTCTTATGTGTTAATATCAGTATATGGAAGGTTTTCTTTTTCTTCTTCTGAGTGGTTTGATGGGGCCCACCACAAATTCCCCTCCTGTGCCAAACTTTTCATCTCAGAATATCACTTGGAACCTACGACCTAAATTATTTGCTGGATGTATTACATTCTCTATCTTCTTCTACAGTTTTTAACCTCTACAGCTCCCTACAGTACCATAGAAGCTATTCCCTGATATCTTATCAGATGTTCTATCATCCGGTCCCTTCTTCTTGACAGTGTTTTCCATATATTCCTTTCCTCACGTATTCTGTGGAAAACCTACTCATTCCTACCTTATCAGCCCACCTAGTTTTCGACATTCTTCTGTAGCACCACATCTCAGATGATGTTAAGTTTCTCTCTGTTCTCATTTCTGCTACTTATCATTACTTTTTCCTTTCTCCAATTTATTCTCAATCCATGTTCTGTACTTATTAGGCTGTTCATTCCAGTCAACAGATCCTGCAGTTCTTTTTCATTTTTACTGAGGGTATCAATGTCATCAACGAATCTTATCACTGATATCCTTTCACCTTGAATTTTAAACCTTCTCTTTAACCTTTCTTTTATTTACATCATTGCTTATTTGGCGAACATATTGAACGGCAGGGACGAAATACTGCATCCCTGTCTCACACCCTTTATAATCCCAGCGCTTCGTTCTTGGACTTCCACTCTTATTGTTCCCTCTTGCTTCTTCTATACAGTGTATATCATCCATCTTTCCCGATAGCTTATTCCTATTTTTCTCATAATTTCGAACATCTTGTACCATTTTACATTGTCAAATGCTTTTCCAGGTCAAGAAATCCTATGAACATGTCTTTATTTATTTTTTTGCTGAAGCCAAACTGATTATCATCTAATAGATCCTCAATTTTCTTTTTCTTTCTTCTGTATATTATCCTTGTCAGCAACTTAGATACAGGAGCAGCTAAGTTGATTGTGCAATAATTCTTGCACTTGTCAGCTTTTGCTATCTTCGAAATTGTGTAGATGATGTTTTTCCGAAAGTCCAATGGCATATCGCCAGTTGCATACATCTTACACACAAGTTGCATACATCCTACATACCACTGTGAATAGTCATTTTGTCATCACTTCCCCTGTATGATTTTATAAATTCCATGGAAATTTGTCTAGCCCTTCTGTGTTATTTTATCTCAAGTCTTGCAAAGCTCTTTTAAATTCTGTTTCTAATACTGGGTCCCCTATCGCTTCCCTATCCACTCCTGTTCCTCCTTCTGTCACGTGATCAGACAAGTCATCCTCCTCATAGAAGTCCTCAGTACTCTTTCCATGTATACACTCTCTCCTCTGTAATTTCCATTGCATTCTTAATGTTACTTCTCTTGCTTTCAATTTCACTGAAGATTGCTTTGACTTTTTTATATTTTGGGTCAGTCCTTCCAACAATCATTTCTTTTTCAATTACTTCACGTTTTTCATGAAACCATTTCGCCTTAGCGTCCCAGCACCTCCTATTTAATTCATTTCCAAATTAATTGTATTTCTATATTCCTGAATTGCCCAAAACATTGGAAGATCTGCATTGCTATTATTTCAAGTGTTATGGACATGCACTTGGGCTCTTAAGTTAAAATTCTTTATGTTTTCTTTAGCATATATTAAACAATTGTAGATATACATACTAGGTGGTGTCATTATCTTGAGTTCTTTCAAGTGATTTTTACAGTTTTTCTTGGTGCTGGACCTAATATACACGCAAACTGTTTACTTGTGCCACTTGAACATGGTACTACACTTGAACCAACTGAGTTACAGTTGTTAATGAAAGGAAGCAAAGAATGAGGAAATTAATACATTTTTAGTAATAACGTACCTAATATTGTGCAGTAGGAAGAGAATACAAATGGTTCAAATGGCTCTGAGCACTATGCAACTTAACGTCTCAGGTCATCAGTCGCCTAGAACTTAGAACTAATTAAACCTAACTAACCTAAGGACGACACACACATCCATGCCCGAGGCAGGATTCGAACCTGCGACCATAGCAGTCGCGCGGTTCCGGACTGCACGCCTAGAACCACTAGACCACCGCGGCCGGCGAAGAGAATACAGCAAGTTTAGCAAATAGATAATTAACATGCCATACACTGGGGATTACTTTGACCTGTTGTAGGTAAATTTGGCCCACTGGTTGGAAACAATTTTAAATTTTGTTTCCCTCTAAAACTACATTGTTAGCATGGGGTAAACAAGGTAGTATGCATTTACACTGTGTGAAGAAGGATTAGGAAGGTTGTGAGTTCATGAAGTAATACTGTGTTGGCAACAATGGACTCAATGTTGATGATAAATATTTTAACAGCTATTAAACCCAATAACTTCAGCCTAGAGGGTTCATATCAGTTACGCTAAAAATGTGGTGAGTTTAATTTTGCATTCTGTCAGTATTGGGTAATAAGGTGATAAACTGTCATTTGTGTGAAATGCAATTTAGGTAATATATACAACACTTCTCTAAAATGTTCCTTTTTTTCAAAGTTAGGTTACTTTTACTTGGGTCAAAGTAACCCCAAAATGAAGATGAAGTAATGCTAAAATCCGACTGTGGTTCTGAAAGTATTTCGGATGTGCAAAATGATATCCAGAACCACAAAATGTTGGCAGATAAATTATCACTTGGGCAACATGCTACAAGTTTATATGAGCAAGAAGAATATTCAGGAAATGGGACTTAGATGAGTGATGAGAGTGCTAAAGTGAACTGACAGGAAAGGCAAAGTCATACTGCAAATAGCCAAAACAGAAAGATAAACTATTTTACCCTTGGGAGGATTTGATAAAAATTATCAGACCAACACAACTAACAAAATGTGACATTTTCTCATATCAGAGCTTCAATAATTTGTTTAATAAGGCACATATCCGTACTGCACAGTGTCCTTACCATATGAAATATTCTTTTTCCAAATAGTTATCATAGTTTAATATGTAGGTAACTTGAAAATTAATTAGTCAGTTGATGAAATATACTTCAATTGTATATTTACTGTATCACTGCCAGAATTAAATTCAATATTCCCTGTCTTTACCTTCAAAATTTAGTATTTTATTTGTTCTTCATGCTCCTGAATGTCTACTCTAGAGATATTCATTGTGTTTACTTTGTCCCAACATCATATTGCCACTTTTTCATGAAGAAATGAGTGAGTGGGTCAAAGTAGCACCAAGAGCATATTACATTAGTCCTTTGTTTGGGATTCCACAGAAACAGATGTGTTGTTTTTTGTGGTACAAGTCTTTGACAATACTAGAAAAATGTGTTTGGAATTTTATTTCTGCCTTTAACCTTTGTTTTCTTGTCACATATAAAAATACGGGCAAAAATTGGGTCAAAGTAACCCCGGATTATGTCCATTTCATGTAAGTTTTTGATCTACATGCATTCCCAGTAATTTGACATTTTCTCGTATCTCGTTTGAATGTCTTCAGGGTGAAGTAAATTTCTTTAGATTTTTATTTTATTTATTTATTATCTGAAATCATTATGGCACTAAGTTAACTACTGATAATATGAAGCTATGTTCTGGTCACCATCTATGTCATTGTTTTGATGAAAAGGCTGTAGAAAAAAGATTTATGCTTACCATAACTGAAGAGATTCATCAGTGGGTACACCTGTATCCCAGTGCTTCCAGAAAGTGTAGCTAATGGCCAATAGCTATCACTGCACTTCCCAGTAGTTTCATGCCTTAACAAGTCAGTAGGGCTGTTAACTTTCAAGAGTCAGCAGAGTTTATCCTTTTAGTTAATGTTTTTGGTACAGGTGTGCCACAGTGTAGCATAATCAGTCTAAGAAATTTCATGAGTAAGATTCTTTATATCTGTCAATTATACTATATTTATGCTTACTCTAAACAAAGAAATTACAATAATGCTACTTATGAAGCTTAAATTATCTATTGTTTTCAACAATTACAGTGGATAATTGAAAATTATCAGTAAATTGACTTTTTATAGGTGAAAGAAAATGGCATCTCGAAAACGGACTTTCGACCTTAGAAAGAATTAGAATGTTATTGAAATACGTTGTAAGATCTTCAGTTCAAATTCTTAAGGCCTTAATTCTGAAACCAATGAAGTTGATGAAGAGGATTGTTATTCCAGATTTTAAAAACATAGAGGAACCTGATAATGAAGAAGAACAATCAGTTGCTCTTGCACATCAAAGTTAGTGTCCAGCTGTGCCAGCATCCAATCCTAATAAAGATAATCTACCAGAGCATCTTCAGAGTTCTGATTCATTGAAGGTGAATAGTGCAAGGGCTGCAAATAAACTCTATGGGAGAAATAAATTCAAGTGGAGCAACAAAAGAGGAGTTCTTCATCGCACTCGCAAAAGGAATCTTGTAGTGTGGTTACCAGGAACAAAAATGAAGCAATGCATGTAACGAGCGCACTGGATGCTTAGCAGCTGTGCTTTACAAAAGAAAATTTCGATCTGATTACAGAGTGCAGTAACACAGAATTTGAAGTTCAGAGATCTAACTCCAACAAAAACAAGGATGTTAAAAATTACAGTGAGGCAGCACCTAAACGCAATAACGGTGGATTCACACTTGTCGGACGGTCACTGTAACGATTTTAAGCAAAGACGGTCAGAGGAATTCCCGAGTATTCACACTACATGGCATGTCAATGTTGAAAGAACGTTGTGACGTTGCAGCTGGTTCATAAAATACACACCAGAGGCGATGTTTCATAGTTCATGGTTGAACGTATTACCAACAACAGAGGCAGAAATAGAAAAAAATTATTCATACAAAAATCAAGAAAAAATCCTCTGCAGGACAAGATCAGATCCTCTGCTTTCTTCTCCATAACTGCAGCAACCTCATAAGTGAACCACTGTCCCACATAATAAACTCTTCATTCCTCAATGTCATATTTCCTAATAAACTGAAGACAGCAAAATTATACCCATTCACAAAAAAGGAAGTAAATATGATACCAGCAATTACAGGCAAATAGCAGTACTCTCAGTATTCAGCAAAATATTTGAATATACTATGGCAGACAGACTAAATTCATTTCTGAAAACAAGAAATGTCATATCACCTGCTCAGTTTGGTTTCCAAACTGATGCAATACAGCAACTCCTAGATTACACCTTAACATTAGTACACAAGAAACTTCCAACCATAGGAATTTTTCTTGACCTAACAAAGGCATTCGATATGATCAACACAATATACTGCTGCAAAAAATGTATTCCCATGGAATAAGGGGCACTGGCCATGACTGGTTTAAAAACTACCTCAAAGACAGAAACCAATATGTCCAAATGAATGCAACCAATCGACCAGGAATCGCCAATACTGTACAGTTATCTACCCAAATCACAGAACATGGAGTTCTCCAAGGCTCAGTGTTGGGACCTTTATTATTCTTACTTTATGTAAATGACCCCACCTTAAATTTACACAATAACAGAACCTTCCTGTTTGCTGATGATACCACAATTATGATATCTGACTCAAATGAACATCTTCAAGATGCAATAAACAGGAGCACAGCACAATTAGATTCATGGCTTAATTGCACACTGGACTCGCATTCGGGAGGACGACGGTTCAATCCCGTGTCCGGCCATCCTGATTTAGGTTTTCCGTGATTTCCCTAAATCGCTCCAGGCAAATGCCGGGATGGTTCCTTTGAAAGGGCACGGCTGACCTCCTTCCCCGTCCATCCCTAAACCGATGAGACTGATGACCTCGCAGTTTGGTCTCTTCCCCCCAAAACAACCCAACCCCTCATGGCTTAATTCAAATAGACCACTCCTAAATATAAAAAAGACATTACTTTCCACACAGTTCAAAATAAAAACCCACCAGTACCAAATATATCAATGAGTGATGATAAAATCAACTATGTAAAGGAAACCAAATTTTGGGGGTTACCATTACTGGCACACTTACATGGAAAAGTCATATTGACATAACCTGCACCAAATTGAGTAAAGTATGTTTCATGATTAGACAAATAAGGAATATTGTTAATACTAGCACCCTCATATCAATGTACTATGCTCTTTTCCACTCTATAATAAGCTACGGAATTATCTTTTGGGGCAACAGTGCAGACGCAATGAGGCTGTTTAAACTGAAAAAAAGTAGTTAGAATAATATTATTAAAACAGCAGAAAGAATCCTGTAAACCATTGTTCCAGAATCTGAACATACTACGCCTGCTACATCAGTACATACTGGACCTACTATGTTTCACCAAGAAAAATATTAGCAACTTATATACAAACTCAAACTGGCACCAACATAATACAAGGTCAAAGAACTCTCTATGAGTAATTCCCCATTCAACAAAACTATACAGTAAAGGTGTCAAATATATAGAAATTAAACTCTACGATCATCTCCCATCCCATAGTGCTCAGAGCCATTTTTTTTATCATCTCCCAATAGCTGTAAAGATAATTTCACAAGTGAAGGATTTTAAAGTAAAGCTACGGTCACTGCTAATTAAACACTGTCTCTACAGCATACAGGAATTCCTCGAAAACAACCTGCTATAAGGAACAGTTATAAGGAACTGCTCAACAGAAACATCAGATAATGGATCCCAAACTACTGACCTTATGTAACATAACTGAATGTAAGTTTTACTGGTATAATGCTAAATTCTGGTACAGAACAAATAAAAGACCTAAGTACATTACACATGCGATATAAAATGAAATCATTTTATAGATTCATAGACATGTACCTCTTCTTATAAATGCATAATATGTATCAAATGACCCATCCTATATCATGATGTGCATTTCTGTATAATGTATGATTCAGAGGATCAAAATAAATAAATAAATAAAAAGATGAAACTTCCTGGCAGATTAAAACTGTGTGCCCGACCGAGACTCGAACTCGGGACCTTTGCCTTTCGCGGGCAAGTGCTCGAACATCTTTTTTTTTTTTTTTTTTTTTTTTTAATCTCATTTTGTTCACTGTTGTTCGTTGCATCTGTCCGGGGCGGACGTCGTAAGACATCCGTTTAAGTTCGTTGTTGATCTATTAGCTCAGTTATTTTATTACAGAGGGCTGTTAACCCTCTGACCGAACACGCTGAGCTACCGTGCCGGCAACATCTGAGCTACTGAAGCACGACTCATGCCCGGTACTCACAGCTTTACTTCTGCCAGTAAATCGAGCAAACGTATAGTTGTGACGACCACGGCGGACAGAGCCATCACACCGACGTCATCTCAGACGCCGTCGCAATCTGTTCCACCGCGCGACCGTGGCGCGGGGCGCGGACGGCGGAGGGAGCGCGCCGCGGGTATTTAAATCGGCCGCCGCCGCGACCGAACCCAGTTCCCTCTGAGCAGCCATAACGTACGGATCTCCGTGCCGGCACGTTCACAGGAGCTCAGTCCGTCAGTTCACCTGATGATGGCGACATGTATGATCGCCGAAATATTGTGCCCGTTGGACGCTATATAGACCGGCAGCACACCCGTGGATATTTTGATTACTTTAAACTAAATTTCGGCATTTTATGGCCCTTCACCATAAACCACAAAATAGCGCTTCTGGTGGGTATTTTATGAATTACCTGCAACATCACGATGTTCTTTCAACGTTGACATGCCGTGTAATGCGAATGTTCAGGAATTCATCGACGCTCAAAAATGTTACAGATACGTGACGGTGACGTTCCTACAACTGTGAATCCACCTCTAAACAAAACAAACATGGATGTGCTACTTGCCTGCAGCAACAGGGAAATATCACGTGATTCCGTCATTCTTCCGGGGAAACCTTGATGTGATGCTGACGTGACGTGACATGTCGGTGACGTTCCATTGACAGCGTGTATGAATGCTGCTATTTGCACTACAGAGGAGACTCTCTTTAGACCTGATGGACGTGACGGTGACATTCTGTCAAGTGTGAAACCGCCTTAAGCCTTCATATACGGAAAACACTGATTGTCTTGAAATCCAAGCTCTTATAGGACAGATCAACTATGCTGAAGTAATGAAAATGGGAGGTATCTTTAAAAAATAGCTCTTTGACCCAAACAGTGGAACAGGAATATTTCGGCTTAAGCAACCTTGGCTGAAGCGTGTTTCAGGTTGTTAGTAAATGGTCTCAGATTTGATGACAAAGACACCTGAATGCAGAGAAGACTGAGTAACAAAATTGCTCCTTTTTGGGAAGTATTTCAGCACTCCATAAACAAAGTGAAAGAACTGTACGTACCTTCCAAATACGTCACAATAGATGCAGAGTTAGTTGGGTTTAAAGGCTGGGGTCCCTTTAAAATGTATATTTCTTCCAAACCAGACAAGTATGCGGTCAAGATAGTGATGTGCTGTGATGCAAAATACTTTATACGCTTGATGCAGAAATGGATACAGGTAAGGGCTCTACACCAGATAATATAACTGTGGCTCGATATTACTGCGAAAAACTGACTTCTTCTTTTCATGGAACCAATAGAAATTCAAATGTGGACAATTGGTTTACATCCATAGCGACAGCTAAGAGCCACTTAGAGAAGAAAATTACCATAGTTAGTATGCTGGTAAAAAATAAATAAGAGATTACTCAGGATTAAGGAGAGAGAGCGAAACTCTGCAATGTTGTATTTCAGTGGTCACGTTACCCTGTTATCATACTACCCTCCAAACCCACAAAAAAAGAAAGAATGTTCTTATGCTGTCAGCCGTGCATGAGAAAGGGGATCAACCAAATACAGTAGAACTCCCAAAAATTATTCAGTTTTATAACTGTGCCAAAGGAGGTCTTTACATGCTAGACGAGTTATGTCATTCGTATTCTTGCGCTAGGAAAACTCGTCGTTGGCCTCTCTGTCTATTTTTTAACTTATTAAACGTTAGTGAATACAGCTCTATGTTACTATAGAGAGGGCGCTCTGCATATAATAAGGAAATATTTCGGAACAGAAGATCTTGCCTAAAGAGATTGGTTGTAGATGTGATGCGACTACATATGATAATACGTTTGGAAGAACAAACTTTTAAGAAGAGAACTCCGTAAAACCATCAGTCGCATTTTACATGTGCCAAAGGAGGAAGACGGCCAAGGGGATCCAGAATCGACAACAGAGCAGTGTATTTTCTACCCACGGGCTCGAGACGAAAAGTTCCAAGTTCAATGTGCAGTTTATAAAAAATAAAAATAAAAAAAAATTGTTTGGACCATCAACGAAAAGTGTGTGCTTCATGTCTTAAGTAGTGTAATTTTTTCTCTCTGGACATTTCTTCTTAAGTATGGTTTCAGTGTTTATTACATTATTTTGAAATAAAAAATGTAAACTTTTTAAAAGCCCGTTTTTATTTGGGGTACAACTATACCCCAGAGTAGCAGAACCGTCGATGAAAATAAGTGTAGCATTCCAGAGTTAAGACAGAGGCTAATTCTAAAGCAACATTCAGTTCAGCCAAGTATAGATAAGACAAATATATGCACTCCGTTCCACAGATCCAGTGTGAGACCTTTAGATATGTAGTACACGCCAAGACATTTCGCCGAAGATGAGAGTTAAATTAGGGAAGTATGCCATGGAATTTGTGGCTATTAGTCTTGACTGCATTTCCCTGGCATGCTCCCTGGTTACCGCCTCTGGTACTCGTCTCATAAATTCAGTCGTTAATGATTTTTAATGTGTAGCAAAATTTTTATAGAAATTTTATCCACCTGTTTCCCCTAATTTTTCTTAATTTAGTTCAGCGTGAAGATATTTGTTGTCTTTACATATTTCATAAGGCGCTGAGTGGCTGCTTGTCTGTCTACATCTATAGGCGCTGCATAGCACATTGCATTCTATTTATCAGTCCTGTATGATGACGTTTAATGAAATATTGTTATAATTGCAATAGTTTCACTGTTTTGGGCTAACAATTCGTCTTTGCAGACTTCAGATTCATCACTGACTCGTTTTTCACACTTCTTCCCGAATCTAAATGATCTGTGGTGCGGTATTGCCACACACTTGAGAAGCTAATACACGTTGTGATATTTTCTTTTCGCAGCTGAATAGCTTATACTCTTTTTCTCTCTAGCGAACATTTTCATTTACATACTATCATTAAACTACTAATTAACTCATTATAATATGCTATAATTCATCATTAGTTACACCATGCCATTTTCTTTTGGCCAAGAACATCTGTCATCACAGCTCGTTTTTTTATGAAGACATTACTATGGCTGCTTTCCTGTACAAGCCCTGTAAATCTCGTGCGTGCAAAGCATTAGAAAATGTAATATTTGCTGCGAGATGTTACTGAGCTTTGAAAATAAAAAAAACAATAAACACATTTAGCGGTCTTTATTGTTTGACAACACTTGGCGTCTCAATAAGTACTTTGGTTGTGTTTGCGATCGACTTTTGTTAACAGGATGCGTCTGACGGCTCATCGTAGTGTACTAATTGAATTTGACGGATATTCGTAGGGATGAATAGAAAATCAGCTTGTCTTGTGAATTGAGTCGGGAATTGACAATGCTGCAGGGCTGTCGCAGAACTTATTATGTGACGCGAACTGTATCTTACTGGGTCGCAAAATAATAGGTACCACTTAAACACTACTTTCGCATCGTTGTTTTTCTTGTTTGTGTATTTGGTACGAAAGCTTGCGAACGCGAGAGAGAAGTGCCAAGTCACTGCGACTGGCCGATATTTCGGAAAAGTAGTATTACCTGTAGATGACTAGATTTGTTTCCCAATTTGTACTTAGCAGCAGAGCGTGTCTGTAGTAAACTCTTGTGTTTGCGAACTCAACCTGTCATTCGTTTTGAAGTCGTGGTACTGAAGTCAGGACTATGAGTGATGTGGCACAAGTATCCCGTTGCAAAAATTTTGAATGTTTTTTCGCAGAAGTTGCGTTGAGGGAGAGGTATGTTTGTAAACATACTGTCGCTATTGGAATTGAATCGTCTTTTCTGTATCGCCGAATGTAAATGGATATGGCAGAAGAGCGCAAAAGCAGAAAGGTAAGTTACTCTATATTTGGTCCAAATGCTTGTTATGCATTTTATTTTGTAATGCAAGTTACTTACCATAAAATGTATGAGATAGAAAGATGGTTACATAGCATATCATTTAAGGATAAGGGATGTAATTTTCCATGTTATTTTAATGTCGCATTAATATATTTGTTGTGGGTTCACTGAGAAATTCTATAACGACTAGAAAGAACTTGTTAGTACGACATAAACGTATGTCTTCCTCAATTTGAGTATGCAGCTTTGTTACAATTTTTTTTTTATGCTGACACTAGACAGTGTTATCCCATACCAGAAATACCTATACATTTTGCATGTGAATGAAAAGCCCAATCTTCTACTGGCGTGACCATGCATTTGTCAGTAGCAATTGTGTGTGAAGGTTAAAAAATATTGTCCCCATTTAATACCACTCTTTTTTATATTCTCCAAAGAGGCAGTATCTAATTGTGCAAAAATTAGATTATTTGATATGTGTGTGTGAGGCCTGTTGTAGTCGTATTCTGGTTTCAGTGGCATAGTTTCCAGGTGTTATGCTCACCTTCCTGGTTTAATGTTTCAGTTCTGTATCATTATTCAAGTGTTATGTGAAAGATTTCTCTAAAAGTGTTTTGGAAATCTGTGGAATAGAACATCAAAAATACACTTCTGATGTTCATGTAATATTTTGGAGTGATTTCACATAATGTATGATTAATGCAATTTCAAACTACTGTTATAATAAAGCCAAAGCAGATGTGAAAGTGTGAGTTAAAATAGCTAAAGGTTTTTTGTTAAAAACTAAATGAAAAAAAAAAAAAAACAGAAAACTAATACCAAGTAGCTCCCAATGATATTATGAATAGAATTTAAAGTAACACCATCATTAGGTGAATTTTTACTAGCCAAACATGATGAAAACCTGTCAAAGTTTGAATGAACATTTGTGAACACCATCTTATTGAGAAGTGACATCAGAATTGTAATTTGAAAATTTCAGTTTAATAGTTGGAATGGGTTTGAGTGGTGGTGTTATATGCTGATCTCTCTCAGCAGGATAAATGATCAAAAATAATGTTCATTATTACAGTTCACATTAGTAAAAAACAAAGTGAAGCAAACATTAATCTAAAGACTATTTCAATTCCATGAAGCTGTGCTAGATATGTTTCCATTGGAGATGACATGTGTTTGGCAACAGAAGAAAGGTTATTTACATACAGTTGTGGACGGCTTTAGAGTTGCAGCTGAAAACCAGTCTACAATATTGTGGCTTTCAGCATATTTTAAAACTACATTTGGTTCTGCAATGATTGCATTAAAAATATTTGTAGATTTTATTTGGCAGTATTTTGTTTATCGTGATTAGTTCTCTTGGCGGTAGTTTCAGATTTCAAGTAATTGTTCAGGGATTTGTATGTTACACTACGCTGCGTTAGTCTGATAAAGAATTTTACAGTATCTTGTTTTAAATGTGATACTTGGACATAGTATACAAGGCAGTCCTCTTACATAAGTTGTTACTGTCTCCCTTCTTGCTAAATGCCAGCTTTTAATTTGCAGTGTAATTCTTTTGAGTGATTTTCCTAGTTTCTTTATTCTCCAGTGAATACAGTGTTTCTGTTGCATATTCTAAGATTCCAGTAGTTTCATAGTATGATATGACTCCTCTGTTTTATTTGATCTTTTTTGTGTGCCATGATGGCTGGTTGATCCTGTGAATATTATTGTGCTGAATGGAGTTTAGAGTGCTGTTACTGGTTATTTGACATATGCTGTAAGCTCTACCCTTAAAATAAAAGATGCAGTGCATATAAACTGCTGACGGCTTCCAATATTGTTTTGACTTCAGTAATAAATCCTTATTTGTCCATAACGGTGAAATAGTTAATGTAACTAAATTATCTTCTGCCAGTGGTAGATTCAGTTGCTGTATGCAGCAACACAACATCAGCACACCACTCTACCAGTTTACTGTGGTTCTATTAACATGTGAAATTGCACAATGGTTTAAGCATTGGACATATAATTAAGAGTAGTGAGATTCAAATCACCATCTTGAATCAGTATGTGGCTCCCCAAATCACTCAAGGATAATACTGGGATTATTCCTTGAACAGGCCAATTCCTACCACAAATCATCCTCCAACAAATCCTAATGACTTCATTGCAGGCAGGAAGAAGGGGCTGTCACTGGTTTGCAGCTTAACTGATTGGTGCCTCATACCCTTCTTTGGGAAGTAGTGCTGGCCGGGGTGGCTGAGCGGTTCTAGGCGCTACAGTCTGGAACCGCGTGACCGCTATGGTCGCAGGTTCCAATCCTGCCTCGGGCATGGATGTGTGTGATGTCATTAGGTTAGTTAGGGTTTAAGTAGTTCTAAGTTCTAGGGGACTGATGACCTCAGAAGTTAAGTTCCATAATGCTCAAAGCCATTTGAACCATTTTTGGGAAGTAGCGTCATGGCAGGTGAATGA
This sequence comes from Schistocerca nitens, assembly GCF_023898315.1. Classification (NCBI taxonomy): domain Eukaryota; kingdom Metazoa; phylum Arthropoda; class Insecta; order Orthoptera; family Acrididae; genus Schistocerca; species Schistocerca nitens. The sequence goes on along the minus strand of NC_064616.1, from coordinate 734,054,615 downwards.
AACTGGTCTGCCAGTGGTCTGATTCATAAGATGAAAAATCTGCCAGATGGAAGAGTTCATCCCAGAAGCTACTGAGAACAAGGTTGCAATCAGATGCATGCCATTACATCAGCACCAGTGACAACAGTTGCCTGGGGTCTGAGACAATTTACAGTTCTTTTGCAGAGGTAGACAGAAGTTGTGAGGGCAGCTAACTTCAAATCAGCACAGCTGTATATTCACACCATCATTCATAGGACTGAGAGGGGTATGTTGATATGCAGCTGAGTGCAGAGTCTAAACCAGAGGCCCTGTAGGTTCTGTGATGATCAAACCTGTAGATTGTTTGAGCTACACTACAGTGTGGAACCTTGCAGAGTTGCCCTGGATTTCTCATGCATGTGCTATACAATGAAAGTTACAATTCTCATGTCAGATTGTGTGTGGAGTACCAATAGGGTCTTTTATATTAGGCATACCTTGAGACTCCTGACAGAAACCAACTACCATTGTAGAAACAAATTATCAAAACTGTACTCTGATTAAAATTACTTTGTGGTTGACAGGCTACAGTTTCGGTGGGCAGTGTTGGTGTGCATGTAGCCACACTTCACAAGGCGCTGCACATACTTACAAAACAGGCAACACAGCAAGCAAATGGTGCTTGAGGAAAAAACTAAGGTTGGCTGGCTGCTGACCCCTACCACTCAATTCGCTGAAACGTCAATCATAAAGTAATTTTAATCTGAGTATAATACCATAAGAAATTGGGGAGACCCCAGATTCAAAATCCACTGATGTGCAAAATCTAAGGACGAAAGTAACTTTCACTTGATTTGTCACTGCCAAGTAACATAGCTTAATTAGTATTGGACTACGCGTAAAAATACCTGATACAATAGTGTAAAGAAGGCAACTGAAAGGAATACACAATGAGATGAACAGAAATGACACTTTTATTCAGAGACAATAGCGACATGGCAGTCATAGTGATTTATGATGGTCCCCTAGACATTACAAAAGGTGGTACATGGTTCTTAATGAGATGTGTCCTCACCATGGATAGCAACGAATGGTCTGCAATGTACTCCCATGCTGGTCACAAGGTTGGTAAGCAGTTCTTGTGGTAGGGTGGTCCATACCTGTTATCAGCATGGTTGACAGCTGGTGGATGGTCATTGGTGCATGTGGGCGTGCTACAATACATCTTCCCGAGGCATCCCACATGTGCTCGATGGAATTTTTTTGGGGTGGGGGAATGGACAGGCTAGCCCATTCACTAAGTATTTCACTATTAGTTGTATACATTTTCATGGAACAAGAGCCAGTTTGGCCTTACACTTACCAAGAAAAAACAAAAAAACTCAAAACACACAGCATTTTCTATCACGTAATAAAGTTGTGTAATAAACTCTCCCAATGAAAAGTATTACTGAAATACATCTATTTAAAAAGGCAGCTAAAATGTTCTTGACAAATGCTGCATAATCAGAGGACTCAGATAAGTGGTTAATAATAGATAGGTATAGCACCAGACATTGTCCCATTACAGTACTGTATTACTTTTGGAAGAAAATCATCTGCCAAGATCTATAGTGCATGATAGTAATGTCATTCTCCTGAGTTCAACATCTCACTCATCATGGGGGACAATGACTTGGTTTTTCTGGTGGACTGGGGGGAGGACATGAAGATGTGCAAGGGTGGATAGTGGCATGTGTGTGGACTGGAGTCCATTTTCCAAATGGACTGTAGTTAGTGCTAGGGGCATAGCAGCAAGTTCATGATTCCTAAGTCACCAATGGGTGTCCTATATGTGTGCAGTGATGAAGACCAAAACTGTGTTTACATAAAAGATTATTTTACAACAAGAACCAGTTGAATGAGGCAGTGCAGTTGTAAGAACACTGGCATCATATTTGGAAGGATGAAGTTTGCTCTGTGTAGCCATCTTGATTTAGAACTTGTGTTGTTTTCCTAAATTATTTAAGGCAAAGGTCAGGATGGTTCCTACAGCAAGACAATGGCCGACTACCTGTCCTATCCTCTTAAAAGTGTCAGTAAATGAACATATCAGACATTGTCAGAATAGGAGAAAACAATTGTAAGCAGATAATCAAATGTAAAATTACAAAAATTTCAAAAACTTTGTATAAAACTTTTTAAAATTAAAAAAAATATATATGTGTTGTGTGTACCACATTTAACATTAAAAAAATTATAAATGATGATCAGTTTTGGTAGCATAACTACCATCTTCAGAGCACATGTAACATTATAAATGCACTAGCAGTGTACAACACTGTTGCATCATCCATAACATTCTTATTTTAAATCTTCAAGTAAAATCTGTTACCTACAGTCACACTTCCTGTGATAGCAAAGAAAACAAAAAGCCAGTACAGCATCATAAAAAATTAAAAGAAATGTTTTCATTACAGTCAGTAACTGCAAGCAGGGATTTGCCATGTGAGCTGTACTTGAAGTCAAAAGTAAAAAAAAAAAAAAAAAAAAAATGTTTATATACAACATTGTCATACTGGGTAGCTTGTCCAAACAGTAAAGATGTATGTACACTGGGTGGCACGGCTCCCACATGTTAGTAGTTGCAGCAATTTTACAATGTTATATGGAAAGTTTTTAAAACTTTTATAATTTTACATTTGCTTCTGTATATATTTTCTGTGTATGAATATTTGAGCTTTTTATTTTTGTTGCATTATGATGACAAATCCTATTTCATTGTGAAATGGTCCTTGCTTGAAAAAATAAAGACAGAACACAAGTTCAAAAACATAAAAACAACAAGAATTAGTAGATATTAACACACAGATGTGTGCTTCTGAGCAAATACTGAAGAGTAACTCACTAATAATTGGGGGATTCCATTGTCACGGTTGGGACAGTTGCACTACGTTTTCCAACAGTCAGATGCTGATATAACATAAAGTATAAATAGAAATAAAGTAAAAATTGACTGGTTGCCTTACAAATAATTGTTTTACCTTCCCTTTAAATCTGAATGTCAGAAGTTTACAAATTGAGCTGTTATCCATCTTTAAAACTTTGTCACGGGTGGGACAGCAAATAGACGTAGCATTGAATAACCACCAACATTTTAGAAGAGTTCTGTGATTTATGCACTTATTTTCTTTTGAAAATATTGAATTAACATTAATAAAACAATTCTCTAGATGACATAATATCAATAAATATTAGATTAGTAATACTTACTTGCAATAATTGCAATCAAAGACTGTCACGGGTGGGACAAGGAATTGTCACGGGTGGGACTCATGTGAAGTACAATCTTTTTTTTTATTTAAAGTGATTTTATTACGTCAGTTAGCTATGAATCAGTAGGTAACATATACTTAGAGGGCACTTTAAGTTTTAATAACTTTGTAGAACATTTTTGTTGCTTATAAATAATATACATTTTGGTATAGTATTAGTTTACAGTTCTGAGTACTTAATTATTTCACTTGAAGAATGAACCACTTTGAAAAAATACACTTGACCTCTCACCCACTTTCGAAAATGTCTAAATTGCCAGGAAACTCATAATATAAGGTGTCCCTAACATGTTTGACATTTGGATTCAGGAGAATAGCAAGAACTTGTTTAAACTCTATGTAGGATACATCGTTTAAACTCTATGTAGGATACATCCTGCTCGTCAGCTTTAAATACCTTTGCTGAGTCCCCAACAGATCGCATACACATAATCTGTATTTCCCCATTGTCTTCTACACTTCTCTGTGCAATTGCAGCATATATGTATGTAGTGGATTTCTTTCTTGCAGTTTGGAACTCAACTAAAATAAATGTTCCTGGTGTGATTTGTTCCACAGCTGGTTCTGAACCTGTAACTTCTTGGGAATTGGGTGTCAACAGGACATCAGGATATGATTCCTCATCACTCATCTCAGAATCTGTGTAGATTAGTGAATATATGTTGGGTGAAAGTGGGAAAACCTCCACTTTCTCTAAATCTGATTTTAGGAAAGTTCTACCACATAATAGATTATAGGTATTGTAACCGTTGATGTAATGCTTGCTGTGAATATCTTTTATTTTTTTAACAGCTTTCCAGCGGCCATCCAGAAGGTCTCTGTTTTCATCAATGTGATCTTTTGTCAGAAGAAGAAAGTTTATTCCAGAAACAGATGATTTGGCACAGTCTAAAAATTCCTGTGCATTGCTGATGATGACTTTTCTTTGCTTTATTCCAAACAGCCCTTTTTGTTACAGCTCCAATGCCATCCACTGCACCATTCCCATGTGATGTTGCAAAGAAAAACCATTCTCCAGACACTCCAAAGTCTTGCATCATGTAGCAGAGGTTAGAAATGGTGAATTTGTTCTTAAATTGACCTGCGCAACCATCAGAAAAAATTTGTATCGAGGTCAAATTGGGAAGCTCTTGTATCAGCTTACTTATTATACTCTTCAAACATGCATAAACAGAGTACTTGTCGTGGCACAGTTCATCGCTCACAATTGCAAATGACTGTAGCCCTGTTTTCATCCAAACACAAATAGTGACCACTGTAATTGTGTATGACTCCAATGGGCACTTTGTATCTCATCTTGTGCCAGTGCTACATAGTTTTCTGCAAAATCTATTTGCAATATCACTTCATCATCACTAACTGATGCTTTCGCAGTCTTGAAAGCTCCAGATTGCATCCTTTTGACAAAGAAGTGCTCCTTGAATGTTTTTAGTTGAGACTGAAGTTCAGAGAGAGCTTCACAAAGTGTTCCACTGGTAGTAGTCTGTTTCGGGTGACACTCATGTTCGGTCCATTTTCTCCAAGATATTATGTCACACAAATCAAACTTTCCATCTATTAATGTGTGTAAATTCATGATGCATTTCTTGCATTGACTTGTCATGCATATTTCACTTTCTACCTCACAGCAAACAAGATTCATAAGGTGAGTGTGAGTAGCAGGGAAACTAGCTATTTCTTTGTGAATGGCTTCAATGATGAAGTTGAACTTAGCATGATATCTGCACACACATACATTGTGAGGCATTTGAGATGTTAGAACAACATTTTTAGGCCACAACTCGTAGAATTTTGAAATCTTGATATTAATATCTGGATTGTCTTGCTTAAAAAGAAAAAAAATGCTTCCTTAACTGTCATATTCATGTGACGTTTCTGCAAGCTAACTCTTTTCCCAGTTTCATGGTCTACAATAGACTTTACATCCTTTATACCAGGTGTCTGCCTGCTGATTTCATTATTTGTGAAAAACTTTTGTATTATGAGCAGATTATCACCTGTAAGTTTACGAGATGTTTTCTTCACTACTGGGAAAATCTGCTTTACTACCTTTTTAGGTAAGCTTTCACTTACAAGCTTTTTTATTACTGCTGATTTTTTTGAGGGGCTTGAAGGAAGCACCTTCTTTACCTGAGAAACAGCTTTGCCAAGGGACTGAGGACATTTATATGATCCTAACTGGGAAATACAGGTCTCAGACTGATCTTCAATTAATACGGAGTTTAGTTTAAGTCTGTACTTTCTTTTTCTTTCAGCTTCCTTCTTTTGATATTCCAATAAAGATTTTCCACTGGAGGATACCTTCATCTTCATATTTTCCCTTCTTCTCTTATCCCGTTCTTTTTCTTTTTCTTTATGAACATTGTACTTGCTGGTATCTTTCTTCAGTTTTTCTCGAAGTTTTCTCATACGCTCTGCTGATGTTCCCCATTTTCTGAATAAACAGTAAGTTTTTATTTAGTGTAAACCATCAAAGCACTTGTTATATCAACCAATTTAACTTAACAATAACAAGAAGTGTTAAATGGTTTAGATTTGAGTAACATCCAAAAAACTGTCACGGGTGGGACACAATTTCTTTTAACATTTATAAATGATCATTTACAACTTAGAAGGTGCCTTATGGTTCATTGGATGTTTTTATTTGTTTTTCTTACTTCCAACCTAAATATATATAGAATTACTATAATTGCTGAGTTAGAAGGTAAACTTTTTCATGTTTTTTGTCACGGGTGGGACACTAAATACATCGTAACTTTTGTGAATTAGTTGCATACTTAATAACTTACCTTTCTTTAAGAACTGAAGTTTGTCAGAAAGATAAGATTCTGCTCTTGAAATTTAACAATTAAAACATCAACAATCGCTGCAACCCAAATTTAAACAGCTGCCAACACAAAAAGCAAACCTTTTGTTTTCCATCCTCATCTGTAGAATCGCCAACTTTGTTTAACTATATTTCCTCAGATAATTATGTAATTTTTATAATTTTTTCAGGACAGTAAGATTCAACTTTTGTAGATTCGAAAAACTATAACATTGTTAAATTGGGAATTTTTCCAAAAAATAAGCCTCAGGCTCAGTTTGGCATGGAATGACCCAATTGTAACTGTGTCTAGATCCCCACTCAGAAATTTTGAGCTGTTCATGCATAGGGATTCTTTACTACAACATCTTTCAGACAAGTGGTTAATAGTCTGCAGTGATTTCACTGTAGCTTATTGAAAGGATTGTGATAGGAAAAATGACTTGGAAGCATTATTTGGCTGCTAAAGTTTGATCTCAGTAATTAACTTTCCAGTGCAGGTGGATACAGACAGTGGAACTCTGATAATGTTTTCTTTGATGACGCTCAAAGCAAGATAAACAATGTAGTGTCTAAAATATAATTCTCTCAGTGGTTATCAGTTAGAATAGTTAATGTCTCCTGGACAAAGATTTTAAGAATAGTTTACACGAGATGGCCTGGGACAAAATTTGTAATGAACCAAATGGGGACATAAAATTTAATCTCTTCAATGATAAATTTGTAATATTATTTGTAAATGGCTTTTCTCATAAATTAAACAGATAGGACATTTAAAAGACAAGTAAAAAATTGTAGATCACTAGCAGGATTAAAGTATCTTGTTAAAAGGAAAGGGAAATGTATCTGTTATCAAGAACAAATAAAGATCCTGTAGTAGTTGTACATTACAAAAATTACTCAACATTACTAAGAGAAATTATTAAAAATCAAGTAACATGTGTATTGTCAGAAATCAGTAATTCCAAAATAGACCTAAGTCTACACAGAATGTAGTGAATTGAGGCAGCAGTGGTCATAGAACAAGAGAACGATACTATTGATTTAAATGGAAGGGCTATAAATGTCACATGTAGCTGTTATGTTCAATAAACATTTTTAAATGTAGTAGAAAACAGAGTGACGAGCAGTTCACAAAGAAGCAGTGAGTTGCAAAAGCAACTCAGAAAATTCAATCATATGGATGTGTCAACCAATTCTCCTTCTGAAGCTAAGAAAATTATATATTTTCTCAAAAATAAAAGCTCATATGGGTTTGATGGTGTTTCCCTAGAGAGTGCTAAAGTGTTGTTCCCATATATTAACTGCTATCTTTTCTGAAATATGTAGTTTATGACTTATACAGCACATATTTCCAGACATAGAGAAATATGCCATTGTTACATACCTCTATAAAGGTGGTATGAGAGATGTCAATAACTACAAACATATTTCAGTACTAATGTATTATCCAGAAAGATTTATATTAGAATAGTATTCTACCTGAGCAACAGTATTATCCTTAGTAAATCACAGAGATGGTAAATAATGTTCTTCAAAGTATTTTGAATTTATTTCTGAAAAGGTTTCATTTTCAATTAATGAGAAAATTACATTTTCGTTTCTGCAGTCTAGAGGTAATATACTAATTATAAGTGTAACACATGGTGTGGAAACAATAACTAGGGTGTAAACTTCAGTTGTTTTGATATCCATATTGGTGATAATTTAAAGTGGGAAAATTCAGCTTTGAGCTCCTAAAACAACTCAGTTCAGCCACATTGGCACTTCGAGTCATTGCAATTCTGCAGAATAAACAAATCAGTAAGTTAACATATTTTTGCATATTTTCATTCAATAATGAATAATGTTGTGGCGCAACCCATCTTTAAGAAAGTAAGTTTTCCTTGCTCAAAACATACTGTAAGAATAATTTTTGGTGCCTGCCCATGATCATTTTTTAGACATCCATTTAAGGAATTGGGCATTTTGACTATTGATTCACAGCATATGTAATGTCTGTTGAAGTTTGTTGTAAATAACACACTACAATTCAAAAGAAGCAATGACAGACGTCATTACAGTACCAGAAGAAAAAATGACATTCATTATTCTGTATTAAGGTTGACTTTAGCACAGAAAGGGTGCATAATGCTACCACCAAAATTTTTGATCATTTACGTAATGATATAAATTTTCCGACAGCAAAGTTAAGTTTGAAAACAAAATAGAAAAAAAGTTTAGTCTTGACAACTCCTCCTGTTCTGTAGAAGAATTTCTATTTATGTAATATGTAAAACTGATGAATAGGAATTACTCCTTCAGCTCTGTATAAAAACAATGAAAATCCCAGAGTGTAATAATACACAAAGTAAAGGGAAAGTAAGCACTCACCTATAGATGAGTGATCTGGGGCTCATAGAAACACATGACAGAAAACAATATTTGTACTAGCTTTCGAGCTCTTATTCTTTGTATAGTAGAAGCACACCCAAATGCACACATCCTTGGTTGTGATGAGACACTATGTAATACAGATATAAAATAACTCATTCTACATCAGTGATTCATTGTGCAAATGATCCATGGAACACAAAACTAACTAACCTAATTTGTTCTATCACTGGGCACAATATGTGAGGTACACATAGAGTGAAACATTCTATACTTATTCTTCAGTATTTGAGATCATTAATATGCTGTCATTGCAGATGGAATATCAGGGGTTATCATACTCTTTAGCATTCAGTGACTAAATAGAGAGCAAGAAAAATGAAATGAACAAATACTTTCTGCATGTTATTCTCGTACGTACAATCTACCTCCTGCTGAAGCAGGATGACTACATTGGTTAATTTAGTCAATTTAGACAAATCATGTGTATATATTATGTATTTAATTATAGATACTGTTCCTCACAATTTGAACCTTCCCATGTACATTTGTTCTTGCTTTGATAATCTAAATTCTGAACTTTCTTCAACAGGGAATGAGTTCTCCAATACCTGTTCCATCTGGAGGCTCACGTCAAAGTTATGATCTGTCATCTCCTGGCCACCTTCCAGATCAGGGGAGAGTAATGACACCACCAAATTCTTCAGGCCGTGCATCAGTAGGAGCATCAATTGGTAAGTTCATTCTATTTCACTGTGTACATAGTTTTTGTACTGCAAATTTTCTGTGTGGTAATGTACTATTTTGATATTTCACCAGATCAGGGGAGAGTAATGACTCCACCAAATTCTTCAGGACGTGCATCAGTGGGAGCGTCGATCAGTGAGTTTATACTATTTCCTTCATTGCAGATACTACAAAATAATATTTCATGGAGAATTCTAATGCGTTAAAATTTTCTGTTATCATCCTATATTACAGCTCTTGTTTTCTTCTTGTTCTTCCTCTTCTTCTTCTTATGTCTTTTTTGTTATTTTCATACAAATTTCATTTTTCATCTGGTTTACATACACCAAATACCTGTTGCATCACGAAGTTGTCTCAATTTCCATTTCCTTACAGCCATGTTACTGCATGTTAATGGAATTATTTTCTTTCCACAGACTTCGACCTTACCTTTAATCAGATTGTACTCATTCATTCTTTCATTCATTCACTCTCACCTACTGTGTTGTGTAGACCTCATTATGAAGGAGAGCCTTCTGAGTTAGGGAACAAATCAAGATGTACATTAGCAGGGAGAAGCAGCTGTCATAAACTTCAACGATGTACCTTTCTAAGAACTGCCAGTAATGTTTATTGGATGATGTTTATTAATAAAGAGATTTACCTGCATCCATTATATTCTTGAAATGGTTGTTAATGAAAATTTAAGTAATCGAAAGGCAATCCTTCATAAAGCTACAGCTTTTTTACTGTCATTATTCAGAGATAGTTTATATACCACTGCATATGCTACTGCTCTGTATTGGTGTCAGTAATTATTTGTGTAAAATAATTGTCTACATACCGTTAGAGTGAAACTTTATTTTACAGTGTACATTATTATTTACAGTGCTAATGGAGTTATAGTCCCAGAGCCCAGATTTTCAACTAACTTTCAAGCCTGGTTAATGAGGAATGAGTTTAATTTCTTGTTGGAAATTGCGTGTTCCCTGCTTTGCGTCGGCCGCTATCTTGATGGTGGTGGTTTTTTTTTTAATCCTCATTTGGTCATGGCAATCGGCATTCGATTCTGGAACCTTTGGGACATTATTTGTTTGGAGTTGCATGTATGGGTCTTTGTGAGACTAGGACTTAAAACTATTTGTTGAAAGTCAGTTCCAGGCCTGTCTTACTTGTCCTTCATCTTAAGATTCTTTCTAGGTGAGGTAGTTCTTTTATAATATATGTATTCCCTTGAGACTGCAACTTTGCCACAAGATGTTCTTAAGCTGCTGTGAACTTCACGTACTATAGAATTATGGAGAATGCTACTCACCATTTCCATTTCTTATTCCTATGTTTCCACAAGACATTTAATTATAGGTAAGTTGGCTAGTGTTTTACATACAGAAAAGTTGAGACTAGATTACACATCCTTTGTCCTTTTTGTAGTTACATAAGGAAGCAGATAATGCTATGACATTAACTATAATGCTAATGGTAAATATTGTGAACTTGTTCTTGCAAGAAGACCCATTCCACTTGACAATGGCCAGTGATTGCTAGGTCAAAGCTTGTGGTATTTTGACCGCTTGACATGGCTGAAAGCCCGAGGGTTTAGGGAAGTAGACACCTGTTCTGCTTTAAGGAATGAAGTTCATTATTAACAGCTATATGTTTGGATTTCGAATGCACACATCAATGTGTGTGTGTGTGGGGGGGGGGGGGGGGGTGCTTAAAGGGCTTGATGTTGTAGGACAAAAATATGAAGAGTCTGATGCTGTGCTGTAAAATAAGCCCACTGTCATAGATTACTTATATGTAAAGAATTGTGTTTTGAAAAGGGGGGGGGGTGAGAGTGGGTTTGCATGTAACTTAATGCATTCTTGATGATACATATTTCTTAGCCTAATTCAAAGTGCGATTAAGTGATGGAGGTTTTTAGCTGAGCCACATTAAGAAAAGAGAACTGTGCAGTTCTGTGCAATCATTAGTAGATGTTACACTTCATTTCTGAAGTGTGGATTGTATGGAATTACTATTAAAGGCTTGTGCTTGCAGTCTTCATGTAGGATTTCGGTACACGCCCGTAAGATTTCTGAAATAATTGTTTTGGAATACTGTTCCATAACTCTGCTGTATTTGTAGATCGGTACAAACATAGAAAAAAAGACACTACCTCACCTTATGTTCAGATCCTACAACCATATGTCTGTACCCTGACAGATTGTTGTGGACATCATGCAAAATATGCTATCAAATGTTCCATTAATGCATTCAACCTCGGAGAAAGTATGTCTTACATACTATTGGACATGGACTCAGTTTATCCTCATTTCACCAGTCTCCATACAAAAGTAATAAAATTGCTTAGAAAATAGATATATCCTTCACCAACAACTCTTTCTCCACATGTTGTAGCTTTTCTGCTTGCAATTTAGATTCTTCACCTTACGTACAGCAGTCATTTGTATTGGCAAACTATTCAAACTTATGATTAAACAAAGTGCTTATTTTATTTTTTGTTCTCCCAAGATTATTTTCTGTACTCTTAAATGTGTAGCTAGTCATGATCCACTTATTGGGTAAATGTTTGTGTGTGCTGAAAAAAATTGCACCACATCAGGGTCCCACTACTTTACATACACTCCTGGAAATTGAAATAAGAACACCGTGAATTCATTGTCCCAGGAAGGGGAAATTTTATTGACACATTCCTGGGGTCAGATACATCACATGATCACACTGACAGAACCACAGGCACATAGACACAGGCAACAGAGCATGCACAATGTCGGCACTAGTACAGTGTATATCCACCTTTCACAGCAATGCAGGCTGCTATTCTCCCATGGAGACGATCGTAGAGATGCTGGATGTAGTCCTGTGGAACGGCTTGCCATGCCATTTCCACCTGGCGCCTCAGTTGGACCAGCGTTCGTGCTGGACGTGCAGACCGCGTGAGACGACGCTTCATCCAGTCCCAAACATGCTCAATGGGGGACAGATCCGGAGATCTTGCTGGCCAGGGTAGTTGACTTACACCTTCTAGAGCACGTTGGGTGGCACGGGATACATGCGGACGTGCATTGTCCTGTTGGAACAGCAAGTTCCCTTGCCGGTCTAGGAATGGTAGAACGATGGGTTCGATGACGGTTTGGATGTACCGTGCACTATTCAGTGTCCCCTCGACGATCACCAGTGGTGTACGGCCAGTGTAGGAGATCGCTCCCCACACCATGATGCCGGGTGTTGGCCCTGTGTGCCTCGGTCGTATGCAGTCCTGATTGTGGCGCTCACCTGCACGGCGCCAAACACACATACGACCATCATTGGCACCAAGGCAGAAGCGACTCTCATCGCTGAAGACGACACGTCTCCATTCGTCCCTCCATTCACGCCTGTCGCGACACCACTGGAGGCGGGCTGCACGATGTTGGGGCGTGAGCGGAAGACGGCCTAACGGTGTGCGGGACCGTAGCCCAGCTTCATGGAGACGGTTGCGAATGGTCCTCGCCGATACCCCAGGAGCAACAGTGTCCCTAATTTGCTGGGAAGTGGCGGTGCGGTCCCCTACGGCACTGCGTAGGATCCTACGGTCTTGGCGTGCATCCGTGCGTCGCTGCGGTCCGGTCCCAGGTCGACGGGCACGTGCACCTTCCGCCGACCACTGGCGACAACATCGATGTACTGTGGAGACCTCACGCCCCACGTGTTGAGCAATTCGGCGGTACGTCCACCCGGCCTCCCGCATGCCCACTATACGCCCTCGCTCAAAGTCCGTCAACTGCACATACGGTTCACGTCCATGCTGTCGCGGCATGCTACCAGTGTTAAAGACTGCGATGGAGCTCCGTATGCCACGGCAAACTGGCTGACACTGACGGTGACGGTGCACAAATGCTGCGCAGCTAGCGCCATTCGACGGCCAACACCGCGGTTCCTGGTGTGTCCGCTGTGCCGTGCATGTGATCATTGCTTGTACAGCCCTCTCGCAGTGTCCGGAGCAAGTATGGTGGGTCTGACACACCGGTGTCAATGTGTTCTTTTTTCCATTTCCAGGAGTGTATATGGTGCAGCAGTAACCTCTGATGGAAACTTTTTCATTTCCCAGTACAGAAAAGGAGCTTGGTCTTTTGTACAAGTTGAGTAGAATCTGATAGGTATCTGATGGGCTTGAGATGTCTTACATTGTTGAGTGATTTTTGGACGAATATTACAGCCTTCGGTAGTGAAACAATTTCAGAAGGCCAAATTCAGTATTTTGGTCTCCTTTCTGCATTGTCTCTTTTGGTGCCAGTGTGGTTGCTGAGTAACTGAATACATTATTTTAGTCCTCTTACTGACTACTTCGAATTTTTGGTGAGATTGGTTGACAAAATTTTACCTTTGAATTCATAGACTGGTTCCATCTTTGGTCTCATTATGTTCATTTTGGCTTTGTTCATCTGTTGTTTGTCAACAAGGCTTAGGCTTTGCAGAAATCTGTGATGAAGCTATCTTTGCTTCAGTAGCAATTTTTTGATACAGCTATTGAACTACAGTGGGATTTCCTTCATACCTTAAGACTTTGCTTTGCATATACAAGTTTAAGGCATACTTTAAAAGTATTTTCAATTTTATCCATTTATATCCACATCTTTGTTGTCTTCACTCTGAAACCTATTGTGTGCAAGCCTCTCCATCTCTGCATAACTACTCCAACGTGTATCCACTTGAACCTGTAATTGAATATTTAGTGCCAAATGTTCAGATACATTGTTTCCTGTTGGTCTTACTAAGCATAAATATGTCCATATGTTATCTGACATTTCTTGTAACACTTGTAGTTAGCCGCGCGGTTTGAGGCGCCATGTCACGAACCACGCGGCCCCTGCCGCCGGAGGTTCGAGTCCTCCCTCGGGCATGGATGTGTGTGTCGTTCTTAGCATATGTTAGTTTAAGTAGTGTGTAAGTCTAGGAGACACCACCTTAACGAAACACTGTCTGTGTGGGCGAGGGGGTTTGTGTGATCCAATGAAGTGGAGGGCTATGCCGGCGATGGTGTAACTACCGGCAGGGCCTCCCAAGCCAGACAGGTCTCCATAGAGGATCCAGACAAAGTGTGTCTCACAACGTCCCGTGTAGTGTCCTGTCCTATCCTATTCTGTTCTGTCCCATCCTATACATTCCCTTCATTTCCTTTTCCTCCTTGTGATTGTGTGGCAGCAGACACAGTCCCCTAATGTGGACCGCGGAAGATCCTTGGAAACCAGAACAACGTTGATGCACATAGGCCTTACTGCGAAGGGATGGATAGCGTTCTGTAGTCGTGGTGAAGACAAGCTATCTAAGGGGTAAGGCCCTGAAATAAAACCTTGGCAGGTGTCCAGGCCATGAGGTGGCATCCCCACCAGGACACTCGGGGGCTGTGGGCTGATAACCCGCACCACCAAAAAACACATATCACAGAAACTAAAAGGAGAAGCAGCCGGATGGTTCTTAAGGATATGACCTTTGGCCTGAAAAGGAAAACCCGTATCGGTTTTTGGAATGTGCAAGACCTGGGCAGAATTGAGGCAAATGGCCAAAGACAGAGACGGATGGCGAGTTCTCCTGGATGCCCTATGCCCCCATAGGGGCCAAAGAAATTAAGTCAAGTCAAGTAAGTCTAGGGACCGATGACCTTAGCAGTTGGGTCCCTTAGGAATTCACATGCATTTGAATATTTGCACCTGTAGTTATTGATGTTATAATAGCTATACAGTCACTGAGATTTCCTGTTGTTTGTTAATTGATTTGAAATGTGTGGGTCTGTTAATAGCTAGGAGGCCCAAGACATTTCCCTCAACATCCGTTATCCAACTAATGACCCAAGGTATTTTTCAGAAGAAATGTTCAGAAAAATCTCTCACAAATTGCTCTCCCTGACACCAGTTTTAATGAAAGTACTAGTGCTGTATAGCTGGCAAATTGAAGACTTCCGCTGCCACAATAGTGTGATCAGAAAATTTACCTGTGATTTCACATAATTTTCTGTGCAACTGTCTGCTGCTACTTGTAACGAAATCATCTCTGTAGCAACCAACATGAATTCCAAAAACACATACCTTCAAAAACAATACCTATGCCCTTCCCACATGATTCCTTAGTTCCATGGATAGAGATAACTTGGGGAATCCAGTTGTTTAAACCTTTCAAAATGTTTAAGTACCATGGCAATGCATTACAACCAAAATACGCTTATATCTGATATATGAGCAGGTTTTGCGTGGACTAAAAATGTATTAATGGGCAGAATGCAGCACGTGATCCTGGGCGGAGGTTATCTAGACATTCAGAAGTATTTTTAAAATGTGTCCCAGGTTATTGTGGTATGAAATTTACTGAACCACAACTGGAGTTAGTTATAACATACTAATATGTGGCAGTTCTAATGTGTAGGATTAGGAAGTGGGACAATCACATTGGCTTAACTGTTTGTAAAGCAAATAAATCTTTATTTATTGATAAAATACAAAGAAGCTGTCATTTTTATGTGAAATAAATTTCTCGCGAACACTCGTTCAACCCATAATGGAATAGTGTTATATCAGGTTGGACTAACTGAGGAAATTGATCATATACAAAGAATGGTAGTCCAAGTGGCCACAAACCACAACTTGCCCTGACAGCCAGTCTCACATCTCCTGCCTTTCAAACTTCACAGAAGTTCTGCTGCAACTTTGTGTGACTAGCACTCCTGGAAGAAAGGCTATTGAGGAGATGACTTAATTACTGGCTGAATGAATTTTCGCTCTACAGCAGAGTACTCTGTCAGGAAGTTTCAAATCGGCACACACCCCACTGCAGAGTGTATACATTCTGGAAACAATACCCAAGACCATGGCTAAGCCATGCTTCCACAATATCTTTTCTTAGTGGAGTGCAAGTCCCGCAGGGTTACAGAATTTCTGTGAAGTTTGAAGGTAGACGATGAGAAACTTGCTGAATTGAAGCTGTGAACGCAGGTCATGAGTCTTGCTTGGATAGTTCAGTTAGTAGAGCAGTTGCCCACAAAGGGTGAAAGTCCCAGGTTAGAGTCTGTGACGTAACGCACTCTTTCTGACATCAACGGCGGTTCCGCAACATAAATTGTCCACCTACCTCAATACTGCTGCAGATCTGCACACGTAACTCCTGACTGCAGCTACTTAAGAGATCTCAGAAAAAGCGGTGTTGAAGAAACTGAGATTTCATAACTACTCGTCGGAGGCCACTATAAGTACAAAAAAAGCTGAAAATAGTCTTGTGAACACTAAAGAATAAATCAGAAATGGGTTGCTGTTCAAATTTCTAAGTTCAAAGGTCCTCTTAAACTTGCATTAGGATTTCTTTTGTATTGCTATTAAGCAAGATCATCAGCCCACATGTGTTCAAATCATTAAAGTTCCTGTTCACAGTCCTCATCACACTCAAACAGCCAGAACTTTTCCTATCCAATTCTGAAATCATTTACGAGAGTAACACAGTCGATAAACTTCTATTTACTTTTGCACTCGGCATTCAGTGGTTGTCTTTATTTAAAGTTTTTGCTTGCCATAAATACTCAGTAAAGAAAATTTACTTAGTACCACCACGCTTTTAGTTCAAGGTTTACACACGAAATTTTCTCCAGAACAAAATATCTCTCGACTCTTAAAATTTCACAATAGTTAATGGTAAACACCAGCTACCTTTATCACTGTACTGAAACGCGGAAGTCACAATCACTTCAATTTTACACATAATGCATTCGGACACATTCAGCATGACCAGCTCCTTCGAAAGCTAGTCCACCACTTCTTTCTTCTCTCTGCCACTACAAGCCTCTCTATCTCATGCTTTAGGTGGCAAACCATCTCACTTCTTATTGGCTGTATAGAATTACGGCCAATCAGAACTGACTTTCAGGGCACGGCTCGCGCCAAAATCTAGCAAGAACCAACCACTGCCCTCAGCTCATTGACGTCAGTAAAATAAGCAACTCAAAACTCTCTTGTTAAACAAATAAAATGTAATAAACTTTGAGCTGTAACCTTCTGAGGGTACCCAGCACGTCCATGTCTAAATTGACTTAAATAATTAATCTCTAACTGGACAGTATTACCGTTGTCTTACAGCCAGCCTTGCTGTTCTGTAAATATTTTTCATTTCTTCTTACAATAACAACCTTCTGATGTTTCCACAGCACTTAGCTCTCTTACTTAATATTACTATAGTGAAGAAGGATAGACGACAGTCAAAAGTTCTGAATGATGAAGAGGAAGAATGATAACACGAAATGAAAATTAAGTAGCATTGTCATTAACTCGAGTCCTACTGTTCGTCAAACACTTAGCCTTGCAAAGAGTGCAAAGCCCTCTGAGGTTTTTAGTTATTCCTGGCTACATCTCGTTTTTGTACATATCTCTTTAGGTCAATAATATTTCTTAAGCCTAGCAGTTTATGAGACTTTACAAATTCTAATCGGTAAGCATCAGGGTGAGGTTTCTCTATTATCCTAAATGGGCCCACGTACTCATCAGTAAACTTTTTGGTTTCTGAGGAGGTAAGTTTTTTTGATTTGTCCTTGGTCTTTATTAAAACTAGATCACCTATTTGGAAGCTAGTAGGATTAGCTCTAGCATTGTGTCTCCTCTTTCTTTCCAGTGCCTTCTTCATTATAGTAGCACGTGCTAGTTTCTTCTTTTCTTCCATAGCTAAATCAGTAAGACCAGGGAATTCTACAAGATCAAACAAAATGTTATTTGCCCTAATTCCACACATTAGTTCTACAGGTGCAAATCCGTTGGCTTCATGTTTAAGATGGTTAATGACCACCTCAAAATACTCTATGTAGTTGGCCCATGCAGAATGTTTCTTGTGGCAGTAAGTCCTACATAATCGGTTTAGTTCCTTCATGGTCCTCTCACAGGTATTACCTTGAGGAAAATATGCTGAGATCTTAATATGCTCTACCCCACATTGTTTTAGGCACTCCTCAAAGCTCTTAGAAATAAATTGTGGCCCATTGTCAAATAAGATAGCTTTAGGCACTCCTATATTTACAAAGTTATCCTTTTCCAATTTGCTTCCTATTACCTTAGCATTAGCTTCCTTGAAAGGGTAAAATCTAACGTACTTGGAAAAACCATCTACCAAATGCACATACACTTATATTTAGGCCAAACAGCACCACCTTATATTGATAACATCTACCTTCAAATAGAAATGCCATATACTTTCTTGATTCCTTGGCTAAAGGAAGATTCCAGTAACCACAGGTTACATCCATGGATGTGAAGAATTTTGCCCCTTTAAACTTCTGTAACAGTTCTTCTATATTTTCAGGTCTGTCACTATCAGGTAATACTATCTTATTCAAGGCTCTAGCATCTAATACTAATCTGATCGAGCCATCCTCCTTTGGTACTATAACCGGCGGGTCGTTATAAACACTTATTGCTCTTTCAATGATCCCCCACTCTAGCATATTCTGAATCAGGCCACGTACTGCTTCCTTGTGCACTTCAGGAACTGCAAACGGTTTTTTGAAAAAATGGGCACCCTTTTTCACTGTCAAAAAACACTCGTAATCTTTAAATAGACCTGGCTGATCAGAAAATACTCCTATATACTTAGTCAAAATTTGTCTTAGATCATTTCTTTGTCCCTCATCTTGGTCACTTAATTCTAGCAATTTATCATTGATCCTAGCTCTGACACTATCCAGTTCAGACGGATCCACTTCTTCATTTCCACCATACTCATTATAGCCTTCCATTAGTTTTGTTGTCCTGCAAATACAGATTGGCAAGTCATTTAGTTCTTCATCCTCACTTGGTCTCTTACCTATGAATGGTATAGTGATAAGGTTACCATTAATTCTTATAATTACGTCATTGGTCCCGAAATTTACCCATCCTTCATGTTTACTAAGAAAATCGGCACCCACCAGCATATCAACACTTAGTCCACTAATTACTAAGAAATTCTGCTTAATTGCTACCCTCTTTACTACTATGGGTAGAAATATTTCTTGCTTCACCACCTTTTTGGTTTTTCCCATTGCTACAATTTTATTTAGGCCACTTACTGGCATCATTACTACCTGCTTATTTGCTGGGAGTTCATTAACAAAATTTTGGGACACAGCACACACCTCTAATCCTGTATCACTTTACATTTTCATCAAAAACACTTACCTCTATTATAGGCTGTCCTACATACTCTTTTATTTGCAGGTTCTACCTCGTCTAGTAAAACCTGCACCGTTTCCCTTCTGTCAAAACCTATGTTCTGTGTGGATATCATATTTATGTTTACTGGGTCTTCCTCATGCTTAATATTATTACTACTAGTGGCAGCTCCTACCAGTCTGTCCACTATCGCTAAATTGGAAAATCTTTCTAGTGTTTCCCTTTCTGTATTTACATCTGTTTCTGTGACCCTATACCAGGTGTCGTCAGCATTATGTATTTCCTCCTCTTCACTACTCTCAATTACTTCAAATAACCTATCAAGCACCCCTTCGACCGCTTCTCCATTATTGATTCCACAACTGTCAGACAGTTCCTCCTCTGTTTCGCCGTGCAGATTTACCTCCACCTCCCGATTCAGAACCTTATTATTGGTACTGATCTCCCCTACAAATGTGTTGTTATTACAGGTGTTACTACTACTGTGCTCCCTTAACTCTACATTGCTTAATTACCTTGCCTCTTGCTGCTCCTAGTTATTCTCCCCTTCTCTCTTACTGACTACATTAATACTAGGTGGTTGTACTGGTGCCGTTCTTACAAATGGTTTCGCCAGCGGGTTCAACTGGTAATGTTGTTGTCTACAAGCACCAGCTTTCTCGTAAACTCTTAGCAGTTTTCCTATCGAGGTACGTCACCACTAACTGATGTCCTCCGCCAGCTGGTTGCGTCATCTCCTGACAGCTGTCTACAGTCGCCATACTGACCTCGGTCACTGACCCGATTATCATATGTCCAGCCTTTCCCTCGTGATCGACCTCTGTATCCGCGTCCTCTCTGTACACGCATTCTGTTTAGGTTTACCTCGGCTCGATTTTCATTCTGCTAACAGGATGTCGATACTCTCTCCTCGCGCTGTCCTCCTCTTTTAGTACAGTTTCTACACGTTCGAGATATTGCACGAATTTATCTACATTATCTCTAGGTGCAGATATAATCTTATTCTTCCAATACCAAGGTAGCTTATTTTGTACACCCATAACTATCTGTTCAGTTTCTACCTTAGTACTAAGATAGGTTAGAGTATTACCCACCTCTGTACGAATCTTTTTATCCCTTCTTTCTTGGGCTTGTATTTTTCCCCAGACCAAAACTGATTTAGCACATCCATGTGTTTACGCTTTCCCCAGTGCTCTTCAAAGAAAGCTTGCTTAAATTCCTGTAACTTATTATATTTATCTGAGGCCAAGTTTCCCCCAGATTCTTGCCTCCCCCAATAAGTTAGAAGTAATAAACCCGATCTTCTGCTTATCACTCCGCACTTTAGGCAAGATATCCTCAAGTCATTCCAAAATTCATGTGGATGTACACTTTTATTTGGATCAAACTTGAGAAACTGATGATGTGTGATATACGCAATCTCAGTGGATTCTATTATTCCTCTAGAAATAATGCTACCACTACTGTTAGTAACACACTGTTCTACTTTTGTTATTCGACAGTCATGCTCACACAGTTGCTCATTCACACTGTTACTGAATTGGTTAAGATGGGTTTCCAAACCAGTGACGTTATTCATTACCTGTGCCCCAAGTTTTTCACACTTATCTTTACTTTCTTTCAATTTACATTCTAATGCTGCATAACACTGGTCAACACTCATTTTCTTGCCAAGGATATTTGAGTGGCTTTAGGGTGGGTTAGTGGTGCTGAGGACGAATATAGCAACCATTTATGCAGTTTGGCTCTAGTTTTTGAGATAATGCATGATTTATTCAAAAAATTAGAAAAAATTGCTAATACTGAACTCGAGCGCTACAAACTACAATGAAAAAAGAAAATAATCTTTATAAATAGCTTCTATGAAAACCTGATAGGCATTTGCCCACGTATAAAACATAATTGAAAAGTTTCTCTACAAGTATATCATTTTCCGTCCATGACGAACCGCTTCCTGCACGCTTTCCTTTTATAGGTCTCTTCAGAACAGTCATGTTGCAGATTCCAGCAATAATCTGCCATCATATGCCTGTCCCATCTTCCTTTATATCCTTCCTCTATTCCTTTCATATCTTGATGGAACCGCTCTCCTTGTTCCTCACTGAAATCACCTAGATTACAAGGAAATCGATCCAAGTGGCTGTGAAGGAAGTGCAATTTTATGCTCATGTTAGCTCCTAAGTTTTGAAAGTTAGTGAGCATGTTTTTGACCAGTTCCTCGTAATTGGGAGCTTTATGATTGCCCAAAAAACATTTTACAACAGCGACAAAACTGTTCCAGGCCGATGCTTCAGTGACAGTCATGACACTTGTAAAATTGGTATCGTTGATGAGCCTGCGAATTTGAGGACCATCAAATATTCCTGCCTTAAGTTTTTCCCTGAGTCCAGGGAACGTATTGCAGATGTATGTGAAGCAATTAACATTTCTGTCTAAAGCTTTGGTGAATTGCTTCATTAGTCCTAACTTAATATGTAATGGTGGAAGAACAATCTTGTCCCTACTAACCAGAGGTTCATTAATGATGTTTGCTTCACCAACAGCCATATGTTCCCTTGGAGGCCATGATTTCTGCTTCCAATGTTCGTGCTTTGCCCTACTATCCCACATGCAGATAAAACATGGGTGCTTTGTGTATCCACTTTGTTGTCCAAGCAAGAAGTTCACCATTTTCAAATCAACACAAATCAACCACTGGTGCTGCATATACTGAATTTTCTGCAGAACCATCTTGATGTTAGCATATGCTTCACAAAGTTTTGTTGAGTGGGCAATTGGAATAGATGCGTAACGATTGCCATTGTGTAGGAGAACACATTTTAAACTTCTAGTGGAACTGTCTATGAAGAGACGCCAGTCCTCTGGTCTATATTCCGGCAGCCCCAATTCAAGTAAAAGTCCAGGTATATTGCTGCAATACACTATAACCTCTTCTTGGTTGAAGTATGGAAGAAGGTTTTCTTCTCTCGTCCGGTAAGCTGTTATTTTAACACTTGGATGAAGACAGTTCTTTTCCTTAAGCCTGGATGCTAAGAGTTCTGATGCTTGCTTTGAAAGATTGAGTTCTCGTATCAAGTCACTGAGCTCCTTCTGGTCGAACTGCTGGGGTTGTGTCTCACGTCCTTCGTATTCCGAACCACTACTTGTACATTCCTCGCCGTGCACATCGTCATCTGATGATGTTAGCGTGGGTAATGTTGTGAAGGTTGGTACAGGAACATCGTTGCTGTGCACCACCGGTCTTCTTGCTGACTCCAAATCGGGATATTCCCACTTTCGTTTTTTGAACCTATTAAAACCTTTCACATTAACAATGCAAAAATGGCAATCATCTGTATGGTTCTTCTGCTCTCGCCATACCATACGCACTCCGAAGTTTAAGCTTCACCTTTTTCGTTTTGTCCACTGCCGTAAGCACTCCACACAGCATTTACAAACTTTTTGGGGTGCCCACGCCTTGTCTTGATCTCCAAGTTTAATTCCGAAATATGCCAGATACGCTTCCTTCACAAAAGGAGTGATATTGTTCCTGTTCTTTTGAAGAACGTATTCACCACAAATGTAGCAGAACTCATCTGGATGCTTCACGCAAAGACGGCGTGAAGAACTCATGTTTTCCTAAAACAAAATTGCACAAATACTACATATTATGCAGAACTTTCTTGTATTTGCATGTCAATCACATCCAACAAACATCATTAATTGTTTTGTGTGAAATGAATACTCACCTCTTATTTGCTACGTCACGATGAAAAGGTTCTATCTCCTTGAAGCTGCACTGCACATGTGTGTGACTTTCGACCATCGCCATTTTTCTTGTTTACACTGAACGCTACCTATCGGCTGTTGCGGGGATTACCTCGGCCAACAAATGAATGTCGAGTACCGCCGAATTCAAATCTGCACAACCCTCAATATCTTCAACACACGCACCGCACAACAGGACTGAACACATGCTGACAGTGTGATGTTTGCATGATGTAATCCTCAACCACACAGATGCACTCCCTGAGCACAATTGTTTAATGAAGATAGTACAATATCACTAATTAAAAAACAGGTAGCAAATACATTACACCATATATGGACCCTGCAGTCGATATTATCCACATGAAACTCTCATTTCCACAAATAACCTATATCTCAAAAACCAGAGCCAATTTGGAAAAAGTACAAATATACTCGGAATGAGTATCATAACAATATCCCATTTTCGTTCAAACTTCCCTGGCAACGAAAAAAAAAAAAAATATTTTGTAGAGCTGTGTAATTTATTTCACCATAGTTTTCCACCACTTGGATATGTTCACGAGTCTTGACTATCTCTGATTTAACATGTACTTTAAACTGTTGGTGGTCATCAGTAACTTATTCGATCTGTGTTGTTAATTCACTTTTTACTTTAACAATAGATTGTGTACATCCCTGTTTAACCTGATTGATTTCAATTCTTACATTATTGTTAAGCACTGCCATGTCGCGCTTGCAAAATTCTCTTAGATCTGAAATTTTTTTATCTGGTTTAGATTCTATTTCAACACCCATATTACTCATTTTTGAATCTAACCCACTCATTTTTGTATCAATATCAGACCGCATTTTACTTATTTTAGATTCCATCTCATCACTTAATAACGTACCCATTTTTGTCATATTAGACTCTAACCCACTCATTTTTGTCAATAGATTCATTAACATTCCTGCTACACTATCTTTTGCCCCATCATTGACTGACACAATTTCCCGATCAATATTAGCTACCGCAACAGGTAGTTCTGAAACACTGGGATCCGATACATTCTGTTCCCCCTCCGATCCATAATTACCATATAATGAATCTGACAAAGTACTACTAAAATTTGCTTGTGATACATCCAAACTAAAGCTCATGGAATCATTAACTTCTTCCCCTTTTTCTTTCCCCAAATCTACCTTCAGCTTGTCCTTCACACTTGTCTGCTTACTTTCAGCCATTTTATTCAATTTCTGCACACTCGCACACAAAGTTTTAAAGGACACTATACTTAACTTTGTGCTTCTGATGTCTCCGACACAGCTAGCTGTAACTGCGGGTCTGACCACCACTCGCTGTGCCAGCGTACCAGTTTATGGGCCACCACTCAGGTCAGCACTGCCAACTGCTTTCGTTGCCGGTGTCATGTCGTCTCTCATAGCTTGTGTTCTGCATGAAGTCGCCACTATCCGCCACTCCATTCGGAGAGATATAATTGCAAATCTGTCTGCCAAGCACAGCAAACACTATCACAGTTCATGAGCTATCACTTTCTTTCTATCCACGTGTTGATAGTTCACTCATAATATTCATCCTTTCACAGTTCCTATTTATTCACGAGCATTTTTTCACAGTCAGATTATCCCAACACTACTGCTTTTCTAGAAAGTAACCTACCTCTGCAAACTTTACTAATGTTTTTCTCGGCCGATCCAGCACCAATTGCAATGTAACGTGCTCTTTCTGACATTGACGGTGGTTCTGCAACATAAGTTGTCCACCTACCTCAATACTGCTGCAGATCTGCACACATAGCTCCTGACTGCAGCTACTTAAGAGATCTCAGAAAAGCAGTGTTGAAGAAACTGAGATTTCATAACTACACATCGGAGGCCGCTATAAGTACAAAAAAGTGGAAGGTAGTCTTGTGAACTCTACAGAATAAATTGGAAATAGGTTGCTGTTCAAATTTCTAAGTTCAAAGGTCCTTTTAAACTTGCATTAGGATTTTTTTTTTAATTGCTGTTAAGCAAGATTATCAGCCCACATGTGTTCAAATCATTAAAGTTCCTGTTCACAGTCCTCGTCACACTCAAACAGCCAGAACTTTTCCTATCCAATTCCGAAATCATTTACAGTAGTAACACAGTCTATAAACTGCTATTTACTTTTGCACTCGGCATTCAGTGGTTGTATTTATTTAAAGTTTTTGCTTGCCATAAATACTCAGTAAAGAAAATTTACTTAATACCACCATGCTTTTAGTTCAAAGTTTACACACGCAATTTTCTCTAGAACAAAATATCTCTCGACTCTTAAAATTTCACAATAGTTAATGGTAAACACCAGCTACCTTTATCACTGTACTGAGACGCGGAAGTCACAATATCACTTCGTTTTACACATAATGCTTTCAGACACTTTCAGCATGACGAGCTCCTTTGAAAGCTATTTCACCACTTCCATCTTCTCTCTGCCTCTACAAGCCTCTCTATCTCATGCGTTAGGTGGCAAACCGTCTCACTTCTTATTGGCTGTATAGAATTACGGCCAATCAGAACTGACCTTCAGGGCACGGCTCGCGCCAAAATCTAGCAAGAACCAACCACTGCTCTCAGCTCATTGACGTCATTAAAATAAGCAACTCAAAACTCTCTTGTTAAACAAATAAAATGAAATAAACTTTAAGCTGTACTTTACGTCTGGAATTTAACTATATAGTCGTGAACGTTCTGGCTGTCTCTTACATATTCAAACATGCTTGGACATCCGTCATCCACTAGTTGGGGAACCACTATTGGATTCGTTCCTACAATACAAAGCTGGAACACTTGCAAGTCCCTATACAGAATTACAAACTGAAAATTTAATATTGGCGAATGTCCCACATACACTCACACAAGTACTCTCTTTCACACTCACCCTAACACAAAACATAAATATATACTTGAAATTATTAAAGTTATTACTACAGAAAAATTACGAAAGGTTTTCTAAAATGAGAACTTTGCAAATTTGAATCTAAACACTGAAGGTGTTTTCATATCTTTTCAAGTAATCACAGTTGCGAAGTATATATATATATATATATATATATATATATATATATATATATATATATATATAGTTTTTTAAGTGTCGGATAATTACGTTTTTTTACTGACTTTTTTTTTTTTTTTTTTTTTTTAACTTCCAAATTGACAGTTATTGACTTCATATTTTGACTGTATAGTAGAATGTGTTGCAAGGATAGCTCCCATTTATGTAGTTCAGAAAAGCTGGTGCTGGTGGAAAGGATCCAGAGGCACAGATTGTGGAACAGCTATTGAACTCAAGCATATTGTGCCCAACAGCTAGTTGCACTGCTGGATGGTCAACTTTCTTCTTGGGCACACTTTGGCGGTGGTCATTCATTCTGGTGGACAGCTGGTTGGTTGTCATGCTGACATAAAAAGCTGTGCAGTCATAACAGCAGATTTGGTATATGGCACAGCTGCTTTCACAGGTAACTCTGTCTCTAGTAGGATATGATAAGCATGTGACATGACCAGAGAAGGAAGTGGTGGATGGTGAATTGGGCAGGTCTTGCACCTAGATTTCCCATAGGGATACGACACCTGTAGCCAGGGGTTGGAAGTAGGAGTGCCATAGGGATAGACCATGATGGTGGATAGGTTGGCCCACATCCAGTGATGCTGATGCTGTTGTCAGGTGGACTGCAAGTGGAACTTCAGGGGCACTGTGCTGGCTATCGGGTGGTGACATTGACTCAGGCAGCTGGAATGGTGTTCACATTGGCAATGGCGGCAGTGTGGTATCAATCTCCATTGGCACCATACTGGGCAGTGCCAACAGCAGTGGACGTAGACTTGTAGATGACTGGTGTTGCAGGCGCCATTGGTGTACTGGGTCTGTGAGAAAATATTCTGTGGCCAAATCACTGACACAAAAGCACAACAGCTGGTTCTGGTGATGCTGATGTGCTCACAGGGACTGAGGAATTGCAACCCATGCAACCCCCCCCCCCCCCCCCCCCCTCACAGATGATGTGTATTTGAGACTGTTGCTGAAACTTACAACATTTACCACTTCATTCATTGCAGAATCACAGTGTCACATCAGAGTACAGTTGTCTGTAACTTGAGATAAAGTTCTGAATAACTGTTGTATTAACACACAGTCGTATCTGTGCTAATATGATACGGTCATCATAAGCAATGATGAGAGGTGGTCATTGATTACGCAGAGACTGGGCTTAGTGGCACAAAAATAACTTTCCACCTGCGGCATCATAAGGAAACATATGGGGGCATGTATGTCTAAGATTCTTTGATGTTTCTAGCAGTAACTGTCCTTACTTGTGATGCCATTGTGAGGTACCATCTTTTGCATGAGACGTCGTTCTGCAAACAACACCGCAAATACAGTGCAATCCACTGATCTGTTCCATTGAACCAGATGAATTCCTTTGTATTTCACTCCAGTTCATAAGACTGATTTTATCAGAGAACTTTTGTGGTATAAATACAGTTAACTGTGCAGAAAGTGCTCCAGGCTTATTACGTGGTAGAATATTTTGATCACCCTCTCAAAATAGTGAAACGTCGACAGTCTATGTATGCAGCCTTACAATAATTCTGTATCTGAAGATGACTCATATATATGGATGACTGTCTGACCCTCCCCACCCCTCATGAAGTCGTTTTCTGTCACCTACCCAACCTACAGGACATTCAAGTCCACTCTTATGCAACACCCCCTCCCAGCCCCTTGCCACAGGGATATGATCCCTGTAGTAGACAAAGGTGCAAGACCTGCTCAATCCACCCACCCAGCACCTCCTGCTCCAGTCTCATCACAGACTTATCCTATTGCATCAGTGGCTGGTTCAGCTTTGAAAGCAGCCATGTCATATACCAACTCTGCTGCAAACACTGCACAGCTTTTTATGATGGTACGAGGGTGGTTTGAAAAGTTCTCGGAATCACCTCAAGAGATCAGCGCTAGTGCAACAAGTTGTTCACGTGATATTCATTGGACTGTTGCCTGTAAACAAGTGCCATGTCAATGCTCTTGGAAGAGAGCTGTGGTGGTGATGTGGCTCTGTTGTTGTTCCCATATAGTGATTTGCAAAGATGGAAAAAAATAGAGATTTGAGCAGTGATTAAGTACTTCGTAAAGAAAGGTATGAAAGCAGAGGACATTCGTGCTGATTTCCAGAATACACTGGATGCTCTGCTCCTTCATTTCAACTGTTGCCAAGTGGACAAATGAATTTAAATTTGGTCTGGAGATCTTAGATGGTGATCCACACAGTGGTCGGCCAAGATGTGTTGCTACTTCAGAAATCATTGCAAAAGTGCACAAAATGGTCATGGAGGATTGCCGATTGAAAATTCATGAAATTGCTCACACTTGCCAGTTGTCATCCGAAAGAGTATATCAATTTTTAACTGAAGAATTAGAAATGAAAAAATTGTCGGCAAGATGGGTGCTGCGACTCTTCCCTCCTGCATTTCTAGCCAGAAAACCACCCGCTTCCCTCAGAGCCACTAGCCACCCACCCTCAGTCCCCGTCCATCTTCCTGTCTCCCACCTCCCAACTTCCTTTCCTTCTCCCTCTACCCACCTCACCCAACACTACCCCCACCATAACCACTCCACCTGCCGAAAAATGGCACTGTTCAGTTGGCACCATGCGGGCATCATAGTGCTCTCTCTCTCTCTCTCTCTCTCTCTCTGTGTGTGTGTGTGTGTGTGTGTGTGTGTGTGTGTGTGTGTGTGTGTGTTTTCATCAAAGGGTAGCTCTGAAAGCTAGCAGGTCTTTCTTTTATGTGTGCTTATCGACAGCTCGGTGCTTCTGCTTTTCATTGAGTGGTCTCCTTTAATTCAAAAATATGTAGTGTATGCAGAGTGATATAGCAATCTAAAAATACTGACAAAACACCAGCAGTGGGCCATTACAGTGCCAGACAGAAAGTAAAATGAGAAATTGGTTAATAATACCTTCATGACAGAGTTGCTGCAACAGCTTAACACTGTGATTTTTTGAGGAGGAAGGAAGTCATGATTGTGAAAGAGAATCATGACTTTGGAGAATTGCTTCAGACTTGCTCACAAAGGTCTACAGTCCAAGACTATCAATTGTAAAACTGTCTTACATAATTTAGTAAGTTTTGAGTGCTTTTGAGTGTCTGGAAATAATTTGTGTTACAGTATTACAAGTTTGTTCCTATAAATATTGAATTCCTTTGAATACAAGATAAATTTGCTGTAAATTTGAATCCAGAGCTTAACCTGCAGTCTTGATTTTGTATTGACCTTGATACACATTAAAAATTGGCCGATTCAGGCAGCAACATGACTGTATATCTGACTGTGTAGAAATCACATTATTCTGAAACCATAATTCAGTTATTTCCTGAAAACCTATGTCGGCTTTGCATCTAAGTTATATCACACCAGTGGCATAAATGTACTTCAGTTTTAAAATTTTGACAAACTTCACTAAAATTTTGAGTTTTGTCTTTAACTATATTTACATACTGATCAGCTTAGGTTGGCAAAATACTGTAGCCATTTGCAGAAGTTAAACATTCACCATATATGTTTTATTCTTATTCATTAGGTAGATTGAACTGCAAAATGTCAAAAGTTTTGGTTACCATCGCATAATATCTTCAAACACAAGAAACTGCTTGAATAAAGCTTAGAGCGTCTTGCATTGTGTGTTGGTGACAGGGTTAATCTATACTGTAACAGTAGACAGACTGCCTACACTGTGTCAAGATTTGCATGGCCACAGGAATACACCCACTGGACACACACTACATGGAAAGGGATGTTTTCTGGTGTGACGAGTCATGATACAGGTGGTGCACACCAATGGTAGTACATTAAAAACTTGATGAAGTGATTTACACAGTTTGTGGGCAGAGCACCAGTCAGTCAGGTGATTGAGGTATTCTGATGTTAGGGTTGTTTTGTTGTGTTTAATTTTGATTTGTGAAAAAATCTACCATCTCTTCCAAATGAATGATATAGGAAGCTGTTGTATGGCCATTGCACCTGTTGTTGCATATGGCACCCTTCAGGTGATCTGTACTGTCATTTGACAGTGCACAGTATCCCATTACTCCTGAATTGTCAGAATGGTTTGATAGATGTTAGGAAAGTGCTTGTGTAACCCACATGCCATGAAATTCGCTCATTGAGCACATATGGGAAAGCATTTAGCAAACTAAATGCAACTTCAGTCTAGCTGTGACCAGTCTCTGTGAATTGGTGATGGCAGTGGAACCGTCGTGAATCAGGATAGCTCTCCATTACTTAGTCGTGGAGTCTATGCCATATTTTGTTGCCATCATCATCAGACCAAAAAGATGTGCTACACAGATATATATATATATCTCTAATTCTATTACTCATGAATATGTTATAAACCTTGCTTACTGCTGCAAATGCTAGTAGTTTGCATGTATACTTTTCATTTGACATGGTAAGGCAAATGTCGCAAGAAGACAGTAAGAACAATGTAAGCTGACAGTAAGGATAATTGTGAACAAGAAACATCTGTAGGCATCCTTGAACATGGATATTTTGATCTGACAACCATTTAGCATGTAGTAGATGGGTCACATTGGATCATTGTTGGTGGATGTACCTTGAAGTCCTCAGGCAAGCTTCAGAGGCAGCTTAGCATGATGGTGGAATCACAATTGTTGCTCAACAATTAGGAACAGCCATGTATGTGTGCAATGATTCAGATTCCTGTTACCTGTAGAAAATATAGCAGCCTTTAGGATAATAAGGTGAAGATAGTCAAGAGACAGCAAGAAGAGATCACGACATGGACTCAGTGAAATGTTCCACTAAAGCTACAAAGGTATCTTAAGCCATAATGAGAGTTTCTAACAAACATGGCTGGTCAGCTTCAACAAATGTGTTGAAGTAGGTGTGTCTTCAGAAAGTACCTGGAGATTTGCCTATAGCATGGTAGAGCATTAAATTTCTATCGCCAGACTCTAGCTTTTTGCCCATATCGGGCATCAAGGAGAGCAGCAGTTGGTAGTTCCATTGCAACAACACCGAAGAGCACCACCGCACCATCTTATTGTTATTTTGTGTTAAGGCCCAAGAGACGTGACCAAGAAATGATCAAATCTGATAAGCCACATTAATTAACATTAAGAAAGTGAAAGATACCTTCCTAAGTGTTGTTAATGATGTATGGTTGAATGATAATTTTCTCAGCATGTGGGGAGAGGAAATCTTGGTCCCTTTCCTGAAACCAGGGATGTACCCGATAGTACTAAGTAATTAAAGTGTTGACATCACTATAAAAGATCCTAGAATTCATGATCAACTGGTGTCTCATCTGTGTCCTAGGTTCCAAGAAACTATTAGACTTAATAGTCTTGGTGTATGTTGCTTAATCTCAAAATATTTTGGTAACGGCAGTGTTGAGCGTGTTTATCGTATGAGGGGCATTCAATAAACAATGCAAAATGTTTTTTTCTGAAAGCAGGTTGGTTTAATTCAGGATTCAAATACTCTATATTATTCCCCACTCCTGTGGCTATAATACCCTACTTGTTAACATAATCTCCATTCAATACAACAGCCTTATGCCACCTTAGTGGAAGGGCCTGTATGCCCACATGATACCACTCAACTGATCAACATAAGAGCCAATGTCTTGCTGCATCAATAACCTCCCCATCACCTATTTACTCCTTCCCACAGAGTGCATCCTTCTTTGGGCAAAACAGATGGAAGTTGGAAGGTGTGAGATCCGAGCTGTAGAGTGGATGAAGAACGGTCCAGTGAAGTTTTGTGAGCTCCTCTCAGGTGTGCAGATTTGTGAGAGTCCTGTAGTGCAGCGAGTTGTTTGATTGTGATGCAGCACATGGGATATTGGACAGGTTTGTGTGACTTTGTTGCAATGATGACAGGCACTTTGCTCAGTGACTCGCTGTGCTTTTGTTCACTGCCAGGTTTCCGTAGACATTCTGAAAGCACTTATAAATATCTACGATGCTCTGGTTTTGTGCCAAAAGAAACTCAATGACAGCTCTCTGCCCAGAATGGATCTCCGTTACAGACACCATTTTGAAGGCTGCATATGGCACTGACACATATTAGAACTTAATAAAGCTATAAGGGCTGAAAATGTACCACAACAAATTTTGCATTTTTTCAACCGAAATTGCCCAAGGAAAAAGTGTGTTGCATCACTTATTGAATGTCCCTCCCCACCCCCACCCCCCACCCCACCCCCCACCCCACCAATACAACTATAACATTACATACCCTACTCTCAAAAACTGCAGGCTCGTACAGTGTCACATTTGGAATAATGTCCAATAAACACCTTGATCGAGCATACTTGTCTTTTCCTTAATGTTTTATTCCAACAGCAGTTGCGTTTCAGATTGACACAGATTGCATGTTACAGAGTTGAAAAATTTAGACGCCCACATAAGTTAACAAGACCTTGCTTTTCGATGCGTTATTGACTGCTAATGGTGTCATAGTAGGTCACCAACTTGTAAGTATTCTAATAATGGGACCAGAAGAGCATGTGACAAACCCACCATTTCTGTGACACTCATTTCCTTTCTCTAAGCACTATATTCTAATCTTTTTCAGTGTCAGTTATATCAACTGTTTTTTTATTTTTATTTATTTATTTATTTTAAATCTGCATACAGAAGTTATCAAACAGTTTCTGTTCATTCTCCAGCATATATCCTCCACCATTCCTTTTCTGTTGCCCACCCTCCAGGTGTCATGTTGATTATCATTTCCATGGTAGAGAGATGACCCTGTATTCTTGTTGATCACTGTATATTGTTAATTATATCTGTCTTTTTCACACTGGCGTAAGATGTTCCAAAGACTTCATCCAGTTTTCATGTCTCTGATGACATGCTGACTTCTGTCTGCTAGCAAACCCTTGCTACACTCACATTTATTCACATGTTCGATAAGCAACATGGTTTGTTAAATGCACTGACAGAAAAAAAATTGAAACACTGAATTAATGTAGAGCAGGGGTTCTCAACCTTTTTAAGATTGTGATCTACTACGTGCAGTTTAGTCCATTTAGAAATCTACGGACTTAAAAATTCATAAAGGTTGAAACACAAAACAACACTGAGCCAAAATTAACCATTTCCATTACCTATACAAAATACATAAAAGGTAATTTCTCTCCATCAAAGTTGTAGGCCTACTGCTCAATTTTAAAGATATTACATAGGTGAAAAAAATTAAAATATACACCATCATACATGTTGGAAAAAGTTTAGTGAGATACTTGCCTTTCCATAGTCTGAAAGATGAGGACTGATTAGTTTATTTCTACACTTATATTTCTCTATGTTCATAATTGAAAACAATGCATTGCATAGATAAGTTGATCTAAAAAAAACGATAAATTGTGGAGAAGGTTTTTACAATCACTTTCCAAAAGTACCTTCATTGTATTCTGACTTTAATTAAATGTTATTTTGAAATCAAATTATTTCCTCTTCAAGTTAATACTCACTACAAGAGAAAAAAGTACCCATTTTGTTTGCAATATCTTCCACATCCGCTTATTGTAAATGATGAACTATGAAAGCTAGAACAGATTTCATTGCCCTGAAATCTGAAAATTGGTTTAGACTCTGTCTTCATTTCTATCAGGCTGGCTGTATACTTCTTTGCAGCTTCATGATCCAATGACGCTTGTAGATCCGACAGTTCTGACTGTGTTTGAGGAAAGTTTTACACATTTAATTTCTGTAACTGTGCTATCCAAAGGTAAAGTTTTTGCATGAAACACTTTATAAAAGACATAAAAGTTATAATGGTTTGGTTTTTTCCTTGAAGTTCTTTGTTTAACTTATTTACACGTTCCAGTCACAATAATGACCACCACCTATGTTCGACATCAGTGTGCAATAACCACTCACAGACAGCAGGTGACAGCACAAGCAGTGGAGGGTATAAAAGGCATGAAAGGAGGACGCAGGAGTTAGTGCAGTCATTGTCGTAATGCGGAAATGGAGCAATTTATCAGGTATTCGAAAGGGCATGTTCATTTGCTTGCAGGACAAGGGTGGAAGCATTTCCAGAATAGCTAAGTTAGTAAACTGTTTGCATGCCACTGTGGCTACAGTATGCTGTGCATGACAAAATGGTGCTATCCAAAACTGACACGTAAGGAACTGTGGTGTACCATGGGCCATAGATGATAGAGGTGAGCGACTGCTGTGGAGGTGTGATTAGATGTGCAACTGTTGAGCAGCTGACCACTCCGATGAATCAAGGGGTTACTCAGAGTGTCTCCTCAGTAACCGTTCTGCGAATATTGCTACGTATAGGCCTCCCCAGCAGGTATTTGGTTTGTGCATTCATGCTGCCTGCTGCTCATTGGTAGTGAAGGCTGGAATTTGCATGCCAATACCGCAGTTGAATCTCCACTGAGTGTCGACAAGTGGACTTTTCAGAAGAAACACGTTTTATGCCCCATCGGACAGATGGCATTGGTGTGTACAGCATGTAATGTCCTCACTCAGGCTGCAGGAGGGAGCATTGTACTCGTAGGAATGTTTTCATGGTATTCAGTGGGTGATCTCTGACTTGTTTTCAGATGTGGAAAATGAGGATTCACTAGCTGCCAGAAAGTGCACCTTAACAAATATCCCATTGTCAAATTGTTTTGCATGCTGCATCAGTATTTCTTATACACAGAATGATGATATGTTGTATGAAAGACATTTTTTTAGAAGATTTACAAAAAAAGATAGCTATGATTGTAATTTACTTTGAAGATTAGAAAGTTGCTTCCTCCTTGACCCACTACCAACAGCTGTTTCCGATTGGAAGTCTTTGTGAACTGTTCGGAAGTGGTGTTCAGTATTTCCCATTATAGGTATGCCTGCTGCTATTGTATTGGCATTACACATCAAACTTATACACCTACATTTATGCATTGTAACGGGAATTGCATGTTTTCCCATGTTCAGCTGCACTCATTTTTCACAAACATGTTGGTAAGTTTTTCATGTACACTTGGCACGAGCATTAAAGGCGGTGAAATGCAGATGGAGACAAAAGAGGTGTCGAGAGATTTACCGCCTACAAAAACTGTGCGAATAATCCATTGTCAGCAAACTAGTATTTTCCAGAAGCAGCTCATTTAAACAGATTTTGTATATGGTTTTATAAGATCAACTCAAAAAGCCATGGTGATCGACCGATAGATTGCGATCAGTGGGTTGGGCACCCTGATGCAAAGCAATGAAATTTTGGGAATACATTTGTTTGGGTAACATATTTCAGTGATAAACATTGCAAGATCACAGGTTAATCTAAGTGTGAGATAAGCCTCTGCAAATGTAAAATGCTGCTACATGAATAACATGTGTAAACTGCAAGAATGTTGAATGCAGGCATGCAAACATGCATGCATTTTGTTATACAGGTGCTGGATGTGAGTTTGTGGGATGGCGTTCTGTGCCTGTTGCATTTGGTCAGTCAATCCAGGGATGGTTGATGCTGGTTGTGGATTACTCTGAAGCTGTCATCTGATCGTGTTCCACATGTGCGCAATGGGGGATGGACCTGGTTATTGAGCAGGCCAAGGCAACATGTCTTTCTTCGGGTCTCAAAATATATGAAAATTGAATGGGGAGAGAACGTGACTGTATAGAGTATGTGTAAGGGCTTCCAAGCAAATCATTGTCATAGTTGAAACAATTAGCCCATCAGTTCTGGGAAAGTCATGACAGTTTTCTTTGACTGCAAGGGCCCACTGCTCATTGACTTTCTCAGACATGTCACCACAATTAACACACAGTTGTAAATGGATATTTTGCAAGAATTGAAGAATCCCATGAAGTCCAGACACCCAGGAATGTTGACAGCCA
Organism: Schistocerca nitens; assembly: GCF_023898315.1. NCBI lineage: Eukaryota > Metazoa > Arthropoda > Insecta > Orthoptera > Acrididae > Schistocerca > Schistocerca nitens. Next base: position 734,018,625 of record NC_064616.1, on the reverse strand, counting down.
GCGTGATTCTGTTGCAGGGTGATGTCCACCCACATGTTACCAAGGTTGTTTTGACTACACTGCAGAAGTTTCTCTGGGAAGTCCTTACACATCTTCCATACATTTCTGACCTCTCCCTATGGGATCTCCATATTTTGGAGCCCAGAAGAAAGATATTTACGGCCATCAATTTGCTTCAGATGAAGAGGTGCATGCTGAGGTACAGTCTTGGTACCATAGGCAACTGGAAACATTTTTCCATGAAGCCATTAACTGTCTTCTCTCACAGTGAGATAAATGTATTAATGAAAACACTCCAGTGTGAATGTGCTCAGATACCAAGGACCAGAGGTTACATCCAATGTCAAGCGTTGGGCTTTTGGTCTTGCTCTTCCAAGCTTTCTGCAACGTGAAAGTTTTTATTGACCTCATACAATTTTTGTGTATGTGTCAGTTTTTTTTTATCTGGAACTGGCTTAAAGAAATTAAATAATAGTAAATGAGAACTATTGCGAAGATAAAAATGACATTTTGCATGAGAGATTCATTGTTTATATTAATTACATGAGACACTTCCTTAACTCGTATTTAGCTGGTTACTGTGCTTTTCGAACCTTGATTTATTACTTTCTGCAGAGAAAAAGGAGGTTATTTATTTTTATTTTGAGCCTTAAAAAGACTTGTATTATTCACATTTTGTTTACAAAACACATATTATCTTGTCTGTTGATATTGAACCAGCAACAGAACATCGAAAACATTTGTCATGGCGAACCCCTTTTACTACTGTGAGTAAAACATATCTGATTTGTTCATATAGAATGAAACAAAACCGTCACCCATGGAGTTGCATAAAGAACTATTCTACATTAATTTTTGTTTTGTTTTCAGATGTAGCAAACTGGCTTGACAACAGTGTGTCTAAATCTGGAGAATCTCCTGCATCCGACAAGGTATTATTTTGCTCACCAAAATCTTCCATTGTACTTATTTACAAAGTTAATCAATCACACATTTGCATCAATTAATTAGAAGATTGTCTATCTGGATCACCTTGTTAATTGTGTTATGAACTGAAGTAACTTAAGAGATGGTATTCATTTAATATCACCAGTAATGTGAAAATATATATACTGCAATCTTTGTACACACACCTGGAAGTATCTCACCATAATTTTTGAAATTATTATTATTATTTTTTTTCATTGTAAGGATGTGAATATCAAACGCTCATTGTTGTTCAAAATTTTTATTTCAAACATAGACAGTCCTGTGGTGGATGCATAGCAAGTAACACTGTCTTACAGTGTTAAAACATCCTGTTCACTGAGTAAGAGAGCAGATCTGATATGATTTCATCTTTCCTTAATTTTCTTTGTTGAAATGTGTTATGTTTCAACAAAGAGTACCAGTTTCCCAACGACCGATACGTGTTTGCAGCGAATGTGTGAGCGCGCAATTGAATGCTGCTTGGTGGTGTTAAGAGCATGTGACACAGTAAGGGAACTGCACAAACAGAGCAGAAATGAGTAGGGAATTGTTTTAGTGATAATACAGTCAGCAAATGGAGTAATCAACTGACATAAACAGCTTTGACAAAGGGCAGATTTTCATGGCCTGGCACCAGGGACCGAGCACCTCGGAAATAGCTGCCCTGGTGGCTGTTGTCATGGTACTGTCATGAGCATCTGTGGAAAGTAGTTGAAGGATGGTGAAATCACGAGTAGACTCTACAAGGTGTTAGATATCCACACCTTGTCACAGAACATGGAGGTCGGAGGCTTGCTCACTCTGTAAAGCAGTATAGGCAGCGATCTATGGCAGATCTGTTGACAGGGTACAATGCTGGACATGTACAAGTGTTGAAGATTATTCCATTCAGTGTTTATTGATGAACATGGATCTCTGCGTCTAATGGCTGTTGTGTGTCCCCCTGTTGATGCAAGATCATCAATTACAATCGAAGTGGGTAGGGTATTATTTAAATTAGACTATCAATCAATGGAACCATGTGACCTGGTTGGATGAATAGTGTTTCTTATTACACCAGGTCGATGAGCGTGTCCAGATACCCGTCATCCAGACAAATGGCTGATTGAAACCGGACTGCACCATCATTGTCTGTCGTGGCAGTGATATGCTATAGTCGACATTACCTTGGCCTGCAGTGAGATATGTGGTAGTGATAGAAGGCACCATGACTGCTGTGGACTATATGAACATTATTGTGGACCACTTGCATCTCTTCATGCTTGATGTCTTCTCAGATGGTGGTGATGGCATTTTATAGTAGGATAACCATCACAAAGCCAGAATTATGCTACAGTGGTTTGAGAAGCATGGTAGTGAACACTCATTGGTGTCTTGTTCACTAAATTTTCCTGATTTTAACATGATGGAAGGCACCAGCTTGGCACCACAAACCACCGGCATGACCTGTTATAGGGTAATCAGTCCCTTACCATTTCTGCCTCTGAATTAGCTCTCAGTTTTGTGATTGTTACCAGAATAAATACGCATATGAAGGTTATTTCAAAAGTTTTTCACACTTTGCATGCGTGACCTCTGTGGTGGCCTGATCAAGTTTGTATATCTGTTTGCTGATTCACATGATTGTGTCAACAGTAATTTAGTTTTAAAATGGAAGCGAAACTGAGTCAGGTTTAAGTACACATAGTGACAAGCATTCTTACATCATAATCAAATCCCTACATGGAAAGAACCCAATAGAAATTTACAACCCTTTGAGAGGGGGGTGTGCGATTAGTGTAGTGGATCATAGGACAGTATCAAATTGGTCTGCCCGTTTCCATGAAGGTTGGGTGAGCACTAAGCATAACTCAAGAACTGGAAGACCATCAACTGTAACAGACTACTCTTCTCATGTTATTGTTAATGACATGTTGAGAGAGGATTGACGAAAAAGTGAGGAAAATCAAAGATGAGAAAAGTTGCTGAGTGAAAAAGTCTCACAAAAATCATGGAAAAATTGCTCAAACATTACTGAATAGAAGGAGAACAATTTCTGAAAGGGATTTTTACACTAGATGAAACCTGGATACAAGATTTTGACCCAGAACTGAAGTCTCAGTTGTCACACTGGTAAAAATTCTGGCTCTCCACACCCGAAAAAATTCTGCCACAAACAAACAAACAAACATGAAACTGATTATGATCTTTGCATATGATATAAATGGAGTCATAGCTACAAACAGAGTGCTCCAGAGGATGTCTGTAACGGGAATGTACAACAAGCTGTTTCTACAAAATGTTTTGCACCTTAAAATTCATCAGAGAAGTCCTAACAAGCTCGCAGCTACTCTTCTCATTTTGCACAATAATGCAAGACCTCATATTGTCTTACCAGTGAGAGAAATGTCCAACAGATATGGGTGGGCAAACACTTCTCCACCCACCATACTGTCCTGATACGAGCCCACCAGTCTTTGATATCAAATAGAAGAAACAAATCTGTGGAAAACATTTTCATACATTTGACCAGGCTTCCAGTAAGGTGACGCGATTGATCAGACAGCTCAAAAATGAAGGTGCTCTGTCTGGAATACAGAAGTTGACAAGACATTGGGAAACTGCCATAAGAAAGAATGGAGATTATATTGAAGGCTTGTAAAGATATTTTGTATAATAAATTATTTGCTTTAATTTTGTCTTACAGTGTGCAGAACTTTTGAAATAATCCCCATATTTCCACTGCCAGTGAGATCCACCTATCTCTCCAAAACCCTTACCCCACCACTACGGAGCTCCACTCCTACCACGCCCTACAATCCTTACCACCCTCTACAAACCCCCATCCCACCACAATCCATCACCCTCACCCCCCCCCCCCGGTCTCCTGCTGTCCTAGTGCTCCTCCATTGTCCCAGCCACCCCCACAGTGCCCACTGCCTCCCCCTCCCTCCAGGCTGCCCCACTGCCTCCCCCTCCCTCCAGGCTGCCCCACTGCCTCCCCCTCCCTCCAGGCTGCCCCACTCCTCCCCCTCCCCACCCCCCCATCCCCTCCCCTCCCCCCCTAGGCTGTCCCACTACACTCCCCTCCCCTCTCCCCCACCCAGTACAGCCTCCACTGTCACACACATCCCCTACCCTCAGCCTATGCCCGCCCCCTGCCCTCCCACACCTTACATCCCCACTTCCCTACCCCTATACAGCTACTACTCCAACTCCCTCAATACCCTTGCTGCACCCAACCCTTTCAGTACAGCCCCATTGTACCCCACAGCCACTCTACTACACGCTGCAGCCATTGCACCTCAACTTTGTTACCTATTCTTCCCCTCACCCCTTTCTATTGTCACCACCCTGTATGCCCTGCCACCACATTCACCCTGCCCCCACTTTCACCATACATGCTTCTAACTCTCTGTACACCCTTATCACCTTTATCCATATCTTCCCTTTCCTCAGAATCTCCTAATCCTTTCCTTCTTATTGCCCCTGCCCCAAAATGCAGCTGTCTGCCTGGCAAACCAACCAATATACACTTTTATAAATACTTTTCGTCTCATGGCTCCCTTTTACAAACACCAGAAATTGTAAAGTTAGTTTCGTAGCTGATAATATTTGGCAAATTAGATGCTTCATGTGCTTTCAACATGCCTCCATTGCTGACATCACTCTAACATGGTATTGCTTCATTTGACTGAAACCTGCTTGTGTCCGGATGATGGAACAAGTATTCATTGCCAGAGGAAGATGAAGGAGAGGCAGTGGTGTAATGTTCCTTGTTACTACATTTTGTGTTGTGTCTGATGCTTAAATCCAAACTTCCTGCATTTTCGTATGAACTGAGGGTGTAAAATACAAGACAGGCATCAATCTCTGGCAAGCGAAACTGCTATTGCACACCCCCTCAGATTTAGTGGTGAGATGGCCCAGTGGATAGCCCATCAAAAACTGAACACAGATCAAGCATGAGAACAAGAAGAATGTGTACTGAACTGTGAAAAAAGAAGCAAAATAGAAATAGTGAACAGTCAAAGCTTAACATGTGCAGCATCAAGTGAATTTGAATACCCATGGCCTCATGATTATGCGGTCACGGTGTTGGACTGTGAAGGGGAAGATCCACGTTCAAATCTCCCCCATGCCATATCTACCACAGGAAGATCATGTGTATGTCACTTACAGAGGGTTCATTGAAAAAGTTAGAAACTGAAACACTTCATGTGATTTAGATTTATTTGCAGTAGTGAATTGGGGAATGTTTCTGTCACTGAGCATAGGTTCCTATGCAAAAAGTTTTGCAATAAATATCCTCTACAAAACCTAGAAGTTAATTATAGGTGTTCTTAATTTTTTTGATCCATCCAGAAGTTGGACAAAATAATATCACCACCCACCCAATAAGCAGGTTGGAGAGAATGTCATTTGGCATTCGTCACATATATACGATGTGAAACAAAGTGGAGGAAGTGCAACTACATGTAGAGTGGAGACTGATGTTCATTGTGTCCATAGATGTACCCATTTCCCATGTGTAACCAGTCAGTGTATTGGAGTGGAAAAAGTAAGTGGTTGTCATTGGAGATACCATAGGTCATCCAAAGAAATATGACAGATTTTGAACATTTATTGCCACTTATGGATATTTTGCTTTTTTGTGTTGTTAAACATCCTTTTTATAAGATATTTGCATGAGAATGTAGCTGAAAGATGATCATGAAAGACTCAAACTGCCAAAACGTGTCTTTAACTTTTGTCAAAAAATTTATTTATATGAGATAGCTGCTTCTGAATGAAAGTTCTCAAGGGGCAGTGTTTAATGAAAGTTTTCAAATCTGTGTTGCAAGAACTAGATACATTCTCATAATATATTGGTACATAGGGTGTAAAAAAAACTATTAAAATGGTGTTTTTAGAGGAGATAAAAACAATTTTTTTATGTGACAAAATATCACAGATCCACCTTTTTCTCACTAGGGGTCTATGAAGCTTTTGACACTAATAATGATCAGACATGGTGTTCAAATTGTCATCTGACAGATAGTGTTTTAGAGATGTTGCTGAAAATGTTGTCAGTTTACGTTAATGCACAAAGAGCACTCTGTGCGTTAATGATTGTCTGACGTGCTCGAAACTACCGGGTATTTCACACATAATGACTGCAGCTTCAGCCAAATGAGCATTCAGCTCTTTTGCAGTGTGTTGATGTCTTGTGCTGCAAATGCTTCATCTCCCTCCCTCAAATACAAGAAATCCGTATGAGTGGGGACAGGAGAATGTGGTGGCCATGTTACTAGCCTGCAGCTCCTAATCCAACAATAAGGAGAACTTTGTCTAAATGTTTTGACATCAACACCAAAGTGAGGTGGAGGGGTGGGGGGGTTGTCAGACGTTGTACTGGAATCGTAATTGTTGCCTGGCTGCTGTCAGGACATCCTCCACCGTTTACAGTAGTATTTCACAGAGAAAGACCGGTAATTTCCTCCACATACTGTCTTAGGTGGAAGAAACAGCCCAATCAGGTGGTTGTGAACCATACCAGCTTGCATTTGTATGGCAAATCCTCTGCTGATGGTGCAACACTCAAGTTGCTTTAGGATTTTCCAATGCCTAGACATGTCTGTTATGTCCTTTGAACTGTGAACATTGGCCTAAGGTAAGGGAAATCAAGCATCAAACAACTTTTGATGTTTGTGTCATACAACAAAAGTGTTTTCATCTCTCTTAATAAATCTACAAATTTCTGTACATAGTTCTTTTTTTTACACTCTGTGTATCAGTTATTATTGGAGTTACTAATTTAAGCTTCCTGCAATTAAAGAGTATTTTTCACCAGACAGCCAATGAAAAGTACTGTTTAATTGCAGTGTACTTAAGATGGAAAACAAATAATAATTGAAAAATACTGACTTTCATCAATGAACTTGAACTTGCTAGATTATGCCAGAAGTGGACTTTCCATGGCTGGAGTAATTTTTCCTGCTCATATGAATCTCATTTGTGCTTGTATATGAAATGATAGGCTTTGTTGTAGTACTAATGTTGATACAAGCTGAAAGAGGCAGTTTGGTGAATGGTTTTTTTAAATACACAAATTTGACTAAGTTTTTGTCCAATGAGCTTCTTTTGACATCTAACCAGCCAGAATTCTCCTGCAGATCATTGCTTGCAAGAAAATGTTCATATTACTTCAAAGCTACTGGAAGAGGTGAATGGTTATGAATTCATAATTGAGGAGGCAAGGTGATAAGCATAAGCATATACCTGTGTTATCAAACTGATCTTGGGCATTTTCAATGTGCATAACAAGAAAATACTGTCTTGGCACCTGCAATCCCCAGCTGAAAACAGTGCCTCACACACAGAATGAAAACAATCATCTAAAATGATTGCTTGGAGTTTATCATCTACCTTACCTTTCAGAGTGCAGTAGTACCTAGTCAAAACAGTGTGACTGTTCAGATTATTACAGAACTGATCTGATTTTTATTTCCAGACACAGCCACATTTATGTTCATATGCTGTATCAAATGCCCATTTTCAATTCAATGTGCAGCATGTTGTTTATGACCGTTGTTGTTATACTTCGTTACACAGCTTTTATTGTGATTCACATTTGGAAGGAGAAAGTCTACATTGAAATATTACCCTGCCATACTATATACGTAAGAAAATCCTGCTGCAGGGATCAGTGTAAAAGTAGACTCGATGGACCACATAACACGATTTTGTTGATTGGTAGACTGTGTTTTGTACTTGTTATAAAACTGAAACAACTTCTTTGCATTTATTTGGCTTCTGTGTTCTACAGTGAATTTTTTTGTATACAGTTACTGTTGCACTGTTTGTTGAAAAATATTCTCTACATCCGTGCTAACTTCAGTGTTACTGCAGCAGTGTTTATATGCTAAACTCTCGCCAATCCGGCCCTCAATAGTCCGACCTCTCAGCAATGTGGCCCACATCTGGCCACTAGTTGCTCAAACAAAAATGGTGCATGCAATAATGAATTCCCATGTGTAACAATGTTGTATGTTACTTACAATGATAATACGATACATGTTTGCAATTGTGACTTTCTCTATGGTTCAGTATCATGGCTTCTTCTAGACTTCAAAAAGAAACTGGAAATTAGAGATAAGTTGGAGTGAGGTTCTTCAGAGAAAGACATTGCTGTTGAGTACAGTGTTATATATGCAACTATTTATGACCAAAGTTTAACAGACTTAGAGATAATCAAAAGCATACAGGAAAGTTATTATGAAAGAGATGAAGACGAGCTCATAGAAGGAGAGAACATGAAGATATCTCACACTGCTTATGCTGAAGATGCAGACATCTTACTGAGTACATTATGCAGCCATTGTAAAATGCAGTACCGATGTATTGCTTGTAAAGCCGTTGTGTGGTAAAGCATTCTTCTGTCACGTAGAATCATTGCAACAACCAAAAATTTGGGACACATTTCATTGCGAGTGCTATTACTGTGTATATACACGCTCAAGTACTAATTTTTCTATGAAAATGTATGTATCTTTGGTTTTAATAAAGTATAAACCCTATGTATTTACACAACATTTAAGACACTCTCAGTAATCCAGAAATTCCTCTAACGTGGTCCCCATATGTGCTAGGAATGGCCGGATTAACGATAGTCTGCGCGACTGCTATGGTCGCAGGTTCGAATCCTGCCTCGGGCATGGATGTGTGTGATGTCCTTAGGTTAGTTAGGTTTAAGTAGTTCTAAGTTCTAGGGGACTGATGACCACAGATGTTAAGTCCCATAGTGCTCAGAGCCATTTGAACCACGGTAGTGATTAACGATAGTCTATGTATTAGGGGCAGTAATCCTCTTTGATGCTGTTATAGTTAGCCACCTTTTGTAATGCCCTCTTGTCTCCATAAGAAATTTTAATTTTTCTGTCTCTGGTGGGTTCACTCGATTAAATTTTCCTATGAAGTGTGCATGCTTCCTGGCATCAGATACATTAACTCTAGATTCCAGTAGCAGATTTTCAGCTGCCATGGATGCACCAGAAAGCTAGGCTTGATAGTGTGCCTTCATTAAAAGTATGTTAGGTACAACCTTACTATAGACCAAAGCAACACTACAACAATATGTCGTACAGAACACTATTAGACTGTTACAGTATAAAGAGAAAAATATCATCCGTATAGTACAGAGAACTTAAAAAAATGCTGCTAAAGTTGAAGTTGTTGTTCGTGGGTGTTCATATTATTTTGTCCAGTGCTTGTACATTATTCTGTTAGTGGGATTAAACAGTTTGTGTTGGGCTGGGACTGGAATAGTGCAGGAGTAGTAAGGTACAATAATTTTCCCGAAATGGCTTCAGTGTATGTATGACATAATGCCGCCTCATAGTACCACATTTTTCATGCAGAAACAAAATTTGATCTTAGTATGTTCCTCATTTCAGTTTACATAATTTATATGCGAATAAAAAACTTTCCGTTGTTTAGCAAAATATTTTTATTGTGCAAAAATTTGCCATTCCTATAGACAAATGAATTTCACATTGGAAACTTGTTCACTATGATAGTGCAGTAAGAAAGTAGTAGTGTACTGAATGTTTTTAAACAGCTTAGTAATTGTAGCTTTAGAGTATGAGCAGTAAGGTAAGTGATTTTCCAGGAAATATGCATAAAAATTTAGAAGATGTCTATGGAAGCCCTCTGATGGTGCAGTACCATTACTATGATGGCGAGGACAGAAGGGACATGATGATGAATGTCTTTGTCACTGTTACAACAGTAGGTGATCACTAGAGAAACCTGAAAGAGGTATGCACCAGATACAAGTGGAGTTTAGTTCTGAGTGACAATTTGTGTACAGTATGTTGAAAAGTGTAATTATTAACCTTGGACAGGAAAGCATGGATAAGTTTGTGAATCAACAAAAATGCATGTGATGATAGCAATGGTTATAGACAACAGCAAGTTTTGCAGAAATTTGTTTCACGTATTTGAAAATAAAGGGAACAGACTGAGGTAAAATGTTTCCATTCTGGAGAGAATGGACTTTGTACTTGCACTAAGAAACATATAAAAGAGAAGTCCAGTATGAGAGGAATTATTTACTGCTTTTATCTTCCCTATTAGAAACAGAGTGAGCATAAACAAATAATTGACATGACATACTAATTGTGAGTTTAAGGCGCTTAAGTGAGAGATAAAATTTAGAGTGCAACTGAGGAATGGCAGAGATATACGTTCAGCTGTTTAATGTCTTATTTTACATAAATGATAAATTTTGTTTTCTGAAAACTGTAATCCCCTCCACTTCTCCACTGAAGTCTTATTCTGTGATGACCTGAAATTTGAGAGTGGGGATACTAAGAATGTAATATTAGCCAATTATGTTATAAATAAATTTTCATATCGATGAACAAATATTATTTTTTTTTTAAATAATCAGCAACCAGTCGCACAAAAGAAATTTTGTTTCCGTAACCAGTTTCAGGCACTAAAGTTCCCTTCAGAAGGTGTACAGACAAATTACCATAAGTAAGTGGAAGTTAGATAAAAATATTAAAATTTAATAATGAAAAGTTTAAAAATTTTGATAATTTAAATATAAAAAATAGTACATCCTTACAACTACTGCATTATTTGTGAGAGTCAGAAGTAAGATGATAAATCCCGTAATAGAGAAAGACCTCATAAATGCTTCCATGTGGTTCAAAGTGCCTGTACAAAAATGGTATAAGGAAGCCGAACAAAAAGTGCAAACATCGTGACAGAACTGGAGCTAATCAGTTAATGACATGCATATCTTGAAGTTTGTCTCAGGTTGGGGGTAAAAGTATGATAAAATAGAATCTTGCACAACTGTAAGTTTTCGCTAGACATAAACAAAAATGTAAGTGTGTATAAGCAGCATAGTAAGTAATATTTAAAAAACCTAATGATGAATAAAATAAGTTAATACAAATGACAAGTGGTACTATGGATGGGAAATTTGCGAACTAATCTTAAAACAGCTGTAGTGAGGTCAGTATTTTGTACAGACACTATGAACCACATGGAAGCATTTACGAGCTCTTTTTGTGTTAGGGATTTATCATCATAGTTCTGACCCTCGCAAATAATGCAATGGTTAAAAATGTGTACTATTTTTTTATCTTTAAATTTTCGAAATTTTTAAATATTTTGTTCTCAAATTTTAATATTCTTGTGTAACTTTACTTATTTGTGGTATATTTTTCTGTACAGACCTCTGAAGAAGAGCACTAAGTGCCTGAATCAGTTAAGGAAATAAAATTTCTTTTGTGCAGCTGATTGCTGATTATTTAAGGGGAGCCGGAACGATCCATCTCCTCCGTGCTAATTTTAGCAAATAAAAGGAACATTTTTTCTAAAACCATTAAAAATATTGCTCTGAAATTTGGACTACATGTTCAGTGAGTATTTTGCTACAAAGTAATAATGCCATGTTAAGAAATATTTATTGGTTTTTGTTTTACAATTTTTTTAAACAGATGCTTATTTTTTCTCTAAAATTTTGCAGTTTTTCTTCTATAACTCTTGAACTATACAATATTTTTTTACAATTTGTTATAAAAATGAAGGAAAAGAAGTAAACAATATTGTGTATAAATTTCATTGATATACTGTTAGCAGTTTTTGAGAAAATGTTCCTAAAAGATGAAAATTTTAAAGTTACAGGAAATGGCTTCCGAATTTTTTAAATACATTCCTGCCCCATACGATGGATTATCAGCATCCTCTTCTTTTTTCCAGTGTTAGTTTCCTTTTCACTGGTCTTTTCTTCCCTTTTCCTGCATGTTGTAGGCTTTTGTCTCTTCTTCATGCAGCTCTTAGTCTTTCTTCATCAATTAGGTGCATTGTGGAAATGGTGTTGTGTCATGGTTGGAAACCTGAATGTTTCAGCACATCACATTTGATAATGTTTCCTTCATTGTATGTTGCCACTGCATCATACACTCCAAAATGCAATGTTTTTATCTGTACAAACACTCTTTTGGGAATCCTAATCCAAATTAAATTATTTACACTTTCATTTGGATTTTGCGTTTTCCCATGTAAACACTTTTCCAATAAACTTGGCTGTGATAGATCTCTGAATATGGGCTTAATTACATCAATTACAGCATTTGGCAAATTGTTTTTGTGGGCATATTCCTTTTCTGATTGGTACTTACACCATGAGTCATCCATCACCTGTGGGGCACAGTGCATGTTGTGGGTGCTCATTTGTTGATGATGCAGTATGAAAAAATAATGCCCATACTGCTCTGCTCAATGCTTCTTGTATTTTGCCTAATTGAAGACCCATAATACCTCTGAAATCTATCAATTGCTTCATCTGTCAATCTTCCTCTTCCTCCTAGGGTCTTACCATCACTAAGCTTCTGGGATCCTAATGTCTGCTTTAGTTTGCGCAAGAGAGCCTCCATGCGCTTCTGCACATGTCCAATGCACTCCTGTTTTTTAATGTGAATTTCATTGCCGTAAGGTTTGAGTTCCTCTACAGCTTTATATCCTTTAGAATCACCATCTCCTAGATAGTTGGTGTATCATACATTATACGACTCCTGTGATCTGGAAAAAATTGCTTTCACTCCCTTTACTTCCATTGCTCCACTCATGCCGTGAAAATTTGCTTCACAACTTTTACTATGTTTGTCCTTGGTATTGCCCTTACATCTACAATGTTTTGAGAGAATACATCAATTACTTTGCAGCTGTATCCACTGGTAGCTGTCAGAACTCCATTTAGAGATTTATGACCTCTACGTAGCCATGATCCATCTAAAGCAACAGTTAAATCTCTACAATTCCCATTATCTGTCACAGCTGCTTCAACTGCTTTCTTCATTGTTGCTTGAGCAATATGTTCAGCAGAATATCCCACCAATTCATTATAAAATCCGAACTTGGTTGGTGGTTTTGGGAAGTTCATAATTCCAGATAACATTGTTCCTGCAGTCCTGCCATTGCCAGTGCAATGCAAGCCATACACTAGCCTAACATTTATATCATACATCTTCTTTCCACTATTACCACTACGAGGAATACTGTTAGAATTAGAAAACAAAACTTCTGCAGCATATTTGTTACACTTCAATAACAGTTTTCATGCCAAACCAATGTGTGAAGTTATTTTCAATTCCAGCCCTCTTTCTTTGCAAACTTCGCATAGTACATTATGTTTCAAAATATTAGAGAGCAAGGAAATGTTCATTATTTCATTCACATGATTACTGTCACTTTCATAGTTTTCAAATTTTTCTTTGCTGTCACAAAGTTTCTTGCTGGAAGAAGTTCTATAACATTCATTTGGAGTAGTCGGTGAAGCAGTCTGAGCAGCATCTCCCTTCAAAACAACAAAAGATTTCTTCTTTCACTCGTTGTGCCTTTTCTTGAACACTCGATTGCTAAAACACGGCATATTGATATCCACAAACCAAATACGTAAAACAGGTACAGGTACGAGCAAAATTCGTCAAATACGCAAAATTGAACAGCTAAACAACAGAAAGCAAACTCCACAAGTCAACACATATGGTATAGCGTTTATGTTTACCGATATGAACAGTCACTTGTCACAGAGATACAGCCATACAACGTTGGAAGACAAAACACTGTCTAATTCCGCAAAGGTACCCTGCTAGCAGCCAGCGAGTGGCACCATCATAGGTGACACACCAAGTCGCTACAACCGTTTACACGGCATGTCAACTTTGCAGCAATAAAAAATACACTTAGAATTCACTTAGAAGGGTGAAACTTTATTTGTTTTTTTCAGAAAACTCCAAACAATGGAAAAACCAAAAAATGTTGATTTTTGTCATTTTCATCGTTCCGGCTCCCCTTAAATAAATACACCATCATTGAAGATGGATAACATAGTAAACACATATTGTCCTACGTCTTTTTTTTTTATCACAATAGCAAAAATTCTGATCTGTTATGCCATCACATTTCTTTTGTTTTTTGATATAAAAAATTATAACTGCTTTAAAATTATGCACAACTGCTGTGGTGACTTCCAAATGAATTTCATTGTCCAGTATTAATGTGAAAATGTATTAGTTTATGTGTGAGTTAGCTTATGACAAACAAAAGAGCCTGTACATGTATAGTAGGTGTATTGAGATGCATTTATCTAGTAATTGATTTCATAATTGTGGGAAACTGATTCATTTGCTTAAGCAGCAAAGCTATGTTGGAGAGGTTTTGTTTTTGCTCTCTTAGTTTGTGTCTTAACATTTTATTATTGTGTGCATATGATTTCAACATGCGATTAAACTTTGAATGCTCATTATAACCGGCTGGGTGCACTGGTTCTCGTGTCGGGGGAAGGCATGGACAAGGAACATTTACCATAATCTACCAAGACCAGGAATGAGTCCAGAACTAATAGAAACAGGCAGATCAGCTGAGAGTGTCACAGCTAGTCGCCCAAGAGTAAACGGGTCGACAACAAGTCACGTGAGAGTAAACAGGTGGACAAGAGTGAAAGGACGACAAGCAACAGAGATTGTGCAACAGAATAATGAGTCTATTGAGTAAACAGAGATCAAAAACCTAGGTCATAGTGAATTTGGAACCAAGACTGTGATGTGTAGTGAGATCAATCAGTAGAGCAGAGAAGTAATGACTGACTGCAGAGCTACAGTGCTACTGGCTTTAAAGTGCAACCATGGGCACTTATAGTCCCGCTAGGTGAGTGTGTCTTCGCGGCGGCATTTGCAGTGGTGACACAAGTGCCCACAGATGTAGCAGCGCTTTGTAGTGGCTGTCTTAGAATTCTATACCTTTCAGGTTCCAAACTCACTATGCCAGGCTACCAGATCCCTCCCCTGAAATGTGCACATAAGGCCAGAAGTGCTCCAGACAATTCTTGGGAAAGTGAACTGGTGGCATGGATGGATTCCCAGCACTGCAGCCTGCTGGCTGGTAGAAGGAACCGGTGTGTCTGGCAATGTGCTTGGGTGCGGCGGCGTAGCCTGTGATGGTGTGAGTGATTATGGCCAAGAGGACAGAGTGCACAGAGACCTCAACTTCCATGCTCACATATGTGGGAACTGCCATTGATGCTCTGGAGTGCAACCAGTACCTGTGCAGATGTGGGAGTGATAAGGGCAGGTGTTCCAGGAGTGATTGAGCCAATGGTGGTGCAGTTGGTAGGCGGGGATGGAGCTGGTTTATGTGCCAGTGTTCCAAACCCCTCAGAGTGTCAATCATCGTAAGGAGCCACCAGTGGGTGGCAATCACTGTGACTGGCATCCATGAGGATTTTGCCCCATACAGGTATGCCCACACAACTGAGCCCAGCAGAAAGTGCCTAACGTGCCGGGTCCAGGGTTCTGTGGGTTGTGGGTCTAGGAAATGGAGGCTTCATTCGTGGGCAGGATTGGTCCTGTATGTGCTTAGAAAGATCATGCATACAGCTGTGGTGATTGAAGTACCCACCATTTGTAACATTTGTTGTTTAAACATTTGTACCATATGCTCTGCTTTGCTGTTGGAGGATGAGTGAAACAGTGGACTAAACAGGTGCTTGATGCCGTTGAATGTGCAGAACTGTTGGAAAGTTTACGATGTGAAATGGAGCCCAATGTCCAACACAATAGTGTGGGGAAGCCCTTCAATGGCTAGAATCTGGACGAGGACATTGAGAGTGGTGTCAGTTGTGGTGGACACCATGCCAACCACATAGGGGTAGTTAGAATAAGAGTCGACGATGATGAATCTCATAGAGCCCAGAAAGGGGGCCAGCAAAGTCCAAATGAATGCAGCACCTGGGGTGACGGGGGGTGAGAAAGGGAGTAAAAGACAGGGGTGAAGCAGCGTGCGCAAGCAGAGCAACTGTGCCCCATGGCCTCCACACCTCTTATGTGCAGTGCTGGCCAACAGGTGTCCACCTCACGAGACAGGGCATTGCAAAGAAGCATTTTTCCTGACACTCATTCTTTTGAAATGCTTTAACTGTTCACGTTACTGCTCATGTGAAGCATTTAGTACAAGAGACTACCTAAACACTCGAAAAAAATTAGTACTCCTTGAAAGTTAACAAAAATTTTGGTACAGTAATGATTCTGTAGTTCTTTAAAAATGGAGGCACTTGGAATATTTTATTTCTAGGAAGAGAAGCCTATCCAGGCAAGTGACTGATGATAAAATGGTGTTTTTGACACAGAGTTAAGAATGGAATAGTTATTATTTAAATGTTCATCAAATTTCTGGTCCATGCAAATAAATGCTACATTAATTTTACTTTTCCCGATTGCGGCAAAAGTATAAAGTCATCGGCTGTAATTGTGGTTCTTGATGTAAAATGCTCTGTAAAATATCTTCTCAGTGTTGGAATTTTATGGTTCGGAGCAAACCCATAAATGCCACGATCTTACAACCAATATAAATCCACGTCTGAGGCATAATTAACCTAATCTTGCTATAATTCCTGCCTCATTAAGCACTCAGAATGTTAGCTGGTTAGATGCTGGTCACCAACCCTCTCTCTCTGCCAGGAAGACCTGTTGTACTACTTTGCACCAAACTTCCTTTCTTATTCTCACCTAACACTTTTCGTTGTAGAAGGACGTCCCTCTAGGTTTTACATTTCACATTATACACATGTACACATGAAACCCCTCATACATATAACACTTTAACACACTTACATTACAAAAGAACATAGTTAAAAAAATAAATTCACAAATTAATTCTTTAAACATAATTTTACAGAAACATGAACAATTATTTCGATATGTGGTGGGTCAAAGAACATTATAATGCAGCTATTACAGTATTCATAGAAAACATTGAAGTTACATAAAAGAAGTACAGTTGATAAGTGTTACATATGTCTCATGCTTCAGTTATGTTTCCTGTCAAGGATACCATCAGTGAAACATCTACAACCCTTCACGCAGTGTTGGGCGGGACTATATACAAACTTTCCCAGAACAACATACTTTTACAGAGATGGGAATAAATGTAAGATTATCTCATCCAGTTTATATAAGAATACCATCAGTTACATTCAACATAAACATATCATTATGGAGAAGTGCAAAACCTCTGCTGCAAGTGGCTAAGTTAAATCTTTTATGCCCTTTCCCCTTTGTACCATGTTGACACAGTATCTTTTGCTGTTATTTTGGCATTGTTGTGATTACCTCAATTATTATTGTTTGGGCAATAATCATGATTTCCTTTCCAGCATTCTTCATCCTCTACTCTTTCCAAAAACTTAGAAAGGTATTTCTGATTACTACCTGTGTATCTTTCAGAATCTTCTGGGAGCTTTCTCGATAGTTTCCATATAATTTGATTCGGGTTGTCTCCTTCTCAAGTTAGTTAATTTCCTGTACCAGTATTTGCAGAAATCTTTTATAGAATTCCTGCCTGTATTGTCATACATTCTAGCCATAATCAACTCACACCACAAACGGTCTTGGTTTCTGTTCTGACCAGTACCCCTCAGTAAATTTTTTCTTGAAATCACTAAAAGTCATTTGACCTGTGTTCATATTCAACCCCATCTCTTGGCATCCCCTGGTAATGCACCAATTACCCCATTAATCTTTCTCTCATCTGTTAGTTCTTCAGGAAAAATCCTTTAGCAGTTTTTCAGGAAGTCTATCGAGTGCCAACCATTATGTCTTTTGACTCGATCAAATTGTTCTTTGGCCCCTTAACGTTTTGTTGTGAGCTACTCCATCAGTTACAGAAATGGAGTTGGTCCCTAATTTTCTTCTCAAGATCACAAATTTTGGTTTGAATGTGAGAAGTGTTTGGCTTACACTTCTGTTCACAATTTAATTCTTGTTCTGTCAGATGTGAGAGTTCTGCTTTACAATCATCAATTTCAGTTTTCAACCTGAAAACTTTTTTTGTCTGCTTCTACCTTTACTATAGATTCCACACTTTCTTGGATCTTTTCGATTTCCAAATTGAACCTTGCTTTAATATCATTAATTTGGCTTTGCATTGTGGCTTGGCATTTGTGGAGGTGGAACTTGAGCCCTGCATTGCTCAAAGTAGAGAGGGTGCAGAGGTTGTGCAGGTGGTCATGATGCATAGTGCTTATGTCAGTTAAGACATCTAGGTAATTAGTACAAGCAGGGATGGACATCAGTATCTCTTCCAGGTATCTCTGGAAGATTGCCGAAGCAGAAGAGATCACAATGGGCAAGCACTTGTATTTGTATAAGTCAAAGGGAGTGTTGGTGACCATAATGCATTGTGATTTCTCATTCAGTGGGATCTGCGAATATGCATTGGAAACTTATATCTCAGAAAAATATTTGCCCCTGACTGAGTTTGTGAGGAGGTCCTCTGGATGTGGTATGGAGTAGGTTTCCACTTGTGGCTGGGTGTTGACTGTCAATTTGAAATCTCTGTATAGCCAGCGAGAGCCATTGGGCTTCTTGACCATGACCAGGGGTGTGACCCAATCTTTATTTTAGCAAGTTCAATCACCCTAGGTTCATGGAAGAGATGGAGTTCTTCCTTAATGACTATCCATAATGAGACAAGAATAGGACATGCCTGACAGAAACAGGGCACTGCATCTTGCCATGAGGAGACATGCGCCTGGAAACCTGTGGCCCACCCCACCCCAGGCCAGGTTTAAACAGAGGCCCAAAGGCAGCACAGAGATCGTTGAGTTGCTGGAAGGGAACTGTGTCAGATTTGACATGAACCTCATCACCAAGTGAAAATCCAAACAGGCACCCAGACCAGAAATGTAGCCAGCTGAGTGTCTATTGACCACAAACAGTGTTATCAGCCATGTGACCTTTTTGTAGGCAGTAGTGATTAAGAATGGAGCAGGAAGAGGAGTCGAACTGTCACCATATGTGACCAATGTACGAGAAGGTGGTGCCAAGTCAGCAGAGCCCAGGTGAGCTTACATTTGGAGGGTTATCAAGGAAATGGTGGCTCCTGTGCCCACCAGATAATGGACCTCTTGGTTCACAATCATTAGATTGATAAACAACTTAGTAGCTTAAGGATCACCATGGGGAACAGTTACCGGATGTTCGTACACCATCCATTGAAGCATGTGGAGACTGGTATCCAACTGTTCCGACAGTTTATGGCAGATGGTTGAGAGATGTCCATCTTTCCAACAACAGGCACAATGTGCCCAGCAATCCAGACAATCCACATGTGTGTGTCCTGCAAAACAGTCAAGACACAATGGGTGACCCTGCTGCTTATACCATTGGGTCGTGGCTGGCTGCTATGAGGCCATTGAAATGTCTAAAATCGAAGAGTCGTGATGCCCCAATTGAGGAAAAGACACATGAGAAATCTGCCCTTGAGGCAGCGGCTGGACCACAGCTACCAGATAATGGACTGTTAGTCTTTCATTTTTATCCTGTGTGGTCTCAAAAGAGTGCGCAATTTACTAGATATTGTGAAAGGATGGGTTGTCCAGTTTGAAGGTTGCAATGCAGCCTTCTGGATCGGTAGCTAACTTGATCACTATGTTGTTAATCAAAGAATCTGCATATGAGGATTTGCAAGATGGGTTCACACAAATGTTATTGGAATGTCATCTCAACCCTTGCAAATCAATCACCCACAAGCAGTACGACTGAAAAGGTTGCTTGTAGTATTGATGGAACTCGAGCACAATGCAACCACATTGAACTGTTGTGAATAATAATTCAACAGCAATGAGCATGTCTCCTCAAATGTGGGCATGACAGCTTCTTCAGTGAGAAAAACTTCTCCTGGAAAGCCTAAGAAAGGAAGAGGGACCATTGGAAAGCGTCACTTGAAACCTGAAATGTGGCGAAGTGCTGTTTCGAATGCTGCAAGTAAGCGTCCCAGACCTCTTTGGCATTGTTAAGTGACGGAAATGAGATTGGACAGAAAGCCACGTGAGAAGTGACCACAGCCTGGATTGGGTGGGTACCCTGAATCTGCAGTTGATCTTTTAAAAGCTGAATTTCCTGATGGAGCAAGTCCATCTGTTGCTGTTGGAACTGTTGCTGCAGGAGTGGCTTTTGCTGTTCCACAAGTTGCACAAGCTTTGCATCTACAGGGTGCCACTAACATTTTACCTCATCACCAGTTCTACTGACTGGAATCTAGTAAAACTAGGAATAACTCAAGAACCAGAAAGAGAGACCAACCAGCCAAGGGCATCACAATGAATTGCGTGAGAGGAAACATGTGAACAACGAGTCACATGAGAGTAAACAGGTGGACAACAAGGGGAAGAAGACAAACAATGGAGATAGCACAGCAGAATAATGGTTCCAGTGAGTAAACCAAGATCAACAACCTAAGATATAGCAATAGTGCAAAGTAATTATGACTGACTGGAGAGCTGCTGTGCTGCTGGCTTAATAGGGAAGCCATGGGCACTGATAGACCAGCAAGGTGGGCCTGTCCTAATGGTGGTGCTTGCAGTGATGATACCAATGCCTGCAGATGTAGCAGTGCTGCCTAGTGGCTGTCCTTGAGTCCCATATCTTCTGGAGAACCTCCCGAGTTGCTGGGCCAGGATACTGGATGATTTTTATTTCATTTGTTCTTGTTATTTTTTGGATATATTGTAAGATACTAAATCATTCCTGAATCTAGATACCTGGTTGCTGGTCAAATAACTTCCACATTGCTATCTGTCTACAGAAACTGAGATGGTAAAATTGATAATGGCTTGTATAAGTTTTAACGGTTGAAGAGCCTACTTTTTTAAATGTATACTTAAGTTCAAGATACACAATACTGATATTAACTATTAGACTCAGTCATTATAATGCTTCTCCCTCCCCCTCATTTATCTGGTTGGTTGATTTGATTTGAGGGAGGGGCCAAACAGCAAGGTAATTGGTCCCATCGGTTTATGGAAGGATGGAGAAGAAACTCAGCTGTTCCCTTTCAAAGGAACCATCCTGGCATTTGCCTCAAGCAATTTAGGGAAATCACAGAAAACGTAAATCAGGATGGCTGGACACGGGTTTGAACTGCCATTGTGCCAAATGCAAGTCCAGTCTGCTCACCACTGCACCACCTCACTCGGTCCCTTTTTCTGATGAAACACTGTTGGTCATTGTAAACATTATAAAATGTTTTGATTGTAGAAGTAAAGGCATTAGCTGAAATTAACTGAAGCTCATAAATGTTGCTAGTTTGCTTATCCATTTTAAATGCATTTGAAATTCAGCATGTATGACTGTAATACACTAATTAAAATGTGTGTCCGCTGTTTCCTCCCTCCTTATAGATGATGTAGCTCACAGCTTTATGCATATTACCAAGTGTTCTTTGAGACATTGTTGTACAAGCATTGTGAAGTTTTGTGTATATTTTGCATGATATGTATGACCATTTTTGACATTGTTGTTGTTCCATAGATAAGGAAACAGGTAAGCTTCTCTTAGCATGCTGTTCTCGGCCTTTGCTGTAATTGTAGGCATATGAAAGTGGAACTCAACCTAGGCTTTTTAATTACTTTATATTATAAAATTACCCCTTAACAGATACCAGTTTTCAGTAATAAATTAGAGATCATCATCCATGACATGGATAGCTATAATACCTTATTTTCTTTTTTCTATTTCCAGTTACAACCTCTAACAAGAAAAGAGTCATACAAAGCCCAGCGCAAAAACTACTGCCGAGAGAAGAAAAGAGTGGCCAAAGAACTACTGAGCTCTCTCAAAGATCCATCCGTAATTGTATTAGCTGACTGGTTAAAAGTTCGTGGCACACTTAAGAGTTGGACTAAGTTGTGGTGTGTGCTAAAACCAGGACTTTTACTATTGTACAAGAGCTTAAAATTGAAGGTAAATTACTTAAAATGTAGTTTTTTACACAAAACTTTGAGCTCTTTAGTCTGGCTCCTTTGCTTCTTGAACTCCAGTTAACTCATTTTATGTACTTACGTATAAAGAATTTGATGCTAAGTGCATTTTTGATGTAGGCTTCAAAGGAGTTTGTTGTGAATACTGTGGTATGAATAAAATCTCCTTGAAATTCCAGCCACATAAAGTGGTTATACATCCATGAACTTACAGTTAAACTGCACACAGCTGCCATTTAGTGTTTCCTAAAATCCATCTGAAAAACATGTGCAAATGGCTCAGAAAATATTCCCAGGCATTTCAGGCACTGGATTATTATTGACAGTGTGCTAGATTTCTTACATTTGTGGAGTCAGATTGTTCCAGTTACCACAGAAACCATTTTCATTTAATCGTGCAAGCATAATGGACTACCCTGCAATTAAAGCATATCTATCTCAATACTTGAGGAAAAAAGCTGGAATCATACTTTTCAGTAGACAAGGGAAAAGCAGCAGCAGCCCTATATTCTATGAGTCCCAGAATTAGAAAGCCTCAGTGAAAGTATAATTTTGTCAGGGATAAACCATGATGTGCTAAATCATACTCTGGCTCAGATGTTTGGAACTTGACCTATCAGCACACCATTGTGCAGTAATTTACATGGAGAGTCTGAAGCTTCCTGACCCCCCCCCCCCCCCCCCGCCCTCTCCTGCCATTAGAGGGAGACATGACAATGGACCAGAGATATGAAGCTATGCATGGGGCTTATGGTATGGTATGATGAATAGGTCATTCAAGTACATTCAGATTCAACCCTCTGGATCGAAGTAACTGCTCACTAAAACAGCCATGTGGTGTTTCACAATTCCCAGCAAGGACAAATTTGTATAAATATTATTTAATACTGTATGACAAATATATTGTCAATGTGAGAAACATAATGTACATAATCCAATATACAATATCTGGCCATAGTATTTCCAAGTAAAATTATAGAGATCGACTTGTAAACAGGGTAGAGCTAATAGAAGTCAGTGTGATACAAAAAGCCCATACTTTACGAAACCTGTGAGACTACTGTGTCTACATAACATTATGTATTCAAGACCAGGATCGTAAGTTCAAAATGTATAATTGTGTCTTTGCAGCCATAGTCAGTATAGAAAATTACACTTCCCCTTTGTATGGTCTCACACCCTTGAAGAATTATAACATACACCAAGTAAAGAGCCCCACCAGGGGGCTCGCGTGCTATTTGGTAGGTTTATGCTTGGCTACCATGGGGTTGTAGCCTTTGCAGCATCTTTTCCCTTCCATACTGTGTGTCTATCCTCTCGCTATTCTTTTTTCCCTACTTTTGGGAACATGACTAGGATGTTTTTGGAAATGTGTTCTGCATTTTCAGTAGGCAATATAAGAACAGCGTTTCCACTGTTTTTTGTTCCTTTTTTTTTCTTCTTCTTTTTTCATTCCCCTTCTATCTTCCTCTGCTTCTGTGTTTGAGGTTCCTCTTTTTTCTTCTACCTCCCCATGCATCCCTGAAGGCTGTCCCATATGTTTGACACATAACAGGTGATAGGGTAATGCATAATTCTCAGCCCCAGGTTGATAGGTAGGGTTTGCACATACACCCTGGAACAGGCCAGGCCCAGGGAGAGGTGATTACCTGAGCTGCTACCTTCCCAAATTGTCGATTGGTCCCTCTGTCAGGTGTTCAGGAGGTGTGAATAATCACTTAAGGCAGGTACATCCCCCCCCCCCTCCCCCCCTGAGGGGGCCCACCCAATTGGAAGGAGCACAACATTGGAGACACTGGCAATCATGGGGGATTTTTTTGCAGTGAGCCAATCATCTTCTTCAGTCAACATCTACTAAATGTGAATAGAATGAGGCTGATGATTCAGAGATCCTCCCAGCTTCCCTCATGCTTTCCTGTACTGAAGACAATCAGTCCATTGCTATGGTAAATCTGTTTACTATTCAGAAAAGTGTTGATGCAGTTGCCGACCCTGTGAAATCGTGCTCTCGTTTAAGCATGTAACTTTGCTTTTGGAGACTACTTCTGAGTCTCAAGCGCAACAACTGCTTGCAGCTTTGCTCTTCCACAGCTATCCTATTATGTCGAGCCCCATCGGATGCCTAATTTTTCCCGTGGTGTTATTTACACATGGCTGCTTAATGTTTTGACTGAGGCAGAAATCCAAACGTACCTAGATTTTTGGACAACATGGTTGTGGAGAGAAGCAGCAATTAGTATGATTAATCAATAATGCAAGAACGGTCTTAATCACATTTATTTTTGTTATAATACCGCCAACCGGTTCCAACACGATGTAGGTGTCATCTTCTGGGCGTTTACAGGAGTGACACCACCAGCAGTCGACCAATGGTGTAAACACCCAGAAGTTGACCCCTACGTCGGGTTGGAACTGTTTGGCGGTATTATAACAATAATAAATGCGATTAAGACTGTTCTTGAATTATTGACCAAATGTACCTCTGTGATCAGGGTGTCAGTGCAGTGCATCAGGTGATGAAAAAGGTAGATGCATACTTAGTGCCCACACGCACTCTTTTTCTCACTTTTGGTAGAGTGGTGCTTCCATCAAAGATCAAAGCAGGCTATGAAATTATCACAGTCCAACTGTACATTCCGAACCCAATGTGCTGGTACCAGTGTCATCATTACAAACACACTCGAATGTCCTGTCGACAATCGGCCAAGTGTGTAACCTGTGGTAGGGATACTCACGAGGGCGATTGTCTGCTACCTCCTCCTCCCCGCTCTATCAATTAAACGGTGACCAGGCTGTCTCCTCCCAAGATTGTCCCATGTATCTCGACAAGGGGGCCGTCCAGAAGATCTGGGTGAAGGAAAAAATGCCTTATCTGGTTGCTTTCAAGTTGTTGGCTTGTCGGAAACCCTGCATTCTACTATCTGGCACTTAAAGTACTGTCCTTGTTACGATATTCATAGTCAACCTATCTCCCAGACTACCCGGCTTCAAGCTGTTGCAGTCTGCATTTTCCAACCTCACTTCACCGTCTCCCTTTGTACCATTTGCATCCCTCCATCACTCAATATCACTAGGACAGACTTGCTCCAACTTATTGGGCAACTCCATCACCCCTTTCTGCTGCTCGGTCACTTTAATGCACACCATCCCCTTTGGGACTCTCAAAGAACCTGTCTGAGAGGTGCCCTCTTGGCTGACCTTCTCAATCAACTGAACCTCATCTGCCTTAACATGGAAGTATCCATGTACCTTTCAGACTCTCTCCTTCTGCACTGCCAGCTTGCCCATCGTCTCGAGTGGTCTGTTCACTCTGGCGTGTACTCAAGCAACCATTTCCCATGTGCTATCCATTTGCTGATTCCAACCCCACCTACATGCACACCCAAATGGCAGCTACCTAAGGCCAGCTGGAGGCTTTACTCCTCCCTGGCAATCTTTGATGAACAACGTTTCCGCAGTTGTGATGAACAGGTAGAATATCTTACAAATGTTAACCTTACCACTGCAGAACATTCCATTCCTTGCACTTCCTCTGTACCGCACAGTGTCCCAGTCCGTTGGTGGAAGGAGGCATGCCGTGACGCAATTTGTGTGCAGAGAATTGCTCTCTGCAAATTTTAACTGTCATCCTATGATAGAAAACTGCTGTCTTTATGAACAGTTGCATTCACAGTGTCATCGCAAATCCAGCTAGCTTTTTCCTTTACTAATTCTTTTAATAATTCCGCTCCCTCTTTCATCGTGTGGGTCAACCTCCGATGGCTCTCTGGGACCAAGGTCCATTCCCCACTTTCCAGCCTAACAGTAGCAGATGATGTCATAGTAGACTGTGTTGTTATCTCAAACACCTCCGGCCGATATTTTGTGGAGATTTCGAGCACCACCCTTTATCACCTTGCCTTTCTTCATCGGAAACGAGTGGAGAAGGCTCAAGCGATACCCCTCTCTTCTCAGAACCGTGACTGCTACAATGCCGCCTTACTATGGTGGAGCTAGATCATGCTCTCACTTCATCCAAATACTCTACCCAGGATCAGACAATGTTCACATACCGCTGTTGCAGAGCCTTTCTCTTGTGGGCAAGCACTCTCTCCTTCACATGTGCAATTGCATCTGGGCAGAGGACACATTTCCCAGACACTGGCGTGAAGGCACTGTCATACCCATACCTAATCCCTGTAAGGACAGACACCTTCCTTCTAGTTATCACCCCATTTCTCTCACCAGCAGTGTTTGCAAGGTGATGGAATGTGTAATTCATGTCTGGCTAATATGGTGGCTCAAGTCTCACAGTGTGGATTTCGAGTGCACTCTTCTGCAGTTGACCGTGTCATCACTTTGTTCACCCATGTCGTGAATGGTTTTTTGGTGAAATACCAGACTAGCCATGATTTGTGATTTGGAGAAAGCTTAAGACAACCTCTGGAGGAATGGTATCCTCTGTACTCTCTACACATGGGGCTTCCATGGCTGCATGCCCCATTTTCTGCAGGAATTTTTAAAAGAGCAAGTTTTAAAAGTATGTGTGGGTTCTGCATTCTGGGACACCTTTATCAAGAGAAACAACATGCCTCAGAGTTCCGTCCTGAGCATCATCCTCTTTTTTTTATCGACATTAACCCTATTATGGCCTGTCTCCTGCCAGACATCTCCTGCTCCCTTTTTCTTGACAATTTTGTGATCTATTTCAGTTCTCCACAGACTTGTCCCCTTGATAAGCGTCTTCAGCAATATGTCGACTGTCTTTACTCATGGAGTGTCAACAATGACTTTCACTTTTCCACTGACAAAACAGTTTGTATGAATTTCTCATGGCGCACGCAATTGGTTTCTTCCACTGTCTTTACATCTTGGGTCTGTTGCTCTTCTGCTCATTGAAACTACTGAATTCCTGGGGCTCGTGCTCAACAGGAAACTTTCTTGGTCTTTCCATGTGTCTTACCTGGCCACCTGCTGTACATGATCCCTCAATATCATACTTGTCTTCAGTAGTACTTCCTGTGGAGCGGATCGGACCATCCTCCTCTGTCTGTACCGGTCCCTTGTATGTTCAGTACAAGACTGGGTGTTTCGTTTATGTGTCTGCACGTCCATCCATCTTACATCATCTCAATACAGTCCAACATCATAGCATCCATTTGGCCACTGGGGCCTTTTACACTAGCCCGGTTAAAAGTCTGTTTGCAGAAGCTGCCAAACTACTGCTGTTATACGGCCATGACTTTCTCCTTGGCAGACAAACGTGCCATTTGTATGCCACGCCTGTGCTTCCTTCTCTGATGACTCCTTTGATCGCCAGTATGGGGCATGTCCCTCTCCTCTGTTAACTCCTGGATTTCGCTTTAGGCTCTTGCTCCAGCAGCTTAACTTCACGCTATCTGCCACGTTCTCAATGGGTGTGAACCATCCACCATCTTGGCTTCATGCAGTGGCCCGTGTTACCTTGGCCTTCATTTGCTTACTAAGGATGCTACTCCAGCCTCACTCTAAGTTTCATGACCTTTGCATGTATCACTGTAAGTTGCATGACCTTTGCATGGAACTTCGCAGTAGTACCTTTATGTACATTTATGGCTCTCGGACTGACTGTGGCGTCAAGTGTGCCTTCATCATTGGCACTGAAGATTTTTGGTATCAACTTCCAGAACACTGCTCAGTATTTACAGCACAGCTCTTTGCCCTGTATCAGGCCATGCAGTACATCTGGCGACCCAGGCTTTCTTCCCTATTGCGTCATCTGCTCCAACTGTCTGTGCCCTTCAGAGTCTCTCTGTGCTGTAAAGTCCATCCCTTAGTGCAAGGGGTCCAGGAAAGCTGTCACATGCTCACTCTTGATGGAGCCGCTGTGATGTTTATAGGGTTCCTGGTCATGTCGGTCTGATGGGAAATGTGACCTCAGCCCGCTAGTTCTTCCATTCCCTCCAGTGATCTCTATGTTGCCGTCTGTCAGCAGCTGATGTCACTTTGGCATCACCACTGGTCCTCCCTTCATGGGAACAAGCTCTGGGGAATTAAGTCTCTCCCACCAGCATGCACGACCTCCTCTCAGCCCTCTCTCCATGACATCATTTTAGCTAGGTTGTGTATTGGGCACTGTCTTTAACCATCACCACTTTTTAAGTGTTGCTCCCCCACCACTTTGTGCTCACTGCCTTCAACTTTGATGGTTATCCAGTTCCTGACAGAATGCCCCTTTTTTGACCACTTACGTTCTCATTTATGTTTGCCGTCTCAATTATTGGCTGTTTCAGTGGATGATGCGCTGGCTGTCAATCGCGTTTTACTTTTTACCCATTGTAGTAGTGTGGCGAAGGACATTTAATCTTTAGTTCAGAACCTCTGTTTCTCTATGGCGAATTTTGTGGAACTTTCTCAAAGTCCCCCCCCCCCCCCCCCCCTCCTTTTTTGCCGTCTTTTCTTCCATCGATTGGGCTTAATGTGTAGTCATTTTTAACTCATTTTTTGTTTTCGTGTTCTACGGTTCTGGCATTGGCATGTATGACCATGGTAATAATCAAGTAAAGAGCTTGTCTTAAAGCAGCAGAGCATAAAGTGGTCAGCTAACCTCTCCCATTAATGGTGAACCAGCTCTTTATATAAAATTTGGAGACAAATTAATGGAAAAGCTTTGACATAATTGCATGGCTGACATGGGGGAGGGGCAGGGAAGAGAAGTTTTCACAAGAACTTTTATATGAAAATTTCACTGGAATAGAGATTAGAGGCAAAAACCATTACACATTTGGCATATACTGACAATGTGGTCCTGATGTCCAGTAGAAGAAATGTTCAAATAGTGATTTCATGGAGTGTGCAGCAGACAAGATCACATTACTTACACTCCCTGGATGTGTTATTCAGGAGAGATGCATGAAGCACAACAGAGCAAATTATTATGATTATATTAAAAAAATGTATACATTATTATTAAAACCCTAGGCATCTGTGGCATGTTAAATTTTGGAACTGATGGCAAATTGTATTTTGGACCGTCCCCACTATCCCCTCCCAGTACTGAACCCTGCATGTACACATGCTTCAAACTCCACTATGTAAGACATTAATCCAACCAGTGGTGTTACATATATGTGAAACATGGAATACATGGAAGCTAGAGTGGAACAATCAACTGACATTTAAACAGGATAGTATAAACATACTTCATGGCAGATTAAAACCATGTGTGGACTGGGACTCAAACCTACGACCTTTGCTTTTCACAGGCAAGTGATCTACCAACAGAGTATCTAAGCACAACTCACAACCTGGCCCTCAGAGCTTTACTTCTTCCAGTATCTTATCTCCTCCCTTTCGAACTTCACAGAAGTTCTTGTGCACATCTTGCAGGGCTAGCACACAGTTTTAGTCTGTCAGAAACTTTCAGATCAGTGTACAATCCTCTGCACAGTAAAAATTCATTCTGGATTTTAAACATAATCTTTGGCTCATTATAGGAGAGAGCTATTCTGAACACAATGTGTGTTCAAAAAGTATTGAACCTTCACCTTTCCCACATAAAGGAATAAAGTGCAGAAGATGCTCTTCAGTGGCGATATGATAGGGGACATATGTGTGCAGTTGTGAATTTCCTCCTGCCAGCAAGAAGAGTTAGTCGCTGGCAGTCGACCTACGAGTGACAATGTACAGTGAGCTTTGTGAGATTCTAGTTACTTGTAAAATGACTGAACAAATTGAGCAGTGATATTGCATCAAATTTTGCCAAAAGTTTCGCAATACCAAAGTGGAAACCATGTAAAAGATTTGACAGGCTATTGGGGGTAATGTCAGGAGCAACTTGTACATAAAAGAGGGGTACAACCATCATCCCATGTAGGCTTTCACGGCCGGCGTCTTCATCAGTAAACACTTCCGGGCTAAATTTCCATGGTCGATCTGTAGAACTTCTTCTCCCTGACGTTACGTTCTCAACTACGACTGGCTGCTAGGAGCTGGGGCCGCCGCTTATATGGAGATCGTAGAGGGCGCCACGGCAGGTCACGTGGCATCGATGTGTAGCTATCTCTGGCTATCGTCTGTTCTCTCGATTGCAGGCAATCGATTGTCACGTGATTGATGCAACGTCGACCGCCATATCTTGTCCAATTTTAATCCTTCTTCTTTACGATTAAAATTGTATTGATGTTTGTGGATTTCAATTGCCTCTCTATACATACGTGTATAATAATGCGACGTCCTCGCTAGCACGCT
Organism: Schistocerca nitens; assembly: GCF_023898315.1. Classification (NCBI taxonomy): domain Eukaryota; kingdom Metazoa; phylum Arthropoda; class Insecta; order Orthoptera; family Acrididae; genus Schistocerca; species Schistocerca nitens. The sequence continues at coordinate 733,988,654 of NC_064616.1, read as the reverse complement.
TGTCTCACCAAATTTTATTTCGTGATCTCCATCCTTAAAAACATGTTCCGCTACTACCGATTTGTCGATATGTCCCAAGCGACTGTTTCTTTTGTGCTCCGTCAAACGTGTGTTGATGCTTCTTTTTATAGTTCCTATGTAAACCCTGCCACAACTACACGGAATTTTATATACCCCTGGGGTGGCTAGGGGGTGACGAGCATCTTTTGTTGTTTTTAGGTATTCACTAATTTTCTTAGTAGGTCTGAAAATAGTCTCCACCTGAAAATTGGCTAGTACTTTCCCAATGCAATCCGTGATGTTATGAATGAACGGAAGAAATACTTTTCCAGCTGATGGTTGTTGCTGTCTCCTATTTTTAGGCATTTTTCTACTTGGGTGAAGTGCTCGGTTAATCTCGTTTTTCGTATAACCATTTTTCGCAAAAGCCATTCGTAAATGATTTATTTCTTCTTGTAAGTAGCCTGGTTCACAAATATTATTGGCCCTATCAACTAGTGTTTTTATGACCCCCCTCTTTTGCCTAGGGTGGTGGTTTGAGTTCTTATGGAGGTAGTGATCAGTATGTGTACCTTTCCTGTAGACCTTATGGCCTAAGGTCCCATCTGCCCGTTTGATAACTGATACATCCAAAAAGTTAAGTTGTCCATTATTCTCTTTCTCCATGGTAAAAACCCTTCATATACCCCATAGAAAAAAAGGTCCATATGTGTGAGATCCAATGGTCATGTTGGTCATGGGACAGGACCTCCCTATCCAACCAAGTGGTGATTATATTAGTTTTATAGATACTTACAGACATTAATGTTGACATGGGATGGTGCAGCATAATGTTTAAACTACATACTCCAATGAACAAAAAAAGGTATATTCTTCAACAATTGTGCCAGCACATCTTGAATGAATATCAGGTAAAGTATACCAGTTATACTAAGTGGTAGCAAAGAATATTCTGTTAGTCTTACAAAGTAGGCTTCCACGGCCGTAACTGACTTCACTTAAAACTTTCGAGCTGTTAGGTCGTGATTGACGCATAAAACTTTCCCCTAACATTTCATCTCTGACTGTGGCAGACATCTTCAGAGGTAAGATGTCTGAAGATTCAGAGATGAAATATCAGGGGAAAGTTGTAAGCATCCCCCCACAGCCTATCAGCCTGGAAGTTATAAGTGAAATGTCCTACTAGTTGATTTTGTACAATTCCAGCCTATGTGTTGATAAAGAATTATTCATAAGAGATAAATGTGGTTATCCCATCATAATCCTCATCCTTGAACAAAGTGAATTCTTGGGAACTAAGTACTGTGCTACTGTGAAGTACATGCCAATGAGGGAACTGAACTAGGACTTCAAAATCATTTGGCCTCATTACATGCAAATTTCATTTATGGTATGGATACATTTGCTACTTTACCTGTAGTCTTCATACCATGTTCTTCAAGGTTTGCATTTTATGGGAAACTTGGTCAGAGGTTACTGATAAATTATGCACGTGCAAATTGAACCCAGTCAAGGTAGTCAAAATGGGGTGTTAAACTGATAAGATGTATCTTCTTAAAACAAAAAATGTAGTTTATTCGGTATTCATTTGGATGCACCCTGGATTGTTTGTAATGTGCAAACCAGTCATGGCAGGGCTGAGAGATGATATGAGGTGCGGCTAGAAAAAAACCGGACTGATGCTGGAAAAAACATTTATTTACAATTATTTACAATTTCATGTTATCTCCTTCAATGTACTCTCCTCCTCTGTCTCTACACTGCTCCATACGAATTTTCCACTGTTCATAGCAATGCTGCAGATCATTTTCGGTAAGTCCATACATTACTTCCGTCGCTTTTTCTTTTACTGCTTCAACAGTCTCAAATCTAGTTCCTTTCAAAGCTGACTTGACTTTAGGGAAAAGAAAAAAGTCACAGGGGGCCAAATCAGGTGAGTAGGGTGGATGATCTAAGATGGGAATGTTGTGTTTTGCCAAAAAGTCTTCACTGACAACGCACTGTGAGCTGGGGCATTGTCTTGGTGAAGGATCCATGACTTTTTTCTCCACAAATCGATCCGTTTTCTCCGTACTCGCTCACGTAGGGTAGCCAGGACGCTAATGTAGTAATGCTGATTCACTGTTTGTCCCTCTGGTACCCAATCAATGTGCACAATCCCTTTGATGTCAAAAAAAAAACAATCATCATTGCCTTGAATTTCGATTTTGACATTCGTGCTTTTTTTTTTTGTCGTGGAGAACCAGGAGTTTTCCAATGCATCGATTGGCGTTTAGTTTCGGGATCGTAAGTAAAAAACCACGATTCATCGCAAGTAATAACATTTTGTAAGAAGGTGGGATCACTTTCAATGTTTTCCAGGATGTCAGAACAAATCATTCTTCGGCGTTCCTTCTGTTCAATTGTGAGACACTTTGGAACCATTTTTGAACACACTTTGTTCATGTTGAAACTTTCATGAAGAATCTGCCTAACACTTGCCTTGTCAACTCCTGTTAACTCAGACACTGCTCTGATTGTTAAACGGCGATCTTGTCGAACAAATTTACCGATTTTTTTCAATGTTTGCATCAGTTTTTGCTGACAATGGTCTGCCAGTGCGAGTGTCATCACTGGTGTCTTCGCGGCCATCTTTAAATCGTTTAAACCACTCAAACACTTGTGTTCGCGATAAACAATCATCGCTGTACACTTGTTGTAACATTACAAACGTTTCACTTGCAGATCTTCCTAGTTTGAAACAAAATTTGATGTTAACACGCTGTTCTTTCTGTACACTCAACATTTTCCGACGCACAGACAAAACGTCAACTACTTAAAACAGACGCCACGGGCAGACTGAGTGCAGGAGGCAGATGAAACTCGAGCAGTAGGCGGAGCGAGAGTCACGTGACAGGCCACGCGACTTTCAGCCTTATTGCATTCGTTTTATTGTTTCACCAGTACTAGTCCGGTTTTTTTCTAGCCACACCTCGTATTTTACAAATGTAAGTAAGTCTGAAAAGGAACTAGGAAGAAAATATGTCCCAGCCAGCTTTGAGCCAGTGCCAGAGAGAGAGCTTGTGGCTTGGGCCAATACTCTCTAGTGGTGGCCAGCAGTCAGTAAGTGATTTATCTTCCATGATTCGTATTAGCAGATGCACAGTGAGAAAAGTGTAAGTGGTTCACATTCCATTGGAATAAACAGGCTCTGCTAGAGTGCTGATCTTTCTAGGCAAATTGGCCACAGTAAATTATACTTGAACATAACAAAATGCAAAAATTCAAACTAATATCAGACTTGTACTCCTCCATCCTCTGCAAGAGTTGGGGTTGTTTGGGGAAGGAGACCAGACAGCGAGGTCATCGGTCTCATCGGATTAGTGAAGGATGGGGAAGGAAGTCGACCGTGACCTTTTCAAAGGAACCATCCCGGCATTTGCCTGGAGCGATTTAGGGAAATCACGGAAAGCCTAAATCAGGATGGCCGGACGCGGGGTTGAACCGTTGTCCTCCCGAATGCTAGTCCAGTGTCTAACCACCCCTGCAAGATCCACATATATTGGGGAGGGGGGGGGGGGGGTGGCAGGGGGAGGGTTTAAAGCAAGGCACAAAAGAACATAAAATCTATTAGACTGGCTTAAAAAGTTTGTTTTTACAGTTTGTTGTGTTACTAGCCTGACATTAACCAGATTGTCCTGTTGTTGAGAATGGAAGTGCAAGGTGAAGGTAGTGGCCCTCATCATCCACAGCGGTGCCTCGGGCCTAACATCTACAGAACTTGTAACGTGACCAAGATACTGCACCAGTGACTCTGAGAAATGGACATGTCTATAGTTTCAAGCCGAGATCCGCACTTCATAAATGAGACAGTATGCACCTCAGCCACACATGTTCCTCAAATGACCAAAAGAAAACAATAATGTCATCAAGATAAAAAAGACACACAGTGTGCCTCGATCCATATAATAGCAAAACTGCAAATAGTTAAAAAGTAGCAGGGATGTTTCTTAGACCAAAAGACATTCTGGAAATTTGTGCAGCCTAGGAGGTACAATGCTGTTTTGGGTCTATCCTATGGTGCTCAGAATTTCTGATGATAACCTGACTTCAAATTTAAGGTGGTAAAATACTTGCAGTTCCTGAAGTGGTCAAGCATTTTGCCAATATAAGTTAATGGATAAGTACAAGGACTCTTAAGTCAGTTTACCACTCGCATATCGACAAAATAGCCAATAAGTCTTTTCCCCAATTGTCACTCTGCTTGGATACTATGGCAGTGGATGAGCCACACTGGATAGAGGAAGGCTGAATTATGCATATGTGTAATTAATGCTTTATACTTTTTTTGACTACCGACTGTAAATGGTAATTATGTCTTCTGAGCCATGTCTCCTTTAGGAATTTTGTATTGTGTCAAGTCAGTCACAGGCTTTTCCTCGAAAAACTGTGACTTCCTCCAACATTGGAAATAACAGATATCCATCCTGTTCCTATAAATGCAACTACTTCTCTCTCAGTTGACTGGTAATTGGTGACGTGACTACATATATTTCTCTATTTGGCAGTGTTTTCATATTCTATAGATGTTGCTTTCTATGTGTTCGATGGGCCCTCAGACTTTCTGTAAACTCTGTTTATTATGTTTTCCATGATTTCCCTAAATCGCTCCAGGCAAATGCCTTTTAAAGGTCACAGCTGATTTCGTTCCCCTTCCTTCAACCGATCAGAGCTTGTGCTCTGCCTCTAATGATCTTGATTCTGACAGTATGTTAAACTCTAATCTACCGTCCTTCCTTCTTCAGTGGTGTTTCATGTGGAACTGTTACTTCTTGTTTCCCAAAATTACCGAAGCATGTGGTGACAAATATTTCTCCATTGCTCCCCTCATCTCAGCAAATTTTTTTTCACATGTACTTTGAGGTTGTCGAGGCTCTTGTTTCTGATGAGTGGGTCAACCAGAAAGAGAATTCCTATCAAATTTCGGTTATGCAGAGAACTCTTCCTGTTGTAACAGGTCAGGAGCTTCATGCAGTGCTTAGGAACACTTACAGCGTCTGACTCAGTGTGGCAGCAGGGTCCCCGATGATGGCTATTTTGTTGGCTGTGACCGATGACAGCTGTGTGGCAGCGACCCGGCAGCTGGCAGAGGGCGACTGAGGAGGTGGCATCATGGTAGCGTTCGTCAAGCAGTGATTACTGTGGCCCAGCAGCATGTGGCAGTCAGCATTGAAGTTGTTGTGTAATGATTCAGCTTCTCTCACTAACCCAGCTAGCTTTGGATGCAATCTCATGGCAGGTGTTGCCACAAAAATATGATCGCCCTCGAAAACTGAAAGGTGCAGTTCGTGAAGGTGCATAGTGAGTATGATCAGGATAGTTAAAATGTGGATATCTTTTAGGAGGCATTAAATTATATGGTGTAGATTTTTATGAACGAAAAGAAAGTTTATTCCTTATTCAGAGCACAGTTTGGTGTACTCAGGTTGGTTTGCAAGGCGCCAGCTAGTAATGGCTGGGATGATAGATGATACATTAAAAATGTAAGTTAGTCATTGCAGAACTAGTCAGCAAGGAGTTAGCTATGTGGGAGCAAGTGCCAGAGAGCGAGCTTGTAGCTCGAAGCTGGTAGTGACCAGCAGTCAACACGTAACTCTTCTCCCACGATCCCAGTAGGGTGCACAGGTACATAGTAAGTAGATTGCCGAAAGGTTACGTTCCATGGTAACAAACCGCATCAGCTAAAGTGATGATCTTACTTGGCATATAGGCCACAATGAATTGGCCCACAGGGGCTCAGCATTCATTTGCTGAGTACGGGCTTGTCGACCCCGGGGTCCTGAGCTGGGGACTGGTCAGCGCCGCCTGTCTCCTGTCACCGTAACCCCCGGACATGCTTCAGCGTCCACTGTATGGTGCGGCGGTGGAATGTTGTGTGCTGCGGGGAATGGTAATTGTGGCTTCACCGCCTGGATTGCGAGGAAGGTAAACCTCTATAAAAACCCCTCTATCTTATGGTGTGCTGCGCACCTAAAGATGCATGACTGCTGGGGTGGAACAGTCGCAAGCGGACAACCTCTGGTGCACCTGCCGCACCCCAGTTGTATAAGGCTTACCTAGGCACGCGGGGCTCTGTCTAGGTGGACTTCTAGTTCCCTAGCTGCTTGTGGGACCGAGATGGATCCTTTGAAATCCTCTTTTCCTCCTCCCAGTGGAAAGGGTGGGCCGCTGGAAGGTTCTAACACCCAGTCTCTGAAGAGGGCTCGTGCAGTCAGTCCCCCTGACTGCAGCACATGTTTGACAAGTCAAGTCTTTAGTAACAGAATGCATTCTGGTAATCAGAATGTGTTTCTCATTGTAAAATGGAAGGAGGGTAGTTTTGCAAAGGTTTCGCCCTTCTATATACAAAAGGGTCTGGAGGGCGTCTGTGGCTCCTTAAAATCAGTGAAGCGTTTGCGTAATGGGACCTTGCTCGTGGGAACTTCCACTTCCCAGCAAGCCACTAACCTGCAAGCTGCTAAATGCCTTGGGGAGTATGCCATAGACACTGAACTGCACAGCACCTTGAATTATAGCAAAGGTGTTGTGACATGCCGGGATCTAGTCGACATTCCCAAAGACGAACTGCAACATGAGTGGGCTCCGGAAGGTATCGTTGATGTTCAACATATCATGAAGCGGGTTGATGACAATCTTGTGAAATCCGACTCTCTTATTATGACCTTCAGTAGCACGAAACTTCCAGAACATATTAAAGCTGGCTTCCTTCGCCTTAGTGTGCGGCCTTATTTCCCGTCTCCAATGCGCTGTTTTAAATGCCAGTGTTTTGGGCATACCACCTTAGGGTGTAAAGGCGAAGCGACTTGTCGCAACTGTGGTAAGGCTGCTCATGAAGGAGTTGGTTGCTCGTCTCCAGCCAGATGTATCAATTGCTCTGGAAACCACCCTGTTTGGAGTAGGGACTGCCGAATATTTTTAGAGGAATGCAAAGTCCAGGAAATAAAAACATCCCAGCGTATCCCATATGGTGAGGCCAAGAAGATCTATAAGTCGATGCAACCTCCCACATTTGCTACATCTTTTGCATCCCTGGTTCAGAAGCCTACTCCAAAAGTCGATGCCTCAATGCAGACTGAGGTGGTGAGTGTTGGCACTAACACCTGCAGCTGTCAGTGCACTTGCAACGCAGCCTGTGTTTCAGAGCCAGTAGCCCCTACTCGAACGGCAGACAAAGGTACAGTGGCGAACTTGGGCCAGCCCCTGGCACCTCCAACAGCTGAGGCTGTTCCCAAGCCCAGTGCGCCAATTACCACTCCCACATCAGCTCCCCCAAAGCCCACCAAACCATAGAAAGCTCCTGTACAGCAGCAACAGCGGGTCAAATCCCGTGGTAAACCATCTGACCATGCGGATGTTGTTTTACGTGAGGCTTCATCTGACTCTTCTCCAGAGTTGATGGAATACGATGTATGTGTGGGGCAATCATCTCGCCCCACGCCTGCCCCTCCATCTGCTGCGGTCTCCCCGCCCCATCGGAGAGACAGGATGTGGAGGAACTTCGTCTACTTTCTCAGGGTAGACCACTGTGTCTATGTCTCCAGGAGACTTATTTCCATCCATCATACTCCCCTGAGATACGAGGCTATGCACTCCACAAAAAGGACGACCTGCGTGGAGAGAGAGCTAGAGGAGGTGTAGGTATTTTCGTCAGGACGGACTACCACTCCTCGCCTCTCTCATTTACGACGACTTTACAGGCCGTCGCTGTGTCCATGCACGTGCGTCGTCCATTGACTGTATGTTCACTTTACTTTCCCCCACATGATGCACTTGATGAAGCGGCCCTCACCAACCTTCTTACACAGCTCCCTCAGCCATTCATTATTTGTGGTGATTTTAATGCCCACAATGTGCTTTGGGGCTCTGCAATTACCTGCCCCAGGGGTAGAGAAATTGAGAGGCTTCTCCTGTCATCCTGTGCCTACTTGCTCAATGGAGGACTGAGTACTCATTTCTGCACAGCGACTGTGTCGTTCTCTGCCATTGATCTCTCGCTTTGCTCTCGAGCTCTTGCCACCAGTGCTCACTGGGAAGTGGTCGCTGACTTGCACGGCAGTGATCATTTCCCAGTCTGGATTCACCTGCCAGATGGCGTGGGACCCGAAAGGAGACCACCACGATGGGTGCTCAGTGGAGCTGACTGGACACTTTATAGCCAGTTGGCCCAATTCGAACACTGTGCGAATGTTGAGGTGTGGGTGGATCATATTACCAAAACGGTCGACCACGCCGCTGCAGCATCCATTCCACAGTCCACAGGCCACCGGAAGAGGCCACCTGTGCCTTGGTGGAGTGCCGAATGCCGCTCTGCAATCAGAACCAGGCGTGCGGCTCTGTGTCGGTTCAAGTGTCGGCCGACTGTTGAGAATCTTGCAGCCTTTCGGGTGGCGAGGGCAAGATGTCGCCACATTATTCGTGAGAGCAAGAAGAGATCATGGCAACAGTTCCTGTACACCATTAATCGTTCCACCAACAGTTCCATTAGGTGGGAGACCATCAGGAGAATTTCTGGCAGAGGAGGGAGGTGCCCCGTAGCTGCTCTAATGAATAACGGCACTCTCCACACAGATCCGCGAGACATTGCCCAGACTATGGCAGCGTATTTTGCCACAGTTACTGCAACAACCAGTCAGGATCCAGGTTTCCAGCGCCATAGAGCGGTTGCTGAGAGATGTAGTCTGGACTTCCAGTCCACTTCTCATGAAGTTTACAACTGCCCATTTTCTATGTGGGAGCTGGATTCTGCATTGTCTGGAGCTCGTGACACATCCCCTGGTCACGACAGGATCCATTACAGTATGCTATGGCACCTCACAATGCACAACAGAGAAATCCTCCTCGCACTTTTTAATGCCATTTGGGCGTCGGGTCACTTTCCTGACGCATGGCGTGAGGCAGTTTTAATCCCTTTTTTAAAACCTGGGAAAGACCGCACGAGCCCAAGTAGCTACCGTAGTGTTGCCCTCACTAGTTGCATAGGGAAGACCTTGGAGCGGATGGTCAACCGCCGCCTTGTCTGCATCTACACATCTACATCTACACGATTACTCTGCAATTCACGTTTAAGTGCTTGGCAGAGGGTTCATCGAACCATAATCATACTATCTCTCTACCATTCCTCTCCGAAACAGCGCGCGGGAAAAACGAACACCTAAAGCTTTCTGTTCGAGCTCTGATTTCTCTTATTTTATTTTGATGATCATTCCTACCTATGTAGGTTGGGCTCAACAAAATATTTTCGCATTCGGAACAGAAAGTTGGTGACTGAAATTTCGAAAATAGATCTCGCCGCGACGGAAAACGTCTTTGCTGTAATGACTTCCATCCCAATTCGCGTATCATATCTGCCACACTCTCTCCGCTATTACGTGATAATACAAAACGAGCTGCCCTTTTTTGCACCCTTTCGATGTCCTCTGACAATCCCACCTGGTAAGGATCCCACACCGCGCAGCAATATTCTAACAGAGGACGAACGAGTGTAGTGTAAGCTGTCTCTTTAGTGGACTTGTTGCATCTTCTAAGTGTCCTGCCAATGAAACGCAACCTTTGGCTCGCCTTCTCCACAGTATTATCTATGTGGTCTTTCCAACTGAAGTTGTTCGTAATTTTAACACCCAGGTACTTAGTTGAATTGACAGCCTTGAGAATTGTACTATTTATCGAGTAATCGAATTCCAACGGATTTCTTTTGGAACTCATGTGGATCACCTCACACTTTTCGTTATTTAGCGTCAACTGCCACCTGCCACACCATACATCAATCTTTTCTAAATCGCTTTGCAACTGATTCTGGTCTTCGGATGACCTTACTAGACGGTAAATTACAGCATCATCTGCGAACAACCTAAGAGAACTGCTCAGATTGTCACCCAGGCCATTTATGTAGATCAGGAACAGCAGAGGTCCCAGGACGCTTCCCTGGGTAACACCTGATATCACTTCCGTTTTACTCGATGATTTGCCGTCTGTTACTACGAACTGCTACCTTCCTGACAGGAAATCACGAATCCAGTCGCACAACTGAGACGATACCCCATAGGCCCGCAGCTTGATTAGAAGTCGCTTGTGAGGAACGGTGTCAAAAGCTTTCCGGAAATCTAGAAATACGGAATCAACTTGAGATCCCCTGTCGATAGCGGCCGTTACTTCGTGCGAATAAAGAGCTAGCTGCGTTGCACAAGAACGGCGTTTTCTGAAACCATGCTGATTACGTATCAATAGATCGTTCCCTTCGAGGTGATTCATAATGTTTGAATACAGTATATGCTCCAAAACCCTACTGCAAACTGACGTCAATGATATAGGTCTGTAGTTAGATGGATTACTCCAACTACCCTTCTTAAACACTGGTGCGACCTGCGCAATTTTCCAATCTGTAGGTACAGATCTATCGGTGAGCGAGCGGTTGCATATGATTGCTAAGTACGGAGCTATTGTATCAGCGTAATCTGAAAGGAACCTTATCGGTATACACTCTGGACCTGACGACTTGCCCGTATCAAGCGATTTGAGTTGCTTCGCAACCCCTAAGGTATCTACATCTACATCTACATTCATACTCCGCAAGCCACCCAACGGTGTGTGGCGGAGGGCACTTTACGTGCCACTGTCATTACCTCCCTTTCCTGTTCCAGTCGCGTATGGTTCGCGGGAAGAACGACTGTCTGAAAGCCTCCGTGCGCGCTCTAATCTCTCTAATTTTACATTCGTGATCTCCTCGGGAGGAATAAGTAGGGGGAAGCAATATACTCGATACCTCATCCAGAAACGCATCCTCTCGAAACCTGGCGAGCAAGCTACACCGCGATGCAGAGCGCCTCTCTTGCAGAGTCTGCCACTTGAGTTTATTAAACATCTCCGTAATGCTATCACGGTTACCAAATAACCCTGTGACGAAACGCATCTGGATGTTAGAATCCCGGCAACTCTTTAGTCGCTTTCAGTGTGGGTTCAGGAGGTTTCGTTCCACCTTCGATAACCTTGCCCTCCTGGAGGCGGCTATACAACAAGCTTTCCTACGCCGTCATCACCTTCTAGGTGTATTTTTCGACATTGAGAAGGCCTACGATACCATTTGGAGGCGTCTCATCCTGGAGCAGCTTCACGAATGGGGTTTTTGTGGTTGTCTTCCTCTTTTTATTCAGTCTTTCCTCTCGCCACGATATTTTAGATACCGAATTGGTGACGTCCTGTCTGATCGCTTTGCCCAGGAGAACGGTGTCCCTCAGGGTAGCGTTTTAAGTGTGACTCTCTTTGCCATTGCTATTAATAGCATTACATCCACAGTGAAAAGTCCAGTCCAGTGTTCTTTGTTTGTGGATGATTTCTCTTTGTTTTGCTCTTCTTCAAGCCTTGCAACTACAACTCATCAGTTGCAACTTACGATTAGGCGTTTGGATGACTGGGCGCAGAAGAATGGTTTTAAGTTTTCCACCGAGAAGTCTGTATGTGTTCTTTTTAACCGTTCTCGTTCGATTTTAACCTTTCCTGAATTGAGGATGAGGGACACTATTCTTACTTTTAAAGACACGGTGAGATTTCTGGGGCTCATTTTTGACTCGAAGCTCACGTGGTTACCTCATCTTAAAGACGTGAAACTGCAGTCACTTAAGGCTTTAAGTACACTCCTGGAAATTGAAATAAGAACACCGTGAATTCATTGTCCCAGGAAGGGGAAACTTTATTGACACATTCCTGGGGTCAGATACATCACATGATCACACTGACAGAACCACAGGCACATAGACACAGGCAACAGAGCATGCACAATGTCGGCACTAGTACAGTGTATATCCACCTTTCGCAGCAATGCAGGCTGCTTTTCTCCCATGGAGACGATCGTAGAGATGCTGGATGTAGTCCTGTGGAACGGCTTGCCATGCCATTTCCACCTGGCGCCTCAGTTGGACCAGCGTTCGTGCTGGACGTGCAGACCGCGTGAGACGACGCTTCATCCAGTCCCAAACATGCTCAATGGGGGACAGATCCGGAGATCTTGCTGGCCAGGGTAGTTGACTTACACCTTCTAGAGCACGTTGGGTGGCACGGGATACATGCGGACGTGCATTGTCCTGTTGGAACAGCAAGTTCCCTTGCCGGTCTAGGAATGGTAGAACGATGGGTTCGATGACGGTTTGGATGTACCGTGCACTATTCAGTGTCCCCTCGACGATCACCAGTGGTGTACGGCCAGTGTAGGAGATGGCTCCCCACACCATGATGCCGGGTGTTGGCCCTGTGTGCCTCGGTCGTATGCAGTCCTGATTGTGGCGCTCACCTGCACGGCGCCAAACACGCATACAACCATCATTGGCACCAAGGCAGAAGCGACTCTCATCGCTGAAGACGACACGTCTCCATTCGTCCCTCCATTCACGCCTGTCGCGACACCACTGGAGGCGGGCTGCACGATGTTGGGGCGTGAGCGGAAGACGGCCTAACGGTGTGCGGGACCGTAGCCCAGCTTCATGGAGACGGTTGCGAATGGTCCTCGCCGATACCCCAGGAGCAACAGTGTCCCTAATTTGCTGGGAAGTGGCGGTGCGGTCCCCTACGGCACTGCGTAGGATCCTACGGTCTTAGCGTGCATCCGTGCGTCGCTGCGGTCCGGTCCCAGGTCGACGGGCACGTGCACCTTCCGCCGACCACTGGCGACAACATCGATGTACTGTGGAGACCTCACGCCCCACATGTTGAGCAATTCGGCAGTACGTCCACCCGGCCTCCCGCATGCCCACTATACGCCCTCGCTCAAAGTCCGTCAACTGCACATACGGTTCACGTCCACGCTGTCGCGGCATGCTACCAGTGTTAAAGACTGCGATGGAGCTCCGTATGCCACGGCAAACTGGCTGACACTGACGGCGGCGGTGCACAAATGCTGCGCAGCTAGCGCCATTCGACGGCCAACACCGCGGTTCCTGGTGTGTCCGCTGTGCTGTGCGTGTGATCATTGCTTGTACAGCCCTCTCGCAGTGTCCGGAGCAAGTATGGTGGGTCTGACACACCGGTGTCAATGTGTTCTTTTTTCCATTTCCAGGAGTGTATTTTAAAATGTCTTAGCCACAGTACATGGGGAGCTGACAGGACTTGTCTGCTCTAGTTTTACAGGGCGTTTGTGCGATCTCGGCTCGATTATGGGTGCACGGTGTATGGGTCTGCGAGGCCTTCTTACTTAAAGATGTTGGACGTTGTGCACCATGAAGGGCTTCGGTTGGCCACTGGGGCATTCCGCACTAGCCCCATACCAAGCCTCTGTGCAGAAGCTGGTGAACCGCCACTTCATATGCGGCGACGGCTACTTACAGTGCGCCAGGCGTATAAAACTTTGTCCACACCATACACCCCTGCATACCATACTGTTGCTCAGCCTCCTCTGGCATGATTGTTTCATAACCGGCAACGTGTGACGCAGTCCTATGGGATTCGAGTACAGGATTGCCTCGGTGCGATGTCTATGGCTGGTCTTCGTGTTTTACGTCGTGGTTGTAGCAGATCTCCACCTTGGCTCCTCTGAAGACCCAAACTTATTTTAGATTTGACTGATTTTAAGAAAGATGGCACACCAGATTTTACATTCCAATTTTTGTTTTTTAACATTTTAGATGTGCATCACGGTTTCACTGTCGTTTACACTGATGGCTCCAAACAGGAGAATTTCCTTGGCTGTTCTGTGGTGTTCCCTGATCATGTTACCCGGATTCACCTGCTTGCTGAATATACCATTTTCGCAGCGGAGCTCCATGCAATCCTGAAGGCACTGGAGCAGATGCATCGTGTTCGGGGCGATCGATTTCTTCTCTGCTCCGATTCTCTTAGTGCCATACAATCACTGCAGAACCTATACCCCACTGAGGAGATGGTCCAGCTGATATATGACCAACTGTACTTGCTCCAACGGCGGGGTAAAGAGGTATCCTTCTGCTGGGTGCCTGGTCATGTCGGCATCTGGAGCAATGAACAGGCCGATCGGGCTGCCAAGGAGGCCTGCAGAGAGCAGGATGTGGTCCAGTGTCCTATCCCTTTGCAGTCAGTCATCGCTGCACTCCACAGGAAGTGCATGGAGTTGTGGGAGGACGAATGGCTGGCGGTGACGGCCAATAAACTGCAGTCGGTAAAGTCAACCACTCGGCCGTGGCGTTCCTCCTGCCGGTTGCTCAGGCGGGAAGATGTGGCCCTCACACGTCTTCGGATCGGGCACTTTCCTCTCACACATAGCTTTTTATTACGGCGGGAGAATCCTCCGTTTTGTGATGCCTGTGGTGTGCACATCTCTGTCCGGCACATTTTAACAGACTTCATTTTATACCGTGATGTAAGGGCAGAAGCACGAGTTGATGGGGATCTGGCTTGTGTTTTAGCTAACGATGAGACGTGTGTGTCTAGGGTTTTTAAGTTTTGTGATGTGTCTGGACTCTGGCCTAAACTTTTAGGCTGGAGGTTTTAGTGTATTGCAGAGTGGCTGACTCCTCCCTTTTTTCCTTGCGGTCAGCCAGCCACTTCCATCTGCTACATTGTTTTAGCTCCCTCTACCATTTTCTTCCTGTGTTGTCCATGTTTTACTGCTGACGCCCTGCTTCATCCCATGCTTTGGTGTGGGTGAGCACATATTTTTCAATGATTGTTCCCCGTGTTTTCTGTTTTATATAAATGTTCTGAGTTTTTTTCTTGACACCCGCCTCACTATGTAACTGAACGGGCGCTGAAGACCTTGCTGTCGTGCGCCCAAAAAACCCCTCTACTACTACTACACAATGAATTGAATGTTACAAGACAGTATTTTAATGAAAAATTCAGGATAAATATTCAGTGGGGTGAGTGACCTGTACAGAATTATTTTCTCATACAATCAACACCATGTCGTCAAATTCTGCTGTGCCAGCTGTTTTGTACTGAGAACCGTGGTCAGGTGTTTGTGGCTTCAACAACAAAGTCTCTTGTGAGTTTCTATACATAATGATGAATTTCTTCCCATTAGGATGCTGTGTGTTGTGAAACTTTTCTTTGCAAAATTCGTCCAGACAGTATGTTGTGCTGCATCGTACCTTAAACGAATATCTACTATTTCATCTTAACTAGTAGTGATAGACCTTCAATAACCAGCTACATACTGTGAACAGTCTTGAACTCTTTCCTGGACACACAAAATGATTTTGTATTGTTTTCCAAGGTACACCACCAACATCAATCCTGCAGTGTTTTTTATTAAACGTAGGTAGTTCAAAAGTGTGTGCAGATTATTATAAATTGATGCATATTTGAGTGCGTTTGTATCTTGTGTTACAGAGTAGTCACTGGGTAGGAACAATCCTTCTCAATACATGCCAGGTAATTGAAAGGCCTTCAAAAAAGGATGGATTCTGCTTCAAACTTTTCCACCCACTGGAGCAGTCCATATGGGCACCTAGAGGACCACACAATGAAACGATTGGTGAGGACTGAACCTTTAAATCATATTTTGGCTATGTCGTCCGAAATAGATACTGATAGGCATTTAGGATTAAGAACTGAATTAATGTTGTACTTCAGTGGGACAAATATTTTGTTAAAGGATGGAAGATTTCTTTTTCTTTCTTTTACTCTTGGAGCTCCACTTCCACTTCATGAACTGTTAAATGTGCTTTCAGCTTGTGAGACAGCTCTGTGACAGTGAAAATAATTTAGCAATGCAGAAACTGCATTTATATTTTGTAAGGTAAAAACTTTACCTGATAGTTCATACAACCCTTCAGATAAAACACGTATCAACAGTGATGGTATTTGCCAGTGATAAATGTTTTATCTGGTATGTAGCATTAACTATTTTGAATCAGTACTGCATTATGTTCTCATGGTTGTTAGTGCAGACTGTAATTTTCAGTTTGTGTGATTCATCAACTTACATGCTGTTGCATATCCAAATTATCTATTTTGACAGATTTTCATGTTGGTGTGACATGTGTCATAGTCTATGTTTTCCCTAAGTTCATTATGCAATAAAATAATATGGGAAACAGTACCTTAAGTCACATACCAAGATTTTACTAAGCAAGGAATGACCACCATGTATGAAAAGTACAATTTTTTTCCGGCTCAGTCTGTTGTAGGCAAAGAGTGAGCCACTTCGTGGAAGAAGTCACAGCATTTTTGTAATCTGCATATGTCTTAATCTTTCTAAGAAGATTGTGCATGCAAACATTGTTTAATTTGATTTTCGTGTAACTCAATAGAATAATCCTTAAGACTTTAATGTTACACAGAAAATTTAGTTTTTAGATTAGACTTAGAGGTTCATGAAACTTATTTTCACTTCAAGTACTACTCATGTACACAATAAAAGAAACTGATTTCTTTCCCCCAATTGTGATGGGTTTCCTAGGTATGAAATGTTGGTGAATACTTCACTGGTCATAATACAAATTTTAAATTTTGCGACACCTAAAATTGGTGTTTGTTTCTTTTCTTCCTTAGGTGCTGTTGTTCAGCCATTGCCAACATCTTACCTGATATTCAGAGCACCTTCACAAGCAGCTGGCAAGTGCTGGCTTGATGCTCTGGAGCTCTCTCTCCGTTGTTCATCATTATTGGTTAGGAGTAGTAGTGCCTGTAACAGAGGCTCAACTGATGCTACTACCAGCCATGAAACACAGTGGAGTGAAGCTGATTATGAGCGCCATTTCAATGATCATGGTAAGTATTCAAGTTTGACTTGTCTCATAAGGCTGTATGCTTGTTTACTCCCATAACAATGAACCAACCTATAGTTTCCACCTCTCCTGTTATTAACACAGTGTATATCTTCTGAAACCTCCCCCTCTCTCCCCCCATCTCTCCCTCTCCCCCCCATCTCTTCTCCCCATCTCTCTCTCTCCCCCCCATCACTCTCTCTTCCCCCCATCTCTCTCTCTTCCCCCCATCTCTCTCTCTCTCTCTTCCCCCCATCTCTCTCTCTCTCTCTTCCCCCATCTCTCTCTCTCTCTCTCTCTCTCTCTCTCTCTCTCTCTCTCTCTCTCTCTCTCTCCCCCTCCCCCCCATCTCTCTCTCTCTGCCCGAATCTCGTGGTCGTGCGGTAGTGTTCTCGCTTCCCACGCTCGGGTTCCCGGGTTCGATTCCCGGCGGGGTCAGGGATTTTCTCTGCCTCGTGATGGCTGGGTGTTGTGTGATGTCCTTAGGTTAGTTAGGTTTAAGTAGTTCTCAGTTCTAGGGGACTGATGACCATAGATGTTTAGTTCCATAGTGCTCAGAGCCATTTGAACCATCTCTCTCTCTCCCCCCCATCTCTCTCTCTCTCCCCCCATGTCTGTCTCTCTCTCTCTCCCCCCATGTCTGTCTCTCTCTCTCTCTCTCTCTCTCTCTCTCTCTCTCTCTCTCTCTCTCTCTCTCTCTCCCCCCCCCCCCCCATCTCTCTCTCCCTCTCTCTTCCCCCATCTCTCTGTCCCCCATCTCTCTGTCCCCCTCTCTTCCCCCAATTCCCTGCCTCTCCGCCCCCCATATCTCTCCCGCCGCCCTCCATCTCTCCCCCCCTCCGTCCCCCCCTCTCTGTCTCTCTGTGACACACACACACACACACACACACAGACACACACACACACACACACACACACACACACACACACACCCCTACCTACCCTACTACACCTGCCTCACTTTTGTCAATGATGCAGTTGCCTTTACCCCACACCCCTCACCTATATAAACTATAGCAGATGGAACATTTAACACTCCTACCCCCTCCCTGGACTGCTAATTTCGTTTTCAACTGCCCAACTGCAGCTGCTCCATAAGATAGCATCACAGATCGGCCTACCTCATTGTCCGTGACTTGCCTGCCCCCTTGCTGCACTCTCTCGTGCCTATAGCCTTCCTTCCTCCTGGCTCTCGGCCCCTCATTACTTCTTCTTTTGCACAGTATCACTGAGCTTCAGCTCCAAATTGCTTTCTCCCCTCCCCCATTCCCTACTGTCCAGCCACCCTCCTGTCTCATTCTGATGGTAGTTTGCCAGTGATGTGGATGGCTGTGCTGGTGATTATATTATTAAGAACCTTTGTGGTGATGAAACTGTGATGACTGTGTTCTGTAAGAGATACATTTGAGTTACAAATGCATTGAATCAGTAACAGCATGTGCTAGAAGCGTAATAAAGAAAATTCTAACTTATTTCTGAGTACATAAAAAGTATCATCATTGTAGCTGTAGATTACATAGACATAGACTTTGAATTCTTAAATAAAGTTTTCCGCCAGTTTCATTAATGACACTTTATAGCACTGTGTTTCATATAAGTTCAGAGTATTTCTGAAACTTCCTGGAAGACTAAAACTTCAGAGTTAGTCTTAGTCTGGCACACAGTTTTAATGTGCTAGGAAGTTTCATATCAGCTCACATGCCACTGCAGATTGAAAATTTCATTCATAGGATTTCTGTCTCCACACTGCATTAATTATTGTTAGATTTCGGAGTAATACTGTAACTAGATGTAGTTGACAACAATCTGCATCTGCTTTCCTTTCAGTGTTGAAAGTTGTTGCTATATTTTCCTATATAAGGAAGTGTATTATTTTCTGAATTTCTTTCAACTTTTAACTCTTGCTTCACTGAGTTAAGAAACAAAAATTCAATAAAGCTATGAGAGATTGTGCCATCAAAACTAACTGGTGGAATTGAGCGAATGATGATATTTCTTATGATAAAATGTTGCTCAAATACAACAGTTTCTGAATTCATTATTATTTGCCCTATCCCTGCCAGATGCCTTGCTATCAGTCAGTAACCTTCTGCGTAGTGTGAGTTCACGCACGCCCAGTCCGTATCCTTCAGCATCATCTTCCGGCCCCAGCCCTAGTCCGTGTCCCAGTCCTGGCCCACTGTTTCAGCAGCTGTTTCATGCAGTAACATTCCTGGAACGTGAGTGCCCACCCTCTATATGCATAAGCCCTGCCCCAGTAGAGCCCAGCCCTGGACCTGTGTTTACAGATTTGGATGACCTCAGCCAGCCGGACAATGTACCTGAACAGCTCTCACTGTCAGACTCAGATTCAGAGGGATCAACTGGCAAGCGAGATGAAGTGGGTGATCTGCTGGATGACCCACCTGAGACCATATATGTTCACCATGAGGAACGTCCAGAAGAGTTTGGAAGTGTGAGCACAAAAATTCTGTTTTTATCTTCTTTGTGATTTAGATGTAAAGTGTGTGTTTACTTTTCACTATGAACCAGAAGTTATCAAAACTGAAAGTTAAAATTATTGTTTTTCAAGTGTGCCTATCTGTTATAACGTGTGAAAGTACAATATGTGGCAACCCAATAGACAGGAAAGAACTTCGTAGGGTGATCATAATTAAACTTCCAGTTTCAAAACACTTTAAAAAAAGTGGACTACTGCTGAGAATGGTGTCAAATTTGAATAGAATGTTATCACAGAAGTGGGAAACATTGTGGAAACCATTTTTTAACGAAAATTATACCACTGGATGGTGCTGTCAGGGTATACAAAATAAAAGACCCAGAGTACATTGCTGTTCCTCAATTTGCATCTGAGATGCACAGCAGGATTGTCTCAGTGCAGGATCATGTGCTGCTGGTGAAGCTCTTTTACAAGAATGGTGACTGTGTGCCAGTAGCTCTGCAGAAGTTTCAGATGCTCAAGAGAATGAAAAAGGGCATTGGTTCGATGTCTGCCATGGGTCTGGAGAAAATGGTTATGAAATTCAAAGAGACAGTGTGGCAGAGAGGGGAAAACAACTGCTCCAATGTCACTAGGTGTTGTGGCCACAGCATTACTATGGTGTGCAAACATGCAGTGTACAGGCTATCACCTGAACTTATGATTTGCCCGTAAGCATGGAGCAAAATATTCTATGAAACATCCTGCATTGTTATCGATACAAAATTATTAATGTTCTGGAATTGTTTCATGCTGACTTGCCTGTAAGACAAAATTTTACTGTAGAATTTCTTGCTCATGAGGAAGCAGACAATAATGGCCCTTGAACATTCTGTGGATAGACAAAGCCCATTTTCATCTCCAAGGAAGTGACAATACACAGCATTTCTGAGTATGGGCAATGGAAGGTGTGCTCATACATCAACTGGTGCAGACTTCATTCTGCAAAGGTAACGGTGTGGGTTGATCACATCCTATATCATATAGCTATTTCCCCCCTCCCCCCCAGAAGATGGGTCCTGCAGGTCCTGTTACCTGTACCATCACTGGTAAATGCTATGACAGTCTTTTGAGCACCAATGTTGTTCCAATTCTTTAGCAGCATGACTGTGTGGGGAGGATTATTTTTATGAAAGATTACGGATCTCCACACATTGCACAGCCAGTGAAACAGCTGCTGCAGAGGCATTTTGGAAAGGCTAGAATTATCAGCCATTGTTTACCTACAGCCTGGCCATCCAGATCACCTGATCTTAATCCATGTGACTTAGGGGTGTTGGGTTATTTGAAATATGCTATATTCAGTGCTTCAGTTACAAACTTAGCTGAATTCAACAGATTTTTCCCATCCGATGTGGTACGACCTTGCCGTGGTGGATGGGCTTAACTAACTAACAGTACCACAATTGTTGAATACCAAATTTGTGCAGTGACGCACATTGCAAAGTACAGATGGTGTAATGTGAAAATCCCAATATAGCCATCATATTTCGATTCATCTGTCATTTGTAGCTGAACCCATTTACATTAAGAAACTTACAGTGCCATCTAGTGGAAAAATTTTCATTAAATTTTGTTTCCAAAAAATTTCTCCATTCAGTTCTTCAATAATATCCCCTTCAAATGTGACATCTTTCTGAGCAATGGTTCATTTTTTACAGAACTTTGAAACTGGAATTTTAATTATAATCACCTTGTGAGCCAGAGGGAGTCTCATAAAGCACTGACAGGAATGAAATTCACCATGTTATTTTTCTGGTTTACATTGTCAACTCATGGAAGAAGAAATATTTCAGAAAAATGGCCCTTTCTGTATTCTAGACCTATTGCAAGCAGACAAAATCTGTGCTGATAAATTGTGCTGTTATTAGTTATGGGTACACTACATAGACCCTTAACAGGGAAATTTTTGCAAGTCATCACTGTTGCTGAAGGGTCAACCTGCAAGCAACATGATCACATTTTTCTTAGGATTATATTGTTGAATTCAGTCACGGGGAGCCTATACCCAACAGCCCATGATTTTAATGCTCTTCGACATACTGATAGGGGATCAATCAAAACTGGCTCTTGTAAAAGGGTTCAGATCACTAGGCCTTAGTTTCTAAGGAAATAGATAATCGTGATGCATATTATTTCATATTGTCGTTCAGGCAATCTACTCCTGAACTTCATGTTGCCAGTGCACTGGCTGATAAATGTCATAAAAGCATTCAAAACACACAGTGTCAGCACCATGCATACTGAAAATAATACACTTTGCTACATGCATATTTCTTTTGCCTAATAGTTGCTGGAAATGAAATTTGGGATTATATTCATGGAAATGCACTTGGATGTAATTAGTTAATGGTAACAATGTGTCTGATTAATTGCATAAAATGGTATGTTTTTAAATTATCTACTACTGTATATTCTGTTATTCTGATCTGTTATAATATTATTGTATAATTATTGCATAAAGTAAAGTTAATCTTTATTTTTATTAAATACTTTAAATTATATATGTGACAAATAAAATAAATGTGTACCTGGATATTTCAACCCATGATGTCCAGATTAGTAAGTAATCACTCTAATTGCAGTGCTGACTTTCCAGTTGAAAGTGGTAAAATGCTCAAACCTGATGCCTGTTGACCTTGATTATTTCAAAAACCAGGGCCTAGTGACCTAAACCATATATGAATACATTTAGAGAGACTAAACTGCTTAACTTTATTGTAGGACCACCTTACCCAAAGGACAATATAACTCTGGATTAAATTGTCTCATTAAATGTTATCCCCACATCTTGTGACAGTATTCTGCTGCATTGAGTGACAGTCTAATGTGGCAAGCTCATATATCATTGTATCATATGTTCTGCAACAGCGAATGACAGTACATGATTCAAGGTCAAATACCTGTGCCACCGTGCTTTGAGTCCAGCCACTTTAGCCATGAGCTAAGCATTATCAACAGGCTGTTCTGGACCATGTCACTGCTATTGTGGAAGAATGGAATTTTAGTGTTGAAGGCTGGGACATAGTATGTTTTTTCTGACTGCACTGGGCAACAATGGACAAAATTATGTTATGAAACTGGAGAATCTAGTTGGCACATGGCAACTGGACATTGGCATATAAAACCACAGTTCCAGGATAATGAACTTTTAAACACATCATAGCAAAATCCTTTCTTAAATGCAGTACAGCTGAAACCAAGTCAGTTGACACAGTCTCCTGACAGCTTTGGTAGGCTGGACTGAAAATAAACTTGCGGGAATCAAGGAGAAGCTCCATGATGATAATCAACTCTACCAGTTGGCATTTTCTGATGAAAATATCTATTTTGAATGGCAGAATGTAACGTTTTCTGACCTCTCAGTATTTGCCTCAGCAAACGATGCTCCAGTACGAATTTATAGGCTTCATGGTATCTGTGCTTTTTCAGTGTCCAAAACATGGTATTAAGAAGTATGGACTGTTCATTCTGTTAATTTTGTATTTTCTGTAGATGAAACATATTAACACAATAAAACAAAAAATCGCTGCTGAAAGTGGGTTCATTCTGAATTCTTTCATCTTGCAGTTGCTTTTCAGTCAGTCCAATATGGCACCAAACTATGAAGTTAGTATACTGAGTGCTGCAGTATTCAGTTATTTCTTACCGTTGTTTTGCACTTGACTCTGTCCATGTCTTAAGTGCCTCCTTCATCTCTAAAATCCTGTGATTTTCTTGTGGGTTTTAATAGAATGTGTGCTTTATACTGAGTGTCAACAAGATGTAACTCCCCAGCTACACTTGCCTTTATTTTCCTAAGCAGTACTGAACGCTGTTTAATGTGAGTGGTTCTAGGGTAATATGACAGGTAATTGAAATCTAGCCACTGTCCCTTTGTATGCTGTCAAGTGTACTTTCAACAGACTGTGCCTAAATGCAGTAAACAGTTTGCATTGCAACTGCATGAAAATATATAACTTTATATTTAAGTATGTCCATTGTGGATGATAAACTGTGACTGTGATTTAAATTGGTGTTTATCTGGTAATAAATAGGGAACAAGTCGCATTTTTATGATTTATTCAACCCTGAACATGTTTTCGAGCCACTGCAGGCTCATCTTCAGATGGAGGTGTTACAGAAACATTATCTTGTGGACCAAGTGTAGCTACATAGTGTAATGGTGGTGCTTAGTGTTTAACGTCCCGTCGACAACGAGGTCATTAGAGACGGAGCGCAAGCTCGGGTTAGGGAAGGATTGGGAAGGAAATCGGCTATGCCCTTTCAAAGGAACCATCCCGGCATTTGCCTGAAACGATTTAGGGAAATCACGGAAAACCTAAATCAGGATGGCTGGAGACGGGATTGAACCGTCGTCCTCCCGAATGCGAGTCCAGTGTGCGAACCACTGCGCCACCTCGCTCGGTACATAGTGTAATAATGCACGTTATATGAGCAATCTGATGTGAATACCACAAGGCAGTGCACTGTAAGTACCTAAAACATAAAAAAAAAAAAAGCTTTTGGATTCATAAATGTTTCGTCACCGATTACTAAATTTCCATAATTTCCACCAGCAACGCTAGCACTGCATCTAGCTACACTTGGTCCACAGGATAATGTATCTGTAACACCTCCATATGAAGATGAGCCTGCAGTGGCTCGAAAACATGTTCATGGTTGAGTAAATCATAAAAAAGTGACTGGTTGCAAATTTTTATATATATAATCCTCACTGATAAAGGTAGTGTGGTGATTGACATACCAGGCTTGAATGTGGAAGAAGTAGGAAGTTAGTTTCAAGCAGTTATACTCCAGCCATCCGTGCATACATTTTCTTCCTCCACCATACTTCCATGATATATGCCTGTCTCTGTCTCTGATGACAACAATACATTTTTAAATTTTAACATTCCTTCTTCATTTCTCGTTTATCTTGTAGAGTATTATGACACTTTCTCACTGTGATACCACATCAGAACTCCACATACAGAAAAATTTTTTGTGACATTCTCTTGGTCGAATTATTAGATGCATGAAATACATTCATGTCCACAAATTTAATGGTCACACAGGTCCACAAACCACTTGAGATGCTGTTACTGTGTGTGTGTGTGTGTGTGTGTGTGTGTGTGTGTGTGTGTGTGTGTGTGTGTGTGTAAGATGCTTTGCTAACATGTTTACATGTGACAAAGAGTACAAGATACACTGGAAGACCAGCAACAGGCCATGGGAGACACTTGCCACACGTAGTGACCCTTCACTGACCACATACGGAATGTTAGTACGGTGTGTGGTGCCCTTGTATTGCAATACAGGATGCACAACAGCTCCTCATAGTGTGGATGAGGCCATCCAGCATAGCTTGCAGTACTGACTTCCATTACTGAAGTGTCCTCTAGAGATCAGCATTGGTTTGTGGTGGCAGAGTTAGAACTGCCATGTATTTTGTGTATTTCTGTATTATCCTATCTTAGTTTTGTCCACACAGTGTCACCATAAAGAAACAATTGTTTCGTAAATCTCAAAGATACAAGGTGATCAGAATTATCATATTATCCACTGTACGGTTAACAGGACGGCAAGTGATAATATGTGAAATTCATTAACTATGTGTCCTGTTCTAACTACTACTTGTGAGGCTGATCGAGAGACACCTTAAAGGCTCAGTTGACTTACCCGATATGAGAAAACCAGTCAGAGGATGGAAAGGAGAATTTGTAATTCATATGATACTTGATATTAAAGTTAGCAACACTGAACCAGTGTCACACTTCTCCACATTAAGTTCTGGTGTGTACAACATTGTACTCGTAACTAGTTTATAAACTGATCTTCAGAAATATTAACATGTGAATTGAACTGTAGCTCAGCCACACTGACATAGTGTACTATTTTCCTAAGCTGTTATAAGAAATAGTATAGACAGCAATTGGGGGATTTATACCAAATAAATAAACAAACGATGGAGGTGATCCCCCTTGGTATGCAAAATGTGTCAGAACACTGTTGCAGAAACAATGAAAAAAGCATGCCAAATTTAAATGAATGCAAAATCTCCAAGATTGGTGATCTTTTACAGAAGCTCGAAATTAAGCACAGACTTCAGTGTGAGATGCTTATAATAGTTCCCCCAACGAAACTTTTTCTCGAAACCTGGTAGAAAATCCAAAGAGATTCTGGTCTTGTGTAAAGTATGCTAGCAGGAAGAGACAATCAGTGCCTTCTCTGCATGATAGCAATGGAAATACTATCGATGACAATGTTGCTAAACCAGAGCTACTAAACACAGCCTTCCGAAATTCCTTCACCGAAGAAGATGAAGTAAATATTCCAGAATTTGAATGAAGAACAGCTGCCAACAAGAGTAATGTAGAAGTAGATATCCTTGAAGTAGTAAATCAACTTAAATTACTTAATAAAAGCAAATCTTTCAGTCGAGACTGTATACCAATTAGGTTCCTTTCAGAGTCTGCTGACACACTACCTAATGATCATATACAACTGCTCACTGGATGAAAGATCTGTACCCAAAGACTGGAAAGTTGTACAGGTCACACCAATATTCAAGAAAGGCAGTAGGAGTAATCCACTAAATTACAGGCTCATATAATTAACGTCAATATGCAGTAGGATTTTGGAACATATATTGTGTTCAAACATTATAAATTACCTCTAAGAGAACAGTCTATTGACACACAGTCAGCACGCATTTGGAAAACATCGTTCCTGTGAAACGTGACTAGGTCTTTACTCACAAAATGTGGTGGGTGCTATTGACAAGTGATTTCAAATTGTTTCTGTAGTTCTAGATTTTCAGAATTCTTTTGACATTGTACCTCACAAACAGCTTGTAGTAAAATTGAGTGTTTATGGAATATCATCTCAATTGTGTGACTGGATTCGTAATTTCCTGTCAGAGAGGTCATAGTTTGTAGTAATTGATGGAAAGTCATTGAGTAAGACAGAAATGATTTCTGGGGTTCCTCAAGGTAGTGCTATAGGCCCTCTGCTGTTGTTTATCTATATAAATGTTTTAGGAGACAATCTGAGCAGCCATCTTAGGTTGTTTGCGGATGATGCTGTTGTTTATCATCTAGTAAAGTCATCAGAAGATCAAAACTAATTGCAAAATTATTTAGACGTGATGTGTGTATGGTGCAAAAAGTGGCAACTGACCATAAATAATGAAATGTGTGACATCATTCACATGATTACTAAGAGGTATTCATTAAATTTTGGTTACACAATAGATTACAAAATGATTTAGAAAAGATATCTGTATGGTGCGAAAAGTGACTATTGACCCTAAATAATGCAAAGTATGAGGTCATCCATATGAGTGCTAAAAGGAATCCATTAAACCTCAGTTACATGATAAATCAGTCAAATCTAAAGGCCATAAATTCAATTAAATATCTAGGAATTACAATTACGGACAACTTAAATTGGAAAGAACACACAGAGAATGTTGTGGGGAAAGCAAACCAAAGACTAAGTTTTATTGGCAGAACTCTTATAAGATGCAACAGATCTAGTAAAGAGACTGCTTACACTACACTTGTCCATCCTCTTTTGGAGTATTGCTGCATGGTGTGAGATCTTTACCAGACAGGATTAACACAGTACATCAAGAAAGTTCGAAGAACAGCAGCACGTTTTGTATTATAAAGGAAGTATGTTTCACTGACATGATACAGGATTCGGAGTGGGTATCATAAAAATAAAGGCATTTTTCACTGATATAGGTCTTATGAAATTGGAATTGCCAACTTTCTCCTCCGAATGTAAAAATATTTTGTTGATGCTGACTACATAGGAAAGAAATGATCATAATAATAAAATAAGGGAAATGAGAGCTTTCAAGGGAAGATATAGGTGTTCATTTTTTCCGCATGCTGTTCAAGATTAGAAAAATAGAGAATTATTGTGAAGGTGGTTCGATGAACCCTCTGCCTGGCACTTAAGTGTGATTTGCAGACTATCCATGTACATGTAGATGGAAATGCTAAAATGACTCTTCAGTTAAGATTCCTTCATGTACATAGGCAAACAGAAAATGTGAAGACCCAGAAGGATAGGAGGAAATGAAATGAAACATCATGGGTTGAGAGGGTCTGTCATGCTATTTTAGTGATTACAGAATAACGTCAAGTTTACAAAGAACATTGGGAATGTGAGCCCAATTATTAATATGTTGTTGCACTCCCTCTGCCCTGGATGCATGCACCGATTCGGTTGGGAAGGGTATCATAAAGTTGTTGTAGCCTCTTGTGAGGCAAGCTGTTTGGTCCTCAAGATTCTGGATACTGGCACTGGGACAGAGTTTACATCCAAGCTGGTCCCACACATTTCTGTTGGGAACAGATCTGGGGATCTTTCTCGCCACAGCATCTATCGTGCAGATAGATGATAGACAACATTGTGCCAACCGAGCGGGGTGGCGCAGTGGTTAGACACTGGACTCGCATTCGGGAGGACGACGGTTCAATCCCGCGTCCGGCCATCCTGATTTAGGTTTTCCGTGATTTCCCTAAATCACTCCAGGCAAATGCCGGGATGGTTCCTCTGAAAGGGCACGGCCGACTTCCTTCCCAATCCTTCCCTAATCTGGTGAGACCGATGACCACGCTGTCTGGTCTCCTTCCCCAAACCAACCAACCAACCACCATTGTGCCATCAGTTTCCTTAATCATTACAAACTATTGTAAGGTAACGCATATTTAGGCAAGCTAATCAGCTGCCCAGTGTTGGAACGAGGTGAGATGCACGGCTGAATGGTAGCAGACCCAGGTCTCAGGGTGCGCCAGGCAGTTCTGGCTGGGTGACGATGCGCTCAAGTCCAGGTACAAAGACTAGCATCAGAGGACTGGATGTGAGTAAATCCCAGTACAGGACAACAGACAGCACTGCGGCAGATTGTCAGACAATCTTACAGCTGTGAAACAAATACTAACAAAGAGATAGAGGGGCTGGCCAGTACTTACCTCAGCTCAGTACAGCCGATAGATACACAAAAAACAGAACCGAAAATTTATGTTCCTAGCTTTCGGAACAAATGTTCCTTCATCAGGGAGGAGAGAGGGGAAAAAAGGGAAGAAGGGAAAGTGGATTCAGTTACTCATAACCCAGGTCATGAAGCAACAGAGAAAGGAAAACAGGGAGGGTAGCAAGGATGGAGGCATGGTTGTCAGAGGGAAGCCAAAGATATTCTACTGTAAGTACTGTGCCAGCTTCAAACCAAAGAGGATGCATACAGAAGTAAAGAGGTATACAGTATAAAGATAAACACAACTATGTAGGATGAAAACATGCGTGAATGGCTAAAGAGGAAAGGAAAAGAGGAGAAGACTGAAGAGTAATTAGCCATTCACGCATCTTTTCATCCTACATAGTTGTGTTTATCTTTATACTGTATGCCTCTTTACTTCTGTATGCATCCTCTTTGGTTTGAAGCTGGCACAGTACTTACAGTAGAATATCTTTGGCTTCCCTCTGACAACCATGCCTCCATCCTTGCTACCCTCTCTGTTTTCCTTTCCCTTTTGCTTCATGACCTGGGTTATGAGTAACTGAATCCACTTTCCCTTCTTCCCTTTTTTCCCCTCTCTCCTCCCTGATGAAGGAACATATGTTCCAAAAGCTAGTAACGTAAATTTTCGGTTCTGTTTTTTGTGTATCTATCGGCTGTACTGAGCTGAGGTAAGTACTGGCCAGCCCCTCTATCTCTTTGTTAGTATTTGTTTCACATCTTTATATGAGATTTTCCATTACTCTTACAGCTGTGTAAGTTACAGATCTTTGTGATTCGACAATAACTCTTATCAAATACTAATGCAAATCTGAATACATCTGCGATCTCAGAAAAATTAGGCACATCCAATGGCACAACAATATTTCAATATCTTTAAAATTATAGAAGTTAATATTTCACAGTGAATAAACATGTACACAGTGAACGCCTGCATTAACAACTTTTAAACACGTTATGCGATTTCAACATATGATATCTCAGATGATAGCATTGCACCATAGCTATGATTACTGAAAGCTATGTATCTGTATCCGTTTTATTTATTGACTTACGATGTCTTTTTCTCTCTCTTTCATTATGCAAATGTCTGTCACAATATTGTACTCCCGACATTTATGCAGCAAATGAACACAGCATCAATACTTCACCTTTTGCCATACTTGTGTTTTTATTAATGAATTTTTTTTATTATTTTGGCAGTAATTTTATTTAAATGTTGATTGCATGTGCTATTAAAAACTGTGCTAATTTAAAATTGGTTAGTCACACATGTAAGCGGATATTACAATTGAGAAGAGAACCAAAAGAAGGAATAAATAATTGTTTAAATAATAATGACAATCCATCATTTATCGTGAGCGCACTTGTGCAAGGATACTGGCTTATTTATTTATGGACAAACTTTCATTTATATTTATTGCGAATTATCTGAGTGTGACAATGTTTATAACATTTCATTATTGTTGTATTTTTGTAATATATTAGTTTAGTCTGGGACATTGTCAGCGTGAATCACATCATGTCTGTAGAGCTTAAGGATGATGCATTTTTGGTGGGGATGGGCTTCAGCCAATGGAGAAGCAGGCAGTAGCGGAATGCTAGGGGAGTCAAGGGAGCAATTCAGGACACTTTGTGGTGAGTGCTGGGAGAAGGCAGACCTGTCTAAAGTAACATGTGTGATTCAGTCGTGTAGGTGATTGTTTTTGGGTGGTGAACGGCTGCAACAGTACTCTAACTTTTGAAGGACCTTTATATTCCCAGAGGTCTAAATGTGCTCCAGAGTAGAACTCTAACTTTTGCTGCTTGATTTATGGAACTGAGAATAGACAGAATATGAGTGACTATTCTTTATATCGTGTGTCAATTTGTGAATCATCATGTTGAACTCTGAACTATTTTGAACTGATGTGATCACAAAATGGACTCAGTTTTCGCTAATCTTTGATGACTATTTAATTTGGAGATTTACTACCATTCTCTTAATGCTCTCAATGTAACTTCACTGCATTTGATAAGGGTATTTTCTGTCTGTATTTTAACTGAATATCGTATGACCACTTCCCATTTGCGATGTCCTTTCATGACTGAACATTATTAAATGTAATTCTATGTCTTTATCAGTTACAGATGTTACAATAGAATCTTTTTTATTAAATTATTCATTTAACTTTTATTTTATATTTCTTTGTATTTTATTAACTCGCAATTCTGGCGAATGCGTAGACTATTTGACGGCAGGAACACAGCTACAGGTTATTATTTGCTGCGAATTAGCTGCAGGGCATGAAAGCAGACATGTGGCTCGACCCTATTGCTACATTGAGCTATTCTTTTTAAACAGTGCTGTACATAGCCCAAGTATGTAAAGTACAAGCAACTGCAGGTGAAGACGGAACCGGTTTGCTTATATGAGATGCTGTTTAGGAAGAGCAGCTAATCAGCAGTAACCATTACTTGCTGTCACATCATGACCTGAAGTCATAGCCAATGGCTTCACACTCCAGACACTAAGGGTAAGATCATTAGCCCTCCTAAACATTGGAAGAGTGGGACCAGTCCCCAAGTCACCACGAAACTCAATTATGGTCACCTGGGGTGGTGCAGAACTGCGCTACATTGGTGAACATAATGCTATGCTATTTAATCAGCAGTCCATCCTTCCCAGTCGTGACACCACACGAAACACATCAGTTGGTGTTTTGATGTTAATGGTATCCTATGCGTGTCAGTAATTCCACAGTCTGGCTGGTGCTAGTCTCCGACCAATGGTGCAGGATGACACAGAATGCTACAGGGGTCCATTGCTTGTTTGCGAATCTACTTGGTGTCCAAAATGGCAATGCTCTCTTGTGATGGTCAGATGTCGTCAACAAGAACCTTGACAAGTATGCCTGGTCTCATTTTTCCACACAGCCTAACACTGGGCCACTGCCGCATCTGAATGCTCCATAAATCTGGATATTGCATGATTCAACCAGTCAGCCAAATGGAGACACACAATGAGGCACCTTTAAAAAAAAAACTGTTGTGTGGTAATAATGCTGTCCCACACAATTATGCTGCATCACTGTGGCCTTTAAAGTTATCATTAAACATTGGAAGTTGTGTACTCTCCTTTTATATCCTACCAGGCCTGTAACAGCACTAAATACAAACAACACTAATGCACTCTGGTAGTCTGTTGCAGATATTGCAACACTAGTCATATACATACCTGCTATTGATGAGTACGTTTACAAAGTTACATTGATATCTGACCATGTCTTCTGTGTGCTTCATGCTTTTTGTGAAGCAGTTTATGTGGATAAGGTTCTGCGTGGTTACCTTATTGTCAGCAATATGTGTGTGTTTGTATGAAATTTAATGACATGAAATGTTGCCAGTAGTGTGCTGCATATCTGTGATTTTAAAGAAATAAAGTAATGCCAGTTTCTCATTGTCCGAGTTGGAGAACCTAGTGATCCTAGTTTTGTGTTTCAGGAAATTGCTTCTTCATTCTCAGCTTCTTGTTGGATTATAATGGAGTATCTATTGAGTAAAAAATTAGGAAGAGAATTTCACATTTCATATATTCTGCAGAACTTTGTGATAGTCACAATAAAGAACATAGATAATCATGCCACCCACACCTCTGTCTTTGATGATAGATTTAGCATAGCCATTAGTTCACCACCTGAATCACAATAGTAGTATTTCATGTGAAGTATTACCACACACACTGAGTTTATGAGAGCTAATCAAAAATTTTTAATTATCACCTCACAAAAAAAGGTCAGACAGTGGCCATTAAACTTTGTGGTAGTGTTAGTCAATCTCCACATATTCACCCTTCAATACAACTTGTTTCTCAGCAGTGGATAATGTTACAGAGACCTTGGTTGTATAAGTCTGCATTTTGTCTGTCAGGAAATGTACCGCTGCACAAATCACCAACTCAACATTCTGGAAATGCCTGCCACACAAAGATTTGTTCATCTGAGGAGAACATGGAAAGGGGGTTGGGGCTGGGGCACAAAAAACCAGCATGTGTGACTGTGCCCTGTGCACAATGGTCTGGGGCTTTGTTATAAAGCAAAAGCTCCCCCTTGAACATTCTCGTGCAGTGCTTCATCGTGAAGACTCCCAGAACGTCAGGAGGTTTCTGTAGTATGATCCTGTGCTGGTTTACCCTCTTAAAAGTGTAATCTGTTAGCACCACTCCTTGGTAGTACCAAAAAACACTCTGCATCACTTAGTCCAATGATGCATGGATCTTCACCTTTTTTTTATGTTGATGAATCCACATTTGCACTGCTTGCTTTGCTCCTTTGTTTTGGTGCCATAGTGAAACACTCAGCACTCGACCCTGGAGATCAAGTGCGTAATCATTGCATCTGAATTGGCTTGACTCAGCTGCAACATTCACACTGTTGCATCAGTTTGGTAGGCTTTTTAAATGAGTGTGAGTAGTTGTGCAACCCAGTGGGTGGCGACCTTTGTCACATTCTAAATATTGTACAAGATATCGAAAACTGATCCAGGGCCAATTTTTCACTTTTTTTCCTAATGCCTCAGCTGAGATATACGTGTCTTTGAGCAGCAGGGCCTCTGCTTCTGTTGAGATTCGTGGTTCTTCACAGAGAGATGCCATTTTGTTTTTCATCATTCATACTTGTCTGAACACACTGGAAATGTCTGCACCACCTAATCACGATATCATATGTTGGTACATTGTTGCCATACCTTTCCACCAGGATGAATTGTTGCAGTGTTGTTCCCCTTCAGATGCAGAAAATGAACTGTGCGGTATTCCACTTGATCAGAGGGCTGTGCCATTTACTGTTTGGTGGCCATTCTGTCACAATGTGTGGTGGTGGTGTTCGAATTTAGTGTTGTCACCAGCCCTTATAGGATGTATCTATATCTACATCTAAATCTCCATCTACATCGGTGTACATACTCTGCAAACCACCATACAGTGCATGGCAAAGAGTACCTTGTACCACTACTAGTAATTTCCTTTCCAGTCCCACTTGGAAATAGAGCAAGGGAGAAACAACTGTCTAAAAGCCTCCATACCAGTCCCAATTTCTCTTATTTTATTTTCATGGTCCTTATGCAAAATGTATGGTGGTGGCAGTAGAATCATTCTGCAGTCGGCCTCAAATGCTGGTTCTGTAAATTTCTGCAATAGTGAAAAAAGCATCATCTGGCCTGCAGGGATTACCATTTGAGTTCACGAATCATCTCCATAATACTTTTGTAGTGATCAAACCTAGTGGTAACAAATCTAACAGCACCCCTCTGAATTGCTTCAATGGTTTCTTTCTGATGGGAAACCCAAACACTTGAACAGTACTCAAAAATGAGCCGTACTAGTATTCTATGTGCAGTTTCATTTATGAATGAGCTACACTTTCCCAAAATTCTCCCAATAAAACAAAGTCCAGCATTCACCATCCGTATTACCAACCTGAGATGGTTAATCCATTGTGTATTGCTTTGCAGTGTTATGCCTAGATATTTAATGATGTGACTGTGTGTCAAGCTGCACCTTACTAATAATTGTTTTTCCTACTTATCTGCATTAACTTACATTTTTCTACATTTAGAGCAAGCTGTTATTTATTATACCAACTAGAAATTTTGTCCAAGTCATCTTGTATACTTCTATAGTCACTCAATGACAACACCATCCCATACACCACATACACTATGTGATCAAAAGTATCCAAATGCCCCAAAGAACTTATGTTTTTTATGTGTTTCGTGTGTTTACCACCTACTGCCAGGTGCTCCATATCAGCGAGCTCAGTAGTTATTAGACATTGTGAAAGAGCAGAATGGGGCACTCTGCATAACTCACCAACTTCCAACATGTCATGTGATTGGGTGTCACTTGTGTCATACGTCTGTACATGAGATTTCCACACTCCTAAACATCCCTAGGTCCACTGTTTCCAATGTGATAGTGAAATGGAAATGTGAAGGGACACGTACAGCGCAAAAGCTTTCAGGCCAACCTTGTCTGTTGACTGACAGAGACTGCCGACATTTGAAGAGAGTCGTAATGTGTAATAGGCAGACGTCTATCCAGAACATCACACACGAATTCCAAACTGCATCAGGATCCACTGCAAGTACTATGACAGTTAGGCAGGAGATGATAAAACTTTGATTTCATGGCTGAGCGGCTGCTCATAAGCCACACATCACACCGGTAAATGCCAAACTACACCTCGCTTGGTGTAAGTAGCATAAATATTGAGCGATTGAACTGTGGAAAAACATTGTGTGGAGTGACTAATCATGGTACAAAATGTGGCGATCCGATGGCAGGTGCCCGGTGAAAGTCATCTGCCAGCATGTGTAGTGCCAACAGTAAAATTCGGAGGTGGTGGTGTTATGGTGTGGTCGTGTTTTTCATGGTGGGGGCTTGCACCTGCTGTTCATAATGCACGGCCTTTGGCGGAGTGGTTACATGACAATAACATCCCTGTAATGGACTGGCCTGCACAGAGTCCTGACCTGAATCCTATAGAACACCTTTGAGATGTTTTTGAACGCAGACTTCGTGCCAGGCCTCACCGACCGACAACGAT
This sequence comes from Schistocerca nitens, assembly GCF_023898315.1. NCBI lineage: Eukaryota > Metazoa > Arthropoda > Insecta > Orthoptera > Acrididae > Schistocerca > Schistocerca nitens. The sequence continues at coordinate 733,953,872 of NC_064616.1, read as the reverse complement.
ACCTCTCCTCAGTGCAGCACTCCGTGAAGAATGGGCTGCCATTCCCCAAGAAACCTTCCGGCACCTGATTGAACGTATGCCTGCGAGAGTGGAAGCTGTCATCAAGGCTAAGGGTGAACTAACACCATATTGAATTCCAGCATTACCGATGGAGGGTGCCAGGAACTTGTCAGTCATTTTCAACCAGGTGTCCGGATACTTTTGATCACATGGTGTACTCATGTGAGGCAGTGTAATAAACACCTGGCAGAGTTTGAAAGGGGTCTGATTATGGATCTCCATTTGACCAGTTGGCAGAATTGTGCAGTATCCAGGTTTGTGGGACATTCGGATGTGACAGTGGCTCAGCGTTGGACTGCATGGTGATGTTAGGGCAGGCAGCTTCATCCTTAAGATTCTTTCCAACCACATCTGACCACCATATTGTGCACCAAGCTCATCGTAACCCCTTCACTTCTGTGCCTACCATCTGAGAACAGGTAGTGGACACTATAATATTCTGTTTCATCCTGCACTAGTCATTGGAGACTATCAACAGCCAGACTAGGGAATTACTGAGCCATGTGTGGGCTGCCGCCAACATGAAAACACAAACTGCTGCTTCTGGAGTGGTGCTGTAACCAGGAAGTGTGGACCACAGATGAATCATGTTACATTGTGTTCAGCAATGAACTGCAGTTCCGCACCACCCCAGATGACGATTGTCGACAAGTGTGGCATTGACCTGGGCAGAGGCCTCAGTCTTCCAATGTCTGGAAGAGAACAGCAGTGTTACTCCTGGCATCATCGTGTTTGGAACAATTGGGTATGGCCTTAGGCCACGGCTGGTAGAGGTTGAGGAACAGTAGTATGACATGGGCAACCTCACGTGTTACCTCTCATGCGACAGTATCGTGATGCCATTTTTCAACAGGACAGTGGTCATCCACAAATGGCTCGTGTGTTTATGAACTGTCTGCAAGATGTTGAGGTACTCCCACGGCCATCAAGGTCTCCAGATCTGTCGCTGATAGAACACGTATTAGCCCAGCTTGGATGTCAACTGCATCCCTGTGATAATATCAGGGATATCGAGGACCAGTTACAACAGTTCTGGCCCAGCTTGCCTTGGGAGAGGATACAGTGGCTTTGATATCCTATCCTGCTGAATTAGTGAGCGCATCCATGCCAGAGGCAGTGCAACATCATACTCATAAGTGGGTGCATACTGCCAAATTTTTTGTAAATTTGACACAAATTTGTAATTACTGAAATAACATCATCTACCCTCTCAATACATGAAGTTTCATTTCATTCCCTCCTCCCCTTGTGGGTGCTTCACTTTTTTGGTCAAGCAGTGTATCACACAGTATGCTTGGGAAGCTACAAGGGACATTTATACAGGTTTTAGGTATTCTTATTTAAATAGCAGTTCCATAGCTCACGTGAAATGAGTTGCATTACTTACTTACATCCATTTCTGTAAGTTTCAAAATTTTTGTGTTTGGAACAGTGAATAAATGTATGATAATACAAATGCAATACAAATTACAGTATTGTACAATTCATGTGGCTAACAAGACAAATCTTGTCTGTCAGTAGGTGGCTGGAGGGTAAATAAATATTAAGTCTCTAACCCTTTTAGTTTAAGAATGACACATTATTACATTAGGTGTGGTTGTTCAGTGGTGGTTGTAATGAAAATTAGACTCTGGGGAAGTTAAAACATACTTGTAGTGATTATGTGGCACCTTTCCAGTAGATCAGGTAAAAAGAGTAGGTGTCCATAAATTTGTGCTTCAAAATGATCATTGTTTCATCAATAATGAGTTTCTGCATTTCTGTTACTACACTGTATAAAGAGTTGTTTAAATTGGTCCGATGAAATAATAACTTTGGTAATGCTATCGTTCAGTTGTGTTGTATAGGAAAAAAAAAAAAACAATTATTATTTATATTTTCAGGCTGGAGAGCAAGTTGAGGAGCTAGCAGAAGAGAATAAATCTCTGATATGGTATCTTGTAAAGCAAGTTCGTCCTGGTATGGATCTGTCAAAAGTTGTCCTGCCTACTTTTATATTAGAACCACGGTCATTTCTTGACAAGCTGTCTGATTCCTACTATCATGCAGATATTCTTTCACAGTAAGTAAATTACTATGCATCTGTAAGTGCTCCTTGTCATTCTGGAATGTAAACAAACAACAGCATAATATGTTTATATGAAATGGAAGATTTATTGTGTCCATACAAACTAGACTGTAAATTTTTACTGAATCAAAGAAACATTAATGTATTTCATTCTGGTAATGAAGAACACATTTGTTCACTCTTAAGAGGACAGAAACTGTAATATTAGGTACATCACTCAATTTTATTGGTGTTTAGTGATGGTTAATTTCTTAAATGTCGCCCATGGTAGGAAACTGTGTTGACAAAATGAGATTCCTACAGCTGAAACAGGAAATGATAAATTTGTTGTATTGCTTGTTAATATTTACAGTGGAATTCATATTGCAATGGTGTAGTTTCGTTTTACCTACAGAAAACTCCACACACAGCTCTTGGTGGTGTATTTGTCTCATCTTCTGCGTTACTCATGCCTTACCAATTGGAAAACGAGTAATGTTTCTCTACTGGAGAAGCTGTACTAGAACCAGAACCACTATGCATATCTAAAGGTCTCATTAAAAGTTTTCACAGTTTCACTGTTACTGTGATATTAAATGAGAGAGAATTTTTGATTGAAAAATTAAATATATTGCTACTTCTTTTATACAAAACACTGTCTAGTCCAGTTTTAACAATCACACCATGTCACAGTCACTTGTAACAGACAGCTTATGGTGTTCAGCCAATCCTGTTACCGGAAAGGTTACAAACAGGTTTTCTTTGTTTTCGGATGCTTGCTTTATATTATCCAAATCCATCCCTTCGAACATGAAGTTCTTGGTCATGACTTGCGTAGCATGCAACACAGAATGTAGCTAATATCAAAGATCACAGTTAACACAGGAAAACTGAAACTTTTTGTGTTCGTGTTTCTCACTCGTGCAATTACTTTGCAGCACTGCACAGTCAAGTTTAACTCGTAATTCTGCAACATTACACCCACTTTTCAGAGCTCCTAATATACACATCTTACCATCGTGGCATATACAAGGATTGGAACTTTAGTAGTGGTAACTATTTATTTACAGCTTGTACAAAATAGATACGTGTTTCAAAGCTTTACTAACCTTCAAAGTAGTCACCAGCATTGTGTATAACCCATTGCCAGCGATGTGGAAGTCGTAGGATACTCTTAGCAGTGCCAGTTGTGTTGACAGTTCAAGCGGCGCGGTCTATTGCCCAACGAATTTGTAGCAGTTCTGAAGCGAATACCGTGAATTGTTTCCTTCAGTGTAGAAATCGAGTTGAACTCACGAGGGCTTAAGTCTGGGGAGTGCAGTAGGTGGTATAGCACTAAGCAGCCCCATCAGTCAAACAAATCGGTAACAGCTTGCACTGTACGTGCTTGAGTATTGTCCTGCAAAATGATGGTCAGGTCCTGCAGAAAGTGTCATCACTTCTGTGTCTATGCTTCATTTTTGGAACACAATCTATGACCAGCTTTTAGAGATAGAAGTGATGACACTTTCTGCAGGACCTGACCATCATTTTGCAGAACAATGCTGAAGCATGTACAGTGCAAGCTGTTACTCATTTGTTTGACTGATGGGACTACTAAGTGCTATACCACCTACTGCACTCCCCGGACTTAAGCCCTCACGAGTTCAATTCGATTTCTAAACTGAAGGAAATACTTCACGGCATTCGCTTCAGAACTGCTACAAATTCATCGGGCAACAGACCGCGCTGCTCGAACTGTCAACACAACTGGCACTGCTAAGAGTATCCTACGACTTCCACATCGCTGGTAACAGGTTATACACAATGCTAGTAACTACTTTGAAGGTCAGTAAAACTTTGAAAGACGTATCCATTTTGTACAAGCTGTAAATAAATAGTTGGCACTATTAAAGTTCCAACCCTCGTATATATACTCTGGCGTGCTTCTCCAAAATTTAATCACTTCAATTTTTTCCTACACCTTTCCCTGTATGGTGCACCCATGTATAACTGCAAATCCTTTCCTACCTTACAGTTGGCACTGTATTTGTGTCCCCCTACACTTTCAATTGTTTGTCTTATATTGTCATGGCACCTTATTTGTGTGATGTATGTAACACTCCACCTTCACTTAAAATACAGTCCAGGCTTCAGTTACAGGTAGATTTTTTCTTAAAAGTAGTTCCATCCAAGACTACTATTTTATACAATACCTTCCTGAGAGATAAACATTAACACACACTCTTTCTCTGAAATTATTCTGTCCTTTACATAATGAATTATGTGTTTAAATCTTTTAATTACTCTCCACAGTGAAAGTAAATTAACAGAAAATTTTCTTTAATTGATGCTCTCAAGTGGCGCAAATTGAAACTACTTGAAAAAATATGACTTCGGGGCGAGAAAATAATCAAGAACAATAGCAAAATAAGATTGTCACTGAAAGCATTTCCTACATTTCCTTAATTAATTTATAATATTTACTTGAAACCAGCTTGTAAAATATTCCAAAAATCATAATTCTAGAACAAATAACTTTTTTACAAAACTTACAACGTAATTCATTTACCATCTCTCTGTTTCCTCTCCGAACTTCATATACAATCACACACATCATAGGCCAGTAACAATGCTACTCAAAAATTTTGTAATAAAATATTTGACCTAATTCCGAAAAAGATTACATCCAGAATCATGAAATTATTTCCAGAATTCTTCATATTACTTTCTTCCATTCTTACTCTCTCACGCTTGTCAAACCATGTCAATAACAGGCTATCTATTCCATATTCCCACTGAAATTTGTAAGTCGTCATACTACTCAGTTTATTTTAATAGTTGCATCTGCCCAAACTTAATCACTTTTTATCATAACAACTCACCTCACTGTAACAAGTCAACATATTCCAACATTAAACCCTTTTTTTTAATTCACTACATTTGTTATTTGTTACCTTCCAAACCACTTGAGACTCTCTCTTTGCTCTAAATATGTATTGTATTCTCAGTAGCTAACTTCAGCATGTCAATACTCCCCAATACTTCTACATTTCTCTAGATAGGGAAGAAGATTAAAGATGATAGTTATAGTTCAGGATGAAAGAAAATGAAGATTGACAATATGAAACAAAAATTAAATAGTATTGCCAATAACTTCAGTGCCCGGTGATTGTCAGTCATCTGGCATTGCGAAGAGTGCAATGTCCTTGGAGGTCTTTATGCCCAGCTCCTATTCTTGATGTACATCTCTCTTCAAGTCAGTAATATTCCTTAATCCTAATGGCTTTCCTGGTTTGCAGCATCCCAACCTCGAGGCAATTGGATGTGGTTTCTGAATCACCATGAATGAATCCATGTACTAATCAGTAACCTTTTTCCTTTGTGATATTATTCTTTTTGATTTATCTCTTGTTTTGAATAAGACTGGGTCCCCGAGCTGAAAACTTGTTGCAGGCACCCTTGCATCGTGCCATATCTTTCTTTCTAATGCCTTTTTCTTAATATTTTCATTTGGTGTTTTCTCTTTTTGAGCTTGATTCACATCAACAGTAGCTGGAAATTCCACCGGATCAGACAACAGATTACTGGGTCTGATTATACACATTAACTCATGTGGAGCAAAATCTGTTGCCTCTTGCTTCAAATGGTTGAATACTTCTTCAAAAAATTGTGCCATGCAGTATGTTTCCTACAGCAATATGTACAACATAATCCATTAAGTTCTTACATAATTCACTCGTGCATATTACGTTGGGGAGAAAATGCTGCAATTATAATATATTCAATATTTCTGCTTTCTAAACATTTTTTAAACTTTTTGGAGACAAACTATGGACTATTGTGTGATAATATGGCTTTTGGTACATCTATTGTAACAAAGAAACCTTTCAGCAGTTTGTTCACCAGTACTTTTGCATTTGGCTTTTTAGTAGACTAAAATTTCACACATTTTGTAAATCCATCTACCAGCACAGAAACGTTTTCACATCCCCCTATAGATACAGACTTTGGCCCAAAAAGATCGACAGTGTCCAAGTCAAGTCTATTTTGTGGTTCTTCATGTTTCTTTGACCTTGTGTTATTTTACTGTTAGCTCTAACTGTATGGCGTCAGTCGCATGTTTCTACTCTTTATTTCACGCAATACTACATGTTGTTAAATGTGACCATTTCACTAAGTTTTGCTATAAATTTCCTTGCTCCATAGTGTCCATATTTTTTATATGCATAGTCAAGAAATAAACCCACATGCTGGTTTGAAAAGCAGAGAGTCCATTACTTTTGGGTTTTCTTTCTCCTTCTGAACAAAATGCCTTTGTGTATCTGATAATAATAAGCTCCTTTGGGATACACAGGATAGCCTAAATAATTTTTAACCAATTTAAGATTGTCATCCTGATTTTGCTGCCACTGTAATTCTTTGCAAATCCTTTCCAACTTACCTTCCTCACCTATTTGTATCATTGTAGCAAATTGTGCGCCCCTCCCTTACACAGCAGTTGGTTTTCATTCTGACCGTCATACTCTATGCTCCATGATAAAGTATCCACCTCCTACATTTTCAGACCCTTAATACTCTATTGTTGCAGATATAAAGCCCACTTTATTTTATTTATGTAATCGTATGGCTAGCCCCCCTCCCGTCATCAGGCAGATCGTTCGCCAGGTGCCGGTCTTTCAATTTGACGCAACTTCAGCGACCTGCAGTCGATGATGATGATGATGATGATGATGATGATGATAGCACACCACCCAGTCCCTGGACAGAGAAAATTCTCTGACTCAGCCGGGAATTGAACCCGGGCCCAGAGGATTGACAAGCCGTCACGCTGACCATTCAGCTACTGGGCACAGACAAGTCCACTTTATTAATCTTGGGTGTTAAAGTTTATATGTTTGTAAGAGTGTCAATACCCAATGATCACTGTAAACAATCACTTTGTGTTGCAATAAGCATTGCTGAAATTTCTGTAAGACAAAAATTATAGGTAATGCCTCCTGCTCTGAAATGCAATAATTTCTCTTGGACTGTTGTAAAAATCTACTAACAAAGGCTACAGTTTTGTGTATCTCTTTGTCCCCTTCTTTAGCCAATTGTTACAATTCTGCAATAGTCCCATACCCCTACGCATCTGCCGTTAAACAAAATGGCTTAGCAAAGTCACGTTGATGTAGTACTTTACTGTTACACAAAGCTTCTTTAAGCTCCTCAAATGCCTTTTGACATTCCACTGTCCATTTATGAGGTACATCTTTCTTAAATAGATTCCTTAAGCATGGAGCATTAAATAACTGTCCTGGTACAAATGTGCTGTAGAAATCAAATAAATCAAACATACCTTGTAGCTTCTTTCTATCAGTAGGAGCTATGTATTCTGTAATAGCTTCCATTTTCATTTTTCCTGGACCTGGAAGAATTCCTTTCCCACTAATGATATGTGATATGTGCTAAGAATTTAAATTCCCTTTTTCCAAATGTAGTTCATTTTAATTTCGTTTGCTATATCAATTGATTGCAATACTATCTCTAGAAACATGTAATGTTCTTCCCAAGTTAACGTGGATCAAAAAATTAGCAACATATACTGTTATTTGCCTTTGTAATTCATCACCCAAGATCTGTAAAATACCTCATACAATAGCACACACACTTATATTTAGTCCAAAAGGTACAACTTTGTACTGATAACATTAAACTCAAAAACTGCGTACTTCCTGAATTTCTTATCTAATTGTGGGTTCCAGTAGTCACATGTAGTGTCAGTTGATGTAAAGAACTTTGCTCCCTTAAATTGTTGTAACAATTCATCATTGCTTCCATGTCGATCACTTTCTGGTAAAACCAGCATATTTACTGCCCTAGTGTCTAACGTCAACTTCACAGATACATATTTTTTAATCACCACAGTTAAAGGATTATTATATACACTTAGGGCTTTCTCGAAGATCCACCACTTGAGCATATTTTGAATTAAGTCCCTAATAGCTTCTGTATGATGTTCAGCAATTGGTGTAGGTTTTTTTGCAAACTGTACATGTTCTGTAACAGTCAAATAACATTCATAGTCTCTTACCAAATCTGGCTGATTTGAGAGACCATTTTCATGTTTAAACAAAACCTCTTTTTAACTCTTTCTTTTGTGTTCATCTAATTTCTTCCACATTTTTCTCTATTTTGTTTTGTAACTATTTTGTTTTGTACCAGTAGCAATTTCTCCGTATCCACCCTCACTCATTTGACATACTCATTATATCCTTCCAATTCGTCTTTGTTCCTGCAATATCTTATAGAAATATTCTCTCCCCCCTCACTCGTCAGTTTCTTTTTCCTAGAAAATGATACAGCAATTTTTCTTCCATGTATTTCTAAAATTACACGATTTTCCTTGAAATTCAAATTGCTCTATGCATTTATTAAAAAAATCTACCACAATTAACATTTCATTGCTCAAGCTCAGGATTATACAACTAGGTACCATTTATGTTAGTAGGTGACATCACTTGATACTGAACAGGATCCCTTACCTTTCAAGTGGCAATAATTATTTGAATACCCATCATAAGCATTATTGGTGTAATTGTTCATTATCCACTAACACATCTAACCACTTGTGGCTAACCGCACAAAGATCATTGCCACTATCAGTTAAACAGTGCACTTCTTCACCTTGTACCCTCAGATTAATTATTGGCTGCCCTGCCTCTTCCCCCACTATTACTGACTTCATTTTCTTTCAAAAAATTGTGTAAAATTTCCTGTCTGTCAGAACATTCCTCGTATGTAGAGATTATTTGCAGGATTGCTCTCACTGTTCACCCCTTTGTCATTTGCCAATCTGTCCACTTGTGATATATTGAAACACTTGTCCCAATCCACCTCCTCTCTTTTCACAGTAATCAGTCTTTGAGTAACACCTCATACACATCGTCTTCATCCTCCTCCACTTTTCCATTAATTTACTGACCCCCATTGTGGTCATATGCCTGAACATCTTCAGTTATTACATGTAAGTGTACTTCAGCTGCTTCCAGTATTTCAAATACCCTTTCCTCACCTAGTTCCTACAATCCTTCATTATCTGTGTCCTTGTATTCTTCCTAACAAGATTCCTCATCCATTTCAATGTGAACACTTTTCCATTTATCAGATGCTTCATCATTTACACTTAAACCTTTGACCAATTCATCTGTGCTGCGGTGTTTCCTTCATCCAATCTTATTCAAAAATTCCTCCAAGCCACCATTAAACACGTATATTTTGACTTCATTAAACTCAGTTGTACCCCTCTTGTCAGTCAGTACTTTGAAATTCTGGTACTTGTTGTTGTTGTTGTTGTTGTTGTTGTTGTTCTAACACACAAAGGGCACTGCTAGCGGGTTCAAATTACCATTACATATTCTGCAAATGCTACCCACTTCACAAACAGAATGTAGTTGCCCATACTCAGTGATTCTGCCTCATTTCCTACTTATACCCTCACCTGTTGTCTATATCTCAAATCATTGTCATCACAAATTGGAGAACACAATATATGCACATGTCATTGCTCTCTGTTAATTGATCTGTTTGTCATAACATGGCACCACCTGTCTGCTCCTCTCCTATTATCATTATGGAACATGCTCATTCTGTTTACATTTACATTTTGATGGTTTTCCACATTTCCCTGGGGCTTATAATTTTAGTTTGCTAGCTCCTCTTCCTGAATTAACTTTTCTGGCCTTTCCAAGTCATTTATATAGTTGCTAATGTCATCTGGGAGCAACAATTATTTTGTTATGCTAATTGATGGGCACCTGCCCATGTAAACCCATGATTGTCTGTTCTGGCCTTTAACTTAATGGTGAAATATGATAAATTAGTAAAGGCAAATCTTTTTACTCTTTCCTTTTAAACTTTTCACCTTCCCAGAAACTGTTCTGTAATTCCATCTGTTTCTGTTTACCCCAATATTCTTCGAAAAATGTTTCCTTAAAGTTGTTGTAACATATATCCTGCCCCCAGTAACTGTCACTCCCCATGTTCTAGCATCGCCTAAGAATTTTGATATAACAAGAGCAATATTTTGTCAATCAGTCCACAAACTAGTCAAAAATTTTCAAAATTATTCCAAAATTCTTTTGGATGCACATTTCCTGATGAATCAAAACATAAAAATTGGCTATTTGTAATACAAGCAATTTCACATAATTCCATCACTATCTTACAACCATCACTTGGAATATCAATTCTGATGTTATGCTCTACTTTAGACAGTCTGTTGTTGTGTTCATGAAATTTAGTTTGTATATTCCAACCTGGTTATCTATCTGATCTACATTAGTTTCTATCACTTTGACATGACCAGCTACAGCATTCACATATCTCAAACAGTTTGCACTCTCAGCATAAATTTTACTGTCCAAAGCTTTATGATAATTTTCACAAACAAGTTCTACAGTGGCAACTTCCTGCACAGTTTGATGTACATCCTCTTTAACCTACTGCAGTCTTTGTTTGCTTCCAATAGTGATCTTTTTAACACTCTCAGTTAATTGACTTTTAACATTTTTGGAGGACTGCCTACATTTATTCTCAACTCAAGAAATTCGTTTGTCAACCTTAGCATTAAAAAAGCAGATCTTGCTTCCACATTTTCTCAATCAGCTGCCTGGCATTCCAATTTTACATTAATTTCAGATATAAACTTCTTAAACTCATCAGCCAAACTGTTAATACTGCTAGACTGTTGGTCAGTCTTCTTATCAAAATCATCAGTCTGTTGTTTAAACTCACTAGACTGTTGTTGCTCCATATTTTTATCAGTGAAATTTTTATTCACAGTTGTTCACAACTACAAAATTGTTTTCCATAGTGCCCACCATTGCAACCAACATCTCCTGCACACTTTCCAATTCAGTTTCTTCAGATATTGCTTCATGTTCTCTCTCCTTCTCACAGGCATCAAGCCAAGTTTGGTCTCTTCTTGTACAAATTCCTGTTCATTTACATTAGCCTGACTAACATAAGCAGAATCAGAATAATTAAAATCGTGCAACTGACTATTGTCAAGAGCATTATCACTAAAATCGTCAAAAGGATGACTGTCAAAGTTTAAACTATCTCGCTTTTTACATTTGTCAAGACATTTTGTTCCAGTTCCACATCCACAAATGGAGAGCACTGAGGCACATCATAAGCTGAAACATCATTATTTACTGAATAACCTATTTGGCTTTGCTCGTGAGTGCTTGTTCCACTAGCAATCACTTTAATCTGAACTTCATCTCCTTCTCTATCAATTACAGAACTGTCACTCTTTTCCATCATTGCAAGTCTTTTAATGCAATAACAAAGATACACATAACTTATCTCCAGTTGTCTGCTGTGGTCTGATCTCCAACTTCAGCTATGTAAGTTTGAGGGCCGCCAACCATTCTGTAAGTTGCTAGTGCTGCTCTGCTCCTCTGGGTGCTAGCTGCAACACTTGCCACCGCCTTGTACAATTATACAATGTGCCTTCCATCATGTGGATGTTTGCCATCCACTTCTCATCTTAAATATCCAGTTCTCATGGTATCAATCTCCAGTTTCACTTTCCCTTGTACTGCATTGCACTGTCACTAACTCACTGTCCTCTTTCAGAATTATTCTTGATCATGGTTTCACTTTATACAAACAATGTGCGGTGGCACAATTTTGTTTTGCATACAGAAAACTGTCCAATTATCTTCATAAGGTATCTTCTTCTTGTCTTCTTCAGCACTTAAGACTTGCTGTTAGAAAACAAATAATGTTTTTACTACTGGAGAAGCTGTAGTAGAACCAGTATCACTACACATACATAATGATGACAGTAAATTTTTTTCCAGTGTAGGATTACTGTGATACTAAATGAGAGACTGGTAAGTGTGCAACAGGATGTGCTACCTAATATGTTCCAAAATGCCATGTGTAAGAACCTCAGGTTCCATTGGTGATAGAAAGGTAGGGCCAAATGTTTTGGATAGCCCTTATGCTAGGGGCCACTTTCATTCTGGAAACATCCCCCAGGCTGTGGCTAAGCCATGTCTCCACAATATCCTTTCTTCCAGCTGTGCTGGTTCTGCAAGGTTCGCAGGAGAGCTTCTGTGAAGTTTGGAAGGTAGGAGAGGAGGTAGTGGCAAAGTTAAAGCTGTGAGGGTGGGTTGTGAGTCGTGTTTGGGTAACTCAGTTGGTAGAGCACTTGCCCCTGAAAGGCAATGTTCCTAAGTTCAAGTCTCAGTCCAGCACACAGTTTTAATCAACCAGGAAGTTTCATATCAGCACACACTCTGCTGCAGAATGAAAATTTCATTCTACTCCTCTCTTTACCTAACTGAGTTATCTGAATATGTTACTTGTTTTCCCAGTACCATAAACTGGTGAATTGCGCTTTCAAAAATTTCCCTGGTACATATTACTCATTCAGACACAGTTCTTACACTAATATATATTCTCCATTAACAGACACAATAATATTCATTTATCATATTCCTTTGCATCCACACCTTCATTCACACTAATAACAGAGTGGCAATTCATCTGGAAAACCTAGAATTCTCAGGGAATTACATTTTTACCTGGAAAAATCAGAGAAATCTTACAGAATTCTGTGTTTCTAATCTAGCATTAGAATTTAATTTTATTGAGCTTTATAAACTACAAATTTCAAAATACTTCATATTTTAAAGTGTGGTAATTGTAGACTATTATTCCATATAAATTACTGATGCTGAACCTCCCTCCCCCATTCTCTCCACTGTTCATTTATCAGGAGATACCTGGAATTCTCAGCTGTGTTTTTCTTTTTATGTCTGTGTAGCCACCCTGAATAATTGCACATGTTAAATCAGCAATAAATAATAAAAGACAGAATATTCAGAGAAGAGCAAATTTTGTTTACAAAATACTTTGCTTGGACTGTTTAGTATTTCATTATCTGTATGATAGGGACATTGTTCCACCACATGCATTACTACTTACTGCTAGCTGGAGTGCAAGAGCACATTAGTTACGCTTGCACATGAGTGGCTAGTTGCTGTCGTTAACTGCTATAGGCACACTGTAAAGGTGCTGCGTCGCAATGTGTGTGGGAAGATTTTTCTCAAGTTCATCTTGATTAAACAGAAATTGATTTCCAGGCAAATCATGCAGTAAAGAGGTGCTGATTGTACTGGGGAATTTTAAGTTTTTTAAAGAGAGACATCTGAAATAAATGTTCGTTGAAAATATTATTGTAAAGTGGATTGGTAGTTCAGATGTCCTTTAGTTGCAGAGTAGTAGTTACAGATTAGTGTTGAAGTCTTAGTAGGTACATCTCCATTTTGGTAACAAATGACACTGTTACAGGATCTTCTCATATTAGAGGGAAAGGGTTGCCTAACATTCACAGTGTGTTCTGATAAGGAATTCTTATCTTTATATCTTTAGTGTCTTGTAATGTAGAATCATGTTTGGTAAAATAAATGTTAATTCTGGTGTGATGGCTCAGCCATCTACCAGGAAATGTTTACATTTACAAAACAACAACATTATGGAAAGGATAGATTTCACCTCACTATATAAGGGAGCTGTTGAGTCACAGACAAGCACAATGGAAAAAAAAATCCTTTAAATGTGATTCCTAATACTGCATTGAGTGACCTTATCCTGTCTGCACCATGTCTCTACATGCTCCCATAGCCTGCACTAGCAACTTCCCCACCCTTGTCATGCTATCCTTTCTCCTCCCTGCGTGACACCACTTGCTTATCCTTGCCTAGATTGCTGTTCACATGAGATGCAGTCACAGTCTGTTGTCAACACCTGGATACAGCAGACATATGAGATTTGAATGTGTACAATTTCCTGCTTCTGAAAAAGGACTTTGTACAAAATCTGAAATATTTCTAACATTCTGTTTCATTGTGCCTACCTGTGACTCACTGCCTCCTGTATGTAGTGACGCAATCTGTGGTTTCCATATTGTTCTTATTTTATGCTGGACTTTCCATTGTTATATTTACAAAATATTGGGCACATAAAATAGACAAAAGAGTACATAAGCCTGTTACATACATAATTACACTGTAATAGTTCTTATAGATATCAAAGGAATTGCAAATAGTTCTTAAAGTAGCCAAGCTAATTTTCTACTGTCTGTCCACAGTTCTAAATTTTGCTTTTAACCTGCTATGCAACAGGTGCTAACTCTTGCAAAGCTTCACAATATTGGAGCCACTATTCTTGCATATGCTCATTGCTAAAATGAAATATGTTAGCATCTATTTTAGATGTGACATGACCACCTGCTTATCCATTTTTTTTTTCCAAATATCGTTTGATGTTTGTCTTTGTTCCTTTTTGTACTTAGGTGACCATTTTTGCAAAAACTGCTCATGTTCCCTCATTTTGTTTTCTGTATGCTCAGAGAAGTTATAAAGTGCTTATAGATGCAAAAGAGCAGCTTACTATTAAGTAGATGGTGTTTAAGGACTTAGTCTTGAATCAGTATTTGTCATGTCAAAACTACAGTCAAGTCCAGATCTAAAGGCGGGGTCATCAGTGAAGTACAACACTTCGATTGAAAGCACATTTATTATGCACAGGCAGAACAGAAATGAACTCTTGGAGGGAGTGTGCAGCTATACAAACATTTAATATTCCAGAATGCTGGTATTTATACAGACATTGAATATTCCTGAATATACAAACAAAAGATATTTCAAGAAATCCAGAAATTATAAATACTAACTAACAAATAAACAAATAATTCCTGGTGGTCGGGTTAGAACTGGTGACATTGAACACATTAAACAGCAATGCTAACCACTACACCACATTGTGTATGCTGTAGGCTGTGGAATTGCTCCATCTCCTGAAGAAACAGTGACCCGCTGTTGCCGAAGTTCTCACTGGTGTCAACTACAGCATACTGGATCTAGGTATGCCAGTGGGCCTTTGTATGGTGGTTTTGGCAGATACTCTCATTCTGGTCACATTGTTACATCCTTTCACCATGATGAGCATCAAAGGTATCCCCTCCCGTCAGAGCTTCGTGATCATAGAGTGGGTCTTCAGTTTCCTCGAACCCCCCCCCCCCCATCTTCAATCTGAGTCTCCTGGACTGTAATAGGGCTCCATACAGAGGACCTGGGTGATGTCTCGGTGCTTCTTTCTTCTTGGTGAAGGGTCATGATCATAGATTTCGCATTCGATGTCCAACAAAGGATATGATAGTCCTAAGTAGTGCTTTAGTAACTTTTGTCATAGTCCTACTTTCTCCACGGGTATAAAAATTCAAACCAAGTCCCATGGGCTGTATCTCAGAGGTTAGTGCATGAGATTGTAGTGCTCTCAGTTGTTGTCGTGGTCCTCCTCCTCCCATGCATCCAAGCTGTCTTGCTTCTTTTGTCGTGGTGATGAGGTGTTTCACATAGTCATCGTGAGTATAGTCTAGTTGGGACGGGAACAGTGTATACATTGTTGTTTTGGCCTCACAACTGAGGAGCAGGATGGCGGTGTGAAGCTTGCAGTGTCTTGCTTCACTGTATTGTATGAAAATGTTATGACAAGTGGTATTGTATCCCCCATCTCTCTGTTCAACATTATCTACATCTACACGATTACCCTGCAATTCACAACTAAGTGCCTGACAAAGGGTTCATCAGACTATTTTCACACTATTTCTCTTCTGTTTCACTCTTGAACAGTGCACAAGAAAAACACACACTTAAGTCTTTCTGTGCAAGCTCTGATTTATTTTTATTATGATGGTCATTCCTTCATATATAGGTGGATGTCAACAAAATATTTTTGCATTAGCTGGAGAAAGCTGGTGATTGAAGTTTTGTGAAAAGATCTTGCTGCAACAAAAACCACCTTTGTTTTAATGACTGCCACCCCATCTCACTTACATATCCATTGCACTCTCTCCCTTTATTCATGATAATATAAAATGAGCTGCCCTTCTTTGAACATTTTTTATGTCTCTCCTTGATTCTATCTGGCAAGGATCCCACACAGCAATACTCAAGCAGAGGGCAGAGAAGTGTAGTGGATTTGTTGCAACATCTAAGTGTAATTTTTGGTTCACCTTCCCCACAACATTATGTATGTGATCATTCCAGTTTAAGTTGTTTGTAATCCCTAGGCATGTAGTTGAATTGTTATCCCCAGGCATGTAGTTGAATTGACAGCCTTTAGGTGTGTGTGATTCATTTTGTAACCAAAATTTAATGACTACCTTTCCGTACTCATGTAAATGACATCACACATTTCTCTATTTACAGTCAATTTCCACTTTTTGCACCATATAGATATCATGTTTAAATAATTTTGCAATTAGTGTTGATCTTCTGATGATTTTACTAGACAGTAAATGGCAGCAGCATCTGCAATCAATCTAAGATGGCAGCAGTGATGGTCTCTGAAATCATTTTTATAGATTAGGAACAGCAGAGGGCATATAACACTTCCTTGGTGAACACCAGGTATCACTTCTGTTTTACTAGATGACTTTCTGTCAGTTATTAAGAACAGTGACCTATCTGACAGGAAATCAAGAATCCAATCAGCTAAGATGATAGTCCATAGGCACGCAATTTGATTATAACCAGCTTGTGAGGATGTCAAAAGCCACCTGGAAATCTAGAAAAATGGAATCAATTTTAGATCCCTTGTTGACAGTGCTCATTACTTCATGAGAATAAAGAGCTAGATGTGTCGCACAAGAATTATGTTTTCTGAATCTGTGTTGACTACATGTCAATACATCATTTTCCTGGAGGCAATTCATAATGTTCAAACGTAGTATATGTTCGAAAATCATACTGCAAACTGATGTCAGTGGTATGGGTCTGTAATTTAGCAGTTTTTTCCTATTTAGTTTCTTGATTTTTTGGTGTGACATGTCCAATGTTCCAGTCCTCAGGTTCAGATCTTTAATTGTGTGAGCATTTTTATGTATGAGTGCAAAGTATGGAACTATTATATCTGAATACTCTGAAAGGAATTTGGTTGGTATACAGTCTGGACCAGACATCTTACCTTTATTAAGTGATTTAAGCTACTTCTTTACTCAGAGGATATTGATGTCTAAGCTACTCATCTTGGCAGTTGTTCTTGATTTGAATCCTGGAATGTTTACTGTTTCTTTGGTGAAGGAATTTTGGAAAACTGTGTTTCGCAACTCTGCTTTACAGCACTCTCATCTGTAACATTAGCATTGATATTGTGCAGTCATGGATTGACTATGTCTTTGCCACTGGTGTACTTTACTTATGACCGGAACCTTTCTGGACTTTTCTTCCAGATTTCGAGACAGATTTTGTGCTCAAATCTGTGCTCAGTATCAAGCTTCTGTAAAACTCCAGCAATCTTTGGGATTTTGCTATCTTTTAAATTTGGCATGCTTTTTCATTTCCTCTGCAATAGTGTTCTGACTTGTTTTGTGTACCATGGGGCATCAGTTGGGTCTCTTACCAATTTATTTGCTATAAATTAGTCAATTGCTGTTGATACTATTTCTTTGAATCTAAACTACATCTGGTCTCTGCTTCCATAGTTAATTCAGGAGGAATGGAGACTGTCTCTTAGGAAGGCACCAGGAAAATTTTATCTGCTGTGTTAAATAGATATATTGTGTTTTTATTTTTAAATTGGTGGGTCTTAATGTTGTGGTATTCAGTCTCCCTAAAATAACTTTTTGGTCATTAGTCCCTATTTACTCAGCTAATTTGTTGATAAGAGGTCAAGTTTTCACAACCATTTACACTTTTACTGGGCACTTGAACTAACCGCTCAAAATAATTTTCAGAGAAAGCATTTCGTACAACTTTGGATGATGATCTACACTTACCACTGGCTTTGAACATATATTTTCACCAACATATTGAGGGCAGATTACCAAGTGAGATAGCACAGTGGTTAGCACACCAGACTTGCATTCAGGAGGACGACAGTTGAAACTCTTATCCTGCATCCAGATTTAGGTTTTCTGTGATATCCCTAAATCACTTCAAGCAAATGTTAGGATGGTTCCTTTGAAAGGAAACGGCCAGTTTCATTCCCCACCCTTCACACAATCTGAACTTGTGCTCTGTCACTAATGATGTCAATATTGATGGGACGTTAAACCCAATCTTCCTTCCTTTGAGGGTAGAGTGAAGTATATAACTGTTTGAGTTGACTACCTAATTGAGGTGATTCTCACGTTTTCTTTGAACCTTTCTACAAATGTATCATCTGAGTCAGGGGGCAGCAAAAGGAACTAATTATTAATTTATTCCAGATCTCAAGCATAAACAACTTCTACCCATACAAACTCACATAACATATCTACTTAAATTTTGCTGTGAGATAAAATACTACTAACAGCAACAAATTCGCCATCACCAACTGTATTTAACCTACCCTTTCTCCGAACTGTTAGGTCTTCATAAGGATTCCGACTGAACGTACATCCAGCGTTAGCCAGCTTTCATTGCGTATTATCATTTGAGCTTCAGAGCTTTCTATTCATGCATGGAGATTGGATTTTTTTCCCAGCAGTGTTCATCAAGAACATATCTGCCAGTGTCTTATTAAGGCATTATGTGAGGCCATTCGACTGAGGATGGTAGGGAGTTGTTGTCCTGTGAGTGATGTTGCAACATGAAATTACCTTTGATACTAATCTTGACTGTAAAAATCTTCGATGATGAGAGATCATTACAAAGGGTGCTTCACCATTCAGCACAGTTTAGTGGAAGCATAGTGGGCAAGGTAATCATTCCAGACCATGTCCATCGGTTAGAGTTTGTTGACTGTGGGAACCTCCCCAAGAGGTCAAATGGTGCTGTTGCAGGTGGGATTGATAAATAATGCTGTATTGACCAGGTTGAACTCAATAAGGTCATGTTTTCTTTGATGATGTGCCTTCTTATGTAAATTTTGCTTGTGTAGGGTTCACTTATTTTTGGCACTGTAGTAAGGAGACTTGCAAAATAGAGATGTGGAATGATCTGAAATTCCCAAATTTATAATTTGTAAGACAGTTGTGCATAAAGGTTGCTGTGTGCTGCGTTTTCCTAGAGTAGTACTCTAAATTTTGACTGAATGTGTATTTTTTAAATTAAACTAATAAATTTTGCTGTTTCACAGGATTTATTTTATTTTGTTATTTCACACGTCTAGTTCCGTAGAACCAAATTGAGGAACAAAACTCCATGGTCATAGACTGTTTCAGTACTTGAAATGACAACAGAAAAGTAATAACAGATAAAATAAAATAGTTTATGAATCCTAAAAAGAGTCCAGCTATAGGTTTATGTAAATGCAATCAGTAGTATAACACAGGAATTATCTTAATTTTTCACGAAACTCCTCGACAGAATAGGAATGACCCATAAGGAAACTCTTCAGTTCAGAGATTAAAGTGCATGGATTAGTGGTAAGATTTTGGAATTCTTGTAGTAGCTTATTGAAGATGGATGCAGCAGAATACTGCACACCTTTCTGCACAAGAGTCAAAAAAGTGAAATCCAAATGCAGATTAGATTTCTGCTTAGTATTAACTGAATGAAAGCTGCTAATTCTTGGAAATAAACTGATATTACTATAAAAAAATGACAGTAAAGGCTGATGATACTAGACTGTTGCATGGAGGGTGATGAGTTCAAAGCTCACCTGAACTGTAAAATTTTAATTTGCATGTTCAGTAAGAGTACATTCTAGAAGTATCCATAAATGTCAAGAATCATTGTACTGCAATGTTCTGTAACTGTATATATACCATGTGTGTTCTGGCTGGAGGCAGTTAGCTTTAAAACAGTGAAAAAGTCAAGACCCAAATGAAGTTACGTTCCTACAATGCTGCATGAGGAACCTGTTTGCGCACCAAGGAAGACTGACGTCTGGAGGACGTGCCGAGTAAAACTGTGAGGGACGGGAAAAACCCACCGTGGTACAACAACGAAGTTAGGAAACTACTGCGAAAGCAAAGAGAGCTTCACTCCAAGTTTAAACGCAGCCAAAACCTCTCAGACAAACAGAAGCTAAGCAATGTCAAAGTTAGCGTAAGGAGGGCTATGCGAGAAGCGTTCAGTGAATTCGAAAGTAAAATTCTATGTACCGACTTGACAGAAAATCCTAGGAAGTTCTGGTCTTACGTTAAATCAGTAAGTGGCTCGAAACAGCATATCCAGACACTCCGGGATGATGATGGCATTGAAACAGAGGATGACACGTGTAAAGCTGAAATACTAAACACCTTTTTCCAAAGCTGTTTCACAGAGGAAGACCGCACTGCAGTTCCTTCTCTAAATCCTCGCACAAACGAAAAAATGGCTGACATCGAAATAAGTGTCCAAGGAATAGAAAAGCAACTGGAATCACTCAACAGAGGAAAGTCCACTGGACCTGACGGGATACCAATTCGATTCTACACAGAGTACGCGAAAGAACTTGCCCCCCTTCTAACAGCCGTGTACCGCAAGTCTCTAGAGGAACGGAGGGTTCCAAATGATTGGAAAAGAGCACAAGTAGTCCCAGTCTTCAAGAAGGGTCGTCGAGCAGATGCGCAAAACTATAGAGCTATATCTCTGACATCGATCTGTTGTAGAATTTTAGAACATGTTTTTTGCTCGAGTATCATGTCGTTTTTGGAAACCCAGAATCTACTATGTAGGAATCAACATGGATTCCGGAAACAGCGATCGTGTGAGACCCAACTCGCGTTATTTGTTCATGAGACCCAGAAAATATTAGATACAGGCTCCCAGGTAGATGCTATTTTTCTTGACTTCCGGAAGGTGTTCGATACAGTTCCGCACTGTCGCCTGATAAACAAAGTAAGAGCCTACGGAATATCAGACCAGCTGTGTGGCTGGATTGAAGAGTTTTTAGCAAACAGAACACAGCATGTTGTTATCAATGGAGAGACGTCTACAGATGTTAAAGTAACCTCTGGCGTGCCACAGGGGAGTGTTATGGGACCATTGCTTTTCACAATATACACTCCTGGAAATGGAAAAAAGAACACATTGACACCGGTGTGTCAGATCACACGCACGGCACAGCGGACACACCAGGAACCGCGGTGTTGGCCGTCGAATGGCGCTAGCTGCGCAGCATTTGTGCACCGCCGCCGTCAGTGTCAGCCAGTTTGCCGTGGCATACGGAGCTCCATCGCAGTCTTTAACACTGGTAGCATGCCGCGACAGCGTGGACGTGAATCGTATGTGCAGTTGACGGACTTTGAGCGAGGGCGTATAGTGGGCATGCGGGAGGCCGGGTGGACGTACCGCCGAATTGCTCAACACGTGGGGCATGAGGTCTCCACAGTACATCGATGTTGCCGCCAGTGGTCGGCGGAAGGTGCACGTGCCCGTCGACCTGGGACCGGACCGCAGCGACGCACGGATGCACGCCAAGACCGTAGGATCCTACGCAGTGCCGTAGGGGACCGCACCGCCACTTCCCAGCAAATTAGGGACACTGTTGCTCCTGGGGTATCGGCGAGGACCATTTGCAACCGTCTCCATGAAGCTGGGCTACGGTCCCGCACACCGTTAGGCCGTCTTCCGCTCACGCCCCAACATCGTGCAGCCCGCCTCCAGTGGTGTCGTGACAGGCGTGAATGGAGGGACGAATGGAGACGTGTCGTCTTCAGCGATGAGAGTCGCTTCTGCCTTGGTGCCAATGATGGTCGTATGTGTGTTTGGCGCCGTGCAGGTGAGCGCCATAATCAGGACTGCATACGACCGAGGCACACGGGGCCAACACCCGGCATCATGGTGTGGGGAGCGAACTCCTACACTGGCCGTACACCACTGGTGATCGTCGAGGGGACACTGAATAGTGCACGGTACATCCAAACCGTCATCGAACCCATCGTTCTACCATTCCTAGACCGGCAAGGGAACTTGCTGTTCCAACAGGACAATGCACGTCCGCATGTATCCCGTGCCACCCAACGTGCTCTAGAAGGTGTAAGTCAACTACCCTGGCCAGCAAGATCTCCGGATCTGTCCCCCATTGAGCATGTTTGGGACTGGATGAAGCGTTGTCTCACGCGGTCTGCACGTCCAGCACAAACGCTGGTCCAACTGAGGCGCCAGGTGGAAATGGCATGGCAAGCCGTTCCACAGGACTACATCCAGCATCTCTACGATCGTCTCCATGGGAGAATAGCAGCCCGCATTGCTGCGAAAGGTGGATATACACTGTACTAGTGCCGACATTGTGCATGCTCTGTTGCCTGTGTCTATGTGCCTGTGGTTCTGTCAGTGTGATCATGTGATGTATCTGACCCCAGGAATGTGTCAGTAAAGTTTCCCCTTCCTGGGACAATGAATTCACGGTGTTCTTATTTCAATTTCCAGGAGTGTATATAAATGACCTAGTAGATAGTGTCGGAAGTTCCATGCGGCTTTTCGCGGATGATGCTGTAGTATACAGAGAAGTTGCAGCATTAGAAAACTGTAGCGAAATGCAGGAAGATCTGCAGCGGATAGGCACTTGGTGCAGGGAGTGGCAACTGTCCCTTAACATAGACAAATGTAATGTATTGCGAATACATGGAAAGAAGGATCCTTTATTGTATGATTATATGATAGCGGAACAAACACTGGTAGCAGTTACTTCTGTAAAATATCTGGGAGTATGCGTGCGGAACGATTTGAAGTGGAATGATCATATAAAATTAATTGTTGGTAAGGCGGGTATCAGGTTGAGATTCATTGGGAGAGTGCTTAGAAAATGTAGTCCATCAACAAAGGAGGTGGCTTACAAAACACTCGTTCGACCTATACTTGAGTATTGCTCATCAGTGTGGGATCCGTACCAGATCGGGTTGACGGAGGAGATAGAGAAGATCCAAAGAAGAGCGGCGCGTTTCATCACAGGGTTATTTGGTAACCGTGACAGCGTTACGGAGATGTTTAATAAACTCAAGTGGCAGACTCTGCAAGAGAGGCGCTCTGCATCGCGGTGTAGCTTGCTCGCCAGGTTTCGAGAGGGTGCGTTTCTGGATGAGGTATCGAATATATTGCTTCCCCCTACTTATACCTCCCGAGGAGATCACGAATGTAAAATTAGAGAGATTAGAGCGCGCACGGAGGCTTTCAGGCAGTCGTTCTTCCCGCGAACCATACGCGACTGGAACAGGAAAGGGAGGTAATGACAGTGGCACGTAAAGTGCCCTCCGCCACACACCGTTGGGTGGCTTGCAGAGTATAAATGTAGATGTAGATGTAGATGTAGATGTAGATAACCAACCAGTATGTTTCCACTGTGGATGACCAGGACATAGGGTGCGCTATTGTCGAGAAGGCCGCGGATATTTGATGATGCCAACGCCAGAAGACAGCAGACCGATCTTAACTGATATCAACTCTGGGCCGACGAAGATGAACAAGAAGGTGTGGGTGCAGGACGACGTAGGTCACCATTGCCGCAAGCTAGCTGCTGGAGAGGATGCTCCCCAACATGCAGATCAAGGTCTCCATCGCCCTTTAGAAGCTCCAGCCGATCACCTAGCCGCCGCAACCTGGAAAACTAAAGGGTGCAGCCTTCTTTGGAGGTGAGGCTGCTGAAGATAAAAATTCTCCACAGTTGATCACTTCAAAAATGATATGAAACTACGTTGATATCCTCATGGATGGCTGACCAGTCCAAGCTCTTGTGGACTCTGGAGCATCTTATTCAGTCATTTCGGAGAAGTACCGTCGCCAGTTGCAGAAAACCGTATTCATCGACAACAAAACATCTCTGCTGAAGGTGACTAATGGGAAATGTGTAAAACCTACAGGAAGGTGTGCCATTCGTCTGGGTATAAGTGGCCATATGCAGCCCGTAGAATTCATCATCTTACAAGAGTGTAGTCATGACATCATTCTCGGATGGGACTTTTTGAAAGCTTCTCAGGCAATTATAGATTGTGGTCGCTGTGGTGACTATGTGTGCTGGATGAAGTGATCATTCCTGCAGTCAGCGCTAGAAAGGTAACTGTCGTGTATCATGCATGCCATGCATTAAACCATGGATCTTGTAGTGGAATGTAAGAGAAGCATACCACTGAAGAATAACTTGGTCATCCCAGATTCTGTCTTCTCATTTAAGAATGGATTCAGTGAATTGTGGATAGTTAACTGTCACTGAGAACAACAGATCCTTCCAAGACGCATGTGCGTAGCAAATGCTGGATCATTAATTGCCCAACAGCTGAGCATCATAGAAACCTCTCATGCCAAGTCTGTGGGCGAAATTGATGCTACCACTAAGAGACAAGATCTTCTAGCTCGATTATTACCAGATCTCACTAAGGAACAACAGAAGACGCTACTTGCCATTCTTCAAGAGTTCTCTGAATGCTTCAATCCACAGGTGAAGAGCAAATTAGAAAAATCAACGGTGAATCACTGGATTAGCTCTAGAGACCATCAACCAATAAGCCAGAGAATATACCGTGTGTCAGCAATAGAATGTCAAATAATTCGCAATGAGTTAGAGAAAATCAAGAAGAATGACATCATTCAGCCTTCACAGAGCCTATGGTTGTCACAAGTGGTTCTCGTCAGGAAGAAGGATGGCAGTTGGCGCTTTTGTGTTGATTACAGGAAGCTTAGTAAGATAACTAAAAAGGACATTTACCCCCCTCCACAAATTGATGATACACTAGATTGTCTGAATGGGGCTAAGTTTTTCTCAACCGTGGACATGTACTCAGGATAGTGGCAAATCGAAGTAGATGAGGGTGATCGTGAGAAAACTGCATTCATCACCCCTGAGGGCCTGTATAAGGTTAAGGTAATTCCGTTTGGTTTGTGTAATGCACCAGCAACTTTTGAACGGATGATGGATAAGCTTCTAAGTCACCTGAAGTGGACGATGTGTCTTTGTTATTTAGATGACATTGTAGTGTTTTCAGAGACATTTGATGAACATGTAAAAGACTGAGGGCTGTTCTTAAGTGTCTCCAACAAGGCGGACTGAAACAAAAGAAATCAAAATACTTGGACACTTTGTGTCAAACGAAGACCCAGAAAAGGGGAGATCTATAATGGAATTTCCTACAATGGAATTGCTTTGATGTCTTCCTTTAATCCACCCTCGTGAAGATCCAAAACACTTCAGCAGTAGTCAAGAAAGGGTTGCCATAGTGTCTTACATGCAGTCTCTTTTACAGATAAACCACACTTACCTAAAACTCTCCCAGTAAACTGAAGCTGAGTATTCACCTTCCATCTACAGTCCTTACATGCTTGTTTCATTCCGTATCTCTTTGCAGCATTATGCCGACATATTTAATTGACCTGACTGTGTCAATTAGCGCACTACTAATGCTGTATTCAAACTTTATGGTATTGTTTTTCCTACTCATCTCCATTAACTTATATTTTTCTACATTTAGAGGTAACTGCCATTCAGTGCTCCAGACATGAGACATTGGAGCTTTCACAACAGGTAAAGTGGAACTCGCATCTCATTTTTAGTCTGATGAGGATCCCAGACACTCGAACAATACTCAAGAATGGGTTGCACTAGCATTCTATATGCAGTTTCCTTTATGGATGAACTACACTTTCCCAAAATTCCCCCAATAAAATGAAGATAAGCATTTCCATTCCCTACTACCAACCTGACATGCTCATTCCATTTCGTATCACTGTGCAATGTTACACCTAGATGTTTAATTGATGTGACTGTGTCAAGCAGCGCACTTCTAATGCTGTGTTCAAATGTTACACGATTGTTTTCCTCCTACTCGTTCACATTAACTTTCATTTCTCTATATTTAGAGCAAGCAGCCATTCATCAAACCAACTAGAAATTCTAAGTCGCCTTGTATCCTCCTACAGTCACTCAATGAAGACACCAACCCGTACACCACAGTGTCATCAGAAAACAGCTGTAAATTGCTGTTCACCCCATCACTCGAGTTACATTACAGCATTTCTTGTAATTGTTAACAGTATCATGCTGCCATGGTAAAAAGACTAGGTTGCGTCAGACTTTTGCACAAGACTGTTATGTATTTCCATTTAATTTAATTTATAGTGGTGTGGCATGCACTGCCTCAGGTGTTCGTAGTCTTATTCAGGATTTGGCCGTGATTTTCTGATGAAAGCACCACAGCTGTTAGAAGTCCCCAGTAGAAATATCGAGTAGTGCTCCCTCTATAGCCATCCATAATTACAAAAATGTTGTCAGTGCAGGATTTTGTGCATGACTGACCTCTTGATTATGTGCTATAAATGTTTGTTGGGATTCATGTCCGGTGATCTGTGTGGCTAGATCATTTGCTCAAATTGTCCAGAATGTTCTTCAAACCAGTCACAAACAATTTTGGCCCAGTGACATGGCGCAGTGTCGTCCATAAAAATTCCACCATTGTTTGGGAATATGGAGTCCCTGAATGGCTGCAAATGATATCAAAGTAGCCGAACGTATCCATTTCCAGTCAGTGATAATGCTTGCACAGTATCTTGTTGACAACTTTTGTCCATGACTTTGTGGGGTCTGTGCCACACTCAAACCATACAATCAGCTGTTACGAACTGAAATCAAAACTCATCGGACCAGGCCATGCTTGTGCAAGTGTCTAGGGTCCAACCGATATGGTCACAAGCTCAGGAGAGCACAGCAAGCGATGTGGTGCCTTAGCAAGGGCACTTGCATCAGTCATCTGCTGCCATAGCCCATTAATGCCAAATTTGCCACACTGTCCCAATGGATATGTTCATTGTATGTCCTATGTTGATTTCTGTGGCTATCTCACACAGTGTTGCTTGTCTGTTAGCACTGACAATTCTGTACAAATGCCACTGCTCTCTGTCATTGAGTGAAAGCCATCAGCCATTGCATTGTCTGTTGTGGGAGGTAACGCCTGAAATTTGTTATTTTTGGCACACTCTTGACACTGTGGGTTGCGGAATATTGAATTCCATATTATATCCGAAATGGAATGTCCCTTGTGTCTAGCTCCACCTATAATTCTGTGTTCAAAGCCTGTTAATTCCCATCATGCAACCATGATAGTGTCGGAAACCTTTTCATACAAATCACCTGAGTACAAATAAGAGTTCCACTAATGCACTGCTCTTTCATACCTTGTCTATGCGATACTACTGCCATCACTATCTAATGACTTGTCACCTCAGTGTAACATACAATTTTTTTTTAATGAGTGTGCATGTTATTTTCAAGTTGATATCTTGTAATGTGAAGTGAATTGTGTTCTCTCTCTCTCAAAGTATATAAAATAATTACCATTAGTTCTTAACTGTTGGAATAATTTACTGCAGTCCTTACAGTGCTGCACTCAAGAAACTATGCAAGTCTGTTAGAGCTCTGAGTGATCCATAACTTCTACTTTCCAATAGGCCTTCGTCATGTTGCAGACCCCTGACTGTCAACATCTTACTGCTTTGGCCGACTCCCATGTTCATTGAACAGAATGATACTAATAGTGTCGTGGTTTTCAGCAACACTCATGGCTCACCCCTCCTATTCTATTAGGGAGTTCCTGGAAAAAAATAAGCAAATTCCTTTGTTGTGTTGTTGTTTATGCTAGTATATACTTGGCAGCATGTTGTCTGTATATGATTCATGGAAATTGTATCTGTTGTTAACTTTTCTGAAGTTAATTTCATGTAGTGACTCATTCCATGACCATGTAGATTTGCTC
Source organism: Schistocerca nitens (assembly GCF_023898315.1). NCBI lineage: Eukaryota > Metazoa > Arthropoda > Insecta > Orthoptera > Acrididae > Schistocerca > Schistocerca nitens. The sequence goes on along the minus strand of NC_064616.1, from coordinate 733,926,135 downwards.
ATCTGTTTGGTTCTATGGAGTTCTAATGTGTAAAGTAAATGGAAAAACAAGAGAGTTGATAGGGTTTGGCCCCTGCAGTGTGTCATTATCAAGTACTGCACTCCTGATGAACTTTGAGGAAAGACTGCTTCTGATTTTCAGTTTCAAACAAGTTGCTTCAATCTTCCCAAACAACTTGAATGGGAGGCACAGAATGCAGACCCATCAAAAGTTCTATGTGATGTCACCTGTTGTATCTGATTTCAGGATGGCTATAGCTTTCACTTATTTACAAGTCTTAGTGATATTGCCTACTTACATTCTATATTAGTCCCTAGTGCTCGTTTTAAAAGTCACTCAATTTTGATGTCATGGAGTATGTGAAAACCTTAGTTATCATCAGAGCAATACAGGGTGCGGTTCTTTTGTAGTACAAGCTGAATGTTGTAATCAGGTGTGGTGTGTGATTTGCAGTTACTGACAAATCCAAGTAGGTAGTACAACTTGGGCGGTACTAATGGTAGCTAAATTAGGCAATAAGGCCGGTATTACACTAACAGATTTCTTTGTCCAGTATCTTTGTCAAAGAAATTTGATGGTGTAATAGGGAACTTTGTCAAATGACATCAAATGTTTGATCAAATATAGGGCCTCGCTGTAGATTTGATCAAAGAAGTCACTTGTCTTCTGTTAACTGCAATGTGACATGTTACCACGTTGAGCACTAGCATCGCTGCAGCGTTCTGTCATCAGTAGTGTTTTTATAAACATTGCCGGTAAATACAATTGCTATGTACTGACAACTACAAAATTAATAGAGATGTATGAAGCTGATGAGGCATTTAACAACATGAGGCATGCTGAATACAAAAATAGATTAAGAAGTTTGGAGACCTGACCTAACTTAACCTAACTCTCTCATGTAGCAAGGAATCGGAATGTTACAGTGAGCCTGTCTTCTGCAGATATAGCAGTTCTTAAGTGAGTGTTGTGCTTTGTGATATGAGGACATATAGACATGCGTGGTCATCCATTCTTAAGTAATTGATGTACGATTTGATGCCCTCCACTATAAGCTCACTTAACAAGTTTTGTTGAATGCTTTTATCGTGTCGTCATAATACCCACAGCTTCACCCAGGTACGTTTTCTTGCTGCAGTTAATAAGTTGTCGTTGTCAGCCATCTTGAACTTTGACGAAAAATATGATGACAGTGTAATTCCCCTTTTTAGCGTCACATCAAAGGTCTTTTTCAAATATATTTGATGAATATTGATCACATCTTTGATCAAATCTTTGACAAAGAAATTTGATAGTGTAATATCGGCCTAAGGCCCTGCTGTAGATACTGTTAGATTTTCTTGCGCATTTTAATTAAAGTTTTATAAATGCATTAAGTCGGGTTTTTACGGATACATTGCCCCAGGTACTACTACTGTGATAGTCTTTTGAACAGTCAACTAATTCTATAGACGGTTTGATTTGTTTTAATTCCTTAGCAGTGGAATGCTTTGATAACTTAAGATTTGTCTCTTAGAATTTTACTCGTAGCACATTTATTGGCAGAATAATTGTTAATTTGTAAATTTTTAAAAGCAGAACTGTTGGTAGCTGCCCCTTCCTTTCTCCTCCTGCCTCCTTCCTCCCCACTCCCCCTACCCCTCCTCCCCCTCCTCCTCCACCTCCACCTCCTCTTTCTCCATCCTCTCCCTCTCCCTCGTGTGTGCATATGATCAATGTCTCTCATCAATAAGCATCATTAGTAACTGCTGCAATTTATTCAGGGCAGTACTGGAGGATGATGCCTTTACCAGAATGAAGGGTGTTGTAAAATGGTACCTGTCGGGTCTTTATAAAAAACCAAAAGGCTTAAAGAAACCTTACAATCCAATCCTTGGTGAAACATTCCGCTGTTACTGGGAGCATCCAAATTCATCTCGGACTTTTTATATTGCTGAACAGGTATTTCCACTATAATTTTGTCTATTTGGTATGTATCTCATTAAGATGTGTTATTTTACTTTCTAAAAGCAAATAAATGTAATGTGTTAAGTATTTCATTGACTTATGCAGTAGTGTTCTGCTGTTTTGTATGATCTGTTTGAAACACTCTTTTATTATTGATGATATGTATAGCAATATGGTATGTTTCTTTTAATTTATTGTGGATTTGGTGAAAGCTTTGAGTCTTGTACATCCTCAATGCCTGATCTGATTTCGTACTCCCATTTTCATTTTAGGGAGGTACGATTAACATAACACACTCAAGCAGAGTTAAAGTACTTGTATATGAACAGTATTGTGTAATATACAGTTGCTTTCAGTGAATTACATCCCCGAAACTAACAGGGTGAACCTGAAGTATTTCTGCAGGGAACAGGAGTTTTCCAAGAGAGAAGCTTTCAAATTATACATGAAAAACTGTGGTATAACTTTGAAGTCCAGTGATTACCTGTTGAATATGTCTGTTGAAGGCTGTTGTGTCATTTTGAGGATGTAACTTAAGGATGTGCTCACAACATAAAACTAACGATGGTGTTCTAATTACAGTCTTCAGCTTTTGTAAGAAGTTTTTGGGTTTGTGCCTTCCATTAGAGCTTCTTATATAACATATTCGATATCCAGTAAACCTCCCCCCCCCCACCCCCCTTTACGCATTTCATTGGATTGCCTCAAAAAAGTGTAAGATACAGGAATGCATAGGAAACACTAAAAGTGAAAATGAATGGATTACTCTTACTGTCATTTTCTTTATATTGTTCAAAATCTGAAATAATTGTTTTAGTTTCTTTCTAACAGCAATTAGCTCTACTTGTCTCTCCACAGAATATGAGGCATAAAACACGTTATCGTCACCTGATGCACTAGCAATGTACTGTCTCAAAATGTTAATAACTTCCATAGCTTCTCTACTGCTTGGCATAACTGGTTCTTGTTCATCTGCTTCGTGATCCTCTTCACTAGTAACCTCTCTCTTCCCTTCTTCAAAATGTTTGCTAATGGTGCTCTCTGCTGTTGGCACCTGTGAAATGATGACTGAAACATCAACTCTAGCATACTCTTAAAATGTAAACAATATGCCTATCACAGAAAAATCTGTAGCTTCGGGCAAATCTTCTTCCAGTGATTCTGGTGTGTCTTCTGTGAACTTAAATCCTGCATTCATGAAACAGATAGAAACAGTTTCGGCTACATAATGCGTGGCATCCAAAAGTGATATGGTCATAGATTTGGGGTCCATGCCATTATCGTGCATAAATATAGTCTTCTGGACAACCACTTTTCAATATTTTCATTTAAATGAATGGATGATTAACAGATCTAATGATTGAAGCTCACTCATACAAATAGGAGGCAGTAACACTGACTTCATATTTCTGAGCCTCAGATTGTCAGGATGTGCTGGATATCTGTCAAATAGCAGCATTATTTTCCTATTTTTTGCCCCCGTCTTAGCGTCCAGTGCATGCGTGGTGGATGTGAAAATGGAACCAGTTACCCATGAACTGCATTTGGAGTCATAATGAGTGGGCAGAGTCCTCACATTTTTTTGATAAACCTTGCCTTTTTAAATGTACCAGTTACCAAAGAAGATAAGTTTTTAGACCCATCAGCATAGACCTCTGCTTACTCAGTTTCTCACTGTGGCATTTCTCACTTTTACAACATACGATCTTAGTTGGTAACATGTTATAATAAAAAAAAAAAAAAGGACCAGTTTCATTAATGTTAAAATTGTTTTTTGGATGATAATCTTTAAAGATATTTTGCAGTTCTTTTTTACATTGGCCCACAGTTCCACTATAAACATTTACATTTTTACCACACCATTGGTTGTATACATTATGATGAGTTTTAAATCAATCGATCCTACAATTCGATGCTGTGATGTTGCTGATCCCCATTTTTGCAGCAAATTCAAGTGCCCTTTCTCTGAGTACGTTGCTATCAAGTAGAATTCCCAACACTCTTGCTAACAAACCACTCTGCAACAAGTTTATCCGAAAGATCATATGCTGATGCCTGAATGTATTTATGCTTTTTTCCCATGGAACCAGACTCTCACACATTGATTTCATTGTTGGGGCAGTTTCTCTCTGTCACATCCAGGGTGCAAACAGAATGTCCTAGGTCCTTCGCTAATTGAACTTGCGATCCAACATGCGAATCTATGTGTTGTAGAATTGCACACACCCCCCCCCCCCTTTTTTTCCCCAACAGAAATAATTTTCCTATCTTTTATAATCATTTCAGTCATGGGCACTGTTTAAAGTTACAATAGAATGTAACTTTTACACTACTGTTTGTTTGCTTTTTATTACCAGTACAGTACTATTTCCTGGGGTGGTTAGAACTATAGCTCCCTTGTTGCGTTCAAAGAAGCAGTCACTGTATGGAAAAGGTAGAATATAAATTTTACTGGCTGCTCTTAGTGAAGTTTAATCTAATGGCACTTTTTGTTTCAGAATTCTTAATTATATGTGGAGTAAAAATTTATTATTTAGCAACTAAAAGACTAGGAAAGCATAGTTCTTTTCATTATTGCAACTTAAATGATCCGACAGTAATGACCCTAATAGCAATGTTCATTCTGCTCTTTGTGCTGTTACAACAGGATTAATTGAATTTCACAATCATTTATACAAATAAACCCTGCTTTTGAAGACTGGTCCCTGTAATGGACTTTCACGAATCATCGTTACTTCCGCATAAAATATGCTAATCCGTACTAGACGCACAGTCTTAGGTTGGTACAACCTGATGTTACACATAAACATTCCTCCTCGAGATGCTCTGTAACAAGACAACAATTTCTGCCCTTTTTCTCACCCAAGGCATCCCTAAGTAGAGTGACCTCCCTGTTGGCAACAAGCTGTACATTTCATGCCTATTGTTCTCTGTTTACAAAGGCTGCCAACTTTAGTGTTTTAAACAACATTGTGTTAAAAGTTTTGTTTACTGTAATTTCATAATGCTTATCAATAATAGGTCTCACATTAGAACACGAATGTCTTTAAATGTGTTTTCATGAAAGACTTTTGCTTCCATGTTTTATTTACACCACTGGATATGATCGGAACGAAGAAGGAAATGCATGTTTGTGTGTTTCAGCACTCAGCCATTGCCTTTGTTTTAATCACAAAGGCAGAGACTGAGTGCTGAAACACACAAATGCATGCATGTGTTTCCGTCTTCATTCTGACCATGTCCAATGGTGTAAATAAAACAGAGAAGCAAGTCTTTTGTGAGACATTTTATTCATAATCACTTTAACATAATGGTAAATAAAGCTTACAACACAGTATTGGTTAAAACGCTAAAGCGGGCAGTATTTATAAATAGAGAACAATAGGCACAAAATCTACAGCTTACTGCTGACATGGAGGCCACTCAGTTCAGTCATATCCTGGGAGAGAAAGAGGTCACAAATTTTCCTTGTGTTATGGAGCATCTTGAGAAGGAATGCTTACATCTGACATTATGTCGTACCAGCCTAAGACTGCATGACTAATATGGATCAGTGTTTTTCATGCATAAGTAACGATGATTCGTGAAGCCCATTATAGAGACAACTGTCTTCAAAAGTAGTGTTTATCTGTATAAATGACTGTGATATTAAATTAAAGATGTTGTATTACAATGCAGTGAGCAGAAGGAAGGTTGCTACTAGAGTCACTGTTGTCAGATCATGATTATCATTAAGGCAGTGACTCAGCATACTTTTCCATCCTTCCAGCCACTGTGAACATATAACACAGGTGGCCATGGCCCAGTGCACCAACAATGAAAATCTTGCTTACTGCACTAATGCTAGATTACCTTATAAGTAACTTTGCATATAGGCTGCATTTTCTGCTTTGTTCCAAGGCTGACTGTGAGCAGGAATATGATGCACTCTTTCGAGAACTCTGTATGAAAATAACACAGAATCATTAATGATAGGAAAGAATTGTATTGAGAGAATATGACTTGTGTATGGACCAACAAAAAAGAACATAAAAAGTGTGAAAATGTAAACTGCAGGAATGTAAAAATGGGTTTTGCTGTGTATGGTGTCTTCTGCTATACTAATTGTTCTACCATAGTAAGAGAATTGACTGTCTGTGCAAGCTGAATTGTAATGAACTGGGTGCACTTCCTTTGTTAAAATTGAAGGTCAGCTTATAAGTAGTGATCCAAGAGTTGATTCTCTCCATGTCATGATTTGATATATTGTTTGATTGCTTTTTTTTTTTTAAATCTGTAAGACATGTACTTGCATCACACGATAAAAGATGGCTTAAGAATCATATGCTACAGTTAAGTCCAGTAGTTAGTGTATATTAGGGAAAAGAACATAATACTGAAAGCAATGGAATGCTGTATCATTAATTTCATAATTTCTTAATTTCCACTGATGGAAATGCTAGGTGTTACATCTTGAAGCTCCAGGCTGTGAGGATATTCTTCACATAACAAAAACTGAATGATTCAACTTTTATTTGATTTGGAACTGATATCCTTCATCTGTGTGGGGTGTGACACCCCACCCCCACCCCCTCCCCTTCCCCCTCCAACCAGTGCCATGGGCATGGATACACTCATGTATTCATTGTGACATGTAAGCAAACAGCCTTTGAATGTCATCTTGACAAATTTTTCACCATGACAGAAACACAGGCTGGTTAAGGACCTGAATATTTCTCAATTTATGATATGAACTGCAGTTCTGTTTTACATTATCCTGCTGGAATATGCCATATGGTTCCTGATCATAAGTGATATTAAACGTCCTTACAAAAATTACCAAATCACTCCTGTTATCCTGTTCAATAGCTCCCTACACCACAATTCCAGGAGTGTCAGAGGTACAGGACTCGAGAATAATTCCTTCCCTTGACCTTTAGTCAAGTTGTGCAGTCTGACTACCATAAGCACAAGCAAGACTCATTGTGAAACACCCAGAATGCAACTAATGTCCCAGATGAGTCGGAGAGTGTGCAAGTCTCTCTTGTCTGTTAGTTTATTAAAAACATTGTCCTAAAAGGTCAAAAGATCCTAGAAACATTTCTCTCATAACTGTATGTGAAACATCTGCCAAGTATTCCTCAGTAAACAAATTTGCCTTATCACCATACTTCGTGGAAACCATACATGCCATGGATAAGTGTTTAGTAAATGACTATGAGCCTGTGGAGACTGAAACATACCTCACAGCGTTAATTTGTAATTTACTGAAATAAAGACAAATACTTTTTGACACAGGTTAATATTTAAGATGGAACAACATTTCATGTACTTGTTGAAATAAATTGGCAAAGTATTCAAATTTGTATCTGAGTAATTGCACAGTGCCATGAAGGGTGTTTGAGACATGCTGTATGGTGACTAGTAGCACATGAGACAATTCTAAATATAATATTTGCTGTTGTTTATATACATCATGGTGACTACTTTTCTTTGCAGAAAAATATGTGGTGATTTCTCATGTGGAACTGTTAAAATACATATTGCCCTTTGGATAGAAGAATGCTAAATAGAACTTCCTCTATCTGACTCCCCAGATGTCACATAGCCCCACAAAGATAGTCAGTAACATGGAGGACAAAAAGTTAGATCTTATACTGAATACGAAGTAGTCAAAGACAGAATAAAACAATTCTATTTGCATTCAAAATAGATGAAAACATTTTTTACATGCTGTGAAAATTTATTAGACAAGTTGTTTTGTATTCTTAGATATGTCTGTTCTTGCCCACTTACATTTGTTCTGTATCAACTTTGAATATTCATCAGTGTAATGGTTTTTCTTTCATGTTACAGATTTCACATCATCCTCCAGTGTCAGCATTTTATGTAACCAATCGGAGAGATGGATTCTGCATCAGTGCCTCAATTTTAGCAAAATCAAAATTCTATGGTAAGAACTAAATATATGGGTGGTGAACATATTTTAACTGTTTTTTTTTTTTTTTCAGTCATGCTTCTGGATTTTGATGCAGAGATTTGGCTGCATGTGCTTAGATAGTAAGTGTACGTTTATCACAATAGTCACTGTAATCTCCAACCCCATTACTTAATTGCTGCTTGAGCTGCAACCACAAAACCCTGCATATACTTGACAGCAAATACTGTGTGCTGTTGTTTCACTTGCAGAAAGCCCATCAAAAACTAGAAAGGAAAGGAAAGGAAAGGAAATAGAGAAAAAGTGTTGATAGCTGGCATAGCTGAGTAACATAATTTTCAAGTAACTTCCAAATACTATTATTAAATCGTAGTGAGTATTTCATAGCTATCCGTACTGTGAATTTTCTTGCCCGTATGTCAATCTTTGCTGCTAACTATGTGCGTAAGTAGACATCTTGGATATTTGGGAATCCAGCTGGATGTTTGCGTCATTCTCGCTCCATATTTCAACAGCGTGCCTCGCTGTCTTCTTCAGGTGCTACCTGAGACTGGTCCTTGGGTCGATCGAGTCCAGTATTTATGCCTGGGAGGAGCTGGGCGTTCCCTAATCGGTCTGCGCCGAGTCGAGTGTTCCATCCGTGGTCCGCGCCCGACAGACTCGGCTTCAACAGACCCCTCCAGTCGCGGATGTTCCGACTGCCGTCGGCGTCCGTTTTGGCCGTCCTCAACGGTTTTGGTTGTCATCTGAGGTGTGTCAGACCCGATCTGAGATGTTGGGTACTCTATCTCATGACTGTTACTATGATTTCCACTTCTGTTTCGTGCTGGGCGCACCCTAATCGGTCCGCGCCGCGTCGTGTGTTCCGTCTGAGGCCCGCGCGCGCCAGATGCGGCTACATTGTCCCTCTCTGATTGCCGGTGTTCCCTCCACCGTCTGTGCCCGGCCTGGCCGTCTTCTGAAGTCGAGTTCATAATCTGGGGTGTGTCAGATCTGGTCTCTAATGTCCAACACCTTGTCTCACGGCTGTTCTCTCGGTCTCCACTTCTATTTCTTGTAGAATTCCAGAGCGTCCTACGTTGAGTTTTCACAAGCTCAAGCACTGGATTCCAGGCAGTGCTGATTTGGTATCCCGAGTCACGGTTGATTAGATTGTCTGTGACCTTAATCTCAATGGCTACTTTAATGACACTGTCCCAAAATCTTGAGGTCTGTGTCACAATCTTGGTGTCATTGTAATCCATTAAATGACCAAGTTCCAGACAATGCTCTGCTATGGCTGATTTAGTTGCCTGCCTGAGTCTGGTATGTCTCTGGTGTTCTTTACACCTGATGTCCACAGTTCTGGTGGTTTGGCCAATGTATGACATCCCACACTCGCATGGTATGTTGTAAATACCTGGCTTGCGTAGCCCCAGGTCATCTTTTACATTCCCCAGCATAGCCCCAATTTTGGTGGGTGGGCAAAATATGCTCTTGATGTCATATTTCTGGAGAATCCTGCTGATCTTGGCAGAGATAGGACCGGCGTATGGCAGGTATGCCATCTTCTTTGCCTCTTCTGGTTCTTCTTCTGGATCCTTTGGCTGGTTGGCAGGTTGAAGTGCCTTCTGGATATCTCTAGAGGAGTATCCACTCCTGCTGAACACTGAGTGTAATTGTTCTATTTCTGTGGCCAGACTATCAGGATCTGACAGAGTTTGTGCTCTGTGGACCAGTGTTTTGAGCACTCCATTCTTCTGTGCCAGATGGTGGCAACTGCTGGCTTGTAGGTACAAGTCAGTGTGTGTAGGTCTGCGGTACACACTGTGTCCAAATGTGCAATCTGCCTTTCTCTTCACCAGAACATCCAAGAACGGAAGTAATCCATCCTTCTCCATTTCCATTGTGAACTGAATGTTCGGATGGCAAGAGTTCAGATGTAGCAGGAACTCATCTAACTTCTCTCTACCATGGGGCCAGACGACAAAGGTATCATCCACATACCTAAAAAAGCACTTGGGTTGATATATGGCTGAAGAGAGTACCTCCTCTTCAAACCTTTCCATAAATAGGTTGGCCACCACTGGTGATAGAGGGCTGCCCATCGGCACCCCTTCTGTTTGTTCATAAAATTGACCCCCATATACGAAGTATGTCGAAGTCAGTACGTGCCTGAATAGGTCAAGGAGAGCCCCATCGAACTTCTCCCCAATAAGCTCAAGTGATTCCTTCAATGGTACCTGTGTGAAGAGAGAGACCACATCAAAACTAACCATGATGTCTGTGTCTGTGATGTGTTGCTCGCCCAGTCATTGCAGGAGATCCTCTGAGTTCTGGATGTGATGTGCACATTTACCCACATGTGGTGTCAACATCATCTTCAGGTATTTCACAGTAGGGTAAGTTGCTGCACCAATATTGCTGACAATAGGTCGCAGTGGAACCCCATCCTTGTGAACCTTGGGGAGTCCATAAAGTCTATGTGGTGCTGGCACTTTGGAATGCAGCTTCTTGAGGACTTGTTAAGGCAGTCCTGTCTTTTTGTCCACTTTCTCTGTATGGTCGCTTGCTATTGACCTGTATGTAGGATCCTCCAGAAGTTGTTGCACCTTTCAGTCGTATTCTATTTTCTTTAGGATAGCTGTGGAGTTCCCCTTGTCTGCGGGCAACACCACAATGCTGTCATCCTCCCGGAGTCGCCTCAGTGCCACCCTTTCATCACCTGAAATGTTGGATTTGGGTGGCTTGGTCTTGGTGAGCGCGTTGCAGGTCTCTCTTCGGATCTCTTCGGCCACACTAGAAGGTAGCGTGTTGGCCACTTGCTCAACTGCACTGATGAAGGCTGTGACAGGCACGTTTCTAGGGGTCCCTGCAAAATTGAGGCCCTTGCTAAGTACTTTTAAGGTGGTCTCATCGAGCTGCTTGTCACTTAGATTGTACACCGTGCGTGTGTCCCCAGTCTGTTGCACCTTGTTGTTGAGGCGCTCAAACTTGGCTAGTTGGCGTGCCATTGACTTCTTGCTGGTGCATTCTGCTAGAGACCAGGAGGCACCGTCAACCTGGTCCCAGTCTTGAGTGGTCAAGGAAGCTGCTATAGTTAGGTGAAGATACAGCAACTCCCTGGACGTAACATGTTGACACCACATATGGGTAAATGTGCACATCACATCCAGAACTCAGAGGATCTCCTGCAATGACTGGGCCAGCAACACATCAGACACAGACATCATGGTTAGTTTCGATGTGGTGTCTCTCTTCACACGGGTACCAATGAAGGAGTCTCTTGAGCTTATTGGGGAGAAGTTCGATGGGGCTCTCCTTGACCTATTCAGGCATGTACTGACTTCGACATACTTCCTATATGGGGGTCAATTTTACGAACAAACAGAAGGGGTGCCGATGGGCGGCCCTCTATCACCAGTGGTGGCCAACCTATTTATGGAAAGGTTTGAAGAGGAGGTACTCTCTTCAGCCATATATCAACCCAAGTGCTTTTTTAGGTATGTGGATGATACCTTTGTCGTCTGGCCCCATGGTAGAGAGAAGTTAGATGAGTTCCTGCTACATCTGAACTCTTGCCATCCGAACATTCAGTTCACAATGGAAATGGAGAAGGATGGATTACTTCCGTTCTTGGATGTTCTGGTGAAGAGAAAGGCAGATTGCACATTTGGACACAGTGTGTACCGCAGACCTACACACACTGACTTGTACCTACAAGCCAGCAGTTGCCACCATCTGGCACAGAAGATTGGAGTGCTCAAAACACTGGTCCACAGAGTGCAAACTCTGTCAGATCCTGATAGTCTGGCCACAGAAATAGAACACTTACACTCAGTGTTCAGCAGGAGTGGGTACTCCTCTAGAGATATCCAGAAGGCACTTCAACCTGCCAACCAGCCAAAGGATCCAGAAGAAGAACCAGAAGAGGCAAAGAAGATGGCATACCTGCCATACGCCGGTCCTATCTCTGCCAAGATCAGCAGGATTCTCCAGAAATATGACATCAAGAGCATAATTTGCCCACCCACCAAAATTGGGGCTATGCTGGGGAATGTAAAAGATGACCTGGGGCTACGCAAGCCAGGTATTTACAACATACCATGCGAGTGTGGGATGTCATACATTGGCCAAACCACCAGAACTGTGGACATCAGGTGTAAAGAACACCAGAGACATACCAGACTCAGGCAGGCAACTAAATCAGCCATAGCAGAGCATTGTCTGGAACTTGGTCATTTAATGGATTACAATGACACCAAGATTGTGACACAGACCTCAAGATTTTGGGACAGTGTCATTAAAGTAGCCATTGAGATTAAGGTCACAGACAATCTAATCAACCGTGACTCGGGATACCAAATCAGCACTGCCTGGAATCCAGTGCTTGAGCTTGTGAAAACTCAACGTAGGACGCTCTGGAATTCTACAAGAAATAGAAGTGGAGACCGAGAGAACAGCCGTGAGACAAGGTGTTGGACATTAGAGACCAGATCTGACACACCCCAGATCATGAACTCGACTTCAGAAGACGGCCAGGCCGGGCACAGACGGTGGAGGGAACACCGGCGGACCGATTAGGGAGCGCCCAGCACGAAACAGAAGTGGAAATCATAGTAACAGTCATGAGATAGAGTACCTAACATCTCAGATCGGATCTGACACACCTCAGATGACAACCACAACCGTTGAGGACGGCCAAAACGGGCGCCGACGGCAGTCGGAACATCCGCGACTGGAGGGGTCCGTTGAAGCCGAGTCTGACGGACGCGGACAACAGATGGAACATTCGACTCGGCGTGGACCGATTAGGGAACGCCCGGCTCCTCCAAGGCATAAATACTGGACTCAATCGACCCAAGGACCAGTCTCAGGTAGCACCTGAAGAAGACAGCGAGGCACGCTGTTGAAATATCGTGCGAGAACGACGCGAACATCCGGCTGGATTCCCGAATATCCAAGATGTCAACAGATCGCTGAGAAAGCATGAAGAATTACATGTGAGTAAGTAGTAATCACTTCCTTGTCCTGTTTAGTGAACAAAAATATTCTCCTTTGTTTCATAAATTTTCTTTGTAAGAAAAGAGGCACTAATACTGCAATGGTCTTGTGGTTAATAAAATCTTCTTAGTCTTCATGACATGTGAAGTTGTTAAAATCCCATGAGCTTCAGCCGAGTATTTCTGAGTCATTGCCAAGTTGTAACTGACTTCCATGTCATTAATGACCTAATCATTGTGTAGTCATGCTGCAACAGTGACGTCACTAGTGCTCAGCCCATTTCAAAATATGACAATATTTTCATCCCATATTCCCACACCCATTTCAATCTTGCCAGGGTTGAATCTAAGTTGCTGACTGCCATCTTTATTGAGGGTGTTTCCTGAGATTGAAATTATAATCTTCTCCAGTTGCTATTCTGTCCAAGAATTCATCCAGTCTTGTAATGACAGATATGATGCTTTTTGCAATTTAGTGTCATTTTTTTAAAGTGTCTTCTGTCACAGCTGAATTCAGAGGATGGCATAGGCATAAACACGTCTGTGTTCTATCTCGCATTGCTCCACAGTGCACAGTGTGCACTGTTTGTCTGGTGTAATAGTAATTTTACCTATGCTGGGCATTATGGTTGTTTTCCATTCACCCTTCCAATTATCTTTGAAGCCTTTCGCTGTATTGATAATTAATTTTTGGGGTATTTTTATGCTTTCTCATAGATTATTTCACTTTTTGCATCTCCCTTTACACCATAATAATAATAATAGGAGTTCTGGCAATAATAAATAATTGCCATCCATTATGTATTTTTGGTGTATCTTCCATTTAGAACTGAGAATTTCATTGATACAAGTACAGTTTCTGGTTTCTTAGTTTTCCACTTTCAGTTCATTATGAGTATTACTGCTGCTGATAAATGGAAGTAATTCACATATTTTACCCATTGTGTTATTTCAGTTGACAGAGAGAGAGAGAGAGAGAGAACAAATCCCAATTACATCTCTGGTTTAGCCCCTCCATCCTGCCCAAAACAGAACTGATGTATTTGTGTTTCACTTTGAAGAGAGCAATGTTTGAAGCTTTCAACAATTACTGTAGAAGGCTATTATTAAAACGTGTTTGACAAAACACAAAGAAATTCAGGTTATATGTGAAGATTGTTGCTGTTGGTGGTATCAAAGTTAGTGTCCAGACACTCGTAAGTGAGACAGGGATGAAACTGAGGGCAGCAAAATAACAGTAGAACTGCTGAACTCGGGTTTTCAAGTGTTCGTTCACAAATGAAAACCCAGGAGTATTGCTTGTATCTAACTCTTGCACCACTACAAAATTTGTTATAGGTATCAGTGCCAGTGGTGTTGAGAAACAGCTGAAATCACTAAAATTGACCAAAGCTCCAGTGCCAAAATGGGGTACCTATCAGATTCTCTACCAGATTTGTGGCTGAGATATCCTCTCTCTCTTAACTATAATCTACTATACATCCCTCAAAAAACTGTTCCCAGTATTTGGGAGAAAGTGCTGGCCACACTCATGTACAAGAAGGGTAGAAGAAGTGATCCACAAAACTTTCCTCTATTATCCTTGACATCTGTTTGTAATAGAATCTAAGAACATAGTCTTACCTCAAATATAATGAGGTATCTCGAACAGAATGACCTCCTCCATGCCAACCAGCATGGAATCTGAAGATAGTGATTGTGTGAAACCCAAGCCATTTCAGAGCAGTCAGGTAGATGTAGGACTTTCCAATTTCTGAAACACAATAGACTCAGTAGCACAGCTATGCCTGTTATCAAAAGTACAATTGTTTGGGGTGTCAAGTGAGTTTTGTGATTGGGTTGAGAATTTTTTAAGAGTGGGTGCAGCAAGCTATCTTAGATGGAGAGTAACTTTGGGTGTGCCACAGGGAAGTGTAATATGACCCTTATTGTTCATGTTAAATATTAATGACCTTGTGTACAATATTGATAGTATCCTCAGACTTCTCATTAATAATAAAACTCTAGGTAACCTCTTAAGCAACATTTTGAACAGTCGGTGGTTTAAAGTACACCAAGGTGAAAAGAAGAGTACTCAGTGATGAGTTACCTCAAGGTTCTGTTTTTGCTCTGGTGTTGTTCAGTCTCTTCACCTGCTGAATTTTACCTGCTGGAAATTCCATTATGCAGATGACCTTGAAATTTCATGTCAGAGTGAAGTACCTTCTGAGTGTGAAGAACACTGAACAAACAGCCTCACTAAACTTTATGAATATTTTCAGACATGGTGACTTAGAACTAATGTTTCTAAAACAGAAGTGTGTCTTTTCTACCTCTTTAATCACTTAGCACCAGCAAAGATCACCACACAGTTTGCTTGTCTTGGCATAGTCAAATATAATGATATGTCAAAATACTTTGGGGTAACATTAGACAGAAAACTGATAGGAGATAAATACCTCTACACCACAGCTAAGAAGATACAAACACGAGTGACCCTGATGAGGAAGCTGGCAGGTAGCACATCGGGAGCAAATACGTCAGTTCTCTGAGGAGAACCCTGTGCATTGGTATACTCTGCAGCAAAGTTTTTGCTAACCACTTTGGCTCCATAGCATTCACATGAAGAAAGTTGATGTTCATGTGAACGCTGCTAGGAAAACCATTAGTGGCACAGTCAGTTCTGCCCTACAAGCTGGCTACCAATACTATCAAACACATATCCAGCTCATCTCCCTCGAAAGGCAGCTCTCTACAATATTTGCCAGCAAGTTTCGAAAAATGAGTCAATTCCTCATCATGAAGACTTACTTCCACTGCCTAGAAACACCTCAAATCTGGAAGACCTGTATATGAAGGAGTCCAAATGCTCTCCACTGGGCTATATAGTAACACTGAGTGGAGATGTGAGTGTCAAGCCAAATAAAGCCAGAATTATGAACTTATTGACTACCCAGTTGCTACAGTTCCGGGCTCCTATCATCTGAGGGAGGTGTGGGTACAGCTTAATGGACACTGAGCTGAAGAAGGTATGTGCAAATACAACATGCACAAGTGGCACTCTTGCACTGACAGTACATGTGACTTTGGTGGCATTCAGAAAGCAAGTCACATTGTGAGTGAGTGTCCTAACAGACGATTACCTGGTGGTATCAAGAGTCAATGAGGCGCTCTACTGGGTTGAGTCTTGAGACATTCATGTGTTGTCTTGGCCGTCTGATATTTATATAGTGTAAATAGTTGCACAGGTGAATTTTTTTGTTTAAAATTGTTGACGATGACGGTGATAACCAGTAATTAAGTACTGTGTAAATAGTTGCACAGGTGAATTTTTTTGTTTAAAATTGTTGACGATGATGGTGATAACCAGTAATTAAGTACTGTGTAAAAGAAGCTGCACAAATGTTCTATCAGATCTTGGAAAGACTAGCAACTTGCTTTAAATGACCAAAAATGTAGAATTTTGCACTTCAAAAAATGAGATGATAGTGCATCCTATGACTACAGTTTCAGAGATTCACAGTTAGAATCAGTCAACTCATATTAATACCTGGATGTAGCACTTGGTAGGGATATGAAAGGGAGTGATAACACAGGCTCAGTCATAGAGAAAACAAGTGACAGAATTTGGTTTATTTGTAGACTGCTAGGGAAATTCAATCAGTCTACAAAGCAGATAACTTGCAAATCACTTGTGTGGTCCATCCTAGAATACTGCTCAAGTGTGTGGGACCTGTATCATGTAGGACTAACAGGGGATATTGAACGAATACAGAGAAGTCACAGGTTTGTTTGACATATGGGAGAGTGTCACAGAGATACAGGAGAAAATGAACTGGCAGATATTCAAAGATAGATGCAAACAGTCCCAAGAAAGCCCACTTACAAAATTTCAATAACTAGCTTTAAACAATGACTCCATAAATATACTGCTATCCTCCATGTATTGCTCCTGTAGGGATTATGAGTACTAGACCAGATTAATTACAGCACACACAGAGGCATGTAAACATTCATTTCTCCCACTCTCCATATGTATATGGAAGAGGTAGAAGTGCAGAGTATAGATTTAGATTAAGATAACTTGTTGTCAATTGTCAGTCCCCAGAGTCCGTATTTCTTAGCAAACTTGGCAATAGGGTCCATGTGTGTGTTGTTACTGTGTCAGTAACTTTACCAATCCTTATTGTTGGTTATTCACTGATATTAGTAGAGGAAACTAACATGAATGAATTAGGACTGGACAAGTTTATAGATGTATTCTCTGATCTTGTACATATCTACAAATCAGCTTAGAGTCATCTAGTGGTGATTCAGAGAGAAAACACAGTATAGGTACTGAAGATGATGAGCAGGTTGGTCCAACAGATGGTAATGTAAACAACAGTAACATGCAGTAAAAGTCAAAAGGTGCATCATTATTTGTATTCAACAAGAATGTGGGGTTGAGATTTAGCTTGTATAATTTTGACGTTAGTGCACTTATTCATTTGTTCACCCTCACACTTCTGAAGAGCTTATTCTGTTGGTGGTTGAACAAAGGAATGTATATCCAAGACAGGAAGTGAAAAAAATGTTTGAGGAGAACATCAGCTTGGCTCTTAAGGGTGAAGGGATAGAGTTGATTATGAATTGAAAGTGTTTCTGAGACTGTTGCTGCACGTGGGACATAGGATTCCATAATGTATTAGATTGACAGTCTTTTGAAACAGTAACATTTTGGCAATTTTTTATGATGATGAATAAATTTAAGCAGTTATTGAGATGCCACACTTCTCAGATAATTCATTAAAATCCATTAACCAACTCAACAAAATTAAACCTGTTGAAAAGCAATGTATGCGGTAGTTATATTCCAGACAGGAAGTTCTGCATTTGTGGATTGAAAGTTTAGCAGTGTAGTTGTTAATTTTTCATGTATTGTGCCAGCTTTATTAACTCTGTGAACTAATTTATGCAGTTCTCAAAATAAGACAAAGATGCCTGGTGCACGTGGAATTGTTGTACACATGATGGAAGCCTACTTGAAACAAGGATGTGTGCTTTATGTGGACAATTTTTTATAGCTCTGTAGCCTTGACAAAACTACTTACTTGTAAAAGCTATGTATGCGGAATATTACATAACAACAGAAAGGCTAACCTAAAATAATTAATTGTTCTGCCTTCTGCGGCCAGTAACTTGAGCAGTACAATACCCAGAAAATTTTCGCGTTAAGTATAATAACTGGTTGCTCTGAAACTAAAGAAAGGTCAAATGGTATGGTAAAGAAATGACAGCATATTTATTTGGCCATCAGAATCTGATTCCTGGTTACCTGAAGAGGCAAAAATGGTATGAGGATTTTTCCACCTGGCTCACAATGCCGTGGTTTTCCTGCCTGCAGTGTTCTTGAACCATGGTTAGGTGTTTCAAATTCATTTCACTGATCCAAAACTCAAAGAAGGGCAGTATAAATAGTCACAGGCTTGTTTGATCCATGGGCAAGCATCGTGAAAGCACCCACTGTGGTTTAATTTTCAAATTCAGGGAATGGTGAGGGAAAAGATATTGTTACGCACTCGTTCGAAAAAGGAATGCGCATATGTTGATGGGCAAAAGTTAGTAGAAATTCGTGCATCCGTAAGATCAAATCACGAAGCATACAACGTACACTTTCATACCTTAGGGAAATATCTTGCCGAGAACGCGAGAAAATTATGGTCTTAAATACGATCACTAGTTGGGATGAAGGCTTCTATCCAGTCACTTTTCATCCAGTCGAGGGTGAAGATGTTGTTGTTGTGGTCTTCAGTCCTGAGACTGGTTTGATGCAGCTCTACATGCTACTCTATCCTGTGCAAGCTTCTTCAAAAATGGTTCAAATGGTTCTGAGCACTATGGGACTTAACATCTGTGGTCTTCAGTCCCCTAGAACTTAGAACTACCTAAACCTAACTAACCGAAGGACGTCACACACATTCATGCCCGAGGCAGGATTCGAACCCGCGACCGTAGTAGTCGCGCAGTTCCGGACTGCAAGCTTCTTCATCTCCCAGTACCTACTGCAGCCTACATCCTTCTGAATCTTCTTAGTGTATTCATCTCTTGGTCTCCCTCTACAATTTTTACCCTCCACGCTGCCCTCCAGTACTAAATTGGTGATCCCTTGATGCCCCAGAACATGTCCTACCAACCGATCCCTTCTTCTAGTCAAGTTGTGCCACAAACTCCTCTTGTCCGTAATTCTATTCAATACCTCCTCATTAGTTATGTGATCTACCCATCTAATCTTCAGCATTCTTCTGTAGCACCACATTACGAAAGCTTCTATTCTCTTCTTGTCTAAACTATTTATCATTCATGTTTCACTTCCATACACGGCTACACTCCATACAAATACTTTCAGAAACAACTTCCTGACACTTAAATCAATACTCGATGTTAACAAATTTCTCTTCTTCAGAAACGCTTTCCTTGCCATTGCCAGTCTACATTTTATATCCTCTCTACTTCGACCATCATCAGTTATTTTGCTCCCCGAATAGCAAAACTCCTTTACTACTTTAAGTGTCTCATTTCCTAATCTAATTCCCTCAGCATCACTCGACTTAATTCGACTACATTCCATTATCCTCGTTTTGCTTTTGTTGATGTTCATCTTATATCCTCCTTTCAAGACACTGTCCATTCCGTTCAACTGCTCTTCCAAGTCCTTTGCTGTCTCTGACAGAATTACAATGTCATCGGCGAACCTCAAAGTTTTTACTTCTTCTCCATGGATTTTAATACCTACTCCGAATTTTTCTTTTGTTTCCTTTACTGCTTGCTCAATATACTCATTGAATAGCATCGGGGAGAGGCTACAACCCTGTCCCACTCCCTTCCCGACCACTGTTTCCCTTTCATGCCCCTCGACTCTTATAACTGCCATCTGCTTTCTGTACAAATTGTAATTAGCCTTTCGCTCCCTTTCAGTGCTCTGTCAAACTCTTCACGCACTATCATATCTCCCATTTCATCTTCATCTACGTCCTCTTCCATTTCCATAATATTGTCCTCAAGAACATCGCCCCTGTATAGACCTTCTATATACTCCTTCCACCTTTCTGCTTTCCCTTCTTTGCTTAGAACTGGGTTTCCATCAGAGCTCTTGATATTCATGCAAGTGGTTCTCTTTTCTCCAAAGGTCTCTTTAATTTTCCTGTAGGCAATATCTATCGTACCCCTCGTGAGATAAGCCTCTACATCCTTACATTTGTCCTCTAGCCATCCCTGCTTAGCCATTTTGCGCTTCCTGTCGACCTCATTTTTTAGACATTTGTATTCCTTTTTGCCTGCTTCACTTACTGCATTTTTGTATTTTCTCCTTTCATCAATTAAATTCAGTATCTCTTCTGTTACCCAAGGATTTCTACTAGCCCTCATATTTTTACCTACTTGATCCTCTGCTGCCTTCACTATTTCATTCCTCAAAGCTACCCATTCTTCTTCTACTGTATTTCTTTCCCTCATGCCTGTCAATTGTTCCCTTATGCTCTCCCTGAAACTCTGTACAACCTCTGGTTCTTTCAGTTTATCCAGGTCCCATCTCCTTAAATTCCCACCTTTTTGCAGTTTCTTCAGTTTTAATCTACAGTTCATAACCAATAGAGTGTGGTCAGAGTCCACATCTGCCCCTGGAAATGTCTTACAATTTTAAAACCTGGTTCCTAAATCTCTGTCTTACCATTATATAATTTATCTGAAACCTTCTAGTATCTCCAGAGTTCTTCCATGTATACAACCTTCTTTCATGATCGTGAATCAAGTGTTAGCTATGATTAAGTTATGCTCTGTGCAAAATTCTACCAGGCGGCCCATGACTATTAAATGTTTGTCTCCCTTCACTACCTGAATAATTTCTTTTATCTCATCATACATTTCATCAATTTCTTCATCATCTGCAGAGCTAGTTGGCATATAAACTTGTACTACTGTAGTAGGCGTGGGCTTCGTGTCTATCTTGGCCACAATAATGCGTTCACTATGCTGTTTGTAGTAGCTTACCCGCACTCCTATTTTTTATTCATTATTAAACCTACTCCTGAATTACCCCTATTTGATTTTGTATTTATAACCCTGTATTCACCTGACCAAAAGTCTTGTTCCTCCTGCCACTGAACTTCACTAATTCCCACTATATCTAACTTTAACCTATCCATTTCCCTTTTTAAATTTTCTAACCTACCTGCCCGATTAAGGGATCTGACATTCCACGCTCCAATTCGTAGAATGCCAGTTTTCTTTCTCCTGATAACGACGTCCTCTTGAGTAGTCCCCGCCCGGAGATCCGAATGGGGGACTATTTTACCTCCGGAATATTTTACCCTTGAGGACGCCATCATCATTTAATCATACAGTAAAGCTGCATGCCCTCAGGAAAAATTACAGCTGTAGTTTCCCCTTGCTTTCAGCCGTTCGCAGTACCGCAACAGCAAGGCCGTTTTGGTTAGTGTTACACGGCCAGATCAGTCAATCATCCAGACTGTTGCCCCTGCAACTACTGAAAAGTCTGCTGCCCCTCTTCAGGAACCACACATTTGTCTGGCCTCTCAACAGATACCCCTCGGTTGTGGTTGGCCCTACGATACGGCTATCTGTATCGTTGAGGCACCCAAGCCTCCCCACCAACGGCAAGGTCCTTAGTTCATGGGGGGGGGGGGGGGGATGAAGGTGAAGATAAAAGGCAGCAAAAGGAAAGCTGAAGTTAAATTTCACATTTAAGAAATCATACATGCTGTAGGATCATACAAATGTACCTCATTTACTGTTGTGCAGACTCCTGCATAGGATCCATTGAAATAGGTATACACGGCATAGAGCAGCAACTGAAAGAGTTTAAAACAAATAAGTCACCAGGACCACATGGTATTTCAGTTCAGTTTTACAGAGAGTATTCTGCGGCATTGGTCTCTTACTTAGCTTGCATTTATAGCGAATTTCATGCCCAGTGCAAAATCGAGAGTGACTGGAAAAAAAGTCCAGGTGACTCCTATATACAAGAAAGGTAAAAGAACAGACCTGGGCCATTAGAGGCCAGTATCCTCAACTTCAGTTTTCTGCAGAATTTTTGAACACCTTCGGAGTTCATATTTAATAAATTTCATTGAGACAGAAAAGCTTCTGTTACCAAATCAGCACAGATTTAGAAATCATCTCTCATGCAAAACTAAGCTTACCTTTTCTCACATATCATACAAACCATGGATGAAGGGTAACAGGCAGATTCCATATTCCTAAATTTCCATGATATGCTGTGACGTGGTGCCCTACTGCAAACTTTTGATGAAGGTCCAAGCATGCGGTTTAGGTTGAGAGATATATGAGTGGCTCAAAGACTTTTCAAGTAATAGAATCCAGTACATTGTCCTTGACAGTGAGTGTTCATCAGCGACAAAGGTGTTGTCAGGAATGCCGCAGGGGAATGTCATAGGACCCTATTTGTTCTCTGTATACATAAATGATCTGTCAGACATGGCAAGCAGAAATTTACAGCTGTTTGCTGGTAATGCTGTGGTGTGCAGGAAGGTGTTGTCATTAAGGGACTGTGAAAGTATACAGTATGACTTGTACGGAATTTGTAGTTGGTGTGGTGAATGGCAGCTTATCCTAAATATAGAAAAATGTAAATTAATGCGGATAAGTAGGAAAAACAATCTTGTGCCATTCAAATACAGCATTTGTAGTGTGCCGCTTGACACATTCACATTCATTAAATATCCAGGCATAACATTTCAAAGTGATAAGAAATGGAATGAGCATTTCAGGTTGGTAGTAGGGAAGGTAAATGCTCTGCTTCATTCTATTGGGAGAATTTTGGGAAAGTGTAGGTTATCCATAAAGGAGACTGCATTTAGAACACTGGTGCAACCCATTCTTGAGTACTGTTAGATTGTTTGGGATCCCCACCAGGCACAATTAAAGCAAGACATCACACCAATTCAGGGATGTACTGCTAGATTTGTTACCTGTAGGTTTCATCAGCATGAATATATTACAGAGATGCTTCGTGAACTCAAATGGGAATCCCTGGAGGGAAGACTATGCTCTTTTTGTGAGGCACTATTACAAAAATTGAAAGAAGCAGCATTTGAGGCAGACTGCAGAACCATTCTACTGCCACCAATATAAATTTCACATAAGGGCCACAAAGATGAGATGCAAGAAAGTAGGGCTCACACAGTGGCTTTTACAGAGACTTGTCACTCTATTTGTAAGTGGAACAGTACCCTCCATCATGCACCATATGGTGGCTTGCGAAGTATTTATGTAGATATAGAGGTGCTGAGAAAAATTTTTAATGGCAGATACTTGAACATAAACACAAACTAAACCTGCAAAGCCTACTTACAAAGTTTCAAGAGCCAGCTCCGAGTGAGGACTATAGGAGTGTACTACAACCCCCTATGCATCTCTCCTACAGGGACTGCAAAGACAAGATTAGACTAAGGTATTAAAGCAATCATTCTTCCCACGGTCCTTATGCAAATGGAACAGGAGATGTACCCTTTGTCATATAGTTCACAGTGATTTACAGAGTATAGATGTAGATACAGAAACAGCATTACTGTACTTATTCCTCTGAGCCTTTGTGCTATTGTGGCTACGTGCTATTATATCCTGAAGAACAGTTACAGCAGCTGGGGTGACCTTGAAGCTTAAAATTACTGCATGAAGTGCCACAGTGCTTTAAGAGGCTGAAATCATATCTGAGAGGAGCAGTGTGTGTTGTATGTGTGCATGCGTATGCAAGTGCGTTTGGGATGTGTGGATGTGTGCATGCATGCATGCATAATCTTAGGTGTGTATGTGCTCAACAAAAGGGTGGTAAATTAAATTGTTGGAAATGTTGTCATGTTTATGAGGTGTGTTCATAAGGAAAGGTACGAAACAACACTGTGGGTATAACTGAAATCTTTATTCAAAAGTAATCACAAGTGGCCTGAGCACAACTATGTCACTGTCTCATGAGCTGAACAATTCCCTGTTCCCAGAATTCCTGTGGCTGTGACAACAGGAGTCATTCCTCCACTATGTCTTTCACTTTCTCCCACATGAACTTGGCCATTGCACTTTGTGTGACGTTATAGATGTGTGGACACATGTTATCATGGAGCAGAATCACCCCTTCCATGTGCAGCCCAGGCCATTTGCTCCTGATTGTCTTGCATTAGGCTATGAAATGTCACAGTATATGTCACTGTTAGGGGTTTTTCTGTGCTCAAGAAATTTGATGAGTATTGGACCTCAGACATCGAAAAAGTCAATGAGCATCACTTTGCCTGCTGAGGGCGTGGCTTTCAATTTTTTAGGGTGAGGTGATGACACTACATTTGTGTCTCTAATTGTGTCACTAATTGTGTCACTAAGTTATCCCAAAGCAGCATATGCAAATTTCAAATGGTTTGGTTGTTATTACATTTTATACCTTTTCATTTGAACACTTCTCATAGTTATTTTGCAAGCCTGTCTTTATCTTCGAATTTATTCTGTAAATTTCTAATCACATGCTTTACTTTGTCGTACTGTCTTTAACACTTTCATACTGGGTGCACAAACTGTGGTGGTACTAATGTAACAGAACTAACCATGTATTCAAAGAATAGCTTCCATTTCCATGAGATGAGATTGTTTCTATTGTGTCCTTAAAGTCATCAATAGCATGCTTCAGACATGCTACTGTTGTGCATAATCTATGATCATACATTTGCTTGTGAGAAGATACAGTGCTCAACCTATAAGTAAATTGCTTCAAATACTTTATAAGTAATGTGCACAATGTTCTTAACAAACGGGGCTGTTGAATGAGATTAGTCTTAGTTTCATGTAGGCTGTTCTTTTCCTTCGACTCTTCACTGCATCAGCCTGCAGTTTTCAAGGCAGTAACGCATGCTAGGGAAGTACACTGAAAAAAATTCACACATTTGTAGTTAAACATTACAGCCTAATTCTCACTTAACTGCAAACAACTAGAAGACGTGTAGTTTTAATCAGTGGAAGCTTTAATTTTGCTATTTTAGAGATTTCTGTGTTACCAGCTACTGTGTAAATGTTAGCAGCATGGTTAAAGTCTCTAAACAGTGCTTTTCAACAGGCTTCAGGATCAGAATATCAATTTTGTATTAAATGATTGAACACTGCATGTATGTAAAATGTGTATTCATTTCTTGCCTGTTGTAGTATGGCAATATTGCATGTTTTTGAACACATCTTATAATACTAATTAGTCTATCAATTTAAAAAAAATTCATTTACTCATTAACAAGATGGTTATTGTTTCATAATTTTTTAAATTCCTGTCAAAGCATTCAGTGCTGCATCAAAATTTCAGTTACAAAGTTTGTACTAGAATATTGCATAACTGGCACAGTAAAATAGGTGGAGATAAAATGCCAATTAATGTGCTATTTTCTTTTTCTGTCATCAGTACACAGAAGAGGAATCCTTTCACATAATACTTTTGTCTTGATTTGTTTCCAACACTTTAATAGTGACATAATTACTCATTTATTGATTATAGGGAATTCTACATCAGCTATTTTAGATGGAGTGGCTGTTCTAACATTCCTTCCACGTGGTGAAGACTATAGCATTACCATACCATATGCACATTGTAAAGGTATCCTCATGGGAACACTAACTATGGAATTGGGTGGGAAGGTCACAATAGAATGTGAAAAAACAGGATACCGCACTGAAATTGAGTTCAAATTGAAGGTTGGTGTTATCTTTTTTAACGTTACTATAAAAATTATTTTTCGTTAAAGTATTATGAAAATAATTGTAGGAGACAGTCCAAAAGTTTTGTTGGCTGTGAAGTAATAACTAACACTTCTGGTGTTTGTATTGCATTGTAAAGCACCAATGTAACCTTTTCTGCATTACTGATGGTGAAAATCTGCAACACAAAGAAGGATACATGTGACTGAAATGAATTTCATTTAACTTATTAGATGTATGGTAATAGATAAATCATTAGGATTACAAAACTATACACAATCTCTGACTTCAAGACTTTTGCATGGTTTGAAGCTTCCACATGATGAAAACAGAGCCTTAAAATTAATGTTAATGTCAAAGAATCAGAGTGTCCACATATATAGCTGGGGAATGCTCTTCCGTGTGCTTTGTGTAAGAGCGCATAGAGAATAAATATTAGTTGCTGGAGGCTTGTCATGAACAAATTGCTGACAAAGCCATTCCTCATCAACCTTCCTCTTGTGTGTGTGTGTGTGTGTGTGTGTGTGTGTGTGTGTGTGTGTGTGTGCACGTAGCTGCCTGCCAGAGTGTAGAAGATTTTTGTGCATTTCCCGCTACATGTACCTATGCATTATTCTACTAACATGTGGCATGTGGATTTGCCTGGAAGATGGGCAGTACTTCACCCTATAAAACCTCCATAATTAGTGTTTCCTCTTACTACTGTGTAGAAACAGAAATTGCTTGTTTTGTCCAGTGGCACTGTACTGCTCAACAATGCAGGCTGCCTTACAGTGGTTACCACGGTAGCACCTGACAGGCCATCCCTGTAGCACAGATTGATCATGACCAGTCAAATACTACAAACTTAGTCTGTAGGCTCAGACTCAGCCACACCCAACACAGTGCTCCACCACCACCACCACCACCACCACCACTGTGGACAAAAGTGTAAAATTCATTATGGTCACTAAAACAGGATGATAGCCATTGTGTGTGATGGTCACAGCACAAGGTGCAGTGTGTGTTTGTCACTACTGTTTGTACATTATTGCACACTTTATATTTATATGATGGCATTCTTACGTATCAAATTCTAATAGCCAACTAGGTGCTGTAAGACTAGAGGCCTGTTTAACACTGAAGTCATTTTACAGGAATCTTGAATATAGAAAATTGTATGATTAGTAGAAGGAATTTGCTAATAATACATATTTTTAATTTCCCTTAGGGTCAGTAGAAGTGCCCAGTTCAATGCTTGTATAGGATCTAGAACCCCTCTTCTGAAGTCTAGACAAATAGACCAAGTCTACAATATTGTTGCTGTGTTGCAATTAATCTGAAACTGATTTGTAGCACCAATCATTGATAGAACTGAAAATAAATGTACCAGGAAGTGTGTGTGTGTCACATTTCTAAGTTCCTTGCAGAAGTTGCTGCATGAGCTCTATTGCTCCAGAAGATAATTTTGTAAAGGAGTGAGGAGTGAATGAATGCAAAATATAGTTTAGCTCTTTAGCTGTTTAACGCAAAACGTGTCAAATTATACTTCTTGGTTGATTAAATAATGAATTAGTTGTTTGTTTATTCACAGATCATTTCTGTAATGATAGATGACACATCAGCTAAAAATAAAATCAAAAATTTAAGTAGAATTAATGAAGTAATAGACATATAATTCAATACAGGCTTGCATTGTATAGGGTGCTCTTTCTTTATATACACACTCATAAATGAGTTAACAAACATTTTATGCATTAAATAAAATGAAATCTCATTCTTGTTCCTTGATCATAGATAAATTTGTTCGTGTAAAAATACTAGTTTTTCATTATGTGCATGATGTATTGACTAATCTATTTACACTGAGGTGACAAAAATCATGCGATAGCAATATGCATGTATACAGATGGTGATAGTATTGTGTAAAAGAGATATGAAACAGCATGGTATTGGCAGAGCTGTCATTTGTACTCAGATGATTCATGTGAAAACGTTTCGAATGTGATTATGGCCACATGACGGGAACTAACAGACTCTGAACGCGGAATGGTAGAGTTGGAGGCGGGTGCATGGGATACTCCATTTCATAAATCATTAGAGAATTCAGTATTCTAAGATCCATTGTGTCAAGAGTGTGCCAAGACTACCAAATTTCAGGCATTACCTCTCACCACAGAGGCTGACGGCTTTCACTTAACAACAGAGAGCAGCAGCATTTGCGTAGCATTGTCAGTGCTAACAGAGAAGCAATGCTACATGAAATTACCACAGGAATCAATGCGGAACATATTACAAACATATCCTTTAAGTCAGTACTGTGAAATCTGGCATTACTGGGCTGTGGGAAAAGCCAACCAATGTGAGCGTCTTTGCTAAAAGCACAACATTGCCTGCAGCACCTCTTGTGGGCTCATGACCACATCGGTCGGACCCTACTTGACTGAAAAGCCATACTCTGATCAGATAAGTCCTGATTTCAGTTGGTAAGAGCGTATGGTAGGGTTAGGGTGTGACACAGACCCCGAGAAGCCATGGACCAAATTTGTCAACAAGGCACTGCGCAAGCATGTGTTGGCTCCATAATGGTGTGAGCCATGTTTACTGAACTGATCATTGACTGGAAATGGTCATGTTTGGCTGCTTAGAGACCATTTGCAACTGTTGATGGACTTCATGTTCCCAAACAATGACATCATGTCGCCAGGCCACAGTTGTTCACTATTGGCTTGAAGAACGTACTGGACAATTAGAGTGAATGATGTGGCCAACCAGATCATCCAACATAAATTTCATCAAACATTTATGCGACATAATTGAGAGGTCAGTTTGTGCACTACATCCTGCACCAGAACCACTTCCCCAATTATGGACAGCTATAGAGGCAGCACAGCTCAATATTTCTGCAGGGGCGTTCCAATGACTTGAGTCCATGCCACATTGAGCTACTGCACTACGCTGCGCAGAAGGTGGTCTGACACAATATTACAAGGTACCTCATGACTTCTGTCACGTCAGCGTACAAGCTGCGGCTAGACTCTCCAACTTTTAAAACATGTTTTCATAATGAGCCTGATAGTTGTTTTTAATTATTTTGTTTGTAACCCTTTCCTGGAAATTTTAAATTGTGTTCTTCTTTATTAATTTGTTTATATGTTAACTCAATTATTACGTGTTGTTGGGGACTTTAACTCATTGCGTTTCATTTAGTGTATGACCATGAATGTCTATATGTGGTACCAGAAACCTGTTTTATTTAAAAGTATGTTCTGTGTCATTAAGACATAAACTGTTTACTGTGAATCAGCTCTAGGCCTGTTTGGATATCATCTGGTCTGTGTGTGTTGCGGTTGCATTTGGACCCTCGATTAATATGCTTGTGTATGTGCAGTTTATTGAAGTCTATTGGAGATAATTTATGTAGATCTCAGCTTTGTATTATGAATGTGGGTCTCCCAGCATGATAAAGACTGTTACAACAAAATATTATAGTTTCCACAGAAAAGTTTTGTAGGACTTCATTTGTGAAGCCATAAATGCCTTTCTCTGTAGAGAAGCTTAACTGAAAGGTGATTAACAAATTCTGGTTCAAAAAATGAATCCATATTCTAAAGTTGGATAAAACTACCATAGACAGAAGAATTAAAGTTTTCTAGTAACTTATTGTTCCCATGAAGAACTTTTTTTAATATACGTCCAAGGGTGGTTAACATTGTGTCTGTTGAAGTAAATGTGATGCACCTGGATACGTATTTTATTTTTACATTTCAGAAATTACAAATGAGTTTGATTACAAGAATGAAGTTGCACCTACTTCGTAACGAAACTCAGTAATAATGCTGTATTATAAGCAATGCATTGTAGGTGTTGTACAACGAGAAATAAACATCTTCTGAAAGAATGTAAATGACTTAGAAAGTGAAGTAAACATGAAATAAACACCACCAATTGCAATTTTAGTTGCCTACTTTTGCAGCCCTTTGCAGTGCCGGCACCTTTTACACCTTATTGCCCATTTATGCAGCCTAAAAAGGAAAACAAGTATTCACACAGATTGGCAAGTGCTGCCACCTTTTATCAGATGATGCAAGAAAATTATATAGTGATCAGTTTTCTTTGCTGCTTCTAGAATAGATGAATATAACTACCCCATCTCCCAACCCAGCACCACCTGTTATGATTGGGTATTCTCAGGATCTGAGAGTGGGTTTTTTTGCACCAGTCCTCTTACGTAGTGTTGCCTACTGATGTTAAACTTGATAAGCAGATTTGAAAGACTACATAAATTCATTATGCAATTGAAATTGAATTAGTAGTAAAGATTGACTCAGTTTGCGTGAAATACTTGCAACTGTGGACAGTAAATCAAAACGAGATATTGAACAAAACCATTTAAATATATCTTAGTCATGATGTGTTATTTGTCTCCAAAGGCTAGCATACACTGGTGCTGACATATTTGTGGCCTAAAGTAGTGTGGTTGCTACCAATTCAGAATGTGGCTTCTGAGAGGCAGATTACAGGATAGTAATAAATTACAGACAGTGAATAAAGTGGCTTTTGTAATTTGTAGTCCTGCTATATTTCTATCATTTGTCTTTGTTCTTCTCCAGTCAAGACGCCAAAACACAAAGTGAGCACAATAAGGGTGTGTGGCTGTAGTGAAATGTTTAGTAGTGGCAGTACAGTATTCAGAGTGATAAATCTGTTGTTAGGTACCATACAGTGTTTGTGATGTCTGAATTACAATTGATGGAAAACATCAGCCACATTATACACTGAGTGAAAACCAAAATGCAAATTTAGAATGGGGAAATTCTGTGGCAAAAGTGAGATAGGGCAGCTGTTTATCAATAATGCATTACATCAAGTAGTAGAAAATATACTGGGAAATAAAGCCCTGATGATGGTACCTTAAAATAGTATGAAGAAAAAAGTCACTAACCAGATGGCTATTAACTCATAATCCATGATTTTTACCCCAAATGCAGATGGGCAGAATACTTATATATTGAATAATTCATTGAGGCCCTTCTCCCATTCAGGCTTGGCTCTGTTTCTTGTGACCGCATTGTCAGTGGGATGTAAACCCAAACTTCCATCATTTTTACTTCTGGATAGATAACATGTAAAACCTATGATGTACAGTTTCAAGCATGATGTACAGTTTCAGTTATGCATATTATGGTCTGACACAATAATGTATAATTGAGTGTTTGAACAATTTCAGACTGGACTGTGTATATGTCAGGCTTCAAACAGGAAGAAAAAGCCACTATCTCCTATAATACAAAACATGTGACTTGTAGTGTGCATGCTTTACACTAAATTTGTGAAACATTGAAAAATTAATACTACTATGCGTAGGAATTTGTGTCTTGTGTTAAAAAAAACATATAAAAACCTCTTGCTGAAATACAAAATAATGTGGAAATTACAGGATTTATTTTACCAGCTTTGTCTATCAACACTAGAAGTATACATGGTTTTAATCAGGTATTTATCTGCAGTCTTTCTCAGAATGCAGAATATGATTTTTTGGATATTGTATCTAGTCTCTCTATAGCTAGAGAAAAAGACAAAGACTGGTTAGGTACATAGGAACATGGACGCTCTTTCCTGGCTAATCATGAAGAAAGTATCAGACCAGTATTCCAAGGAAAAAGTACACTGGGCTGTGGCTGTGGCTGTGGCTGTGGCTGTGGTGGTGGTGGTGGTGGTGGTGGTGGTGGTAATAATAATAGATGCAGTAGTAGTAGTAGTAGTAGTAGTAGTAGTAGATTTTTACAGGCCTTGGCAGTCCCAATGGAGGCTGAAGAGATTAAACCATATTTGGTGGTGGTGGTAATAATAATAGATGCAGTAGTAGTAGTAGTAGTAGTAGTAGTAGATTTTTGCAGGCCTTGGCAGTCCCAATGGAGGCTGAAGAGATTAAACCATATTTCTTGAACAATAGTGCATCAGGAAAGGAGGGGGAGGGGGGGAGTTATAGGATCTCCACTGTGTCAACAAATACCATCCATGGCATATAACAGTTTCACGCATCAAGATTATAGATGAAGCAGTCTGTACATGCATTCACATTAAACACATGTATTTGTCTGGTGCATAGTCACTACTTTAATTACTATTACAGTTGTATGCAGAAATAGTGGTGTATGGTTTTCTCTTTTAAGAGCAGTCTTTTTGTTCATGCAAAGCCTGGATTGTAATGATAAGGCTCTGCACATGACAGTATCATGATCCAGCCCAGAGTTTAGATTTAAGATGCCATCATTTGTGACCTCATCCATTTCTGTATATTTTGTGAAGGCCAATATGGTACTACAAGCTCACAGGCTAATGATTTTTGTTTCCACAGACTAAATATATACACTCCTGGAAATGGAAAAAAGAACACATTGACACCGGTGTGTCAGACCCACCATACTTGCTCCGGACACTGCGAGAGGGCTGTACAAGCAATGATCACACACACGGCACAGCGGACACACCAGGAACCGCGGTGTTGGCCGTCGAATGGCGCTAGCTGCGCAGCATTTGTGCACCGCCGCCGTCAGTGTCAGCCAGTTTGCCGTGGCATACGGAGCTCCATCGCAGGCTTTAACACTGGTAGCATGCCGCGACAGCGTGGACGTGAACCGTATGTGCAGTTGACGGACTTTGAGCGAGGGCGTATAGTGGGCATGCGGGAGGCCGGGTGGACGTACCGCCGAATTGCTCAACACGTGGGGCGTGAGGTTTCCACAGTACATCGATGTTGTCGCCAGTGGTCGGCGGAAGGTGCACGTGCCCGTCGACCTGGGACTGGACCGCAGCGACGCACGGATGCACGCCAAGACCGTAGGATCCTACGCAGTGCCGTAGGGGACAGCACCGCCACTTCCCAGCAAATTAGGGACACTGTTGCTCCTGGGGTATCGGCGAGGACCATTCGCAACCGTCTCCATGAAGCTGGGCTACGGTCCCGCACACCGTTAGGCCGTCTTCCGCTCACGCCCCAACATCGTGCAGCCCGCCTCCAGTGGTGTCGCGACAGGCGTGAATGGAGGGACGAATGGAGACGTGTCGTCTTCAGCGATGAGAGTCGCTTCTGCCTTGGTGCCAATGATGGTCGTATGCGTGTTTGGCGCCGTGCAGGTGAGCGCCACAATCAGGACTGCATACGACCGAGGCACACAGGGCCAACACCCGGCATCATGGTGTGGGGAGCGATCTCCTACACTGGCCGTACACCACTGGTGATCGTCGAGGGGACACTGAATAGTGCACGGTACATCCAAACCGTCATCGAACCCATCGTTCTACCATTCCTAGACCGGCAAGGGAACTTGCTGTTCCAACAGGACAATGCACGTCCGCATGTATCCCGTGCCACCCAACGTGCTCTAGAAGGTGTAAGTCAACTACCCTGGCCAGCAAGATCTCCGGATCTGTCCCCCATTGAGCATGTTTGGGACTGGATGAAGTGTCGTCTCACGCGGTCTGCACGTCCAGCACGAACGCTGGTCCAACTGAGGCGCCAGGTGGAAATGGCATGGCAAGCCGTTCCACAGGACTACATCCAGCATCTCTACGATCGTCTCCATGGGAGAATAGCAGCCTGCATTGCTGCGAAAGGTGGATATACACTGTACTAGTGCCGACATTGTGCATGCTCTGTTGCCTGTGTCTATGTGCCTGTGGTTCTGTCAGTGTGATCATGTGATGTATCTGACCCCAGGAATGTGTCAATAAAGTTTACCCTTCCTGGGACAATGAATTCACGGTGTTCTTATTTCAATTTCCAGGAGTGTATAAATAATGCATCATGGTATGTAGCCATAATTTGTGTTGTAAAATTTTGAACTCACTTGCAATGAAATAGAACAGTGCCTTCTTCCATGATATGTAAAGCATGCAAACACTTGAAAACCTATGTGCATAGTTGTAGTAAGTATATCAAAGTATGCCTTAGGATGCTTTCAAAGTGTGTGAGGAAATGGGACACTACGTCAGATTGGTTCCTTGGTAGTCTCATAATAAATGCATGCTTTATTCTGCTTTCATGTTTTGAAAATTCTACACGAGATTCATTTGTGATTATGAAGAAGAGCTTCGAGTCTTGGCAGAGATATTTACCATTTACTCATACAGTAATGTATGTGGCTACTACTTTGGAACATACCAGATATTATGCTTTTCTGCAACATTCAGAACCATATATAGTGTTCAGTTTTTTGAGTCTAGTTTGGTATAGATTGTTATTATTATTATTATTACTATTATTATTATTATTGGAATTGTTTGAAGATTTTCAGAATTGTTTGAAGATTCTTATTGTAAAAGCAAAATGAAAAATTCTTATTACCGAGCATTCAACATAGTATTTTCAAGGTGCAACTGATCACCATTGCTTTTGTTGTAACACAGTTTTTGTTTATGTACATGTAGCCCTTTCTGGGTGGTGCAGAACAGACAAACATGATATCGGGACAGTTAAAGTTGGGGAAGGAAACCTTGGCAACGTTGGATGGATACTGGGACAGCAGTGTATTCATCAAAGATCGGCGTACAGGGGTACGTAAAATAATTCCTGTAATTAAAATCATTCCCAAATTATCGATCAAAAATGAGTAAATTATAAGCTTTTATTCAATTACCACTGCCTTATGTTACATTAATTGTGGTGACTACTTTTTAATAGCATTTATAAGGCAAAAGTTGAAGGAATAGCAACTGTTAAATCGGTATTACTGACGCTTCATTGTGCTCTTGGTGTATAAATATTTGAGTGCCTTGAAAGGATCATATTGTAGCATATTTCTTATTTACAAAAGCTATTTGTGATTAAATTAAAGCAGATCTGAGTGGAGTAGAAGAGACTACGAATTGTTTTGTTTCAGTTGGTTTCCAGATATCTTGAATCTCAGAGTGAAGCTCCAGTATCATTTGTAATATGTGAATAAATTCATCAAGCCCTACATTACTTTCCTTCAGCAACAACTGGTGCTATTGAATTTTTTATTTCCTGTGCTGTACAATCTAGCACATGTGCACACTATTCAAGAAACACAGTGTTTATTCATTCGTTCGTATTTCACTACCTGTTTTCATGTGCAACTTAGGGCTTCAGATGTATAATTTGCAGTTTTAAAAAAAATCATTTTAGGTGATTCCAGTGTCTTTTTTTTTTTTTTTTTTTTTTTTTTTTTTTTTTTTTTTTTTTTTATAAGCTAAGTTCAGAAATGCTGAGTTTCTATATATCACATAAGGTTTTCTCACAAAGTAATGATGAAGATCTAGAAAATTCATACAGAACACATACATTCAAAAAATGTTAATAAGAAATCATGATAAAATAAGGCATTCCTAACATTATAATGAAGTATTATGTTCTTCAGGTCTAATACAAAGCCATACTCATCAGTCCCAGTACTCACGTCCCATTTGTTTCATGTTTTGATGGAACCTTTCTCCCACTTCCTCACACATAGCACCTAGGAAGTGCAGCTTCGGGCTCATTGAGGCATACAGTACTATAAACTATCCAATATGCTTCATTCTAATTCTCATAATCAAGGTCTTCGCAGTTGCGAAGAAATTTGTTGACAACTTGTTTAAAGATTATCCAAGATTATGTTTAAATTTCATTCAGTTGATGTTAGTGTTGCATACTTCATTAGTTTGCAAATGTCAGGGCTGAAGAAAATGTCCTTCTTTCATCTTAGCCCTTTGTAGCCATGGTTACTTTTTCGCCACATAATAAAGTGTCACCATCTTTTGGTAGGGATTTAATAAATTGTTTCATAATGCCAAATTTCATGTGAAGTGGATGCAGAAGGTTTTTTTGGTCTACCTTTGAACTGAATCTTACATTTTTATCTCCAGATTTTAGTATTCTAATTGGTCAGATTTTTTGAGACTAGTGCTTGTCTTTTGCAAAACTGTCTCATTTGTGTAGGAAGCAGGAGGCCTTCCTCACAACTTGAGCACACTCAACATTAGGCCCTTGTCTTCTCATGTTCTCCAACCTTTGTGACAGGACAGAAAATACACTTCTTTGACAAAGTCTGAAATTGATTGTTGTTGCTTTTTCACTACAAGTTTGCCACATGTGTATGAGAAGTGAACAAGAGAATTAATATTGTTTCTTAAAGCCATGAAATTCACAGAATTTGCAGTTTGCATGAGAATTGATATGCAAAACAAACATATAGGTGTCAATCAAATTCTTGTCGGGTTTCCAGCAGGAACAAACTGTCATCTGAGTACAATATTTCAGCGGTCCACCTGGCCTCCGTCATCACGTGAGAAAAACTACATTGCTTTCGCCGATAACTGATTCCACTCACAAATAACTGCACCTTTATATGCATCGGAAATACAACAGCGCATGTGCTAGATACAGTGTGCATGCGCTCAATCGTTCCTGCTGCCCCCTGGCGCAAAAAGACTTGCAGCGCCTCCGATGGTGAATACTGTTAAAAACGATATAGTGTTACAAATGATTATTCATAGCCGGCCGATTCAGGTGCCGTTTCTTCATTTCTGATAAAACAGGATTCCACATTTTACTTAGCGGGTATCCATTATCACGATTAATTATATTATCTGCTAGCTGATTTCGACAGATTCTTTTAGAACGCAATTCCAATATCACGAAGTATTTGCAACTACTTGCGTCTCATTATATAGCATCCTGTGTCTCTCTGTAAGGCAATGCTCAGCCACCGCAGATTTGTCTGGTTGTAATAATCACGTGTGGCGATGATGTTCAATACACCTGTCGTTTACGGTACGAATTGTTTGGCCAATGTAAATTTTCCTGCACTCGCACAGTATTTTGTAAACATCAGACTTCCTCAAACCTAAATCATCTTGGACAGACCCAAGAAGTGCTCAAATCTTAGCTGGCTGACGAAAAACACATCTGATCCCATATTTCTTCAAAAGTCTACCTATCTTGGTGGACACATTCACAGCATATGGAAGAAAAGCCACAGACCTAAAGGTGTCTCCAGAAGGTTCAGTTAGAGGTACAAACTCAAAGGCACATCGAATTTGTCGGTCCTTATAGCCGTTAATATTGAACATGTCCTTAAGATGTTGCAGCTCCTGTGGTAAATTTTCAGCATCCAAGACAGCATATGCTCATTTAACCAAGGTCCGAAGGACTCCTGTATGTTGGAAACATGGATGGCTACTAGTAGCATGTAAATACCTGTCAGTGTGAGTCAGTGTCCTGTAAACCTCGTGTCCAAGAGTTCAGTCTTCTTTTCTATAAAATAGTACATCCAAAAAAGGTAACTTTCCCTCCTTTTCAATTTCCATCGTGAATTTGATGTTCAGATGGAAGAAGCTCTGCCATCATGTTCTGAAATCCACCTATTTTTTATTTGATGACAAATATTTTGAACAAGCCGACGGTGTGGCTATGGGGAGTCCTTTATCCTCCATTATCTTTGTATGGAGGACTTTGAGGATATGGCCCTGAAAACATCTTTTTTGAAGCTTTCGTGTTTTCTGAGATATGTTGACGATATGTTTCTTGTTTGGCCACATGGAATAGACTCTTTGCACTGGTTATTGGACCATTTTAATTGTCTTCATCAGAACATCAAATTCAAATTGGAAATTGTTAAGGATGGAAAGTTACCTTTTTTGGATGTACTATTTTATAGAAAAGAAGACTGAACTCTTGGACACGGGGTTTACAGGAAACTGACTCATACTGACAGGTATTTACATGTTACTAGTAGCCATCCATGTTTCCAACATACAGGAGTCCTTCGGACCTTGGTTAAACGAGCATATGCTGTCTTGGATGCTGAAAATTTACCACAGGAGCTGCAACATCTTAAGGACGTGTTCAATATTAACGGCTATAAGGACCGACAAATTCGACTTGCTTTTGAGTTTGGACCTCTAACTGAACCTTCTGGAGACACCTTTAGGTCTGTGGCTTTTCTTCCGTATGCTGGGAATGTGTCCACCAAGATAGGTAGACTTTTGAAGAAATATGAGATCAGATGTGTTTCTCATCCGCCAGCTAAGATTTGAGCACTTCTTGGGTCTGTCAAAGATGATTTAGGTTTGAGGAAGTCTGGCGTTTACAAAATACCGTGCAAGTGCAGGAAAATTTACATTGGCCAAACAATTCGTACCGTAAACGACAGGTGTATTGAACATCATTGCCACACGTGATTATTACAACCAGAGAAATCTGCGGTGGATGAGCATTGCCTTACAGAGGGACACAGGATGCTATATATTGTAACGCAAGTAGTTGCAAATACTTCGTGATATTGGGATTGTGTTCTAAAAGAATCTGTTGAAATCAGACTAGCAGATAATATCATTAATCATGATAATGGATACCTGCTAAGCAAAATGTGGAATCCTGTTTTATCAGACATGAAGAAACAACGGCATCTGAATCGGCCGGCTATGAATAATCATTTGTAATGATGTACCGCTTTTGACAGTATTCACCACCGGAGGCGCTGCAAGTCTTTTTGCGCCAGGGGGCAGGAAGAATGATTGAGCACGTGCGCTGTTGTACTTCCGATGCATATAAAGATGCAGTCATTTGTGTGTGGAATCAGTTATTGGCGAGAGCAGCGTAGCTTTTCTCACCTGATGATGGCGGCCAGGTGGACCGCTGAAATATTGTGCTCAGATGACAGTTTGATCGAGCTGGAAACCTGACAAGAATTTGATATACTAATATGCTGGGAAAGTCTACATAGTCACATATAGGTGTCAACATTGCAATATCACCAAAATATATTGGTAGCTGTATTATAGACTATAAAATTAAAAATCTTTTTGTAGCAGGTTACACTGCCAACCTTCACAAAAATATCTTCTTCTTCCTTTTCTTCTTCTCTTGCCTCTGTGGCTCTACAGGTCATTGTGAGCCTTGATCTCTTAAACAGTTTTCCTCCATTTAGCAATCTGTTTTTCAGAGATTCTGTGTCACATCATCCTCTCATTTGCTTCTCAGTTGAACACACCCTCTTTGTCCTCTGGATTTCCTTGTGATACTTTTTTAGGTACTTCTGCATCACTCATCTATGCTACAAAACCAGCCCACCTCAGTCACAAAATAATACTGGCATTATTAAAATAATTAAATAGTTGCATTTTGTGTACCTCGCGGAAATTCTAAATTTGTGTCAAAACTGCTTGTGATTGAATGTTCTAAGTACTTTACCTGAAATTGGCACCCAAAAATACATAAGGAAAATCCTTTACCTTTAAGCCAGTGTAATCTCTCACCCTAACTACATATTGCCATCACATAAGTGATAACTTTTTTTGTAAAATTGATGGAAAATATTTTTTTTGACCGAGCGAGGTGGTGCAGTGGTTAGCACACTGCACTCGCATTCAGAAGGACGACGGTTCAATCCTGTATCTGGCCATTCTGATTTAGGTTTTCCGTGATTTCCCTAAATCGCTCCAGGCAAGTGCCGGGATGGTTCCTTTGAAAGGGCACGGCCGACTTCCTTCCCCATCCTTCCCTAATCCTATGAAACCGATAACCTCGCTGTTTGGTCTTTTCCCCCAAACAACCAACCAACCTATTTTTTTGAGTAATCTATTATGTCAATTTTAATAAACATTTTTGGAACAGCTATCAAAAAATTTTTAAAATTTTTCTGTTTAAGATTCAGTCTTGGTCGCACCTATGTTCTTGTAGCATACGTGGTGTGATCAAGACTGAATTTTAAAAAGAAAAATTTTAAATCTATTATGTGCAATTCTTGAAATCAAGGTCTGATGATTTATTCTGACAGAACATGATAGTGCATTCTGGATTTTCTTTTCTTCTCTTTTTTCTTTTCTTTTAGTCCTAACAG
Source organism: Schistocerca nitens (assembly GCF_023898315.1). Taxonomy (NCBI): domain Eukaryota; kingdom Metazoa; phylum Arthropoda; class Insecta; order Orthoptera; family Acrididae; genus Schistocerca; species Schistocerca nitens. The sequence continues at coordinate 733,886,743 of NC_064616.1, read as the reverse complement.
AATTTTTTGTGTCATTGGCTCCATGTAAAACAATATCGTGAAATAGATTACAATGATATCTGTGAGAGGGGGGAAAATATCTCCGCTGTGCATATCATGTTAGGTTAGTGTGTATACTTTACATTGTGAGTACAAGGGACTTTACAGCTTTGGAATGATATAGAAATTTATTGAGGTAACTTACAGAATATGTAGATATGTCATTTAGTAGCAAACAACCTCAAGTTCGATTAATGGAGTGCATCAGTACCTCGTTTCAACACTAGGAGCCCTTGCATAGCGCACAGTTAAAATTGCTACTTTCACTGGTTTGGAGTGTGCTCATTGTGTGTTTTGGTTTCATGAAATGAACTCTGCAACAACTGCCCAACATAAATTTAGTTGATGACCATGTGTATGTTACTCCCCCTATCAAACAATTTAGCCAACCTGAAAAATCAAATCTACGCTATTGTTGCATAAGTTATGCCCAGTTTACTGCAATGAGTGCGGGAAGAAGGTGTTACCGGCAAGATGTTTGCTGCATCACAAATGGTATTCACATCGATCCAAAATGACATTTGACACTTTTAGCGAAACTCGAGGTTGTTTACTACAAAATGACATGTCTACTGATTCTGTAAGTTTTCTTAATAAATTTGTATATCATTCCAAAAGAATTGGCTGTTGGTATCTCTGTGCACTTTTTCTTTATTGTCGAAAGTGATTACATTGCCAATAATAATAATAATAATAATAATAATAATAATAATAATAGTCTAATGAACACCAAGTAGATTTACAGTGACATCTAATCACACCAGTTTGAGCCACAGCATGCAGAATATTTTCCAGTGAAAATCTTAAAACATTTATTAAGTTGGTTTTGTAATTTATACAAAATTCTGTTCTTTTGTTCTATAAAAGCACATTTATTCTCATTTATTATTATTATTATTATTATCATTATTATTATTAGATTAACAGCACAAAAGAAAGTACTTAATATTAAATAGGACATTTTGGCGGCCTGAATTTTTATTACATATAAATATAGCCATACAACATACAAACATCATTTTTGACAAGTAATTTCTTCAGATAAACTTTTATCTGTGGTGTGGCAGAACTAAAACTGCTTTGGATGACACATCTGCCATTTTAATTCCTGTATGTGGCTGGACTCATACCAACAGTACTATCCTGTAACTAGTAATATGGTATTTTTCTTTGTATCACATATCAGATTGTCATGGATAAGAAGCTATGTTTGGTTATTGTGTTTTGAGTGAGAAAAACTGCTTTTAATATATTATTGGTTGGAGAGCAAAGTTCTGTAGTAGTCATTAGGTTTATCCTACAGATGACTTGCACTGATCTTTCTGTTAGGATAAGTAGTCTATTTAACTTACTTTGAATTATTGCACTCCATATTTCTGATCTGTATTTACTGAATTTACATGCTTATAAGACAAGGCTTTTTCCCAAGTTTGCGATTCTAAAACTACGGGTTCACCTTATGTTTACAGATTAAACTTTTGGTGCCAAGGCACAACATTTTTATACTCTGCAATAGATTAATATAGGGCTTGTTTCACATTTATGGATAAAGCTTTGGCAATTGAAGTCGCATGCAGATTCTATTTGAAGAATTCGGAGGGGTGGGATGGGTAACATTAACACCAGCTTGGCTGAGAACGGGATGAATTTAGGGAGGGGAGTGGTGAGCAGGCTACAGATTTTGTTGCCCTGCTGACCATAGGAATGTGTACTGCATACCTTGGCTTTTTATGAACATCTACCACATTTAAACTGCAGTTTTCATGAATCAAATTGTAGTCTGACTTGAACTGATTTCAAAATTGGACAGTCTCTCAACAATAATAAACGTTTCTCCACGAGACAGTCACTACATTTACATGTGATATGGCTTCCAGAAGACAAGAACAGAATTTTGAACACTGTTTTTCACTGTTGTGTTTACAAGTGAAGGCCTGAAATGGTTTTGCTAGTTTGTGAAAATATGTCATCTGGTAATCAGCTGTTCCAGTTTCTGATTTAGTCAGCACAATGGCTCTCTGTAATGATTAGAGGTAGAGAAATCCATACTCAGTCTAATACTTCTACTTCTCCTTCATTACACAAAAAGTTGCGCTGTTCAGATTAGCCAAAAAAATGTTTGAAGCAAGACACAACCATCAACCCAAGCTTCTTTCAAAAACTGTTGTTGTGCATGAAAGTGAAAATCAGTTGTAGAAGTGGAAATCCAGCAACTAGAACCACATTTCCAGAATCGATATGGGAGTGTTCATATGACCAACCAGAAGTGGTATTGAGAATAAAGTTTATGAAGTCAGTCGTTGGGAACCCTTATGCAAACATAGTGCTTAAAAGTCAAGAAAGGGGGCTAGTGGTATACTGATATGTTTTGTGCAGAAATGTTGTCACCACTCGCTGTGAGGTACAATGGGTATGAAAGGGGATGTGTCAGCTGCTGGTTCTACACAGACAATAAGAGAGCAGTGGATGGACAACATGTTTGAAGGCAAGAGATGAAGCAATATTGTTTCAGTCTCCCATCCGCATAGATGTAAAATCCTCCATGTATTTGGAAAAAACAAGTGTGTTCTAAGATCCCACCATGACTGCAATCTCAGAAATAACATATTCAGAAGCAACAGCCAGATATTTGTGGCAACCAAGATTATAAATTTTATTGATTCTCATATGTAGAAATACATTGCATGTTTTCTTGCCTCTCGTTGGTTACCTGAAAGTATCATCCCAGAAATAATACCGGTGGTGGTGGCGGTGGTGAAAAAAAAAAGAAAGGAAAAAAAAACAGTGATACCATAGATGACTGGCTTAGATAGTAAGTTGATGTGAATCATTCCTTTTGGTTTGTTTTATTTTTCCTTTTATTATCAAAATGTAGACAATCAGTAAATGGCATAAGTTTAGAATAGGTGTAATGTTAACTTTCTTTGACAGCTTCTTTATCTCGGTAAACTAGTTGGTAATTTTGATTACTCGGAATATGTTGAAAATAAAATTTTTTCAATAAACCTGTAACAAAAAAGGGGGTCGTCTTATGTTCAGGGTCAAATCACGATATGCAATTCTTTTTGTAACACTGTTTTTATGGTATTTTGTCAACATATTTGTTGCAGATACTATTTACTTGAAGGTTCCACTTCAGATTATTCTGAATAAATATACACAGATACAAAACTTCCACATATGCCATCGTACATAAGGATCTGGGGTTCTAAGCCCATTCTGTCCCTTCACAATTGTTTTTGTCCTCTCTTCTTAGGTATTCCAAGGGATCATTTTCCTTTTGGTACATGGTGATTAATGTTTCTAGTTTCTCTTCTGTTTGCAGTTTGATTTATATGTCCATTTCAATACTCTGCAAGCCACTATGAATTGCATGGCATATGGTACTCCACATTATATCAAATATAGGGATTTCTTCCTGTTCCATTCATTTTTTAGAAAGTGTTGTGTTATAGTTCAGTTGTGAACTGCAAAATCCTGTATAGGATATAAATTAACTGATTAATTAATTAAGATAGCCATTCATCTTGTTCATGTGCATACTGTTTTCAACTTTCAACCTAGTTTCCTTTGTTGACTTTAGTTCTTAGCTTACTTTATATATCACTCAATGAACCCTCTTTATTAATTTGGTTTAGAAGAATATGTGAGTCCAGTTTCATTATATCAAAGGCAGTAAGTGTTAGCCAATTAAGAGGGCTATCCACAAAGTACATTACGTTTTGGAATTAAAAATAAATAAAGTATTGGAAATTTTTTTTATTATATACAGATGAAAGCCACACTTAAAACCTACTTTTCTACATAGTTGCCATTTAAATTAAGGCACTTATCGTAGCGATGGATGAGTTTGGAAATGCCTTCGTCGTAAAATTCGGCCGCCTGCGCCTTCAACCACATGGTTACCTCTTCTTTTGGGACAGAAAAGGTGTGATTTTTGTGGATTTCCTGGTAGAGGCACTACAATAAACTCTCAAAGGTATTGCCAAACTCTGCACAACCTCAGAAGAGCAATACAAAACAAGCGCAGGGGAAAGTTGGTCTCAAAGATCTTGCTGATTCACGACAACACCCGGGACCACACGGCAAATGCCACTCGTGAAGTTCTCGAATCTTTTAAGTGGGAGTTGCTTCCTCATCCGCCGTACAGTCCCGACCTGACACCGAGCGACTTCCACTTATTCCCAGCAATGAAGAAGTGGTTGGCTATGCAGCGTTTTGATGACGACGCACAGTTTCAAGAAGAGGTAACCATGTGTTTGAAGGTGCAGGCGGCCAAATTTTATGACGAAGGAATTTCCAAGCTCGTCCATCGCTCCGATAAGTGCCTTAATTTAAATGGCAACTATGTACAAAAGTAGTATTTAAGTGTGACTTTCATCTGTATATAATAAAAAAAAATTCCAATATTTTATTTATTTTTAATTCCAAAACATAATGTACTTTGTGGAAGACCCTTGTATATCTCACTTACAATTTTTATTTTATTTCATGCTACAAAATTTCATATGACTGTATTTCTGCAGCACATATCCATGTTAGTTACATTTACCTTGGTTATGTGACAGTAACCATGAATTTACAGTTTAAGAAATAAACTTGGGTATTTGCCCCTCAAAGCATTGTATTTGCCGTTTAGTGTTTCTTTGCTGTTCTGAAGCACTTTTATTATTTCATTTATATCTCTGATTTTGTTTCGAAAGTTATATTTGCACATTTCCATAACACACAAAGCACATCCACATACAGTCATCAGTAATTTCACACATATTTGAACCATTTATCATGACATAAACATTTCCAATTGCTACCCTAAATACTTTTTAAACAATGTGGGTCATTTTTTACCCTTATTTCTACTTTCATCATAGCCATTTTCAACCATAGTTTTTTACGACACAGTCTTAAAATGTGATGAATTAGTTGGTTCATATTATAAGATATCTAAATGTAGGTGTGAGGTGTTCATAAACTGAAAATCATAAAAATTATTTCTCATTTAAAAATACATGAGAACAATTTTAAAGTTATAGAAAAATGCAGCATATAGGTAGCAAGCATTTTTTGGGACATTGTTCCTGAAAAACAGCATTCAAAAAATTAGAACAAAAGTTTTTAAATAAAAACGGTGTAGGATCACATCTAAGTTATTAAAATTTATTAATCAGGTGACCGGTTTCGATCATGCTATGATCGTCATCATACCATTAAAACTCTGTGAAAAGAGTAATACAAAGTTTGAGGACAGGACTTGGTATAAATTTAGATAATGTAACTAATTTAAAGTGTTACTCCATATCTACCCCTTATGGTGGCTGGAGAGAGTGACGAGAAGCAGCCGGCTTTGTAGTGACAATTAACACTACTGACCAATCCACAGCTGTGTGCGGTTAAGTAGTGTAGGCTCTGCCCACTGTCTCCCACATAACATCATTTACAGTCAACGGTTGCAGACTATGCCATAATTTCATAATAAGATTGCAGTAATGTGTAATTATTATAGATGTAATTGCAAAAATATAAATATGAGATGGTATATAAATTATGCAATGCAGAGAAATTTTGTTTACAGTAGAGAATCAAAAGGAACTAGTACCCCATAATGTGTGGTATTTAAACATGGACTGCCCTCTGTAGGAGGTGCAATAGCCACACTTAGTCCAAAAAATGGCTGACAGGACGTCAAGTGTTTACCTAGAAGATGAAACCTGAATTGATACATACTGTTATCAATCAGAGATGTTATATTATCAGTGGTACAACCTCCTCTCATATTTATATTTTTGTTATTACATCTATAGTAATTACACTTTATTGTAACCTTATTATGAAATTGTGTCATACTCTGTAACCATTGGCTGTAAATGATGTTAGCCAGAGCCAGTGGGCAGAGCCTCTACTACTGAACTGCAAATGGTCATGCGTTGGTTGGCAGTGTTTATCATCACTACATAACCACTCTCTTCAGTTGACATCATGTGTGGATATGTAATTCTGTGCTTTAAATTAGTTAGATTATTTACATTTATGCCTTTGTCTTGTCCTCTAAAACTTTATAATTATCTTTTCATGGAATTTTAACGGTATAATGATGATTGTACCATAATCAGAACCCGTCAACTGATTAATGTAATCTTATATTGTTTTTACTGAAAAAGTTTTATTTAGGTAGCAGCTGTGGACAATACACTGCTGGAGCTGACAAGAAGCTCTCAGATTTCCATCCCAGTGACACCGTTGATATATTGCAGTGCTTTTATGGGTGTAATACTCATCTTCTGGTGAAGATGATGTTCATGACTCATCAAAACTTTGCAGGTTGTCAACCCTGCCACCATGTTTGGAAACAGAGCTTTTCATCAGTATTTATCAAGAAAGTCTACACGCACACACAGGTGAAACTGTTCAATAAAGCAGTCCATGACTTTGCAGTTATCACAGGCAGTGTGATGACAAATTCATTGTATGTCTTTCTTTACTTCTTACACAATTCCTAGGTAGTATCCATAGATCTTAGCTTTTATTTATTGCTAGGAAAGAAAAGATCATTGTGAGTCAAAATAGGTAGGTGTCCAGTGAACCAACTAGTGATACCATTGGAAGAAATAATATAATCAGAGAACATTCCTTTCAAAATCAAGAGTGAATGATGTGATGTCTGGTGTGACCTAGTCACATTGATGTTACACTCTCTCATCAAGTTCATATAATTTGGGCTGGAATGCTCTTTGTGTTGCAGCCACAGAGTCACTGGTCTTGGAAAATGATTTAGCAATGAGAGTACAGCACTTAGACAATCAACTCTTGGTGGTATTACTTGTAAAACTGGAGATAACTAGCAAGGTTTCTCCCACTACTATAGTCCCTCCACAGTGCAAACACTGATCCCTCCATGACAGTCACTTTCATTTCATTCGTGACAGCCTCCAAAATCATAAGAAATTTCCACAAGTGGCTTCAACATTGCTAGGAATAACACTTACTCTTTGTGCAGTGTCATCTTTAAAAATGAAAATGTTAATCTAATGTGCTGTTCATTAATAAAAAATTCCATTTGTTCTTTCATTAATTTGTCACAACCTTAATACGTGTAAATGTGAGAGACTTCTAACCACATTTCAGATACATTAAGAAACAGTTAAAGCATTTCCACTCCTTATTTCAATTTTGTACCAAAGTACGAAGTGCTATATAACAGTGAAGTAAATTGTGTTTGCATAACACATTTTTTCTTCTAATATCTGAAAACATTAATTTATTCCTTTAATAATTTTGTAGTTCCTTCTGTATATACTATTAATCACATGAGTGTGTAATATCTTTTGTGTTTTGATATATTTTTTCCTTTTCTTCCTCAGGAGGAGCAACTACTGTGGAAGCCTACACCTGAGATAAAATCGAAGAGGTTGAAACGTTACACAGTTCCTATTGAACATCAAGGTGAATGTGAATCTGAAAATTTATGGCAACATGTCACTGCAGCAATTCTACGAGATGACCAGGTAGGATGTACTGCTAGCAACATCATCCATGTACATGTGGATGTCAACAGTTGTCATAGAATCTGTTCATGGAATATAGTGATTTTTTGTAGCAGCAAAATAGTTGTGTGCAGCAAGTAAATTCAGTTTCAAATAAAATACCATATTGTATTCATTTCAGAGATTAAAATTTACAAGATCTTTGGTTCTTTGCATTGTCAGTAATCTAGTGGTATTGCGTATCTCCTGAGATGTTTTAAATTAATCTAACAAGTTTGATGTGATGGAAGCTATTAGTTGGCAATTTTTACAGTTATTAGACTGCATTATAACAAAAAAGGAATGGTGTTGTATTACAAATAAAGGTACAAACACTGTAAAACTGGAAAAGGTAGGTGTGTGTGGGGTAGGGGGCCGCAGTTCTTTCAAGAATTTTAGGCTTTGCCCAGGTATGTATTTATTCCAACCTTCTGTTAGTCCATTTCCTCCTCTTTCCTCTCTGTCCACTTCCCCCTCCCCCTCTCTCCCTCCTCCCCCCTCCCCCCCCCCCCTCTCTCTCTCTCTCTCTCTCTCTCTCTCTCAATTTTGCTGTATGTGCCGGTAACCAAGCAAACAGAAGACAGCCGACATTTAGGAGCAATGAATGTAGACTGGACAATGTATTCGTTCCTCCAATAATCGAACCATGACGCAGCAATAGATAGTTTTGACAACATAATAGTTTTTTTTTTTTAAATTCCCTGTATGATCTGCAGAAGTGAAGACTCCTGTCAGTGTTATGGCACTGAAGAATGATACATCAGTAACAGCTAATGTTTTCAGACTGTATACAAAGTTGCTTGAAGGAGTCAACTATTAAATGATTTTTAGTCGGGAATTTATGTTCAGAAATTAAATGGAGGAATGGACATGAATCATATTCTTCATTCTAGGTTTGCATCTTTCAACATAATAAGTCATACTGCTCCTCAAATGAGTCATCAAAAATACACTGAAGCACCAAAGAAACTGGTGTAGGCATGCATATTCAAATACAGGATATGTAAACAGGCAGAATATGGCGCCACAGTCGGCAATGCCTATATAAGACAACAAGCATCTGGCACTGTTGTTAGTTCAGTTACTGCTGCTACAATGGCAGGTTATTAAGATTTAAGTGAGTTTGAACATGGTGCTATACTCAGCGCATGAGCGATGCAACGCAGCATCTCCGAGGTAGCAATGAAGTGGAGATTTTCCCGTATGACCATTTTGCGAGTGTACCACGAATATCAGGAATCCAGTAAAACATCAGATCTCCGACATTTCTGCGGCTGGAAAAAGATCCTGCAAGAACAGGACCAACAACAACTGAAGAGAATCGTTCAACATGACAGAAATGCAACATTTCCGTAAATAGTTGCAGATTTCAGTGCTGGGGCATCAACAAGTGTCAGCGTATGAACCATTCAACAAAACATCATCGATATGGGCTTTCGGAGCCAAAGGCCCACTCGTGTACCCTTGATGACTACATGACGCAAAGCTTTACGCCTTGCCTGGGCCCGGCAACACCGACATTGGACTCTTGATGACCAGAAACATGTTGCCTGGTCGGACGAGTCTCATTTTAAATTGAATCGAATGGATGGATGTGTACGGGTATGGAGACAACCTCATGAGTCCCTGGATCCTGCATGTCAGCAGAGGACTGTTCAAGCTGGTGGAGGCTCTGTAATGGTGTGGGGCTTGTGCAGTTGGAGTGATATGGGACCCCTGATACATCTAGATATGACTCTGAGAGGTGACACATTTTTAAGCATCCTGTCTGATCACCTGCACCCCCTGCGGGTTCGGGGGTTAGAATAGGCCCGCAGTATTCCTGCCTGTCGTAAGAGGCGACTAAAAGGAGTCTCAAATGTTTCGGCCTTATGTGATGGTCCCCCCTCGGGTTTGAGCTCCATCTTTCTAAATTATTCCGAAGAGCGAGCCAATTGGGGAAGGGCGCCTTACATGGTGCACTGTATCCGTTGTGTATTGAGACCTTTAGCCGGCTTTTTCGTCGTTGCAATGGTGTCCCGCTCATTTTCCATCTCTTGGGCTAGGATACATCCCTGGGTGCGATTACCACGCTGCACTCTGCAGTTTTGCTTTTAACTGCGACGACGACCTTGGACGTTTTTGCACCTAAGATCCAGCACGGTAGCCAGTCCGTTGTGGTGGGGCCGCCATGTACCCTGTTGGTTGTAGCCCCCTGACAACACAGGGATCGCTCTACTGATGCCTGCGCCGTTAACTCCCCGCGTATGCCATCTCCCTGGGGCATCAGGACTCCTGGCAATGGCCATCCTGCCAGGTGGCTATTGCTGCGGCTGGGTGGCGCCCATGGGGAGGGCCCTTGGTCGGAGTAGGTGGCATCAGGGCGGATGACCCACAATGAAGCGTGGTACATCATCTCTCGCTGGCGGCCAGCCACCAGCAGTCTCTAAGCGTTTGAGGGCTCATTTTAAAGCTAACGTTTATGACCCCAAATCGTTCCCATCCCTGGCCACTCCATGGGAGGAACGAAAGGCAGTGAATGACAGTGACGTCTATTCGCCCAGGTATCTTGTCTGTACCAGAGCTGATGGTGACTCGTTTCTATCCGTGAAGCCTCAGTTCTTTGTAGAGCATTTAGAGGACAAGTTTGGGGAGGTGGAGGGCTTGTCCAAAATGCGCTCTGGGTCAGTTTTGATAAAAACGGCATCCTCTGCCCAGTCACGCAGTTTACTTGCTTGTGACAAGTTGGGGGATGTTCACGTTACCATCACCCCACATAAGAGTTTAAATATGGTCCAGGGTGTTATTTTCCATAGGGACCTCCTTTTGCAGTCTGATGACGAGCTGCGCGCCAATTTAGAGCGCCGAGGTGTACATTTCGTCCGCCGTGTTCATCGGGGTCCGAGGGACAATCGGGTAGCTACCGGTGCCTTCATCTTGGCCTTTGAAGGTGATACCTTACCAGAGGAGGTCAAGGTGATGGTCTACTGGTGTGACGTCAAATCCTATATCCCTCCCCCGATGCGGTGCTTTAAGTGCTGGAAGTTCGGTCACATGTCCTCTCGCTGTACTTCTAGCCTCACATGTCGAGATTGTGGATGCCCATCTCATCCCGATACTCCATGTGCTCCGCCTCCCGTCTGTGTCAACTGTGGAGAGCCTCATTCCCCTTGCTCGCCGGACTGCAGTATCTTACAGAAAGAACGCAAAATCATGGAATATAAGACCCTGGACTGACTGACTTACACTGAGGCTAAGCGGAAATCTGAACGGCTACATCCCGTGCGCATGATGTCATCTTATGCCTCCACTGTCACTCCTGCTCCAGCTCCTTCAGCTGCAAGATATACAGTCAGCTATCAGAGTCAGAGGACCTCACCTGCCCCCTTGACGATGGGGTCCCCTTCTCTCACTGTTGCTCCCACACCATCTACCTCGGGAGCAGCACCCACTAAACCACTGGGGACACCAGTCCCCACTTCTAAGCCGGAGAAGCGTAAGTCTTCTTCGGCTTCTCTCGCTCGGAAGGGATCCCTTGGGTCACTCCCTTCCCAGGTTCCTACCAGCGGCACAGCAGACACCAACCAGTGGCTGAAGAAGCCACAGGTCGCTGGTCGACGGGCTTCGCGATCCTCTTCGGTCCCAGAGACTGACTCCAATAAGCCCTCTCAACAACGGCAACCAAAGGAACAGCGAGAGAAAACGACTTTGAAGACCCGTAAGTCCAAGACACCTGCGGTGGCACCTACTCCACCGCTACCTAAAAGCTCTGCGTCTGAGGATGAGGTGGAGATCCTTGCGTCCGCTGAGGACCTCGATCTCACAGATCCCTCAGACGCAATGGATAGCACTTGCACGGGTGCTCCATCGGAGGCAGCAGGTGACCCAGCGGCGTAATCTGCCTTCCTAGTCCCGTCAAGCCTTTCTCCGCAATGGACAATACCATCCTCCAGTGGAACTGCAGCAGTTTCTTCCACCATCTAGCTGAGCTCCGCCAACTTATCAGCCTTCACCCTTTCTTCTGCATTGCTCTTCAGGAAACTTGGTTTCCAGCAATGCTAACCCCCACCCTCCGTGGCTATCGGGGTTATTATAAGAACCGGGCAGCATATGAAAGGGTTTCTGGTGGCGTCTGCCTCTATGTCCTTCACACTCTGCACAGCAAGCCTGTCCCTCTCCAAACACCTTTAGAGGCTGTCGCTGTTCAGGTGTGGACGCCACAGGCTGTTACCATCTGCAGTCTTTACTTTCCACCGGATGGTGATGTCTCGCAGCATGTCCTGGCTGTGCTGATAGCCCAATTGCCGCCACCTTTCTTGCTATTGGGCGACTTCAACACCCATAACCCTCTGTGGGGTGGGTCAGTGGCAACAGGTCGAGGCGCCACCGTTGAGCATTTATTGTCGCAGCTCGATCTCTCAATTTTAAATGATGGTGCCTTCACACACTTCAGTGTGGCGCATGGCACATACTCCGCCATTGACCTTTCAATCTGTAGCCCTAGCCTCTTACCGTCTGTCCAATGGAGTGTGCATGACGACCTGTGTGGTAGTGACCACTTTCCGATCTTTCTGTCACTACCACGGCATCACTCTTTTGGGCCCCCTAGCAGATGGGCTATGAATAAGGCTGACTGGGACTTGTTCTCCTCCACTGCCGCTATTGAGCCTCTCTCTAATGATGACATTGATGCGGTGGTTCAATTGCTGACCACCGGCATCGTTACTGCCACTGAATCTGCCATTCCCCGTTCCTCTGGGTCCCCTCGGCGGCGGACTGTGCCTTGGTGGTCGCCTGAGATCGCTGCAGTGATTAAAGATCGCCGGCAGGCGCTACAGCGTCACAAGCGACATCCCTGCATTGAACACTTCATCACCTTCAAACAGCTGCGTGCGCGGGCCCGCCGCCTTATCCGCCAAAGCAAGCAGGAGTGCTGGGAGCGGTATGTGTCCACCATTGGCCTCCATGTCACTCCATCGCAGGTCTGGGCCAAGGTTTGACGCATCTATGGCTATCGGATCCCTGCCAGCATCCCTGCGCTCTCACTGAATGGAGCAGTTTGTACTGACTCCGACGTCATTGTAAACCACTTAGCAGAGCATTTTGCTATGAGTTCCGCTTCTGCAAATTACCCCCAGGCCTTCTGCTCCATTAAAGTGCGGATGGAACATCGGAGCCTTTCTTTTCGCACAAACACTTCTGAATCCTACAATGCTCCATTCAGTGAGTGGGAATTGCACAGTGCCCTTGCCGCTTGCCCTGATACCGCTCCTGGGCCAGATCGCATTCACTGTCAGATGCTGAAACACCTTTCAGTGGACTGCAAGCGACGCCTCCTCGACCTTTACAACCACCTCTGGGTCGAGGGTGAGTTTCCGTCGCAATGGCGGGAGAGCATTGTCATCCCCGTTTTGAAACCGGGCAAGAGCCCTTTGGAGGTGGACAGCTACCGCCCCATTAGCCTCACCAACGTTCTTTGCAAGCTTCTCGAACGGATGGTGAGCCGGCACTTGAATTGGGTGCTGGAGTCTTGGGGCCTTCTGGCTCAGTCTCAGGGTGGGTTCCGTAAAGGCCGCTCCGCCGCCGACAATCTGGTGAGCCTGGAGTCGGCCATCCGTACAGCCTTTGCCCGCCGTCAGCACCTGGTCTCTGTCTTTTTCGACATGCGGAAGGCGTACGATACAACATGGCGTCATCACATGCTTTCTACGCTTCGTGGATGGAGTCTTCGGGGTCCTCTGCCGATTTTTATCCGCAATTTTCTGTCGTATCGTACCTTCTGCGTGCAAGTCGCGGCCTCGTATAGTTCCTCCCACGTCCAGGAGAATGGCGTGCCGCAGGGTTCTGTTTTAAGTGTCTGCCTGTTTTTAATAGCCATTAACGGGCTCGCTGCGGCCGTGGGAAATTCTGTCTCCGCTTCCCTGTATGCTGACGACTTCTGCCTTTACTACAGCTCTACTGGCATTGCAGCTGTTGAACGTCAGCTACAGGGCGCTATCCTCAAGGTGCAGTCTTGGGCTGTAGCTCATGGGTTCCAGTTTTCGGCAGCCAAGACCTGCGTTATGCATTTCTGCCGGTGACGTACTGTCCACCCGGAGCCGCAGCTTTCTCTTAACGGCGAACTTCTTTCAGTGGTGGAATCACACAGGTTTTTGGGGGTGGTTTTCGATGCCCGGTTGACTTGGCTGCCTCATATCCGGCAGCTCAAACAGGCGTGTTGGCGACATCTCAATGCTCTGCGATGTTTGAGCCACACCAGGGGGGTGCCGACCGATCTACCCTGTTCCGGCTCTACCAGGCATTAATCCAGTCTCGTCTGGATTATGGGAGCCTGGCTTATGGCTCAGCTTCCCCATCTGCATTGCTGGACCCAATCCTCCATAGCGGGATACGCCTTGCCACTGGTACTTTCCACACCAGCCCTGTGGCCAGCATACTAGTGGAGGCAGGTGTCCCTCCACTGCGGTTACGACGCCAACAATTACTGGCTGCTTATGCTGCCCATGTTTTTAGCTTGCCCGGGCATCCAAATTACCGTGTCCTGTTCCCGCAGTCAGTCGTCCACATGCCAGACCGTCGGCCCCGGTTGGGTTGTCCGATCGCCGTACGCGTCTAGGAGCTTCTCTCCGGGCTTGGGTTTTTCCCTGTTCCACCTCCTTTCCGGGCACCTCTGCGTATACCCCCGTGGTGTGTTACTCGTCCTTGCCTTTGGCTCGACTTGGCACAGGGCTCGAAGGACTCAGTCCCTCCAGAGGCCTTCCGCCGCTGCTTTTATTCCATCCTGGCGACGTATCAGGGCTCTGGAATTGTTTACACTGACGGTTCGATGGTTGCTGGTCATGTCGGGTATGCGCTAACTCTAGGGGACCATTGCGAACAACGTTCCTTGCCGGCTGGCTGCAGCGTTTACACTGCTGAGCTGGTCGCCATCTTTCAAGCCCTAGAGTATATCTGCTCCTGCTCAGGTGAGTCCTTCGTTATCTGTAGTGATTCCCTGAGCAGTTTACGCGCTCTCGACCAGTGTTTTCCTCGTTCTCATCTGGTGATGGCTATCCATGAGTCCCTGCATACTCTTGCACATTGCGGCCGCTCTGCGGTCTTCGTGTGGACCCCAGGCCATGTTGGGATCCCCGGCAATGAGAATGTTGACCGGCTGGCGAAAGAGGCGACTAGTACACCATCTCTGGACATTGGCCTCCCGGAGACAGATTTGCGAGCATTCCTACGCCGCAAAATTCTGGACCTTTGGGACACTGAATGGCGCGCCCTGCCTTCACGCAACAAACTTCGGGCCATCAAGGAGGCTACCGGTGTGTGGCGCTCCTCCTTGCGGGTCTCTCGCAAGGAGTCTGTTGTCCTCTGCCGGCTGCGCATTGGGCACACATGGATGACGCACGGCCACCTATTGCGCCGTGAGGACCCACCTTTATGTCGCTGAGGTTCCGTTTTGACAGCGATCCACATTTTATTGGACTGTCCACTTTTAGCTGTGCTCAGGCAGTCGTTCGCACTGCCTGACACGCTACCTGCCCTTTTAACAGATGACTCTGCTGTGGCTGACTTAGTTTTACGTTTCATTCGGGCAGGGGTTTTTTATCATTTAATATGAGTGTTTATGTTTTATTCTATTGTTTTGTGTTGATTCTGGCCTTCGCCTACGGTTTTCAACTGAGTTTTTAATGTGTTCTCAGTGGTTGGCTTCTCCTTTCTTTGTTCCTGTGGTCGGCCAACCACCGTCACACTCTGTGTGATTTTATTTCGTTTTGTCTGATCTCTGTTGGAGTCTTTCTTGTCCCGTGTCGTCTGACGTGTTCCCTGTTGTTCATTTTTATTCTCTTTGGGCGGTTTTCATATATTTTTTTTGGAAAAAGGGACCGATGACTGTCGCAGTCTGGTCCCTTTAATCCCCCAAACCAACCAACCAACCTGATCACCTGCATCCATTCATGTCCATTGTGCATTCCAACAGACTTGGCAATTCCAGCAGGTCAATGTGACACCCCATACATCCAGATTTGCTACAGAGTGGCTCCAGAAACACTCTTCTGAGTTTAAACACTTTCACTGGCCACCAAACTCCGCAGACATGAATATTATTGAGCATATCTGGGATGCCTTGCAATGTGCCGTTCAGAGATGTCCACCCTCGTACTTTTATGCGTTGATGGACAGTCCTGCAGGATTCATGTTGTCAGTTCCCTCTAGCACTACTTCAGACATTAGTTGAGTCCATGCCACGTCATGTTGCGGCACTTCTTTATGCTCGCAGGGGCCCTACCCAATGTTAGGCAGGTGTACCAGTTTCTTTGGCTCTTCAGTGTATAATCTAATCACATAACAAAATTTTCTTGATACTTGATGAAAGTCCAATATTCAGCCAATTGCCAACATCGGTTATTTATTCTCAGTGATACCTGATATGACGAGCCAAATAATATTTTCCCAGATTTCATTGAAATATAATGCATGACTGCTGAATGTATATTCAATACTGTAATGAATAATTAAAGACTAGGGGTTTTCACCAAGACGTTTTGAATGAAAATCTCATTTCTGTTGCCACTTATGGCATGACAGTAATGTTGGTGGAAAGAAAGGTGCTGTTTCATTGTTGAAACAAGCTTTTCCACAAATTTTAAGGTGGCATAGTGCCAGCTGTAAGCTAAAGGTATTTGGTGCCCTTATAAGAAAGGTTTCCCTTGATAAATCATTCATTTTAAATCTTTCCTGGGAAAGTCTTGCACCATCTACCACCAGTTACCTGAAAATGACAGAGAATTACAAAGATGTGCAGAACAACTCGATAGTTTGCCTCTAGCTTTAGAAGTGTTTCAGCAGTTTGGAGAAATTATATAGCAATATAGCACTAGTTTCACATTTTACCAGTGCTAAGAGTGATATGTCCAGAGATAACACTGATAGGAAAATATATGAACGTCTTCTAGAGAAATTCACTACTATTGATTTTATGTTGGATCTTGGTTTAATGTATGACACACTACAAGAATTGCCTGACCTTAGTTACGAACAGTAGGCTTATCATATCATTCTTCATATAGCTACCAAAAAGATAAAAACACAACAGAAGAGTATTTCAATAGAGAAATGTAAATAGAGGTCAATATTACCATGAAGCCCTCAAAGCAAAGGAACAATTACAGATCAAGTGGATTTCTCTTCATAAAGGAAGTATTTTAGGTGTACTGCTAGGCCTAGTTTTCTTGTCCCAGCAGCATTTTATGAAAGGTTATGCAGGCAAATCAAAGATACACTTTTAAATGATGAATATGATATTTGTCCATGCGCTAAAGTAATGGATCCTTTTTGACAATCCTCCAGTAACTTTAGACAAAGAAGTGTTTTTTTCAATTTAAATGTCAAAGATCCAGATTTCTTGAGAGAAAAGTGATCAGAGGATTTCGGGAGTTCTTAGAAGAAAATAAATGCCCAGATTCTCTATTGCCTGTGATAAACACAACTAAATGCCTACCAATATCCAACAGTGAATATGAGAGATTTTCACTCTTAAACCTCCTTATGTGAAGATGTGGTTCCTGAGAGGAAGATACCAGGCTACAGACAGTAAAAGTAAGGAGCAAAAACAGGAGAAACGTGATATTGATATTCTGATGCTGATTTGGAACCTGTTTTAAACAACCAGTTTCATGTGCAAGGTACCTCTTTTAACCGTAATCCGAGATATTATATACAAATTATTTGTTTACCTCAAGGTACACATGAAAAGTATGGTATAATTTCTTATAGCAATAATTTGGAAATGTTAGGCATTGGCAAAGGGTCACTGAGAGCACCACTTATCCTTTATTCATAAAATCAGCACTAAATATTAAGGTACTTAATGGCCAAATGTGACTCAGCAGATAAAACTAATTGTAATTTCATTTCATCTTGGAGGATATTGGAAAGGCTTAATAATGCCTTTAAGATAGAGCCTGCACACAACAACTTGTCTCCTGATACAATTGCTCATCAGCTGTTGCTGAACTAAAAAGTGGAGGGTCACATAAATAGAGCAAAACCAGGAGGACAAATAGGCATGGAGACTATAGACACTCCACTCTTTACATCACTGTAGAGTAACCTGAAAAAGTTTACAATGAATTTAGAGGTTAATGAAATAAACATTTCAAGATCAAACCTAAATCATTACTTCTATAAGTATTCCCATTTTAAAATCATCCCACACAGCTAAAAAAACTTCAAACATATGTCACTGAAGATCTCTTAGAGTTCTTTTTTTACACTTACTTTGATAATTCAAGGTCACAGTAGGAAGTGTCCACTGCCACAGTCCCAGTGCAATGCAGCATACAGTCTCACTGTGTGACACAATTGTACCGTTGTTGGAAAAATTTGTAATTGGGCTTGAATAAACTCGCTTCATCTTGGTACTAATGAAATAGCTTAAGATAAAGCACACCAGTCTCACCGTGACTGACGAGGTAAGAATGAACAGATCATCAGTTATGTACTGCCGTCATCTCTGAAGGAGTTCCAAATTTGTACTACTAAACCAAAAATGTGCACTGCTTCCAGTCTCCACATAATGCCAAACTAGCACCCTCTAATTTCATCAGAAAGTGTGGCTGACAAGGATAACATATCATAAGTTGCTCTCTAACACAGTTGAAACTTCAGTTAGTAAAAGAAGTATGATAATAGACGAATACCTGTTGTGTCTTGCATGCCAACACTCAATAGTTTCTGATAAAGTGACAGTCAGATCTTTGATGCCACTTCACCATTTTGCATGTGCATGACATGAAAACAAATGAGTTTAAAATTTTTTGTGCTACGTATTGAAATCTATTCTTATATTACTTGTTTTTCTTTTGTTGTCGTGTAAGTATGTGATATCATTGACACTGATATTTTTTGTGACTTCAAGAAATAGAATGGGATTATTGACAAAGAAATAAGCATTTCAAATCTCATTAAAATAGATTTTGCTATCACCAATGTTACATTATCTTACGTAATTAACTTTAATTGAAAATGAAAACATGTAAATTAAAGTATTTCAATTTTTGCATTTATTTTTCACTTTTATACTTCAGGAGAACCAGCACATTCCCTAGGGTGATAAATGTCATGAAAGCATTCAAAGCATAAAAATTCAGAGCACCAAGAACAACCTATGAAGACACACATGGCACAGTAACATTTTGTAGTTTGAACATCATTAGGAAAAGCGACCTCATTAACATTGATAAACGTCTCGTGATCTGGCAATAATTTCATGACATATCAAGCATATCAAAGCATTTTAACAATTGCATCACTTATACTTGTGATTTCCATTTGGTGTGGGATGAGCATGTGGCACATCTGTAATGGGCAAATGTAAAACTTTCATCATTCAGTAAATAAATTTGATAATCGCACAAGTCAATACTTTACAGATATGGCTCCATTTTTATGTAAGGTCACAAAACTTGTCCAAAACCTGTTGCTAGGTATCTTTAGTGAGCTTTCCAGATTTTGTGGCTGCTGCATACACATTATGATGCTGTTCCATTCATTGGTTTACTTCTTGGTGGACTTGAGGACCAAATTTGGCACTGACCTCTTGAAGACAAATGAAAATAGGTGATAACAGTTTTCCAGAAAGTGTTAATCCATACTGGGCAGTGTAAAAGTGCACAAGCTCACATGTACTGAACAGTTGTCACAATTGAGGACACAAGTGACAAGTGAAGGACCTCTAGATAAATATGACTGATTGATGGGTGTTCGATTGTTTTACCGAGGCTAGAAACAATGGACATGTAGTTCCTACATGAGCTTTGTGGCAGTGGTCAATAGCTACAGCAACCTCATTGCTCTCAGAAAGTTTTGAATACAAGGCCTTAATCATCTGGAGTGATCTTTGGAAGAGGAAACACAGAATTCAGCTACATCACATCAGTAAATACATCAGCAACAAAGACAAGTGTATGTATGCTGAACTAATGAACATAGCTACCTCCACTATAATTTCTGAATTCAACCCTGATTTTGTTCAGAGTACAGATCAGACAAAATGTATCACATCTGTAGCAAGAGAATGTGTAATTTTAGGCGAGAAAGTTACAGAAATAGCTGTCATCCAATTGAAACAAAGAAATCTATCGTCAGCTTTTGGACAAAGTTTTGCTACCTTATGTAAACACTGAGCTGCTTCCTTACATTATTGACTCATGCGATGTTCAAAGCTATCCCTCTTTATACAATGACCTGGTTTTTGATGAACTTGGAACATCAACACATCCATTAAAAAGTAAATCTGTCAGCATATGCCACTCTGTCAAACCAACTATGTATAGTTTTACTGACAGGTTAAGAATTACATTCGCCCTTTTACAGAAGTGTCCTATTCTCATCACACAACAAACAGAAATTGCAAGTAGAAGTGATGCAACTGATAAAATACACACCTGGATCTGTAATCAACTGCATGGTCCAGCTATTGAGTAAATACTTTGATATGCTTTATTTACTGCAAAATTATTACCAGACTATGAATTATTTAGCAACGTCAAGGAGGTTGCTTTTCCTAATAACACCCACACTGAAAAAATGTTATTGTGACATATGTGCCTTCAAACATTCCTTCTGGTGCACTGAATTTTTATGCTTTCAATCTTTTTACAATAGATATCACCCTGCAGAATACACTGGTTCTCTTGAAATATTAAAGTAAAAACCATAGGAAAAAATGATATACTAGAATTTATATGTTTTCCATTTTCAATTACTGTTAGTTGCATAAGATTATATAAGATTTGTGGTGATAAAATCTAGTTCTAATAATATTTGAAATGCTTATTTATTTTCACCATAATCCCTTTCTGTTTCCTGATGTCACAAAAATATTGACTACGTAATGCAAAAATTTGAAACTGTGCTCTTAGTCATTATGCTTGGTTTAATACTGCATGTGTGGGAACTTATGAAGTAATATAAGAACTCCGAGTGTCAGTTTCTTGGAAATTATTGAATGTTGGCACCGACAAACCAGGTTCCTTTCATTTTCACTCTTCTTGCACCAACCAAAGTTTCAACCAAGTCAGAGTGTGACCTACGGCAATTTCCCCTTGTTAGCTGTGCTCCCTGGTGAAACTGCACGATGTTAGTCAGGCGTTACATGAGGAGTGGAAAAGGTGCATGTTTCCTGTTCAGTAGTCCAAATTTGGAACTTATCTGAAGGTAATCAGAGTGCTACAGAGATGACGTTGGTACACAACTGATGGGTTGTTTGCCTTCGCCTCACCTTGACTGGTGAGGTGAGCCTTATATAAACTATTTTGTTAGTAGCAAGGTGAAAGGAGTTGATCTGAGCTAACTACAATTTTTTTTTAAATAATGAGTATAATTGCATCATATAGTGAGATCGCATGCTGTATTGGTCAAGGACTGTGCTGAGTGGCAGATACTTACCACTGTGACTACAAATTATCATAGCAAGTGTGTAAAATGAATCAAAGCAATCTTCAGTGACACTTGTTTGGCATTTGTTAGCTGTGTAGGGTCAGTTTCAAAGAGGAATATTTATGAAAGCAGTGATGTATGTTAATCTGGAAATGTTTAATTTATGTCATTAACCTCATTTCACTTGAATTCGTTGCCTTGCCAATGTTCAGTTTTTTCAAGTTATTCCACTGTCATGTCAAGATTGTAGTGTCTAGTCTCAATGTCTATTTGTCCGTCTGGTTTTTGCCCTATTTATGTGACCGTCAGCTTGTAGTTGAGGAAGATCTGATGAGTAATTGTACCAGTAGACAAGACAATGTACACAGGATCTACCTTAAAATCATTATTAAACCTTTCCAGTAGTCTCCAAGATGAAATGAAACTATAATTAGCATTTTCCACCGGTTCAGATGCAAGTACAATAACATGCAATATACCAATCTGTTTTAACAATTACACTTCCTTAATTCTCTTATGAATGGTGTAATAGCATACAGACAACATTTGTGTTAAACAACAAGGAAATAAATTATGAGCAAGATGTGCCAACAGTGAGGTACTGCATAGAAATTCTAAGTTGCCTGAAATAGAAAAGCTTATTGATCAGGCACTTTTCACATTTATTGATCAATTACCACAACCACCTCTATTGGAATCATCATGAGTAGAGGACACTTTTTGTCCCTTTAGTTTTTATAAAATAAATGACACTTTTACTTAAAAATGACATATTTGAGACGTTACTTTGGCACTATTTGTTCCTTGTTTCACATTCTCATCACAACAGATTCTCCTTTCATGTTATCAGAAGCTGGTACTGAACTTGCATTGCAACCATTAACTTGTTTAACTTTCTTCATATGCCTCAGTTCCATTTTTTGGTCTTTGTGAAAGATTTCCTGGCACGGTTTGCTTTTCTGATTTGAAACTTCATGTTATTCACAGCTTATGAAATTTCATTTAAGTATTCCCGTTTTGTAATCAATGTTATGTAGGTCTTTCATTTGTGTTATTGTGTGTTAGAGATCATGCCAGTGAAAGCATTCACAAGGAAAACTGTTTTGAAGTACATAATATTAAAATGAATGTTATTCACTCAATGTTAATATCACAGGTGATGCTAAAAACGAGAATTACTTCTAGTGAGTGAGTTTTTTAGTTTTCTGTTAGCAGATTTATGTTTTTGAGTCCAGGAAGCTCATTCCAATAGAAAGTGCAGCTTACTTTGCTTTATACATAGTGAATTCTCCGTCACAACCATCATTAGAACAACAGGGGAGCAATGTCTGCTACAGTTGTATGCTAGCTTACAGATCAAATGTTCGCCCTTCGAGGGGAAGACTGTGTTAGTTTTGGTTGTAATCTTGCTGGACACAGTATTTTTATCTCATCTGTGAAAAAGGCATTAGCAGACAGATAAACAGTCAGTAAATAAATCTGAAGACGATCAATTCCCCAATAAGTCTTGTTGCTACCTCGATTCTGCACCAAAGGTGAGAAACTTGCAGAATTGTATGTTTTTTAATGCCTGCTTTTTCTGCTTATGAACTGTATTGACTTAATTGTGTCTCTGAATGATTCGTTAACTGCATTATGTTATGTATCTACCACCTTCTGCTACATTTGCATACTTTGACTGGTAGTCATTCGTATGATGCTGTTTCTGTGTGACTGTTAATGAATGTAAACACTGGCTGTTTCGAAGCCGAAAGTGTTATCCTGCTAATTTGTGACAATTTGGGATACTCTGTTTTATTGAAAAAGACCTTTTCATAACATTATCATAAGTTGTAATTCATTTTTACTAGTACAGTGCATACTAAGTAGCATTTTTTCATTAGTTTATTGAACACAACAGACAAACATAAGAGAGAAATTAATCAGCATGAATACAATCTCTCATATAATCTAACATAGTCTGACAATGCTTGGACAGTTTAGACTTTGCACTTGTAGACAATATGATGGCAGCACATCATCTCCATTTGTGTCATGTGGTAAAAGAGACAGTAGAGCTGTTCAGTTCAGCGTAACAATAAGGTGAGTGATCTCGCAAATTTTTTCACCAACTGTACACTTTTTTTAGGGGAGAGAAAAACGCTATATAACAAAAATGTCACAAGTGCGCCATTTACCTGCTTGGGGTCCATGGAGATGACGATGCTAGTGATGAATGGAATTTTAGATACACAACTGGCATCTGCATCCTAATGATTATCTAACATGCTCAAAACAACCAGGTGTTTCACAAACAATATTTGCAGATTTAACGAAATAGGCAACCAGCTCTTCTGGGGTTTCAGTGTCTCTCACATCAAATACCTCATATCTGTCCTCCACACCCCCTCACAAAAGAAATCCATAGGAGTGAGGACAGGAGAATGTGGTGTCCATGGTACTGGCCCACCCCTCCCAGTCCAACAATTGCAGAAAATATTGTCTGAATATTCTGTGACAACAATGGCAAAGTGTGATTGGATCACTGTGATGCTGGAGCGATAATCATTGCTTGACTGCTAGCAAGGTATTTGCCAGAATTTCTGGTATTACTTCGCTTCTATCAAGCATGTTAGGCAGAAGATACCAATCGGATAGTTGTGAACAATACTAGCTCACACATTTATGGTAACTCTCTGTTAGTTGTGGAAAACACAAGTTGCCTTAGGATTTTCCAAATCCCAGACATGGGTATTGTGGCTGGTGATTATTCCTTCCCTTGTGAAAGCATCCATGTCAGCAAATGAAACACACATGGAAGCGAGGGATGTTTTAATTTGGTGTTGATACCATTGGCAGAATTTTTAACAGTTCTCACATTACAAGGTCTATCAGTTTTCTGTCGGTGTCATCTAAGGGAGTGTCAAGTCCTTAAACTAATTCTACATACAGGTGCCATGCTGCTAGACTGTGGTATCGTGCCTCCCCATAAATGAAATGCATCTCACCTAATACTATTGGAGTCTAATTAGTCATCAAGAATCTGTTAACATGAATAGAAACTATCATGTACACACAATATAAAATAAACACTGACAGTGAAACTCCAGACACTACTAGCAATAATGGAAACTTACGCTTTCTAGCAAGAAGACTTAATTGTAGTGCAGATCAGATTCCAGTGTCAACCTTTTGGATACACAGCAGCCAAAATTACTGTGAACATTGGCTTAGGGGAGGTCCAGCATCAAGTCCTTCAAAACCCCTGCACCTCTGACATTTGTCACATTGCAAAAACGTTTCTTTTTATCTCCCCTAATAGTTTTACTAATTTGTATTTGTGGCTTTTTCACACACTGTATACACAAGGTGTCTCAGGTGTAAAGGTCCATCTTCAGAGATATAACCGTAACAGTCGTTCAAACTGAAGAAGTCTAGTAAAAATGCATATATCAAGAGCTATGAGCACTTTTTCAGTAGAGGAGGTGTGTTTCGCAGTAGTGAAGACAAACAAGAGCTCATAGCTCTTAGGGTATACATTTCAGAGCACATGATTCATAAGACTGTTTTGCGTTGAATGATTGTTCATGTTCTATTCTTGAATATTGACCATTCCTTCGGGGACACCCTAAATAACTGTGGGCAAATCCTAGTTTCCACACAGCAAATTCAGTGAGTTGTTTATCATCTAATTTAACAGGTCATTAAAAAAAAAGGCCTTATCTCTCTGCATTTATTTTATAGGTTGCCGCTACAGAAGAGAAGACAGTTTTGGAAGAAGCACAGAGGGCTGCAGCAAAGGAACGGAAGATAAAGGGTATTGAATGGATACCAAAACATTTTGAGCAGGTGGGACATAAGATAAAGAACTTTTAACAACCTGGGCATTTGTAACAGTGTTATACCTGAGTTTCTTTTTTGTGAGGATTAGTTAATAAGTAATTACAGCATTGTTACAGTTTCTGAATGGGGGTGGTACTGAAAGGTGGGACAAATTTGTCACACACTTCTGAATATAATTGTCAACAGTATTTTTGTCTATTATATTCCATAATATTTCAGATGTGCATGTGGGATAGCATTATTTCTTCTTTCAATATTTTGGCTGACATCCTTACAGCCATCTTCTACTTAGCAGCAGATGAACAACTTTGTGCTGTTAGCTCAAATGTAACATGGATGTAGGTAAAGTTGTGCAATTTTAGAATACTTGTCTTTGAAGAATGACCTGTAAGTGTCACAGGAAGTTAAGAAAATATTTGTTATATAATCTCTTACACATTGAATTTAAGCCTTCAGGTGTGGAAACACAACATATGTCAGTCTTTTTTTATATTGTGTATATAGTATTGACTGTCCAGAGATCTTGGAGGCTAGAGTTGTGGGGGCACAGATTTCTGCCCAACAAGCCTGTGATTCCTGCACTGGTTTGTACAGACCATGGGCTAGCCCTCATGGCCCAGTGAGCTTTCAAGCAGAATGGATCCCAGCACACCAGAGACAGTGGACTAGCAGGCTTGGCTATTACTTTTTCAAGGTGGCTTGTATCCATTTGCAACATCCGAAAACTCACAAGGAGAAAATATGACTTTGATGATGATTACTAAGTGATTCCTATGGATGAGTCATTAATCCTCAAATTGTTGTTACAAAAAAATTCATCCTATAAGAATGCAGTGCTTTTATTTTTGGCAACATACACAAGATTTGTGCTATTTGAAAATGAAGAAATACAACTAGAAGAATCTATTCAGAGTAAAGATATGCAGTAATTGTTATTGTCACACACACACTTCTAATGATAAAAAACCTATAACTGGCTAGAGGTAAAAAAGGAAAACTGGCACTACAGTAAAGAATGGAAGCTCTGATATTCTTGGAAACAAGTGCCAACCTGCCAATTCCTGGTAGCTAAAATAACAATAAAGGAGACCTGGCTTTGTAGATAAATACAGAACAGCAGAGTGGCTCAGTGAGTAACCTTGGTGTGCAGCCTGGTGGGCTGAGGAACCGACTGACTGGCAAGGCACTTTGGTCTGTCCAGGTTGCACCCAGCTGTGCTGTCCAGCAAGCCAGCTGGTCTCATCTGTGTCCTGTATGTTACAGGCTGCAAGACACAGGCTGGGCAGGCTAAAACTTGTACCATGCATAACTCTATTGACAACAATACTGATAAGTCCTTAGCAAAGGTTGGGGTTTAGACTGCGCACTAAATGTCCATACTAATGAGTATTTGTATCTTGACACTGTTCTGAACTTCACAGTAGGGGTTTCTGATATAGAATATTTTATCAGGTTGGCTTCTCATCAGTTAACAGGTCCTTAACCGTACTTGATAAAAGGCTAGTGTAACCATCTGGAGTTGGGTCACCTCTAATGGAGCAACATTATAAATTAAGCAGTTGAAATTGATGGGATCTAGGATGAGTATATGAACAGAAGCTTAAATATCAATCAAATGAATATCATAAAGTTTCATCAAAGAGTTATGAATTTTTGATGAATGAATAATGGCAGTCATGTTGATTTTGGACTGTACCATCAAGACATTCTTTTTTGAGGTCATAATGAGAGGATGATGATGTCAATGTTCAGTACTGCTGACCATTTTAGCAGCATCACTGTCATGCATAGTTCACAAGTAACATCTGGTATTGCCAGGAATTGTTATAATACTCCATAACAACCCTACAGCCCACACTGTATTTTGTTGTTCATAGTGCACATATCAGCATGTTGATTTCTATTCATGTATATTTGATTTTCCTGCACAGTTAGCTCCTGGCTGTAAACTGAGATTGATTATACAATTGAAAAGTGCATTGCAGTAATTTTGAAACCCACATGCTTTATTTCCAATGCTCAAGTTTTATTGTTATTTGCAATATGGTTGTCATAACTTAAAAAGAGCAAGTTTTATGTTGATGAGGTGTGATGTTGTGAATTTTTTAAACTTGTGTAGAGAGATGTGAGTCTTCCTGTAGCACTGTTATGGTGTGTTAGCACGTTTCTCTTGTGAATGTTTCTATAAGTGAAGGTATCACAATTACCAGCTAGATACAGTCAGTTAAGTGTAAATATGTTAACATGTGGACCACATTGTTTTTTCACACACTAGTGGCACTTGATGATGATTTCTTTAGTCTTCAGAAAGCTTTTGAAATACTTGTTGATAAAATATAGATAATCATCTCCACAAATAATGCTAACATAGACAGCTTTCTTATTTAGTCTTTATAACTGCCAGTTCAGAGGCACTTTGTTGGTTCAGGTATTTCAGCAAAATAATATCCATTTTGTACACCGTTTCCAAATTTCCTGTTGTTCTTCCAAACTTGAAAATTCTAGTTCAACTTAAAATGACTCAAAATACTGATTTTCTTTACTTTTTCCGAGTGAGAAGAATCTATGAAGATGTGCTGAAAAGTAATGCCTCCAAATTTCTTATGTGTAAACTCTCAAAGATTTTGAAAGAAAACAAATATTATTAACATTCTATGTCTTTATTCTCATGCCTACATATTTATTTCTCAACGTAGTACCCTGACAACAAACAAATTTCTCCCAACGAGAGACCAGTTTATTGGTACTATCACTGTAGAATGTTTGACATTGTTGATGCAGCCACAACCTCACCTCTGCTTGCACCACTTTATCACTGCAAAGTGAAGTCCACGAAGGTGTTCTTTACATTTTGGAAACAGATGAAAATCAGATGGGGCCAAGTCGGGACTGTATGGAGAATGACTGATGACAGTGAACCTAAGGCATGGGATTGTTGTTTGGTTGCAGTGCTAGTGTGTGACATGCTAAAGGAAAGTGTGCTCAATATGTGTAAAAACTCTTCAAATTCATGCTTTCAGTTTTCTGCAGTTAGAAACTCAATTACAGCATGCTGTTTCTCACATGCTGACGTAGCTAAGTTACACGCTGCCAAGTTGCATGCTACAATTTGGAGCCCTGTACTGGCAGAGGGTTGCAACTTGCATCAGTGAAGCAAGAAAGGTGACTAAGTAAGATGCATGACATGTAATACCTCAATCAATATTGAGAGAAGGGGGGAGGGGGGGGGGGGATGGAGTTGTTACTTTTCGGAACACCGTTGTACCCTTGAATGTAAATTTTCATCATTCTCAACTTTTTTTTTTACTCATGTGTATTTTGTGGTAAAGGCAATTCTATCAGTTTAAAAGGTTTGTAATATTTATGTAACACATCTGATGTGAATATGCAATGTAGCTTCCACATCAGTGTCAAGGTAGCTGTGTAGAGCCATAGTGGCAATAATGTGGATAGAAAGAAATTCTCCTAGGACAATTGCGTGACGTCATTTCTGTGATACTATGTAAAATATAACTTCCATGTCTGTGAACACTCATAACCTTCATTTCTGAAGACTGGGATGCAATCCATTTTGGCAGTACCAGTCCATAGAAAGACCCTTTCTGTACAACTTGCAGTTTTCATCTTTACACACCATCAAGGTTGGTATCATGTACCACTTGGTGATAGCTTATAATTAGAAAGAAGCCACAAACATTTTAGTGTGTTCCTAAACAAAACTTTGATAATACAACTCCCAACTGGTGTGTTTCAGTTCAATTTACTTCTATGAACATGTAGCAACGTGAGAGAGGTTTTGTGGATCTAAGCATGATAGACAAAAAAAAATCTACAAATAAAATTCATCCTGTATACATGTGGCACACAAATTGTGTTCAGTTTGCCTATGGCAATAGATCCTCATGCCACTTTAAAGAAATTCTTAAGTGAACTGTGACATTTTTTATGGTTTAGTGTCTTAAAATCAAACAGAAATTTCCTATATTTGCTGGACTTCAGTATACATCCACTTAACCAGTGCACTGTAGATACACTGAAAAAAGTCATCTTGGAGCAAAGCAACAAAATGCTTAGTAACTGATGTTTCATACCCAACCATATTTAAGTTTTCTGCATTTCCTAATTCACAGCAAGAAAATGTTGAAATGATATCATCAACATGGCACTGTCTACTGTTTTCTCTAATCCTTGTCAGTTGAGTACAGTACTCAGTGTCTCTTATTACTGACATGTTTAAAACCCACTGAAGTAAAAACTAGTGTGTTGTTTCCTGCACTTCAGATAAGGCTGTTCCATTGCTGCTCCACGAGGTAATGGCATTGGGGTACACACATCAGCTATCTCGCGGGCATGTGCAGCTAGTATAGGCTACCTACCAAATAGCTCTGTTGCATGCATTCCTCACATAGGCACAAGGACAGGGTGGTACGGTTGCACACACTACAGCCTGACTGTCCATGCTGTCCACTGTAGCCTGTGCGCACCTGGCTGCCTGTGAGCGAGGACTTGAATGGGAACATATGGAATGTGAAGATATGTTCAGAAGCCGCTCAAATTCCAAAAGTGCTTAGCAGATTTTCATATACTTTTGAGATAAAGAAACATGTAATATCCAGACTGAATCTTTCACTTTGCAGTGTGTCCAACACACAGTTTTATATTCACATGTTTCAGATCTATAACGTCCATGACACTTCTGTTATGAGACAACATCAGAGCAGAAATAACTTTCTGCTATAGGTAGTGGACTGAAAATAAAGATAAATATGTCAGTTAATTTGTCAGTTCCTGAGGAATTTCATCAATACACTGGGTCATGGTCCAGCAAGTAGTTGTCTTGCTAAGGAGAATTCAATCATACTACAAGAGAGTGACGAGTAGTGAAGGGCAGCTTTTGTTGCTGACACAAAAAAAGCTTTTTTCAACCATTTTGACTGAGTTAAACCCTTTTTATTCTTATATTAATAGAGTATTCCCTTTTGTCACAGAGCTCTATTCAAATTAGCGCACAAATCAGCACACAGCATTTCATGTATGTTGGTCCTCATTTACCTTATACTGAGAGACAGTGTTTTGGTTTCCAACAATATAATGTCTTAAATACCATGACATATGTATTTTCTAAATTTCTGGGAGGAGTTTTCAAATATGTTTTATGTTGTTAAAGTTTCTTTGCAATCAGCCAGGGACGATGATCGTGGATCAGTGATGGAAGTGAAATTAATTCAGTGTAACTGCATGAACTGGGTTAATAGGACGAAGCCAGCTTAAACATTAAGTTCTTTTTGTCTGAGCTAAGAAAACTGCAGACTACAACAGTAGAAAATGAAAGTGATAAAAGAAGTAAAATCAGTTCCTACTCTACTAATGTGGCCCCTCCTCATTTTTGACACTTCATAACACAGTAATTGTGAACTGGCTCTCAATTCTTATCTAACTTATTGTCTGAAGTTAATGAAATTTCTTCCTGTGCTTGTTGTGCTTATGCTAGTGTTGTGTTTCTACATCTTTCATGTCTCCAGTTTAGACTTGAGCTGTTGTCAGATAAATGCTGTTTGTGCTTTATCAGTTTTATGTCACTATTACTACCATCCCAGCTTCTGCAACGGAAAGCACAGTACTTGTTTCTGTGATGATTCCTATTTTAATTTTCCCCAATTTGTGTTTTTATCCTACCTCTTAAAGCATGTTTCCTATGTGTTATCGTGATAATATCTTTTATGCTTCTACTTATCTTTGGTGGGTGCTTCTATTCTTCCATTTAGTTGTTGGTTTCTGTAGGAGAAATATCATGATGCAATGTATAAAGTGTTGTTGCTGAGTTCTTTTGTTCAAAGATTTTCTGATATCCTTTACATATAGATCTCAATTTGTAGTGAAAGATTGCAAGATTCTGCATCTGGGGTACTTACTTTTTGTTGAATAATTTATTATTGTCCAGGTTTTTATAAATGCCAGTTATTTCAAATTTCTGCCAAAATGTTAGCTCTTTTTTTTCCAGGATATTATATCTGGCCAGTGGGTTTACAAACATGCTGATCTACGGCCATGGGATCCCCGCAATGATGTATTGCAATATGAATACAGCTATGTAATTCAGACAAAAACAAGACACAGGACACCAATGATTCGTACTGCCAGCATTGTCAGTGTTGATCCTCAGGTAATATCAGCACCCACTTAGTTATGGACATACCAATACAAGTTGATAAACAATATTATTCAATTTATATGAATTACACAATAATGACCATAAGACAAAAGTACATAATTGTATGTATTAATAATATAGTAGTCAGTGATGATAAGAAACAAGAAAGTTTTTCTTTGCTTGGTCAGCTTGACCTGCCCTGATCACCCAACTGTTTCTCTTGGCTCTGCAAAATTAAATTCCTGCAATCACTGTTTTGCCTTTGTGCACCTTATCAAGAAAACATGAACATATTGAAATAAATTACCTTTAATTCATTACTCATTTTTAAATCTTAGTAAAGTGAAGGTGCTTTTTCCCCCAAACAAGAAATTATTTAGAAATTTTGGAACAGAAGTTTTTCTTTGCTTGGTCAGCTTGACCTGCCCTGATCACCCAACTGTTTCTCTTGGCTCTGCAAAATTAAATTCCTGCAAACACTGTTTTGCCTTTGTGCACCTTATCAAGAAAACATGAACATATTGAAATAAATTACCTTTAATTCATTACTCATTTTTAAATCTTAGTAAAGTGAAGGTGCTTTTTTCCCCCAAACAAGAAATTATTTAGAAATTTTGGAACAGGTCCAGGAAGTACTAAGCTTATCATTGAGACAGTTCCAGAGGGGTGTACAAGTGTGTGGGGGAGATTAGCTGGACATGCTTTGTGGGTTGATGGGTTCAGCAGGCTGAAATCAGTGGTATGCCATTTATGAAAGAATCTGTGTCAGTCAGATAGATGGCTGAGTGTGTTGAATTGGGTAATGTACAATGGGGAAAGACAACTTAATGCAGACAGTTCATTATACTTCACATTCTTATTGGTAAAGTGTCTTGCTGCAACTTGTACAGTGGTTGCATCATAAGAGGCAGCCAAAATCTTCAAATTATAAGAAATTTTTGGTAGCACCTCGTGTCATTGATCACATTCTCATATTACAGTATGTTCTGTTCCTAGGTGATAAGTGATATAAAGGAAAAATTAATGCTTGTACTAATCACTCTCATTTTAGATTTATCACACTTGTGATAAAAGCTTATAATGCAGGAAGGTGAAATATCTTATTAGGTGTTTTGAAAATTAGATCAGCTACTTTCTGTATGAGAGACACACTCCCCATTTCAGTCTTAGGCTCATAAGACAATTCAGCATCTGCTTTGTGAGTTAATATGTACTAGATTTGTGGGCTACAGATATAGCTGTACATTTTTTTAAAAACTAAAACCTCTTTTTTCTCTTTTTCTTTCAGATAAACAGTTAGTTGTGATTGATTTTATAAAGTGTTAATGCATTTTTTTTTACTTCTAGAATACACTTCGTCAAACAGAATCACGCTCATCTGTAACAGTAATAAAGTCATCGAAACACCAGCTTTCTACGCAAGTGAGTCCAGTTGACAGGAACAGTGGAAGCTCATCCCCAGAATTCCACAGTGATTCCAGCCACACTGAAAGGCATAAAAGTAGTTCTTGTGGGTCTGCAAGGTATGTTTCTTACTATGCTTGACATACGAACATTTTGTGTTTGTATGAGGGGGCGAAGGCGTGTGCGTGTGTGACTGGATGAGTGAAAATGCTTCAATTCTTCATTGAACTGATGTAACAATGGTGGAGGCCTCATAACAGTGGCATATTATATTTAATGATCATTATTTGAACAGTTATAAATTACCTTTAATGAGGACTGTATTTGGTTTAATGCGTCCCATACTTCTGTACAAATAATTTGTCTACATCATAGTACAAAATAATTGAAGGACCGATGATGATAGTTATGGTGATATTATTATTATTAATATTATTATTATTATTATCATCATCATCATCATCATCATCATCATCATCATAAAAGGAATATTCTTCAGAGTTGATTGCGCTAGTTTAGCTTAACTAACAGATGAAATTATGAAATTGTGTTTATGATTAACTTTGTGCCACTGATTCCTCAGACCTGCCTTTGCGAAATGCAAATAATGTGAGGACTATGAAGTTATCTAATGGTGTCATGAGAGTTTCTTATAGAATGTATTTGATCTGGAGCACCACATGAAAACTGCTACATTATTTGCTATATAACTGTGCAACTATCGTAATACACCTCAAAAGACAAATCCATTAAAATTTTGTTTAAAGTTCATTCATTTTGATTTTACAGTCATTGTATTTACCCTGCAGGTCTTAAAAATACTAATTTTAATTTGAGAAGGAAAATGTAACATACTGTTTCCCAAGAAGTCTGAACTTCATCCATAGTGATCTGTTAAACACAATTGAGACTGACATCAGACGCCTCGGATAGGAGAAACTAGACTGCCGATTTTACCACAATTTTTCAAAAATTGTAGTTTCGTAGTATGGTATGTTTTGTAACATTCAGGCATACAAGTAGTACATCACAATTTGGACTCCATAATGCCATTTCTATACTCTTTTTTTCTTTTCTGACTCCTCTTGACATCAGCACACACTTTGCAGACATGTCGAGTGTGATTTTATTTTAGTATCTTTCTAGTTTTTCAAAAATAAATCTGCTGATGCCAGTACGGGGAAATCATTTCTTGGTGTTGCTTGTATGTTGTTATGCAACACAAAAACTCAATAACTCCACAAGAGACATGGCGTAGTTACATTGTTTCTCTTATCAATGTTTTGTCTCCTCTTATGAAACACAAATGCATTAGTGATGGTCATCACAAAAATTGGGAGAACCATCAAGTGCCATAATACTTCGCCGCTGTGCCTCCTTTCCCTGGTATCTACCCAGTCAAAGTATTACAAACAACAAACAGTTGTGTACCATGCTTGTGTCTTGCACACCCGAAAAAGTGTGTCCTCAATAACAATGTTACCTTAATCAGCTGTTAATTACCCATAGAGAACAAGTGGAGCAAAAAACACAGAATTCAAGTGATGAAAAATGAGTGGATTTTTAAAAGTGGGTCTCAGTTAGACTAATTATGAGAAATATATTTGTCAGGCCAGTTATGAGGAATACGTTTGTTGTTGTTGTTGACATGTAAGGTGGATAAAATTGTTTTGTTTTACAAGGTGAGGTGGTGCAGTCGTAAGACACTAAACTCATGTTCAGGGCTACAGTGGTTCAAGACCCCATCGAACCATCCACATTTAGGTTGCCTGTGGATTCCCAAAATCCCTTGAGGCAAGTGCTGGGCTGGTTCCTTTTTAAAGTGCATAGTCAGTTCCCTTGCCCCATCCAAGATTGTGCTCCATCTCTAATAACTTTACCTTCAACATGACATTAAACCCTAATCTTCCTTCCTTTTACCTTTTTGAATCTATCACAGCTCATAAAGGCAGCAAGAAATGGATTAGGAAGCATGTACGCTTTGGCGAGTAGTCAAGAGTTTTGGCTTATTCACAAGACACAAATGAATTATTAGTGTGAAAGTAAATAAATGTATTAAATTTCTATTGCAGTCCACCATTTCGGTTTTCAACTTGTTTCATCTTCAACTTTTTTAGTCCTGTTGTTGTCAGTTGCATTTTATATTGTGGTATGTTGATAATTATTACTTTGGGACTATTTAATTACAGTTGAATAAAACAGAATTATTGTGCCATATGCTTCTCACCTTTATTCAGTGTAAGACATCTTCAGTGGCCTAAAATACATACATTTTTGTTTATACTATTCAGTTTCCATTTGACAAAATCAAGCCTCGAAGGCCAGAAACAGAGGTCTGTGTGTGTGTGTGTGTGTGTGTGTGTGTGTGTGTGTGTGTGTGTGTGTGTGTGTGTGTTTTCTACTTTAGAAAAAGACCATTTGGCCAAAAGCTTATATGTATAGCAGTCTTTTTGGTGTGACTGTCATGAGCAGCAATCTATTCTTTTCATAATAAGGTGGCTTACATTTGGAACATTGTGTAAATAGGGTATCAATAGCTTGGGCACTTTTTGTTTTGCTATGATTTAGTAATAATTTTAAACCCTACTTACAGATTTTGTGGATGTTGATTTAGATGTTGTGTTCTTGTTCCTTTCTTACAGCTGTTGTTCCTCTGATAACTGCCATTTGGAATTTTATTTTCACGTGTCACAGCACTAGAATTTGAACACTAATTTTGATGTTATGTTTTGAATGGTGTTGCAAACTGTCAGTGTTATTGCCAACTATTGAATGTGTTTTTGTGGCATCTGTCTATGGTCTGTGTGTGGCAGACACACACACACACACACACACACACACACACACACACAGAGAGAGAGAGAGAGAGAGAGAGAGAGAGAGAGAGAGAGAGAAACATATGTATTTGTTATAATATGACTGCATGTACAAATGGAATATTTTTATCTTATCATTTTTTTTTATTAAGTCCAGTAGTGTGTCTGTATTGATGTGTATCTGGCCATTTATCAAATGTATGTTCTCAGCGATGACTTTCTGGATTTGGTAGTTTTCCTGCATTTGTTTAAGGCATTTGACTTGGGTGTTTATTGTGAGTTTTTTCATTTCTTGTTCCATGTTTGTAGGATGTTGGTTGTGGTGTTTTAAGTGCTCTGAAAATGTGGAATGGTTTGTTTCATACTTCCAATATCTAATGTATTCTTTGTATGATGTTTCAAAATTCCTGAGTATCATGCCTGTGTATACTGCGTCACCACTTTTACATTAAAGTTTGTGCATTCCTGCTCTCTGGAATTTGTCTCTCTTAATTGGTGGTTTGCTTAGGAAGCTTGCAGCACGAAGACACATGTTATATAGAATAAAAAGGATTCCACTATGGAAAGGAAATGAGTAAAATCACACAAATGGCTAGGAACAATGGGTATGACACACAGCTTCATAAGCCAACCAACTACCAAGAGAGACAAATTCCAGGGAGCAGGAATATACAAACTTGAATGTCAGTGTTGTGATGCAGCATACATAAGCATGACACACAGGAATTTTAAAATGTGGTACAAAGAACACATTAGGTGTTGGAAGTATGAAACAAACTATTGCACATTTGCAGAGCACAAAATAGAACACCACAACCAACACCCTACAAACATGGAACAGGATATGAAAAGAACCATAATAAACAACCTTAAATAAACGCAGGAAAACTACCACATCTAGAAAGTCATCGCTGAGAACGAATATGTGATAAATGACCAGACTGACATCCGTACAGACTATCTACTGAACTTAATAAAAGAAATGATGAGATAAAAAAATTTCATTTGAACATGCAGTCATATTAAAACAAATACATATTCTCTCTCTCTCTCCCCTCTCCCCCATTCCCCCCTCTCCCCCTTCCCCCCTCTCACACACACACACACACACATTCAATAATTGGCAATAACATTCAACAATTGACAACACCATTCAAAACATAACATCAGAATGAGTGTTTAATTCCTAGTGCTGTGACATGTGAAACCAAAATTCCAAATAGCAATTATCAGAACAACAACAGCTGTAACAAATGAACAAGAATGCAACCTCTAGATCAACATCCACAAAATCTGTAAGTACAACCTTAAATTATTACTACACCACAGAAAATGCAAAAAGTGGCAAAACTGTTTATAACCTACATATACATACAGAATCCCAAATTTAACTAAATTGGATAAACAAAAATATTTACTTTTCCAGGCCACACAAGATGCCTTTCAAGGAATAAAAGTGAAGCATGTATGGCACAAAAAGTTTGTTTTATTCAGTTGTGATTTGACGGTTCCATAGTAGTAATTATCAGTGTACCATATTTGTTCCTATTAGTATAGAAATTGTGTCAAGTTATGCAGTCATGAAGGAAATAACCTGGAAAGTGTGCATGGGAGGGTGCTAGTCAGCTATACACCATCCATGTCTCTCATCTGCTATCTTGCATCTTTTCTTAGAGGATATTGAAAACATCACAGTGAATCAAATTTCACCAACTCAAAGCTGCAGCAGTGTATGAACAGGGACCAAGAAATTGCACAAGTACTGCCAAAAGTAGTATGGGACACAATACAGATGCCAATGTACAAAGTGCAGTCATGAACTACAAATGGTTCAGAATCTCGTAACTAAGTGCTAGCAGATTGCGGACAGTGTTCCTTGCACACCCTGGGAACAGAGAGCACAAAGCACAATGGCAGATACGAACTTATAAATATAACAACAGGAGCCAGGCTCAGGTGCCATCCACATTGTCAACTACTGCCATCAGCTTCCTGCTTGGGCATTGTCCACAATGTTTTAACCATTTATTCTATAGCTGAGACAAAGGGGCAGCTACCATTGTTGTTTAAAATTATAGAACAATGTGTTAGAGCTTTAACATGATATCTAACAGCCATGTCTCTTCCCCATATTTCACCAGTTCAGGTTTGTGCTCCATCTCTAATAACATGATCATCAACAGGACACGAAACCCTAATATTCCTTCCTTCATTTTTATGTAGTGTCAAGCTGTCATGATATCTTCCATGAAGTATGCCTGGAATTAAAGATATTGTCTTAGGTCACTAATCATTGACATGGTTGGGGAGGGGGATTATTTCATAAAATAAATGTAAGTATATTTAAGCCTCACTCATTATTGCTTTATTATTTAATAAAATACTAAGTTAATTACTGATTAAGTTAGTGTTTAAAGATGTAAATTGATAGTTAAAATTTCATAAATTGTTTACATGTGCAAAGGTCATTGCAGTCATATATAAGTGTGAAACTACTACACTTACAAGCTCTTTATTCTGTCTTTGAATCTGTGTTGCTAACAGAAACTGATTTACTTTCTGTTTTTGTAGAGTGAAAGAAAGCCTCGCTGTAATGCAGTCACATCTTCAAGAACAGCATGAAAGGTTATCTCGCATTCAGCATAATCTAGAGCAGTTGGGGAAGCTACAAAGGGAGCAAGAGAAGGAGAGACAACTTAATTTTAACAGGCAGTTATACCGTGCAGCTGTTTTACTTATTGTGATTCAGTCCTTCATAACAATTATTTTCTCTTACATAGTTCAGTGGAAGTAATTTACTATTGGGTGACATATCTGTGTGAGCATATGCTTAACACAGCTGTGTACCTACTGTGACAGCTATAGAAGAAAAAACAACCCTCTGTGATATATTTTGTTTGGTTTCAAAATGGCATCTTTGATCATAATAGTGAACTGTTTTAGTTGCATTTAAAATTGAGAGAGATTGAATGGCACGTATGTTCCATAAAACATTTGTAAATTTTTGTAATACTGTCACTGTAAAATCGAGCTGATAATGTAAGTTATGTTCTGGTACCTCACATTTTATTTAAAATGTGCTGTGACTGTTGTGCAGCTGTTTCCCAGTGAACTTAGATTGTTCAGATGTTGTAGATATTATTTCGTTTCTGTGTTTGTGTGAAAGAGTGGTAAATATTGAGCCTAGTCTGTCTAGGGGCATGGATGATCAGACATGTGTTCTTTCAAAATTTGGCGGAAAGAAAGTAAACAAGCATCTTGCTTCTGTGTCATTGTCAACTGAGTGAAACTGAAATGTGATGTGCTTCCAACTCCCCCCCCCCCCCCCCCTCTGTCTCTCTCGCTTTGT
Organism: Schistocerca nitens; assembly: GCF_023898315.1. NCBI lineage: Eukaryota > Metazoa > Arthropoda > Insecta > Orthoptera > Acrididae > Schistocerca > Schistocerca nitens. The sequence goes on along the minus strand of NC_064616.1, from coordinate 733,848,232 downwards.
GTGTGTGTGTGTGTGTGTGTGTGTGTGTGTGTGTGTGAGAGAGAGAGAGAGAGAGAGAGAGAGAGAGAGAGAGAGAGAGCAAAGCTGTAATGAAATTTGCTGTATTGCACTGTTGTACTGTTGTATTATATTTACATAGTTCTTTTTTTTTTTTTTAGTAAACTATGCTCGGCAGCTATTTTCTCATGTCATATTCAGTTAGACCTAACTAGTGCTTGCTCTAATATTTTACTTTTACAGTCCAGTGATGTCACTGTAGTGATTATTTTGTTGCTGTTTATGTAGCCAGATCTTAGTTTTTTCTCGGTCTTACCTTGCTGCAAGAAAGTTGTGAGGAAAAATTTTTGTAAATGGTGCTATGTGCACATACATTATATATGTGTGTAATGATTCAGTGTTTTGAAATACATGAAGTCTTGTGCAAGTAAGGGTGTAGGATATTTTAAAACTTCTGAGATGTAATTGGTGAATGACAGAAGTACAAGGCATCCTTTATTTCGTATCCTGTAATCTTGTATTTCACGTCCTGTAACTTTGCTTATCCTGTCAAATGGGAGTAGTGCTGCTGCCACCTGTCATTCTGTAATATAAAGTTAAACAAATGCTGGACCTTGTTGTTTTATGCTTGTTACATATTTGAGATGAAAGCCTGCTGTATTAACCCAAGAGAAACCACAAAAAACCTAGATGTTAATCATGAGGTGTATTTTATCAGTGACTGTACAGTGTATCCTTTGTCTGAAAAGAGTTGAGTTAATGCTTAGAAAACTTTTTGCATTAGATGTAGCAATTAGTATTTCATATATCAAAAGTAGATAGCTAGCAGCAGAAATAGGTTTCACTGACCTTCATTTGAAAAATCCTGAAAGCATAGCAAGTTCACATATCTTTCTTTATTCTACCAGAAACTGTGTTGCTTGGGAAGTTTTTTAATCATTATTATTATAATAGAGACTGCAAGGAACAGATGACACCTCTATTTAAACATTTGTCTTCTACTTTTTATGGTAAGTCATTAAGAACTGTACACTGGCCTATCTCAAATTGTATATAAGGTACACACAATGGTTGGTGTGGGTAGACTGTGAATCAATATGCACTGAAACATTACTCGTTTGATAGTGAATACAGTAGGACACAAGGAGTCAAGGAGACAAAATTATTGATTGGTATCAAGTTAAATCAGACAATGTGGGGAGAAGCAGCTCATTTATAACAGATGCGAGAATTATACCTTTGTTCATGGGGGGAAAAGAGGCTAGGGTACAACAGGTTGAGAAATATACCTTTGATCATGAAGTTTAGTTGTTAATTTTAAAACTGCCATGGGGTTTCTCTGAAAAAAGTTGTGGAAGCTGTACTGACAAGGGTAACAGATTAAAGATTCTAGAATGTTGTTCAGACAACTGTAGAGAGAATAAACATTTATATTGTTTTACCAATTGAATATTACCAGTTAATTTCAGTGATCCAGTGAATTACTAAATAATATTTATAGTACACAAACTAAAAGTATATGATGTCACTTTTTTATATTCTGTAATGACCATGAACAACTTTTTTTTATTTTTAAGATATGGACACTCCTATAGGTAAGCCATGAAGTCATGAACTGTACATAACATTCACTCGAAAAATAAGCACAAAATTCCATTCTCCACATTGCTCTAATTTCAATCTGAAGTAAGATTAGTGCATCATTATAACTTTAGTTGGCCTACAAACAGAAAAAAGAATTCTGAAAATAATTAATAACACGTTGTTTGACACGACATTCTCTACAATAATAATAAACATACAGAAGTTTCATGAAGTATGATTAACAAAGAGTCCAAAAGATGTGCATGTGTACGCTCCTGCTGATGCAATAAATAAAGAAAACTGTTGTGATGATCAATTTAAAACTGTAGGTTAGTAGATGGAAAGCATGGCGTAAAGAATGGTAACATGCATTTTACTTCAACAGTGAGATGTAGAAAAGAGGAATTCTAATAAACAGTTAAAAAGCACATGGCTCCCCCCCTCCTCCCCCTCCCTCCTCCCTCCCTTAGTTGTAACTGATGATATCCAAAATAATAAATTTGACACACACACATGCAGTTTTGTGCAGCTACTTTCCTGTACTCCCTATGATTGGCTACAGTTTTCACTGTGTTCATATAATTGGGAACTCTTGTCTGTTGTGGAAAGTTTTGACAAATAACAAATAATAATGAAACCGATTACACTTTATATTGTACAAGACTGTGTTACATAGACTGTTATTCTCTGAGAGTTTTTTTTTGCATTTTTATTTCACTTGCTTTTGAACTTTGTAGTGTGCATTCTTGGAGTCCTCGTGCCTAGATTCTTGCAACAGTAAAATAATACCAGTATCAAATAATTATATAATTTTAAAATTAGATTTAAAATTGTTTGTCTTAATTTTCTTTTGTGTTGATATGGAACTATACAAGACAGCTTTTGTATATACTGTTCAATGTAGTAAATTACAGTAGTTGTTAAAATTTGAGACACATTATCTAAGTGCTGCATTGAGATGATTGACTTGGGAACATCAGTGATCAATGATCTCACAAATCACTTCTTAACATGGGTGGGTGGGGTGGGGAGGGGAGGGGGGAAGGGGGTAGTAGTTACATTTAAACCACTAAATGTACAATAGTTTCTGATATGGGATTGTTCTGTACTTCAGTTACCACTGTATGTATGATTCACAATAAACCCAACTTACAACAGCAGAATGATTACTCAAGAGAGTTGACACTTGAACTCTTCATTTGTTACATATTTCATAGATTTTGTCTGTTAATGTAATGCTTCATGAAACTGTTTAGGGGGTACACACTTACAATCTTATGATTTAAATGATGGGAGCAATATTCACATCACATTTGATCTTTTACCTCCAGCCAATTAAATTATGGAACATAAACATTTGAGATGGTTCCAGATTTATCTATTTCTCCTGATTATCTGAGGCCATTAAGAGGAGAAAATTGTAATAATTATGGGAATTAAAGTTGCTGATAATATGTCTTTCAAAGCAAATGGATAAAAAATTAAGAATTTTTACTGAGTCATTGACATACATACATTTCATTAATAATTATTCATATAGGCCTTAATATTTTGTTCTAAATTTGGTTGTCCATTCAAATTAGTAATTTTTGCTGTGGTTTTTCCATTACTCCCACTCTCCCTCTCAGTTCATTTCCCTTTATCGTAAATATTCTTTAGGTGTCTGGTTGCTGTGACATCCATATGTCTGATCCACATTATAATTAATAAGAAGTCCAATATTATACCGAAATTCATAAGAAGATGCTCATTAGCATTGTTAGCCATTGATATAAGAAGAACCAGATTTTCTATCACTTATTTTCTACGTACATTATTCCAAGTACCCTCAGAAAATTTGCTATCAAGAGTATATTATTATGATATCTCAACAAAGAATTATTTTTTTTATGTGCCCTTTATGGAGGTCACCGATATCCGATGATAACATTTGTTGATGTAATCATTATGTATTGCACCAAGAAATCTATTTAGGGACTCAACACATGGGGTTAATTAGTTATTCTCAAATTGACTGTGATTAACTACCTCAGTTTTATTTTTTATTCTTCATGAAATGAAATACTCCATTTGGGGAAACTCAAATAAGATACCAGTTGCTAGCTTATCTTTATGTAGGGTGATTGTACAAAATAAAATAAAATCTGGGAAGTACATGAACACAAAATTTCCCTCATAGAATCCCTAGCACTTCTATATACAGGCTTGTACTTGTGCATATTTTTGTGAATATGTGAGATGACGCATATCCATTGCAAAAAAATTTATTTTGAGAAGTCCTTGTAGTAATTTGTTAACATGTCAGTTTTGTGTGTTAAGATATGTTATTTGAATTAGCTCATTGTATTAGAGTAAGAGTTGATTTTGTTTCCAAATATGATATGAAAATTCTTTCCCATCAGATATGTAGGCACTGATCAGTGAGATTAGGATCTGCCGCTAAGCAAAAGTCAGTATCTGAATAGAACTGGTTGTGAGATCAAGATCAGTAGAGCACTAACATATTTGTAAAACAGAGCTGCATTCATTGTATAACTTGTTTGCTGCTTCTTCCAAGTGGAGACAAAATCATGTGGAAGCTTTATCTTTTTACTAAAACATTGTCTGTCGCACTGTCTTTGCAGTGAAATTTTTGGTGGATGGTGTTCATGCAAAGGAAAATATAATAAAGGTGGAGAACATATGTATTAATGAAAAGCATCGTACTAGTCTTTGTCACTTTTTATCTATACTCCTCATTGTTTCTCATTAAAAAGGCTTCAACAATTGTTTATTTTACAAAACAGTCATCCTTCATATTTCTTTCAATCTTTTCTGTAGGTTTTTACAGTGTCTTATGTGTTAATTTATTATGTTTGCCTAAAAATTACAAACACCACTAATAGCAAATGTGCTCTTGTGCAGTTAAAATCAAAATTCTTTATGTAGATCAGGAGGTTATATCTGGATTCCAGACCGTAGTTCCATAGACATACACAGCCTTCTGTATTAATTGGTAGTTTGTTATAAAATTGTATTTTGTAGCATTTGTATTTGATTGTTCATAGCATTGAAACAGTGGCAACAATCCTCACACATTCAGTGAATATACAAAAAAGTTTAATGTTTCACATATATTGAAATAACACACTGAGAAGTTTATTGTTCCTGTTGATTCATTCTTGAGATTCATATTGTGTTTGAACAGCAAACTAATGAACACAGTTGATACAATATACTTACCTGAAGTGCCTCCTGTACAGTTCAATGTGTTTAGAATGACCACATAACTTTCAGAAGTGCAGTATTCTAGAATGGTTCATTAATATTTATTATTGTCTATTACTTGCAGGTTCTTTCACAAGTTTTTAATTTAATAATGTCTTATTTTTGTGTCTTCATATTGTTAAGTAAACTTGATGTGAAATGTTGATTTGAACAAATGAAACAGTGTACTTAAAAATATTCATGAAGAAAATAAATTTATGCTGTATTTTGTGTTTGTACTGCAGATTAAACAGTTGAATTAATTCCTGTTTGTATTCTGTAATATTGCCTTGATAATGCTAAGTTGTGTGAAAACAGTTGGTTAGGTCATTGCCGTAAATAGGAGACTTCAAATTTGAAACTCTGTAATGGCTCTGAATTAGAGACTGGCTGATATATGACTAACATTAATTACTCTATTGTTTAAAAATCATTTATATGATACTGGACTTGTCGTATGCACAGTATGTGGAAATAAAACTTGACTTGTACGATTAATAGAGTGTGTGTATACATACAACACACTTTACAGTACATCTACAGTGACAAACTATACAGCTAAAGAAATATATCTAAACCACTTCAGTTTGAGATATGCAGATTTACCTGTATAATATATGCTAACAGCTAAACTACACCACAGTTTAAAAATTGCTTTCACCATGAAATGAAAGCTGGAATGTCCCAGATTTCACCTTGTTATTTGTTCCTGTAGAAAATCTAGCTGGGACCTCATTTATATGACATATTTATGGGGTATGTAGAGGTCAGCTAAAGATTATGGTCCCCAGAATGAATATTTGAATCTGTACCAGTGTATGTACTGTTGTGAAAGTTCCTGTCATGTAAAAACTGTGAGCCAGGTTGTAACTGAAACCCAGAACCTTGTTTACATAGAAGTTACCGTGTCTTTGGACTACCACAGCAGCTGATTGATCTAAGGAACTGAAGGAAAGAACACTGTTTGATGGTGTGGGTACCAGTGGATGTTTCATACAGACAATGGATATTATAAGAGGCAATACTTGTGGATGTCAGATACATACAAAGAAATAACCACAATACTGAAAGTATCCACCTTTGTAGCTCTACAGTGAATTTGTTTGACTGCCATTCAGGAGCTAGTCAGTTCCTTATACTATCAAGAGTTTTGCTATGATGAGAGAACTGGAAAGTGGTGATCTTGACCTTACAAGGACAATTTCAGAGCTACTCTAAGAGGAGGAGATCACTCCAGTTTTAAAAAGCTGTGTTAATGGCTGTGAGAGTAGTGTCCTAACCACATGTCCCATGATGCAGGTGTACAACACCACCACTGGCAGAGGGTGACACATTGGTCAGCCAACAACATGGGTCCCACAAGGCTGAATGATGCATTTATTAACAGAGATAGCGCAAACTAAGATGAAGAGAGAGGTCTGATTGAATGCTGACAATGCAGAAACAATATTGGTGATATGAATTAATTATATAAATTAGCTATTGTAATATTAGCTTAGGCTTTCTGGTCTGAATTGGAGACTCAAAGCTATTCTTTAACTGTCATTAATCTGGGGGGGGGGGGGGGGCTGATTTCAAAGGAAAATATGTGTACTCTGTAATGTCATTGGTTAAGCATTATTTTACATTTCAGATTTATCCCCATGAGCTGTAAATAGATTGTTACAGATAATTCACATAAATCTAACTCGATTGTACATGAATACATTTTGCATTATGACAAACGCTTGATTCAGCTATAGATAGGATTTATTCTTGGCATACAGCATTAATAAATAAAAATTAAAGAAACTGTGAGGGTGATTGCATTCTGATCAAATACCCCTATACTTATATTTATTACTTCCATTTTTGTGAGTTATAAACTTTGAAAAATGCTATCTATTAACCTTTTTATTACATCTGTCAGTCCAGTTGAGTGATTAATGTCGGGCACATGTGGACTAATTTTGCTTATCTGCATCACATTACAATCTGAAAACTTTGGCAAAAGTATAATTGCAAAGGCTTCCGCAGCTAGAGCAGTCGACATAAAAGTTTTCTGGGTATGGTACCATGTCATATTGTATAAAATTACTGCTGGAGAAAAACCAACGTTTTGGCTACGGTTGCAGCAGCCTTCTGGGTCTACTGGTGTGTTCTAGTTATGTAGTGTCCCTTATATTTTGTTATTACTGTTCACTGTGCATGCCATTATGTCATAATTTTAAAAAATATAGTTCATTTCATTGGTCACTCAAGTAATCTTTGGCAATCTGTGTGCAGTGCCTACGTGATGCTCAAAACATAACACCTGAGATTAAAAGGCTACGCACATCATTTCTGGCCAATAGCTACCTCCATAAGTCAATCCACACAGCCTTGTTGACGAATACAAGTAAGCAAGAAATAGACAAACTGCAGCCAGCAGTGTGCTTACCTTATGTGGAAAACATTACTGACCGAATTGGCAAACACCATCGTGTTGGGGTGCAGCCTGTCTTCTGCGATGGTCCCAAGATCAAGGACATGCCAGGCTCCACTCAGGACGAGGTGGATGCATTACACACTGCAGGTGTTTACAAGGTGGAATGTAAATGTGGAGAGGCAAACATTTGTGAGACTGGCAGGCCAATAGCAACGCACATTCAGGAATATGAGCACTATATTTGATTAGGGCAACACAACAAATCTGCCGTGGCAGAACATCAGCAAGATTGCAGAGAAGAAATAAAAGTCTGTGAATCCTGTGCATTGGCCAAGCAGCTGATTATGATGAAATGAAAAATCAGAGAGGCCATTGAAATTCTGAAAGACTTAAACACCCTAAGAACATGAATGGAGAGGATGGACTTAGACTTGCCCCATCTTGGCTACTATCAATCAGAGCCCAACAGACCACACTGTCAACACGAGGCATGAGCACTACCAGCGAATAACTGCCGCCACGTGACCGACGTCCAGCATTTGGTAAACAGAAGCCAATGTCTCATTTTCCGGTGACCACCAATCATGGCACATAACACAAGAGCTAATAGATAACAGAGGTTACGCTCTCCCTCCAATGCAGTAACCTATTAAAATAAAGTTCCCTCTCCTCCTTCCTTAAGTTACCAATGAAATGAACTATCTTTTTTTTAAATTATGACATAATGGTATGCCCAGTGAACAGTAATAACAAAATATAAGGGACATTGCATAACTAGAACACACCAGTAGACCCAACAGAAGGTCGCTGCAACTGTGGCCGAAACATTGGTTTTTCTCCAGCTGCAGTTTTATACAATATGACGCAGTACCAGACCCAGAAAACTTGTATGTCGTTTGCCAAAAGTGTTTGTGAGTACATCAGATAGCGATCGGCCACAATGTCAAGTGAGCCAGTCAAGTCAAGTCACTTTGCAGTTGGGTGGATGATGTATATGAACATTAACACATTGACTGCCATGTGGCCGCCGACTGCCGCAGCAGAGCCTCATGCCTTGTGCCTTGTACTTGTCCTGCCCTGCCAATGAGACATCCATCACTAAGTGTGTGGCAATCAATGTGTTAATTTTCTTAAAAAGGATAAAATAGCATTTACAATAGGTACTGGAATAGGTCGGCTAGGTAGGCTATCAATAAATCACTAAAATTCCTTCTCTATTTTAAAGTAAAAAAGGAACTGACATGCTCAAATTTGAATTTTGTGTGTGAAAATTTCATATGTTTCCCATGTAACAGTACCTTTAGAGAAAAACAAATTGCCATAAATTTTTCAAGCAGTTTACATGACTGTCCTGTAGTAATCAGAACTCACCATTTTCCTACCATGACAACTTTAGGAAATTTGTGTACTCTCAACTATAAGCGAAGATTTTAGACATGAATAAGATAGAGAGAACAGAGAAATAAGATTTCTACAAGATGAGGTATGTTAATTATTTTTAAGGGACTTGCTGAGGTCATACTGCAGGTACATCTTCTTGGTGTGCATTGTATACACCACCAGAATCGTATATTGTTCTTCATCTTACATACACAGCTGACACAGGTCACAGACTTGCTGTGCACTGTCCCAAATGCAGATATTCTGGGTGCACTGAGCGAGATGTATATTCAATGGAGTAAAAGCAGCGATGCTGTAAACATGACTTTAAAGATTTTCCAGATAAGTTGACCTAATTATTTGCTTTCATGTTTTCAGAAAGTTTGTTATAAAGTTTAACTCCTATATGGAAAGTACCATTTTGGCACAGGGATGTGCTGATATGGGTAATACCTCAGATTCTGTTTTATCTGGCAAATTGACCATGAATGTCACTTTTCTTTTTTGCGCTCTACTGTCCCACTCTTCGCAGTTTTCTCACTAGAGCAGAATTTTAGTGAACAAAGAATTTTGCATTAGGATATTGTATATGCTTATTCCATTTTACATCTACATCTACATGATTACTGTGCAATTCACATTTAAGTGCTTGGCAGAGGGTTCATCAAACCACAATCATACTATCTCTCTACCATTCCACTCCCGAACAGCGCACGGGAAAAACTAACACCTAAACCTTTCTGTTCTAGCTCTGATTTCTCTTATTTTATTTTGATGATCATTCCTACTTATGTAGGTTGGGCTCAACAAAATATTTTCGCATTCGGAAGAGAAAGTTGGTGACTGAAATTTCGTAAATAGATTTCGCCGCGACGAAAAACATCTTTGCTTTAATGACTTCAATCCCAACTCGCGTATCATATCTGCCACACTCTCTCCCCTATTACGTGATAATACAAAACGAGCTGCCCTTTTTTGCACCCTTTCGATGTCCTCCGTCAATCCCACCTGGTAAAGATCCCACACCGCGCAGCAATATTCTAACAGAGGACGAACGAGTGTAGTGTAAGCTGTCTCTTTAGTGGACTTGTTGCATCTTCTAAGTGTCCTGCCAATGAAACACAACCTTTGGCTCGCCTTCCCCACAATATTATCTATGTGGTCTTTCCAACTGAAGTTGTTCGTAATTTTAACACCCAGGTACTTAGTTGAACTGACAGCCTTGAGAATTGTACTATTTATCGAGTAATCGAATTCCAACGGATTTCTTTTGGAACTCGTGTGGATCACCCCACACTTTTCGTTATTTAGTGTCAACTGCCACCTGCCACACCATACAGCAGCATAGTCCTAAGAATATAGTTTCTGTACTGTACTGTTACCAACTATTCCATTGTTGATAGTGAGCTCTGTATATCCATGTTTAGGGAACAGTGAAATTTTAGTGCGACAGTTTTTTGGGATATATCCTAATTGTGTCAGACCTCCTTTTGCCTTACATAGTGCAGCAACTCAATGTGGCATGGACTCAACAGGTCGTTGGAAGTCCCCTGCAAAAATATTGAGCCGTGATGCCTCTGTAGCCATTCATAGTTGTGAAAGTTTTGCTGGTGCAGGATTCTGTGCTTAAACTGACTTCTTGATGATGTCTCATAAATGTTCAATCGGATTCATGTCGAGCAATCTGGGAGGCAAAATCATTCGCTCAAATTTTCCAGAATGTTCTTCAAACCAATCACGAATAATTTGGGCCTGGTGACATGGCTCATTGTCATCCATAAAAATTCTATTATTGTTTAGGAACATGAGGTCCATGAATGACTGCAAATGGTCTCCAAGTAGCCAAATGTAACCATTTCCAGTAAATGGTTGGTGTACACACAGCTCACAGCATTATGGAACCACCAGTTTGCCCTGTCATTGGGTCCATGGCTTTATGGAGTCTTTGCCACACTCGAATCCTACCATCAGCTCTCACCAACTCAAATCAGGACTCATCCGACCGAGCCACAGTTTTCCACTCATCTAGGGTCCAACCAACATCGTCACGAACTCAGGAGAGGCACGCCACAGGTGATGTCATACTGTAAGCAAAGTCACTCGTGTCGTTCCATTGCTGCTGTAGCCCATTAACCCCAAATTTCACATCACTTTCCTAATGGATATGTTCATTGTACATCCCACATTGATTTCTGTGGTTATTTCATATGGTGTTGCTTATCTACTAGCAGTGACAACTCTATGCAAATGCTGCTGCTCTCGTTCATTAAGTGAAGGCCACCAGCCACTGCATTGTCCGTGGTGAGAGAGAATTCCTGTAATTTGGTATCCTCGGCTCACTCTTGATACTGTGGATTTCTGAACATTGAATTCCCCAATGATTTCTCAAATGGAATGTCCTATGTGTCTAGCTCCAACTACCGTTCCACATTCAAAGTCTCGTAATCCCTGTCATGTGGCCATAATCATGTTGGAAGCCTTTTCACATGAACCACCCAAGTACTGTGTGTACATGATAACGAGCACCTCTGTATATGTGCATATTACTATCCCATGACTTCTGCCACTTCAGTGTCTTCTGTGCCCAGTTGCTAACTTGTTTTGTGACAGTGTTTACTGATTGCTGTAATTCTTCATAACTTTCTCCTAATAAAGGAGTGGTGTCATCTGCAAGTATGATTGTTTTATGAGGGTCCATGTTTACCCTTAGATCATTAATGTACAAAAGGAACAGAAGTGGTCCCATTATTGATCCTTGGGGTACAATATATTGAATTAGATTATACCCTGATGTATTTTCAGAAATACTTTTAAGGTGGACAGTAGTGGACTGATCCTCACTGCTTAAGATTGTTCAGGAAGGAACTAATTCAGCTTTTGGACAGACTCTGAATATTATACTTTTCAAGATTTGACCACAGACTCTTATGATTTGCCATGTCAAAAGCGTTTGGTAATACCGTAATCACTGCTTTTGATTCTTGTTTCACTTCCGTCAGGCTTAGTTTACAATTAATGGACTCATAAATGATTGTGATTGGTGACATCTTGTTTGTGAATCTGTGTTGTTAATGACATAGGGTTTTGTTTTTATTTACAGATTCCATAAGCTTGTAGTGGATAACTTTTTCTGATATTTTTGAAATGCAAGAGAAAATTGTGATGAGACTGTAGTTATTTACATTATCTCTCGCACTTTTTGTGTGTTTATATATAAAGCAGAGCATATGTCTAAGAAATTTCTCCCAAATACCTGAATTCATTTCAGCCAAATTTGTTACAGAAACAGCAGGCCTCATGAGTATCTGCACTCTTGGGTTTATAATAGGAGTGAAGATATAGGCAAAGACTTTTTTTGTTTTTTCCCCAGGCCCTGGTGTATAGACTGCCCTGCATGAAAGGCACTGTGTCTGGGACAGGTTGAAATGGATAGTGTAGGGGCTGGACAGAGCAAAAGGAAGGAGGAAATGGGCAGAGGGAGGGGAGGAGGGGGAGATGCATGAGGCAGATGGAAGGTGTAGAGGAAAATGGAGAAGGAAGAGGGGAGGCAGAGACTGAAAGAGAGGGGGAGGAGGAATATGATCAGAGAGAGGGGTAAGAGGAAATGGACAAAGAGAGAGGGAGGAGGAGATGAAGGGACTGAGACATACAGGCAGACAGAGGTGGGAGGATGAGGAACACAGGAAGAGGGAGGAAAAAGTGGACACAGAAAGGGGGAAGAGGAGGAGGTGTTAAATATGTGTGTCGAATGCGTAAAGCTGCAGAGAAAGGCTAGTATAATTATATAACTAAATGAGCTCATCATGAACCACAACCTTCATTTTGAGATATCTTTATCTTGTCAGACAACCTCTGGTAAAGATGCCAAACAAAGTAAGAATATTTCAAAAATGGCTAGAATGTATATTTTATGAAACATCTGCCATTGAGATAAGCTCTGTACTCCCACAGTTTTTTCATTGAACAGCAGTCTAATGTTTAACTTGTGTGCTACAAGTTTCATGCAACTCTTCTACCTTGCATCACTTCAGATAGTAGTCTCTAATATTTACTGAGCAAGATGATGCAGTGGTTAGCACGCTGGACTCGCATTCGGGAGGACGACAGTTCAAACCCGTGTCCGGCCATCCTGATTTAGGTTTTCCGTGATTTCCCTAAATTGTTTCTGGCAAATGCCAGGATGGTTCCTTTGAAAGGGCATGGCTGACTTCCTTCCCCATCCTTCCCTAATCTGATGGGACTGATGACCTTGCTATTTGGTCCCCTCCCCCCAACAAATCAACCAACCTACCTCTGATATTTCAATAGAGGTGTGGATGTTGGTGATTTATCATGGATTCTGTACTCTGACAGTATCCAAACTTCTTGCCTAGTTTATTTTCATGTGTTTAAATGACAAAATACTTAAGTTTTCATTCTAGAAACATATCGGTAGCTGAAATGTAACTTATTATGATATCTTACATTTGCAATTTGTCAATCAGTAAGCCAGAAGAAATAATCACACTCAAATAGTTAGAAAAGACTCAACTGTTTGCAGCATACTGAAAACAGTAAGAGTGATACATTAAAACACTTATGGGTGAATGACAAGTTTATATTGTATTAATGCTAAGGCACCAAAAGGTAAGAATGGATGGCACAGAGGACATTAGACCACTCTAAATCACAAGTTTAGTTTATTGAATGTTTTGTGGAGTGTATTTGTGATAACTTTGAAGTGGAATGTGTCATAGGTTTTCTCAGTGAAAAATATGGCTATATGTTGGCCATTAACATAACTGAATGTTTACTTTACTATTAATCTGCAATAAAATTTAATAAATGTGATACAACCACACACAGATATTTTCTATTCAGATATTTATCCATGGAGACGCAGGAATAGTTCCAATTTATTTTTTAACTGTTTTCATTGTCTTCTAGTATTTGTCATTCAAATGGAAAGTGGCCAAATGAAAGAAAAGTGGGACTGTGTAAGTGGTATTAATTTAATAAAGTTAACTCTTATTTGAGCCTTAGATATTATTATCCTTCATTAACATTTTATTTATTTATTTGTTTATTTATTTTCCTTCAATGGTCCTTTCAGTATGTGATTCAGAATTATTTATCTTTCCCTTCACTATACTTCACATTTCATTACTGTCTTTACACCCATTTGTTTCTCATTTTAGTCTTAATGAGCAGTTTGGTGGTTAGTTGGTCCCTCCACCTTCCAATTTCCTTTATCCCACTACAGGTTTTCATTTTTATAGGATTTTCTGTGTTTATAAATGTTGTCTACACCCTCCATTTTCAAATGTTTTGTGTTGAAACTAATAATAACTTTTTAAGAATTTTTTTGTCTGTTCTACAACATGTTCCATCCAATTTTGAAAATCTCTATGGCACTTTTATACTATGTAAGAGTGCCTTAGCGAAATTCTTTTGACAAAAGACAGGATACAGAAGGACTTTTTTGTTATTCACCACTTAGTGAAATAATAATGTACATTTTTGTTGATTGTGTTCCACAGCTTTGATAAATCAGAAATCACACACACACACACACACACACACACACACACACACACACTGTTCAAAAGAATTAGGAGAACATGTGTATCAATGTCCATTATGTTAAATCTTTTTTGATATGGGCAGTGCAGTACCTGTGGTCGTATTCCATGGCTTCAGACCTCTGCTTTCAATGTGGGCAACAATTAAAATCTTTCACTGTCTGTTGGCTGTGCCATGCATTACAATGTCAGGTGACCCCACAGAAGGAAGTGAGTACCAGTGTTTTCTAGTGAGGTACACAGATGGCAGTTTTCATTTACAGATGTTGTATTCAACTAAGCACATGCATTGCTACATCTTAATGGAGTGCAAGTTGCAAGGGCAGTGTGTTTCATCCAAAATGGATGGACTTTTTGTTATGTTGTTGCAGATGCCAATGCCTCTCCAAGTGTCCTTCATATGTCATGGACACACTACAGGGAAATAGGTCAGTACACAAGGCAAGGTGGACAAGATCACCAACACATTACAGCTCCACATGAAGACTGATATCTGATGATCTCTGCAGTGCAGTGTTGTACAGATACTGCCAGAGCACCACAAGACAATTTCGGAGGGGCCACTGGAGACACTGTGTCCGATCAGACTGTAAAGAATAGGTTGTGAGAAAGGACCTTATGACCCACATGTCCTATTCAAGTAGCCTGCTTGATATGACATCATCTTGCAGCTCACTTTCAGTTCTGCTGTTCCTATGTCAACTGGCAACTTCACTTCTGGCAAACATGCTATTCGCAAATGAGTATAAATATCCTCGGAGGTAAGGTAATGGCCGTGTCCATGTGCAAAGACCAGTGGTGAGCAGATCCTGCCAAATGTTGTCCAGAAAATCAACAGACTTCCAAAATTCTGTGATGCTGTAGAAATGCTTCAGTGTTCACAGCCGTTCAGATCTTGTCATTGTCTACAGTTGCCTTACCACCAGGCAGTACATCGAACAGGTCCTGTTGGACCATGTGGTGGCTGGTGTGTACGATGTTAGCCCTGAATTCCGTCTAATGCCAGGGCCTATGTGGCAGGCATATCATGCAAAGACTGGATACTGAAGCAATGATATGACGAGTGGTGAGTTCAACCTAAACCCCATCATGCGAATGTGGGTATGCTTGAGAGATGGGTTCATGGTCATCCTGTTACACCACAACCTCTCCACAATCTGTCATGGGCTCACATTCAAGAATGGGAATGGATACCACCGGGTGACCTCCATAGATTTATACAACACATGCCATGTTGGTGTCAGGTAGTGAAAAACACTCATGCAGGGCAAACATGTTACTGAAACTCTCAAAGTCCAATGTAAAGCACCTAGGATGGTGGTGTGAATGATTCTTTCCACTTTGTTTTTGACACTAGTTGGACGTTTCAGTTCTTTTTATGTAAACAAATATTTTGTTGTGTACTTAATTTCTGAAAGGTAAAAAAAGTATATTTTGGTAATATACTCAGTCCTCAATTGTTGCTCAATAGAGTTTGGCAGACACTCAAACTCAATGGTCCCCTAATTCTTTTCACCAGTGTGTGTGTGTGTGGGGGGGGGGGGGGGGGGGGTTAGTACTGCCTGGTTCTAAGTACCATAGGGTTGAGAAATGTGGGTTGCTCCTAAATGAGTCCCATGTGCATTCTACATATCTGAGGCTGCTAACCAGGTAGGTGACTGTGTATGTGGCACACACCCAATGGCTTTTTAAGATTAGGTGACACTCCATCTAGTCCAGATAATGATAGCCATATGTGACCCAGAAGTGTAGATACAAAGAAATGCCCCCTACAGGCAAGAATATTAAAATCCTAGTGATTAACTGCAAAAGTGCAACAAAGTGCCAGTGTTTGCAGTGCTCCTAAAAAGCTATGGATCTCACATTTTACTACATTAATCTGAAATTGATAGCAGGAAATATTTGGGTGAAAATTTAAACATATATTGAAAAGATCTGCTCATGGTAAATGGAGATGGTGTATTGTTGCTGTAGACAAGAAGCTCAAATCCACTGAGATGTAAATTGAAACTGCATGCAAGATTGTGTGGACAAGACTCCATGAACAAACTTACAATCAAATCTTTCTGTTGACCATCAGACTCACCTATAAATAAAACTGAAGACCTTAGAGAAAACCTAAGTTCACTAGTACATAAGTTCCCCAATCATACTGCAATCATTAGGAACAATTACAGTTTTGTATGTAAGGGAGGTAACAAAACATTCTGCCAAGCATTACTAATTGCATTTGCTGAGAACTACCTAGAACAAATTAGGACATCCATATAGAAACTGCTATCAGGACCAACAGACAGTTGTAGCAAAAATGGTTAGCAAAGTCAGCTAAAACAAGTAGAAGGATTTTTATCTTGAGCAAACTAGGTAAAGAGACAGTGATGTCATATCTCAATAAGGAGCTCTAAACATTTAGCTCTAGAGAGGAGCATGTGGAAGAAGTTTAGAAGAATATTTGACCACACACTTGACTTATACATTGTCCAGTCACATTAATGTGACCACCTGTCAAAGGCGTGAATAAGCACCTTTTGCAGCTCAGACCAGTGTGAGACATGCAGGAAATGTCAGTGAGGTTCTGCAACATGCTGACAGGGATGTGGAGCCACGCCAACTCAAATTCTGTAGCCAGCTGCACTAATTCTCTCAGTTGAGAATCCATGAGGTGGACAGCCCAATTGAGGTGTTCCCACAGACTCTCAGCTGGGTTTAAATCCAGGGACTTTGGTGGCCAAGGGAGTACAGTAAACTCACCCTGGTGCTCTTCCAACCATGCACATACACTGCGAACTGTGTGACATGTTGTGTTGTCCTACTGGTAGATGCCATCATCCAGAAGAAAAATAAACCATACGTAGGGGTGGACATACCCCTCAAGCCATGTGTGGTATACTTTAATGACAGTGATACATGAACAATTTACAAAAGTAGCTGTTTCAGAAATGTTCCAGCCTTGGCCTGAAAGCCAATGAACATGCCCTTTCGGACATCAGATAAATCACTCCATTTCCGCATTATGATGATGACTGCACAGTTTTCTGCATCCCCCTGTCACACTTTATACATTCTCCACTGTTAGTGCTGCCACCTGCCATCTGTGTGTGAGTGGTTACTGCACTTTGATGTCAGACATAGGCAGTTGTCACGTTAATGTAACTGGACTGTGTATGTAACTAGGAGAACATTGCATGGTGGGAGAGATTCTCCATGGTATAATCACTGTGAAGAAACTTCTAAAGAAGCAGACTACTACATAATAGGTGTAAAACAAAGCATAGGGCAGAGATGGGAATATGCTAAATGAAACTTGTTTGGCTGTCAAGAGGGCAATACGTGAAGACTTAAGTGACTATCATAGCAGAATATTGACGAAGGATCTCTCATAAACCCAAAAAAATTCTGCCTGGTTGGGAAGGCTGTTGGTGGCACCAAAGTTAGTTTCTAGACACTCGTGGACGAGACTGGAATTGAAATTGAATGTAGCAAAGCAAAAGTAGAAATGCTAAACTTGGTTTTCAAATGTTCCTTTACGCACAAAAATTTGGGGGTTTTGCCTCAATGTCATTGTTGCACTGCTGCAAAGGTGAGTAACATACTCATACATAATAGTGTAAATGGTATTGAGAAACAGTTGAAATCACTAAAACTGAACAAAGCTCCAGAGACTGATAATATCCCCAATTTGCAGCTGAGTCTGCTCCTCTTTCAACAATAATCAATAAATTCTGCTTATCCATTGTGGATATTTTTGAACTGTGACTGTAAATTGAATGTAAATAAGTTATACAAAACTGCAAACAGGCACTTTTTTGAATAATTATGTTTTATTCAATGAACCAGTTTTCGAACCTTTTCAGGTTCATCTTCAGATGGTTTCAGGAAGTTACATCACTATGGCCAGCATAATGCTGGGTGCTGGCTTGTGACAGTATAGGCAGTTTTTTCGGTTAGTGTCCATCTGTCTGCCTCCATTTTGATGTCCAATTGTTATATTGATACACACTTCCACACAAACTATATTAATTTAATTAAAATAATATACAAAGTGTGATTCAGAAGTTTCAAGACATTCATTTCTGAGTAGGGGAGAGCACGCGGACCGGTTCCGCTGGGTGGGGGAAGTAGTGGGGAGTCTCAGGGAATCAACTGACCCTGTGGCAGTTGCCTCTGGAACCCTGGAGAGTGCACATCGCTTGCAGTGTGAGTGCATGTCATTGACCTTGGTCAAAAAGTGCGAGAGGCGAAAATGGAGCAGCACTTGGAGCAGCGTTGTGCGATTAAGTTTTGCATGCGACTGATCAAAACTGCCACAGAGACTCTTGGTATGATTCAAGAGGCCTTTAAGGAAGAAGCCATGTCCTGTGCAATGGTTTTCATGTGGCACGAGTGTTTCAAAGATGGCCGCGGGAATGTTGACGATGACAACTGCTCTGGGAGGCCATCATCAAGCCGAATGGATCAAAATGTAGAGAGAGTGCAGGAACTTTTAAACAATGACCGTAATCTTAGTACTACATTAATTGCTCAAGAAATGGGACTCAGTCAGAGTATGGTGTGGAGGATTGTGATGGAGAATTTGATAATGCGAAAAGTGTGTGCCAAAGAGGTGCCAAAAGTTTTGTTGGTGGATCAGAAGAAACGGCACATGACTGTTAGCCAGGAAATGCTGCAACAGTTGAATGTTGATCCGAAACTTCTGGAAAAGGTGGTTACTGGTGATGAGACCTGGGTCTACAAGTATGATCCTGAGTGAAAGCTCAGAATGGCACACTGCTTCCTCACCAAAGCCCAAGAAAGCTCGCATGAGCAAGTCGAGTGTGAAGTGCATGCTGATTGTTTTTTCTGATAGTATAGGAGTGATTCACAAGGAGTTTGTTGCTTGTGGATAGACTGTCACAGGTGACTTTTACACTGGAGTGCTCCGCCGACTGAGGGATCAAGTTCGCCGTGTCTGCCTGGCGATCAAGGGCGATTGGATTCTCCTCCACAACAAAGCGCCCGCTCACATGCCGCGCACCGCCGCCGAACTTTTGATGAAGTTCAATGTGACAACACTGCCACAGCCACCCTACAGCCCCAACTTGGCTCCAAGTGAGTTTTTCCTCTTTCCCCCGAATCAAGATGGGTCCAAAATGGAACTGATTCAACTCCATTGGCGCCATCCACCAGGCTTCAACGAGAGCCCTTGACAGCATGACGCCAGAGGCCTTCCAGAAGGGCTATGAACAGTGGAAGACATGCTGGCAATTCTGTGTTGATGCTGAAGGATCATATTTTGAAGAATTTTAGTCCGCTGTACTTAAATGTCCAGTAAATTTCTAGTTCTGAGTTAAGTCTTGAAACTTTTGAATCACAACCTGTAGTTTGTGTGGAAGCATGTGTAGTGATATAACAACTGGAGATCAAAATGGAGGCAGACAGATGGACACTAACCAAAAAAAGCCGACTATACCGTTGCAAGCCAGCACCCAGCATTATGCTAGTAATAATGATGTAACTACCTGAAACCATCTGAAGATGAACCTGAAAAGGTTTGAAAACCGGTTCATGGAATAAAACATAATTATTCAAAAAAGTGACTGGTTGCAGTTTTGTATAACTTATTTACATACAATAATCAATAAATCCCATCAAACAAAAAATTGTACCCAGTGGTTGAAAGAAGTCACAGTATGCACTCATATTTCATGTATTAAGGTCTGTATAAAATTTTTGCTAACTTTCTTCCAAAATTCCGATGTTGAATTTCCTACATTAAGCACGTGGTATGCAAATCATCAAAATTGTAGAAACAAATTCCACCCACAAAACTTCATTTTTCAGATCATTCAGCTTGCTGTTCTGGTTGCAATGAGCTAATTAGTTTCATCAGAAATGATGGCCATCAAAAGTTATTGCAATTATAAAAATGTATACACTTTGCCATAAGGAAAATATTATGACTGAATGTGTACATTTGGAAGGAAAGGCCACTTTCAAATTAAAGAGCTATTTTTCACCTTTTCTGTAACATATTTACATTAGCTGAAACATAATTAGTTTAAAAGATATTGTTAATTAAAGATTCACCTGGTCCAAACTTTCAGTGCCAATTATGGTCAAATTACTGTAAATATCTGGGATATGTTGATATACTTTTGATTGCCTGATTTTCCTGAACCTATTGACAACTATATTAATGAGCAAGGATCCCTAATTACAATTTAATTACTTTTCAATAACTAAATTTAAACATACAAGATGGATCCCATGGTCATAAACTAAGGATTCCCATGGTGTAACCATCAGTTACTACTGTGTATTTTAATACATGCTGCTCATGATAAATAATATACAAAAAAAATATAACAGCAGCCTCAACATCCGAGAAAAGATGAACATTATGAGCCATAGAAGTTTTAAACCATTATAAATTAATGAAGCTTGACAATATAATGGAGTGAATCTTTACAAGGCCTACTCTTACACCAGTTCAGCCATTCAGCTAGTGTTCGTTTGGTATTGCTTCCGTCTAGCTAATCTGCATTTTAGCCCAGCCTTAGGAACCTTTTGTGTGGTTTCTCCATTCATTTGATTCAGGTTCAGGTTCAGAGAGCGTATTTTATAGCTATGAACAGTAGACATCAAAATGTGTGTGTTTTGCTTCAGTTGAATAATATTTGTGACTGTAGTAACAGTTCTGTGACTGTTTTTTTACTCAGTTGTGGGTGAAGCAACTTATGATCATTTCATCTCTACTGTGGACACTTTTGCTTTTTGAAGAGATAGTAACTATTAAGCTCCTCATATGTCCATAATAACTACTTGTTGGTAAATATTATTAGAGACTGGTAAGATACCTGGCCATCACCAGTAGGATTCGAAGGACGTGATTAAAGATTTGTGAACATCCAACTTCGAACTTAAAAAAAAATGCTTCTGGCTATTCATTTTAAGGATAGAACCTACAGCAGAATTTTCTGGTGGTGATTCGGTGAAACAGCACAGGTACCAAAGGCTTATACCAAAACAGATAGATTCAGTTACGTAATGAGTACCACATATATGCTTATTATCAAAAGTATGACTGTATGGAGTATCAAGGTAGATTTATGACTGGATTTGGGAGTTTTTGGTAGGGAATATGCAGCAAGCTATGTTGTATGAAAAGTCATAAGTCATCAACAGATGTTGTGCCCCAGGGAAGGGTGTTGGGAACCTTCTTGTTAGGTTTATATTGCTGTCTGTGCAGACAATGTTAACAGTACCCTCGGAGTTTTTGCAGATGATTTAGTCATCAATAATGAAGTACCATCTGAAAAAAGCTGCATAAACATTAAGTCAGATCTGGTTAACATTCCGAAGTTGTGCGAAGATTGACTACTTGCTTTAAATGTTCAAAATACAAAAAGATAAAATGTAGTGTACTACTACTACATTATCAGATAGTCACAGATGGAATTTACCAACACATACAAACATCTGAGTGTAAGGCTTTGAAGGTGTATGGAATGAAACACTCAAATAGGCTGTCTAGGTAAAGTGTGGCAGACTTTGGTTTATTGATAGAATACTAGGAAAATGCAATCAGTCTTCAAAGCAGATAGCTTACGAATCACTCATGTGACCCCTAATAGAATGTTGTTCATGTGTATGGAACTTTACCAAATAGGGCTGATGGGGATTATTGAACATACAAAGAAATTAGGTTTGTTTGACCCATGGGAGAGTGTCACAGAGATGCTGAAGAAAGTGAGCTGGCACACGCTTAAAGACAGATGCAAATTGTCCCATGAAAGCCTACTTACAAACTTTCAAGAACTGACTGTAAGTGATGACTAGGAATATTGTAAAACCCCATACATATTGCGCCCATAGGGATTGTGAGGACAAGATTTAAGTAATTACAGCATGTACAGAAGCATTTCATATGTTGCCTGACATATGCTTAATCATGGATGTTCCACCGTCAGTCCAGGTGTGCAGTTCTGCTGTGGCCACTGGTGGGCACATGGCAGTCAGCATGTTAAACATTTATTTTATGCTTCATATGTGAATGGAATGGGATGAAGCCCTAATAAATAATACAGTGGGAGAGACCCTCAGCCATGCACTTCATAGTGGTTTGTAGAGTATAGCTGTAGATATACATTACAAGACCAATATGTACAAGCACAAAATGGAAGATGAAATGTAAATATTATTAGCTGCAAAAAATAGGAATAAAATGTGAAAGTTGCAGAAAGAAGAGAGAGGACAATTTCAATATACCAGAATAGTAATTTACAAAAATTAATCAGAACTGAGCATGGCCTCCAAGTTTCAAAAACAAAATATTATTGATCTAGGAGATTTATTAAAGTGTACAGTTAAAGAGTGAATATTCCAGTAAACTAAATAGAAATGTAAAAAATTTACTGTTGCACTGCCTAATCTTTGCTCACAAAACTGAAGACTTAAACATTCTACTAACAGATGAACTCAGTGGTATATCAATATGTTACATTGTAGAGCACTGGTTCTTCACCAGTACAACAAAGTTAATTTTACTGTCAAACTTCAAATCATGTGAACACTACTCCAGAACCAATGATAAAGGTATTTGTGTGTTGGTTTGTTTGTTTCATGCCCTATTAGTTTGCCTGTGATAAGCTCACAGAGATATAGAGTGTGTTAATTTATGTTTTTGTTTTGTTACATTTTATATGACAATTTGTGTGAAGTGACCACCAAGTTGTCATACTGTATGTTGATGTGAACAAAGATATCTCAAATTAAATCCCACCTTAAATATTATGAATGTATTTAAGTCAGGATAATAAACAAAATGGCAGTCTAAGTAAAGAAAAGTTGTCAGATATGTGTGCAGTCAACAATGTCAACAAAAAATGTAACACATTTCTTGACGCAATGGTCACTGTTTCCACATAAAAACAGTAAGGTTAAATAACAGTAAAAGAAACAAGAATTGGATAAGACCAGCTATAATAACCTTCTTCAAAAATAGAATACACCCAAAAGCTGTGTAAATAAAGTAATGATTCTCCTTAATTTCACGAATACCATAAAAATTATGCATATATCCTAAGAAGGGAGACAGAAAACAAGGCAATACACAAAAACAAGAAATGAAACACAACAGCGAAGAATTGGTTAAGAATCACCCAAACACAAAATATCAGCCAGTAAACTAGAAAATCACACATGCACAGACTCAATATTCGTTAGTACAGTCACCAAATATGATTTTGTAAAAACCCTTGGACGTAAAAAAAAAAAAAAAAAAAAAAAAAAAAAAAAAAAAAAAAAAATCTTATGCAATTGGCATTGATGTTATTCCAGCAACTGTCATCCAGAAATATGCATAATTATTGAACCACTAACTCACCTCTGTGAATATTCTTTCCAGGCAGTTGATTCCCCAGAATCACTGAAAATCTCAAAAGTAATTCTTGTTTTCAAAAAAGTGAAAAAACATGGAAAAATTATCAGCCCATCACAGTCTTGTCCTGCTTCTCTAAAGTAATTAAAAAAATTATGCACAAAAAACTTATGGGCATGAAGCATGAATTAGTTTTGAGATTTTCAGTGATTCTGGGAAAGCAACTACCTGGAAAGAATATTCACAGAGGTGAGTTAGTGGTTTAATAATTGTGTGTATTTCTTGATGACAGTTGCTGGAATACCACCAATTCCAACTGCATAAGATTTTTTTTAAACCTCCAAGGGTTTTTACATGATCTTCTGTGGTGATTGTACTAATGAATATTGACCCTGTACATGTGTGATTTTCTAGTTTACTGGCTGATATTTTGTGTTTGGATTATTCTTAACTGAACACTTGATGAGTATATCTCAATACGAGCCAGAAACAACAGATGTACAGAAACTGCTGTATATGACTATATTAATATGATACTAGATCTTTTGGATACAAAACAACCCACTACAGGCTTATTTCTAGATCTATCAAAGGCATTTTACACACTGAATCATAAAATATTGCTGATAAAAATGGAACAGCAGAGTATCAGACTATCGAGAAATGAATTTGCTTACACCACCCAAAACACAAACCCCTTACAACCACTTGTCACAATAAATCAGCAACCAATAGAAACTAACACTGAATTCAAATTCCTGAGACTGAAGTTACAAGATAATTTGAAATGTAACAACCATACTGATCAAGTAAAGGCTAAAATACACACTGGCTGCTATGCTTTGAGTGTGCTGGAAGCATATAGGGTGCAGAAAACAGTAGAAAGTGCATGTATACATACATACAGGCTCACCTAAGATATGGTGTGATATTCTGGTGTAATTCTCCAGCTGCCCTTAGCACTTTTAGAATCCTGAAGAGAGACATGATCATCAATGGAAGCAAAACTAGGGAGTCTTGGAAACCCACTTCAGGAAGCTGGAGTTCCTAACACTACCCTGCATGTATATTCTCGACACTGTCATATTCTTTTAAAAAAATTGTACAATGCCTACTGAATGCAGACTAAGGAAAACAACAAAATTCATAAACGTTGCACTAGATTAAATTCAAACCTGTGTGTGTTACATGCTAACACACTACATATACTTTGGCAAAAGGGAGTAGTCCAAATGGGCCTTCAGCTTTTCTATAAGCTCCCGACAAGTATAAAGTCTATTGAAGGCAATACACAATACTGTAAAGCTATGAAGCAATAGTTGCTGTGTCAGTGCTTTTACTCTATACAAGAATACCTAGATCAGTAAATGTGCTGCATATGATTAAGTGTAACATATGAACTACTGAGTGAAACAAATCTTGTATAAACTTGCTGCAGTCTATTGTAAACTATAGTCAACCCAATGTATAGACACTTTCAAAAAAAAATTGTAACACCAAAAAATAATCGGTGCAGAATAATGAAATTTTGGAATACATTTGTCTAGGTAACATATTTAAGTGATTAAGATTGGTAAGTCACAGGTTAACAGAAGTGTGAGATAAGCCTTGCAACTATGAAATGCTGCTACATTAATAACTGGTGTCACTGCCAGAATGTTTATTGTAACCATGCAAATGTACATGTATTGTGTTGTATAGGTGCTGGATGTCAGTTTGTGAGATGGAATTCCATGCCTGTTGCACTTGGTCAGTCAATACAGGAACAGTTAATTCTGTTTGTGGATGATGTTGGAGTTGTAGTCCGACGATGTCCCATATTTGCTCAATTGGTGACAGATCCAGTGCTGGGATACAACAGCAGTATGTGGGCAAACATCATCCTATTCACAAACACCCACTGGAATGCCATTCATGAATGGCAGCACAACAGGTCGAATCACTATAACCTAGACTGACACAAATTTGCAGTCAGGGTCATGGGATAACTATGAGAGTGCTCCTGCTATCATACGAAATCACAACCCAGACTATAACTCCAGATGTAAGTCCAGTGTGTCCAGCACACAAACAGGTTGTTTGCAGGCCCTCAACTGGCATCCTTGTGACCAACACACGGCCATCACTGACACCGAGGCAGAACCAGCTTTCATCAGAGAACACAACAGACCTCCATCCTGCCCTCCAATGAGCTCTTGCTTGATGCCACTGAAGTTTCAAATGGCAGTGGTTTGGGGTTAGTGGAAGGCACACTACATGGCGTTTGGCTCAGAGTTGTCGTTGAAGTAACCAATTTGTAACAGTCTGCTGTGTCACTGTAGTGCCAACTGCTGCTCAGATTGCTGCTGCAGATGCAGTATGACATGCCACAGCTATACGCCAAACAAAATGGTCTTCCGTCTCAGGCAGTGTCAAGTGGCCATCGGGAGCCTCGTCTTCTTGCGACCATACACTCTTGCAAAAACCGCTGCCAGCAATCATGTACAGTGACTACATTCCTGCAAAGTCTTTCTGCAATATCACCAAAGAAACAACCAGCTCCTCATAGTCCTACTAAACGACCTTGTTCAAACTCAGGTGTTGATAATGGCATCTTTATCACCTTATAGGCATTATTGACTAATATCAGCTCACCACATCCAACCTGAAAGGTAACTAATGCTCATGACTGTTACAACGTGCATTTAAAGCAAACCTGATTCACATCCTCATAGTGGTGCTACTAGGGTCACTCTTACGTGACTGGCGTGAAATTTGAATAGATGTCTTTCAGATATAGAAACATGCCTACCAACCTTCGTTTATGTCACACAAATCCTTCTTGGTGTTGCAATTTTTTTTTTCCATCAATGCATTAACATGACTTTGACATCTTTAGCACAATATGTAATGTCAGATCACATGGATCAAATAAATAAAGAAAGAATATTACTTCTGCACTATCAAGATTTTGTGTTGGCTGTCAAAGCAATTCTTGTATATTTTCCATCAAGGATACTAAGCTGTCATTCACAGATGCACAAAAATATAATATGCATGAAGAATGTATCTGCAAGTCAAGATATCTGGTAATGTCTGATGTGTAAAATGTATTGTATGTTGACTAATACAAACCAGAAGCACCATGGTGATCAAAATTCATAAACAGTATAACATTATTATCTCATATGACATTAATTATCTACATAATTACATAGCCCACAAGCCTTTTTATGGTGCAAGGAAGAGGGTACCATGTCCACTACCAGTCATTTCATTTCCTATTCCACTCACAAATAAAGCAAGAGAAAAATAACTATCTATACACCTCTGCATGAGCCCTACTTTCTATTATCTTTATGATCTTTATGTGACTTAATTCACTTAATAATACAAAATTCTTCCTTATCTGCATGATATCACTCCAAAAGTACGAAATAAATGAAAGCGATCCAATGGGGATACATACACAATAAATTTACGAGATGATATTTAAAATTATCTTTAATATGCAAAATTACAAATATATACATATATGATGAATACACATTAATTCCATAGACATAAAAAAATAAAATACTGTTAAAATGACTCATCACAAATCTACAACACAGTTAAAATTATTTCTACTTACATCAAATAAATGTTTTTAACTTTCAAACTAATCTTGTCACTGACTGACACATTTTTATCAGGTTCTCCCATGCTGTTGTAAAATACATAGTTTAAAATCCAAGCTGAGTAGTTTTACAGGTACATTCATGAGATCATACTCATTAGAGTACAGTGATTGTGGCTGGTGATTCTACTTGGTAAATACACAATTGTTTGATTTAAATAACATACAGGCATTGACTACAACAAAAGTCTGCTTTTTAAGCACATACTGCTTGTGTACAGTATTGTTGCAGACTTCTGAATTAGTTTATGTTTGAGAGTGACACTGAAATATATTTCTGATTTGTTGTTTACATAATTTATCTTAAAAATTGTAATTTTTTCAGTCATGTCTCAAAAGCCTCTCAATTAACAGTATTGAAAATATCATAGACAATGATTAAAAAGGTGTTTATTCCGTTTATTTCATAAATCATCAGTTGCTCAGACTGTAGACAAATAAAGTGAGCATATCTTCAAACTGCACACTGAATTAATATACACGTGCAAACAATTTCAAGGGATACTTTATCAGTGAAAGCACCTGCTTTATGTGGGTATCTTTCTTTCATTATTATTAGAAAGTTCCACATCTAGGAACTATGTAATTGAGCTGCTATTTAATTCCTTTTGGATACTGAGTGCTGATGAGCAGATAAAAAAATGGGGAGTTCAGCTGCCTGTATTTTCGTGTATTTATTTTTTATTTTATTTTTATCAGGCAGAAAAAATTTAATTCAGAATTTATGGATACAAATTAATTCAATACTACTCAATATAATGGAGACTGTTGGCAGCTTGTGAGGTAAATTTTACTGCTGTCAATACAAACTGTGGAAAAATTGTGTTTTGAGATTTGTCATTAGCTATATAATTTCACCTTGAAAACAAAAGTGAAAAGTTTCACGCAATGGGCTTCTTATAGTAAAGATAAAAGTTTCAGCAGTGTGTTGCTACATCTGAGTATGCAAAGAAATGTACTCAGTTAATATGTAAATACTTTGTACATAGTTCATTGTCACAATACATGATGGAGATATACTGAGTGTACAAAGTTTATAAATATGAAGTCATTATAGGGCACTTCACAATAGAGACATATTTGACCCTGTATAATATAATTACTCTCTATATTAATTAAGGATCCATCTGTTTGACATGAGGTACTTAAATATTCCTGGCCATTTGATGAACATTATTGCTTCTCCAAGACAGGTGACTTAGAAAGGCACACGTGACACATTAAACAAAATACCTGAACTATGAATGATCACTCAAATGCTGACTTATAAAAAAGGTAAAAAATTGTAGTTGTACATTTCATGCACTGCATTTAATAGTGCTCGGGCTCCTCTGAATATCTTTTTTCTATAGTAACAGTGTCATTTTCACAGCCAAATTCCAAGGCTGAAAAGACAATACTACTTTAAATTTTGATTTAAATTCGACAGTAGTGTACCTGTTGTCTAATAACTAGTCAGCAGTTACTCTACTGTCAACAATGAATTAAAAATTGTTCAAAAAATGAACTTTGCTGTTGGATCTCAGATTAACAAATTCAGATTAAATGACAATTTTACTGTCATATCAATTCCAGTCTAAATGTGATCTGTATTTGGTATTATCTTCTAATAAAGTACAGCATGTTTATTTTTCATGTGTTTTCTACTAATTATAAAAAATTAGTTACTACTTCACAATGTTACACAGAAACGCACAGTCAGTAATAAATATACAACATTTAACATGTGATTGAAGTGTTTCTCAGAAACACTGAAGAATATGTGTAAAGATATTCACACATCAACAGGCTAAACCTTGTATTAAAATAATACCACAGGTGTACAGATCAAATTACATAATGTTGCCCTCTTTCTTTCACTCCTTAATACTGCTGGCAGAATGTGAACAGAGGATACATTGAGTAAAAATAATCTGTACAATACAAATGGAAAGCACTCTGGTAACAATCACATATTCAATTAAAATGAGTCATACTGAGATTGAATCTAAAAACAACTCTTGAATTATTACACAGTGAGGTCTTCCCAGTCCTCCACTTCCCTTACACTCACTAGTATGTGAGGAGAGGTGACCGCCTCCAGTGCTGTATGCGTTCTTGCACTGAGTGGGTTATTCTGCAGGTCTACCTCCTGCAAACTGGGTGCCTCCTGCAGCCTTTCTACCTCTACATCTGCAACATTAAAGTAAAATAAATAAGTTATATTTTAATACTGAAATGGGCAGTGGAGGTGGTGGTGGGGAATTACTTTGTAGTTGGTAACACTGGTAACACACTACTTGGTAGCAACAGCATCAGTACCATGTGAGCATTAAAAACCACAATGAAATTATTATTCCTTTAATATTTACAAAAGCAGTTGGTAATTGTGGCATTGAGAGAATAGGCTAGCTTGCACCTGGCATTTTGTAAGGATAGGCTGTCAGCAATACACATCAAAAAGAATGTATTTGTATGCAACCTATACTACTAGAAAAATAACTCAACAATTAAACACAATTTTAGTGCACCATTTTTACTAAAATGTTGATTGTTTCACACTTTAAAAATGTGACTAAAAGGTACAGTACTGTGTAAGAATGTTCATTGACAAAATTCAAGAAATGATTCTGATGTGCCAAGGAAAATCTGAATTTATTTTGCAGCGTGGAGTGTAACTTACCAATAATGTAGTTGTTGTGCGCACTCAATTTCACCAGCTTTGGCATTTTGTACACAGCATGGGGTAGCGTTGTGAATGAGTTATGGGAAATATCCAAATGAATCAGCTCATTTAGGTCTGCCAACTCATCTGGAAGCCTGCTCATCTGATTCCTTGCCAAGTTTAGATCTGTCAATAATAATAACTTATTAAAATTAAATTCTTTGGACACTACACTACTTGTAATGCATACTTAGTTTTTTAGTTGTATTTGTCAGTAGTTCAATCATTGCTTCAGTCATTAAACAAACTGAAATAACCAATCTTAAAACACATTAGGATGCATGCAAAATACATTATCTGCAAAGGCAGTATGTAATGACAAGATGGACATAAAATTATGAAAATTTAAAAGCTAAACCAATATTCTAAGTAATAATATATTCATCACAGTATTGAGAAAACATGCTAGCTGTTGCAGCAGACACAAGATAAGCCTACTAAATACTGATTACAAAACTAAGTCTTTTTGTCATCAGACATCCACAACACTGAAAATGCTTTCCCACTCAAATGTGACAAATATCAAAGCATACTTTGGTTGTGATTTTGTGCACAAGTTCATGTGCTGTACTTAGTGTAAGGTGTATTCCATTTTACAAAACTTCAACAGACACAAAATGGCTAGGCCAAATCTGGTGAATAAAGAGAATAAATTATGAAAAGTAGACTGTAGTTACTGAGTAACAGGGAATAAATTTGACTGTAATGTAACATCAACATGCAGAGTTATTCCTAGAGAACACTTAATTTTACATAACTGCTTTCATTTTCATGTTTCTTAATAGTTCTATGCTGATCTTCATGTAAAGGAGACTAAAGCCCACCCAGTTAGCCGTGCAGTCTAGTGCATTGCTTTCTGGATGGGAAGGCGTGCCAGTCCCCAGCATGAATCCACCCAGTGGATTAGTGTCGAGGCCCAATGTGCTGGCCAGTCTGTGGATGGTTTTTAAGGTGGTTTTCCATTTGCCTAGGTGGATGTGGGCTGGTTCCCCTTATTCCACCTCAGTTACATTATGTCAGTGATTGCTGTACAAACACTTTCTCCACGTACGTGTACACCTTAATTGCTCTACCACGCAACATTGGGGTTACACTCATGTGGTGTGAAATGTTCCTGTGGGGGTCCACTGGGGACCGAACCACACAATAACCCTTGGTTCAGTGTGGGATGGCAGTGGCGTGAGTGGACTGCTGTAGCCTGTTGTGAACCACTGAGGGCTACAGTGGAGACGAAGCCGCTCCGCCATTTCTAGGTCCCCAGTTCCATACAATAAAATACAATACAATACAAGGGAGACTAAAATTCTGTGACTTATGCAAATCTTCATCATCAATCAGTGTTCATATGATTTATTTGTTAAGTACCTAAATCCAACAATAATTTTTGGTCACCATGCTGCTTAATAAATAGGTAATCAAGTTATCACAGATATACTTGCACAAGTCTACTAAAAAAGCTTCATTGTTTTGTACATCACATTCAGTAACTAACAACTAGCGCTTCAGCCTCATCTACTACATTAAAGTGAATGTGTAATACATCAGTAATGCACCAAGTTTGTACATCTCCACTTTTTCTAAAATATGTAACTCATTACTTTTCAAAGTGAGTCAATGACTCTAGGTTGTTCACTGGTGCTAATTATTCTGTGGTATCTGCAGTATGTGCCATTGACACTGTGTATTTCTACAACAGTCATTTCTAGTATATATTTTAGACATTAGCACACTTAACCACAAACAATGTATTATTTTGCTATAAGTTTCAATGAACAAACTCAGCAGTCATGAGGTGAATGGGTGTCCAAACCAAAAAGGTTGAAATTCTGTATTTCCCTAAATTCAATCTTATTTGTGATCAAACTATTCCAGACAATTTTCATGATGACTGCTGTGATATGTTATCTGGCATCCATCAGGAATGATATCCATTTCAACAGGATGAGCTGTTGTCATGTATCTGTTTTGATAACATCTGGACCACATATCACAAGAGGGAAATGATTCAGGCAAAATTATGTTTAAGTTAGGTGCAGCTCGGTAGCCTATTTAATGTTAAACAAAAATATTTTTGTAATATCTTTGGTCAATATTACTTGCTATTCATTTCCAAATCTCTATAGTCCCTTATCCCTTGGCTCAGTGCCTCTGGTATTTATTTGTGGATCTATAACCTTTTATACCATATTATGTTTGACAGGACTTATTAGGGCATGTTTCAAGTTGTGTTAAATACACATATGGGGCTGTTTCATACAGTAGAGTAAGGATTACAGTCTGTACTTTCAGTTGTGCTGGATGCAAATTGTGGATTCTGATTATTTATCGCGTGTCAGAGAGCCGACTCGTACACAAAATCATTAAAAAGTGTTGAATGGCGACTCCATGGTGTGTTGTGTGCACCACCACCAAATAGTGGATAGAATTGGAAGGAAAATCAGCATTGGCCGTATTTTGAGTTTGTGTGATCGCTCTAGGCCTGTGGTTATAGTTTGATACCAGTGCCTACCAATTTTAATTGTATATTACAGCACTGAGGATGGTCACTAAGTGACCGAAAATCGATTTTGCTGATAATAAAACAACAAAATACGGCCAATGCTGATTTTCCTTCCAATTCTATAAACAAGTGTTTTGTTGAAAAAGTTTATTCATTACTCTTCTTCCAACATACACAGCGTTTCAGGTTCTTGCAGTTACTTTGTTCCCATTTGGAGCTGGCCAACCAACAAAAGCTTAATTGTAAACCAATATATGTGAATTTTCCTGGACAAATAAAAAATCTGAATAAATTGAAACGTTATTGTCAACAGGCACAAATCAATTTGGTGTTGGAGGTTTGGTGGCACTGCAAGACGATATCAGTACAGTACCCAACTGATTGCCTAAGTCAGTTATAGTCGAAAACTATCAGAAAAAGGCTGATTTTCCTCATTTATGTTCTAGGTTAACTGCATCTGTACCCTCCGTTTATAGAATTTTTTCTTACCAACTTTGCTACAATGTCCAAACGAAAGCTAGAAGTTGTATACCACGTCTAATGAGAGGAAGAAAGATTTTTAAACTGAAGGAAGTTTAATTGTGGGAGGTGAAAACATTTGAAAACAACGTTAAATGTTTTGTTGTATATTGAGGATAATCTGTTGGAAATTTCAAAACAAATAATATTAGATTTTGTTGGAATGTTGATAAAATGACGTCACAGGCTTGCAGTATACTCCAATCCTGTGACGCAATTCAGTCATACTAACCAGTTTTCGTTTGGTAGATTACTGGTACAAATATAATTCTACCAACAATTTCAGTCTCACGTAAAAAATAATGTCCGGTTTTTGTAAAAAAAATTGAAAGTGCATAACTGGATGAAATTGAAGAGTATATCGATAAAGGGCAATTATCTCAGCAGTTGTGTGTGGTCTCGACTTATATAACTGTTCTGCACAGCGTCCTTAGATTGCTTTCGTAAGGCGTCCTTTGGCATAAGAACACTGAACAGAACCTCGATTGGTTTAGCTCTAGTATGGTGCAATGCACCTGCCTTTTAAAATTAGAACCTATTAAACATCTGCCTCTTCCGTCGACAAAGACGGGACGAAAATAAACGGGGCTACTGCGCAGTTGAGGCACTGCAGGAAGCGCGTGCTACATGTAGCCAATGCTGATGCTGCTGTGCTCGAGACACTGTCGCTCTTGCTACAGAACTATCGCCCAGGGAACGAGCCATGTGTATGCTTACGCGTTTAGTTCAACACATATGTTGGACGAGAATAAAATGTGAGATAGCACAGTGGAATTCTGTAGCGCTATCTAAACTACACGAGACTAACATTGTTGATGTACGATTTTTCACTGCGTACCTGCTCGCTTTTCTCGGATTTGGTGGATTTTCAAGCCATCTGTTTCGAAATAATGGTTCGCAAGACGGCCAGCCTTAACGGCAGTTTCTAAGCATTAATTTGATCTGTGTCCTGTGAACTCCTGTCCCGTTTTTTACTTAAAATGGCGTTTTACTGAATCACATTTCTGTCACTTTATGTAGTTGCATTCTATCTTCCACCTTTTCCGGGATAATACGTGCGCATTTATATTGCCCCAAAACGCCGACACACACAAACATGCAGACTGCTACCGCATCCGCGGTGACCTCGATATCGCCAGCACCTAAGATACGAGACAACGCCACCTGCCGCTGGATACGCAAATACTAGACGGCTAAATCAGGGCTCCGCTTAACCTGGTTACAGTGCCTTAGCCCTACTCACAGCGCTTCGGTAATATTACACCAACCCCAACTTGTGACACACTTCGAGACTAGCTACACTGCCACTCATGCAACGGGAACAGCTTGTCAGCAAAATCGTCGCCAGAGGAAACACACGAATTACAAGCAAAGATACACCGATGTGTCAAAGCCTCTAAGAACGGCCGATAGGTTATTGGCCTTACAAAGATGTCAGCAGTTAAACTTGTTTAGTGATAACTACAGCATTTCAACATTTGTTCTGCTTCACACCAGATATATGTCTGGAACTCAATCAGAACACAGAAACAATAAGAGCAATGATTACTCGGGTAAGGTGAACTACATTCTCACTACATCTCACGTTGTTTTGGGCAATTACAGTTTGTAAGAATTAGCGGTAAACAAGCAAAAAGAAAATGAGAACAGGGAACTATAGCATGCAAGACAAAAATAGCAAAAACAAGATCTTCAAGAGATCTACTGTAAATGACGATTTAAAGTGCTATTGTTACGAATTGGCACAGTATATTGTTCATCATTAGTTGCGGGCCTTTTTCGTGAATTCAGACGTTCACCAGAAAAAAAATAATGAGCTTCCAAAAGTTGCTCATACAATTAAACTCTCACTTTGCAATGAAGGTATGCGTTGAAATGAAGATTCGGAATGTGTACTAGACAGGAACCCGAGATTGAATTTGATTTTCGTCAGTACTGATCGATCATGTCATTTCCTCACCATATTGCCACAGAAGTGAATCCTCGGCACCCACATGAGCGCAGAAATTGATTACAGAAATGCACGACATATACAAATGCAAATGTCACTTGTTTTGCTTTCGTTATAGGTGAAACGTTCCACCTACATTTAAAACAACAGAATAAAGAAGTAAGAAAACTACGGATGTGATTTTTAAATCAGTACCCACAATGCGTAGACACAGAATTAAACGCTACAATCTAATTCTTTATTTAGAATTTTTGAGCCATGTTATGTTTCAGTGGGTATCGCTGCATGACGAGAGCACTTTTCGATATAGGAATTTACGTGTTGTGAACTATCAGATTATTGTGGAAGGACTACCTAAAATGTAGCACAAACAATAAATAGACGACACATTCGTTAAATTGTAAATAGTATTGAGAAACAGCTATTTTTATCCCAGAATAATTTTGTATCACACATCTGATCCTCGAAATAAATGTATTTTACTTTTTTTTCCACCTATTCCAACGGTCGTTTGATTTTCAGTGTTAGAAAATATCGTCAAGCTCCATGGCCACAGATGTTTCGTGTATTGTAACAGGTATATTACGATTACCTAAAATTTGTAATGAATTACTGTATCCGAGTTAGATTTTAACAGCGCAGTACAATTTATTTTTACTTGAAGTGAAGGGAATTTGAAAGTTGGGCGGGTACGCAGGATATAAGGATTTATTGTAGTTCATGTTACCTTAAGCCAAGCTGTTACTGAATGCTGTGTCAGTTTATTATTATAAAATCAGTTTAGTACTACTGCATACGTACCCACTCACACTTCGAAGACGCACACCGAACAACGAGGCGCAGTGGCTAACACACTGAAGTTGTATTTGGGAGGACAACGGTTCAGATCCGCGTCCGAAAATCCTGATTTAGGTTTTCCTTGAGTACCCTAAATCGCTCCAGTTAAATACCGCGATGGTTCCTTTGAAAGGCTACAGCCGATTTCCTTCCCCATCCTTGAAACAATCCTAGCTTGTTATCCGTCTCTAACGACCTCGTTGTCTAAACCCTAATCTCTCTCCCTTGCTTCCTTCTTTCTTTCTTTTTGGAAGATGCAAAGTGTAAATCTATAACTTTTGAAATAACCGCAAACTTTGGGTAAAAGAGGGTACCAAAACAAATAACAAGCGTGATTTTTTTGAAGCCATAAGTACAAGTTTGTGTTTAATTTAAATAGAAAAAGAAAGACAGTGAGCTCATCACACAGTAAACAAGAGGTACACACAAAGGAAAAGCAAATGAGGACACAGCACCCGCAAGAAGAGAGTTAAATAAGCCGATTTGTTGCGATCAAGGCTGCTTACCTGTGATCAACGAGAATTTGACGGCGAATTTGGGCGGCAGCTTGGTAATGACGTTGCTAGACAGGTTGCAGCCCTTGAGCGCCGTGTGCCTCATGAGGTGGTACACAGCATCGGGCACCTGCATCAGCTGGCACTCCGAGAGGTCTGCAACAGAGTCGCCTCCTGCGTCAGACTCTTTGACTCTTATCAGAACCACACGGAGCTATGTGGAGACTATTGTTATTCCCAGGAAACTCAATACTCTCATGCATTCGGAAGAGCTGCACACAGACACGCAACACATCTTTTCAATGTATGAACGCGAGCAGAATACTTACCGCATGCATGAATTGTTCTGCTGCGAGTGTTTGTCAGAATTGTTAATGAGTCTTTGATCAGTTCGTGGCTTAATAAAGATGTAAGGTAAAGCAATATCGCAGACCTGTAATTCGCATCCACGTTGTGCCATCGTACTCTTACACTGGTTCGAGGAACAGAAGAAACTTCTGATTGCAACTCAGCTAATTTTCTCGCCAGAAATCGGAACACGATCATTGGCTCAAATGGCTCTGAGCACTATGGGACTCAACTGCTGAGGTCATAAGTCCCCTAGAACTTATGAACTACTTAAACCTAACTAACCTAAGGACATCACACACATCCATGCCTGAGGCAGGATTCGAATCTGCGACCGTAGCAGTCGCGCGGCTCCGGACTGAGCGCCTAGAACCGCTAGACCACCGCGGCCGGCACGATCATTAGCAGGGAGGCGAAACACACTTGTGCTTTTACATAGTCGCACTGTGTTGCTCCCTCTCGCGCCAGCCACATAAACGTAAGACTATGCCGTACTCATCAATTTTACACTACATTTAAAACAGACATCGTGAAGGGGACGTGAATAGAACAATCGTAGTACCTTCCCCGTCCGTAGGCTGGATGGCTCGAAGGAGTTTATAACTTAATTTCCGCGGCAGCCTCCATTGCCTTTTCTAGCTCTATGAGTTGGTGGTTGTATTAGGGAGAGGCATTGCCATACAGAGGATCTTGGTTCAGTTCCTGATACTATCAATGATTTGTCCTTAGTAGTAAGAGGAACAGAATGCACTCAGCCTCGTGTGGCCAGTTGAGAAACTACTTGAAGAAATACAGGTTTCAACGATCGGAAAGTTGACAATAGCAGGGAGAACAACACCATAACTGAGTATGACACGGTGACCGTCCAGCTTCGCGTTGTCTTAACGTCTGACAATGGAGCTACAAAGACTTTTTTTGTTGTTATTTTTTGATTCTAGAATTTCGTTGTTAAATGTGTTGTTTTTAATTTTTCCTGTTAGTAGGTTCTGATAATATTATGACATGTTGTATGACATTGCGTCACTAATACAGAGTTATAAGTGAATATAATTTAAATAACTGTCTATTGATATTTATAGGAATTTAGAGCGTCGTCCACTCATTTCATAGTAAGAAACGAGAAGTTTTGGCACCTATGCAACTCTGCGATTTTCCAAACTGTTATTTATCGGCAAGAAAGTGAGTGTGTGCAAGCAAATCCAAATTATATTTAAATTTAAGTATTGTCGGCCGTGATCTGAAGTGACCGATGGTTGACTAAATGCTGGATGATGTCTTTCCGAAAAGAAAAAAAATGTAAAGGACATCAACTTTAAAAAATGCTTATCCATCGGTTACACGGAACCGTTACGGCGAAACGTTCTTGTGAAAAGATCAATCAGAGAATTAGACTTCACATCTAAAACGAAAATCTGCAGCTGATCCATTATTCGCATTGGTGAACATTAGGACATAAAGACGAAATAGCAACGTTAATTATAAGCAGAAGGTGGAACAACTACCGTGGATGTAATAAGTTCGTTTAACAATTTCCTGTGCGTATTTTACTGAAGTGAGAAAATGCTACGGAAAAAGTAATTACAAATGCAGCTGCAGCCACGAAAAAGGCAAAGAGCAGTAAATCATTACACGGAATTCTTATAGTTTGATGAGCACTGAGTGAAAAGCACACTTGCGAGACAAACTATACGAGAAATACACTGGATACATGGAATAGATTTCAGTGCATAACGTGTTCATCAAGTGCTTTGTGCTTAATCGTTCCATGATCTGAGAAATTCTCTGTTTTACTCTCCTGATGAGAAATTTCTTCTACGTTTTCTTTGTGACTGCATACGGTAGCAGTACTGTAGACCGTAAGTAAGCTGTTATGAATTACCGAAACTGCTTTTAAATTTGTTGCTGGAAGAGTGTAGGCCTACTAGCTACAAGGAAGTGTGAAGCCACTGAAGAGCATTCCGTGGAGAGGGGCGAACACCTGCTGTATTATATATATTCTAAGATATCGTAGGGATATCTCCAATGCTTATAGCGACAGAAGTGTTACTGAAACATTTGAAAGGCTCATATTTTACAACTGAAAACAGTTATAACGATGCTATGGTATCACAACATCTTTGAAAAATCAGAAAATTCTTATCAATATGATTAAAGTGAAAAAAAAAAACAACAGAGCACTTTCTGTATTAAGATTTATTGCAAGATGTTAGTTAAACACAACGAATAGCGCTGATTTGCGAAAGTGTACAGTTCTAGTTGCCAATTCACTTTCATTTCACTGGAAACTATAATTTTCTCAGGCCGCAGACTTACAGAAGTCCATGCTGTGAATTTTTGTTCCCAAAATAACACAAGCCACGTTGACACACACTGAATGTTCAATGCATTTTCCTTGTATTTCTCCGCGTATTCTTTCGAGAGTTAGGTGGCAGTTGCACCAATTAATGAGCACAAACATGAAACCCACACCGAGCTGAGAGTAAGTCTTTTTATTTCTTCTGTGCACCTACCTAGTGTGAGAGACTCTTTAGCTTCATCGCACCTGCGCACTACCGCAACGACGGCGTTCGCCATCTCAAATGAAACTCTTGGCCTCGTATCAAGACATCACGTGGGCTGCAGCTAGTGCTGCCAACTGTTGTGAATTTCCATGAGA
The DNA here is from genome assembly GCF_023898315.1 of Schistocerca nitens. Classification (NCBI taxonomy): domain Eukaryota; kingdom Metazoa; phylum Arthropoda; class Insecta; order Orthoptera; family Acrididae; genus Schistocerca; species Schistocerca nitens. The sequence goes on along the minus strand of NC_064616.1, from coordinate 733,809,032 downwards.
ACTGGCGCTATTGTTAGGAATTCGTATATCATGAAAGTGCCCTAGAAGTCTGAACGTAATATTTGTTAGACAGTACACGCACGTGAGAGAACTATTTAACCTGACCCTACGTCTTCGTCTCTCGCAAAGCCCAAGATGGCTATCTGAGGCTGCCCTAGATAAGTCTGTAAATGAGACAAGAGTCTTTTTTTAAAAAAAAAAAAAAAAAAAAAAAAAAGCATTTCTTTTTAGGAATGAAAGAAAAGAAAAGAGAAGAACATTTCTGTAATTGAATCTAAACACCGATATTTCCGATTCAATTCATTCTGTGGTAACAATAAAATTCTATATCCAGAAATAATGATCATTTTGGATATATTTGGATATATAAGCCACTAGGTTGAAGTTTTTGAATTTGTTTCAATACCACTCCACCATTGCAGAAAGCTTCAGTAACGGTACCAACTACAAAAACAATTTTCTGTACTGTTTAGTTAGACTATCGATATCAGGCCACCTGTCTTACAAGAGAAGTGGATTTCGGTTTCTAGGTCGAATTTTTTTCTACTTACTAAACTGATCGTACTGGCTTTAAAGCCATGTTTTCTAGCAGATGTGGAAGTACCGGTGTTACCTATTAGATCCTTCAACATTATACATTATAGTCTGTCTTTGTTGTCTGGTAACTTTAAGAAAAATACAACTCACTTTTAAGTTTTGTTACAGCTGCAGGTATGTTACTGTGCACATTAGTGCAACATTGGTAGACATTTTCTGTCAGTTCTGCATCATACATGTGTTATTTGGGCTCACGTTACTCATTAATTTGTTTGTACTTCTTCTAGCTACAGCATATCCTCGCGGTGCAGTGCGTTTGGAGTGTTTTCGTGTGGTCCAAGTGTTTCGTTCTGTTCTAGGCTTCCTTTTGTTTGTCTGTTTCGTATCACCTCTTGCATTTCTTTCATCACCAAGTTTTCTGTCAATTTCCTTTTTTTATCTGTTAGTGCACTCTTCTAAGGTATTTCCTTGACAGCATCAAAGGCATCTCGTGTTTCACTAGCCTGCTTAAAATTGCCTGTAGTTTCCTCTTCTTCCTTGTGCTTCTACTCCTCATAGCCGTTCTTATTCTCTGCCTTCTTCGTTTTCTGCAACTTCTCTCTTTTCTCATACGAGTATCTCTTTCTAATGAATTTAGTCATTCTTCTTCCAGCAGTTAAGCCTATAGTGTGTTCTTACTGAAATCAACGTGGGCTCAACCGCCACAGAGTCGATCTTTCTTTGTCTCTCCTCCACCCCCTTTTATAACGTAAGCACCATTTAGCGCATTTTAGTGAAACATATTAGTGCATTTCTTTGTCCATGGTATTTAATTAATTACGCGCTGCTGCTGATGATCTACAACCGCTTCAGAGAAATCAGTCAGGGAATCGACTTCCTACGTGAACACACGGTCTTTGTACGTTGTTCTACATCAGTTTGTGTCTGAACGAAACATACTGGAGTGCCATCTGTATAGATGGACAAATATTTAAATTAAATTGCGATTCTGTGGGTAAAGACTGTCTACGCATTTAACGAAACAAAAGTTCATCATGATTTCCCTTACTTTTGGCTTTCTGTTTGAGCATGATATGTTACAATGTCCTATCGCAGAAGATATCGTTTCGTACATAATTGCCATAAAATATTATTATGAAGCTAAGGCACGTTGATATAGTTTAATTGTGTCTAACCCGCGATCTGAGTTAACTGTAATATCGTTTTGCTTCAACTGCGATTTCTCATCGCAGCATCATGTTGCAGCGTAGTCATATTTTAGAAAGAAAATTATTTTTACCTTAATTTTCCACGAATCTTTGAACAAATCTGTAGTACTTCAAATGAGCTATCTGACGTATTTATAACACTGGATGACAGTTGTTGGAACAAAGTTAGAATATACAATATACATACATGACACCAGTTTAGATCTAAGCTATTATGAAACATAACCAGACTCAAAGAATATTGAATCTCATGTTGTCTTTTTGATCACTTTCATTTTACAGCGGACGTTTTCAGCAAATAAGCCTCTTATTCTACACAGTATGTCTTTGAAGTGCCTGAATTTGGAAGGGTAGAATAGAGATCTGTGGGTTTTTTGGAACCATAATTTCGAGCGTTTGCGTTTGTTGAAAGACGAGTACAACTACTTGCACTGCTGATAGACAGATTTAGGGCAACGTAATGAAGAATTTCTCCAGCACCTTCCACTGTTATTTAAAAGAATAGATATTACAAACAGTATTCGCCATTCACTTCTTCCACTGATTCAGAGGGCTGCCGCCGTCATAGATAAGATTTGCAACATGGGTATTGCATTCAGTCGAGCTACAGAGAGTGCTGAGACAAACTGTACAATGAGTCATTGGTACGGCAAGTATTTGCATTTAATCAGTGTCTAATGTACTATTCTCGGTTTGCATTACATAACAATTCTTTTTCTGCATTACTGGGAAATGCATGAAAAATGAAACTAAAGCACGAAGAAGATTACTGTTACGAAAACTGACCTTACTTGGGCGCGAAATTTGCGAATTATATCCCTTTCTTATTTTCACACTTCATCCACCCAGTTACCAGTTCCCTATATCGTTGAAAAACATAGTGTTTACCAGCAAGCAAGTTACATGGTAAGGATAACACATCCACTCCGTCAAGAAGCCGATGAGAGGGGATTCCGAAAGATAAAGAGCTCTACTATGACTAAAAATTAGTCATAGTATGATACTTGGCCATCTTTCTTTCGGGAAAATAGGAGTCTGACAGAAAACCAACTCTATAGCTCAGTAAATTATCTAAAAGCTTAAATACAGAAGAAACGAAAAGAGGATAGGCAGAAGGCGGAGACCGATAGGGGAGAAAGAGGTGAAGAAAACCCCCTTAGGTGAGCGCTTCTAACGCTTAATGTTAGTGGAAAAATTTGCGGACCGAAGCATTATAGAATAATATAAAATGATACGATGAGATCGAAATAAAATTTTTCGGGAATGGTGGCACCCAGTGAGCAGAATACGAACAGTAAGGTGGGAACAACACTACTTCTCAGATGAAAACTAATTAGTCACTAATGATTTTGGGGTGTATTTCATCATAAGGAGTTGTAAAATCAAATTTATCGCTGATATTGTAGCTAAGAACACATAAAAAATCGGGTAACATAAAAGTTAGTATTGCCTACACATTACGTACTTCAGTATGACAATTAACCAAAACCTACGGTTGTAATTAACAACTAATGGTTGACAGCGAATATTCCCAACCAGCTTTAAATACCATTACAAACATCCGACCTATACTTTACAGAACATTTGTGAGCAACTTTGAAGCGAAGGTGCATAACGCACAGTTTCCAACCAAGGCAGACTAAAATACACTATGTTACAAGTATGGCAGGAAATATCGCTTCACCCATGAGAGCGCCTCGTCGATAGAGCAGAAAATATCTAACGTGGTGCTGTTATTTTATGTTATTGCTTTTAATTATATACTGACTGGAGCGCAAATGACTTTTGTGTTTTTTCCACTGTTCTTTAGTTTATCAAGTCTCGTGTATGTTTGTGCTGCAAAACATGCATGTGTTACCTTTTTTATTTTTGAAATGTTTTGCAATTTTTTATTTATTAAAGAAAATAATTTTGGTTTTTTGTTGCCATCAGCGAGAGTAGGGATGTGAGTATTTATACAGGCGTGCTGCGCGGCTGGCTCAGCAATCACTTATCGGCCTGCGACAGCATCAACAACCTGTTCCCATCTTACTTTACTCTACTGCTAACTTCTTTCACTGATTAAAACCCTCTGTTTCATTTGTCCCTCAAAATTTTGGAAAGCACTTACACCTACATGGAAGTCTTAATTGAAATTTCACGAAATATTATGTCTGTAGATGTCTGTGGAAGTGAAGCTCAACATTATTATTAAGCCAAGGAATTGTAAAAAAAAGTACTCCGAATATATCAGCACTCTTTCCTTAAAATTCTAATAGCTAAAAAAGCGGAGGTTCCTTCTATAAGCTTTTATTTCAGATCCAGGAATCGAGACAGAGGAATACCAACCTTGGCCAGTGTGTATTGAAGTCAGTGCCTAAATCTCTGCCGGCCGGAGTGGCCGAGCGGTTCTAGGCGATACAGTCTGAGACCGCAGCGACCGCTACGGTCGCAGGTTCGAATCCTGCCTCGGGCATGGATGTGTGTGATGTCCTTAGGTTAGTTAGGTTTAAGTAGTTCTAAGTTCTAGGGGACTGATGACCTCAGAAGTTAAGTCCCATAGTGCTGAGAGCCATTTGAACCTAAATCTCTAGCATGCGTGCTGTGCTCTGGAACAGAAAGTTTGCCGTTGGCCTTCCCGAGGCGTGTCATAAGAGTCTCGTCCGGGCCACAAGAGCAATACGGGTCCCACAACGGACTTATGACGTCATACTAGTTGCCGTGCCCGACATTCATCTAAGTCTAGGGCCAGGCGAGAAAACAGTATGCCAATGAAACGATACCCAACAAATTCTTTACCTGTATCATATGTTATCGAGAGCGTGAGTCTATTTAAACGTGCAGCTACGGTACATTAAAGTGGTCTCAAATAATAGCTTGATCCCCACTGAAGACGCTCACTGCAACTCGTTGGACTTCTAGTGTTACGTGCTGTGACGTACGCCATGTCCCGGTATACCTCATTGGTCCAGGTCTCGTGATTGTCCCGGTCTTGTGTTTGTAAACTAATAGGCGACTGTTGACTGAAAAATGCCTGTGGTATAAAACTAGGAGTCGGCGTAAAATACAGCCATCTCGAGAAGCACAAGGAAGGCTAACGTCGCTATCGTTCCCACACTGTTGCCAGCTGTGTCTTATGTCCTTACTTGCAGAGAGCTTCGGAAATCAACACACGATACTTGCGTGCAGTCTGTCGACCAAACTAGTTTTCCTTCCCTAAGGCTGCGTTCACGGTGGCACCTACAACGGTCGCCAGATGCCATCGACAGAGACCGACCGCTTACATCAGCCGACTGCTTGTCACTTCCTTAGACTTTGGCGGCGTCAAGGAGGTTAGGTTAAGTTAGAATCTATTAGCCATGTAGTTTAGAATTTATTTTAACATCCTTAACGGGGGTGGATGACACGACACCTCTCTGGAGACGAGTGCAAAATGCACGTGAATGAGTTATATCTGTCTCGAAAAGCACGTGGCGAGTACCGCACACTCTTTCATCACTTACTGGGATAACCGGATAAGTTTTACGGATATATGAGAGGAAGAGAGAAACGTTATATTACGTTCTCGACACGATTTGTGTTAACACTGAAAAACAAAATTACAAACGCCCTGTACTACTTCAAATAAATTCAGAAAACCAGGCATCTGTCAGGTAACTTGTAATGACTGTCATATAGTATATGTTTGGCAGACATGCATAACTTTTACATTAAAATACTCTGAACGTCTAAACCATTGAAAAGTGGACGCACATACTAGTACTCCACATTTGAAAACCACTTCATATAACAGAATCATCATCCTACTCGTACAGACACACCAGTAAGCAGCAGTAACAATTCGTAGCCAGCTAAACTGGTTACCCACGTACCGCAACCCAGAAAAGATCTACTGCAGCAACTTTAAGCTCAAGATACGCCACCCATCTGACTTGAAAAAATTATTTGTTGAAGTTATAATTTAGGCCTACAATTTCCGATAGCAGCAGTAACAATTCATAGAAAGCTAAACTGGCCAGCACCACAACCCCAAAAAGATCCAGTACAGTGACATTAAACTTAAGATACGACACGCTTCTCACATGAAAAAAATAATTTTTGAGGGTAATAATTTACCCCTAAAACTTCCGATAAATATTTTGCCTACTTGTGGTTACCAATGAAGCTGCGATATAAGTCCATAGATTCCGAGCTATATCCCGCGTATGACATTCTTCATCGTCAGGATGCCAGAAATTTCTTCTTTCTTGGACTAAACCTATCAGTTTCTCACTGCCCATATTTCGTATGTGAGAACGTCGGCCTATCCGATCGAAGAAAACAGATTTGAATTTCATCGATTGTCGTCCGAAGTCTGTACATTCTGGCGATGAAATCGTATGTGTCGACGAATTTTCCTTCCACGAATGTGGTTTAATATGGCAGAAACAACGTCATCAGTGAAATCTTAAACGTTCATTCATAAAGACAGTACGAAAAATTTCCGAGTGTAAAATAGGACGATGCTACGAAGTTAGATAAGAGATGTACTGCGAGTTCTTCTTCAGAATGGGTACAACAAGCTTCTTCTTCATAAAGGCGCATCGTCCACAAATTGATTAAATGACGGCAGCATGTTCCCAACTTAGACTATACGTATTTAGACATTTTTTTCGTCCTATAACTAGCTTCGACGTTTCAAACCATTGTCGAGTGTTTAACTACAACAGTTCAATATGCAAACCAAAACGAAGGAATGCACATGTTGTGAATACGTTACAATTTCCATGCGTATGGAACCTCGTTCTAGTTAAGCACTCAACAATGACTTTAAAAAGCTGAAACGAGTTATGAAATGATTGAGAGGTCTAAGTGAAAAAGGGTGCCTTCATTTAGTACTGTAAGCCGTCACCTATCTTTCTGCCAAAGTAGAAAGAAAAATCTCTAACATACTTTGTCACCAGCCGGCCGAAGTGGCCGTGCGGTTAAAGGCGCTGCAGTCTGGAACCGCAAGGCCGCTACGGTCGCAGGTTCGAATCCTGCCTCGGGCATGGATGTTTGTGATGTCCTTAGGTTAGTTAGGTTTAACTAGTTCTAAGTTCTAGGGGACTAATGACCTCAGCAGTTGATTCCCATAATGCTCAGAGCCATTTGAGCCATACTTTGTCACCGACCCATCTAACAGAGTTATTGGACGTTTAACATTTTAACTTCTCAAATAGTTTCCCCATATTTCTTCTCCTGTCTCACGATGTACATCTATAAGAGACGTACTGGCGGACATATGGCTGTGGGGGAATGTGGTGAGTCGGGCCGGGAGAGTGCAGTCGGTAAACAAACTTACCCTAGAAAGGTACCAGATTCGTGTCCCGGTGTGGTACCCAGTTTGAATCTGCTAGAAAGTTTCAAGTCAGCGTACAATACTCTGAAGAGTGAAAAGTCATTCTGGAAACATACGAGGAGACTTCAGAAAATTCGTTACACCTTATTATGGCAGGCCAAGTAACTTTTATTAGATGCTGCACTACACTTAAAAGTGACACAAATACATGATACTATTTTATAATACAGTCACCAAGTCTTCGTAAACAACAGTCGGAAGGTTCTACCAATGGTTCTGTTCCTACATGACAGAAATTCGCTCTTTGGTCACGGAGCCATTAGTGAACCTCATCGTTCGAAAATCTATTTCCGTACAGACGTTCTTTCAGCTTGCCGAAAAGATGGAAATCGCACGGTGCGAGATCTGGGTTTCCCGATCAGCACCACCCAAGTTTGTGCCGCCTTGGTGAAAATCGTTGGCACCATTTAACTACGGCTGGGTGCGGCATTACATTTTGTCCATATATCTCAGTATTTCGTAGTGAATCTGAGTGAAATTTAGACGCTTTGTCCACAAAAATCGTACTTACCGCGTGCTGAAACTTAGGATTACGTTCCAGTTGCCGTGCCATTTCACGCCCGCACTGTGATGCACCTGTTATCCGTACCGCAGCAGATGTGTCTGCAGGAAACACGGAACCTGTACTCTCTTCCGGCAATGCGCCACTCTTCTCGCGCAATGGTCTTAGCGTGGGACGACATGCGTAACTTAACTTTCTGAAGTCTTCACATATAAGCTGATGGGCAGTAGATTTTAGAAGAGAAATATTTCGCGACAAAAATAATCTAATAGTGATGTGAATTTTGAATTCAGGCACTACGTTTTTTATTCAGTAGTGGTACGGTAAACTACCATTACAATTTTTCTTTATACTCAAACATGTGTGATGGGGAGTGTGTTGGGTTCTGGCGTTTTCTGCGCGCCATTTGGCGTTGACAGCTTAGCAGGTCAAAAGCGCACCGCTAGCATTCGAACGTGAACAACGGCTCGCGCTTTCAGGCCTACCTGATGCAGTGAAATTCGTGTGGAAAATGAATTCTTAAATAAATATGCTGTTAAGTAGATAGCAACGTAATAAAAAAGCTGAAACTATATCACACGCTGTGACTTTATAGAATGGTAGTAATACTTGCATTTGCGCGATGGGTACCTTTCTCCACATTGGTTATGTCCCAAATGTGTACGTATGGCCGCAAGCGAGCGCAGCGGAAGCCGTGGAGCCGGTGGCGGTGCGCGCAGAGCCGTAGACGCTGAGAAAGCTTGTCTCGCTTCCGGGAGCCGTAGCCTTCTGGCCGCGGAGGTCACTTTCGTTAGCAGCGACCACTCAGCGCGGTTACACTCAAAAACTTTGCCATCTGGTACACACTTCCTTCCTACGCTACTCCAGAACAAGCAGAATGGTTGCTTTTCAACATTAATGGGTCACTGTGTCACAAAATTTATGTGGAACGACCGTATTAAACTAATAGCAGGAAAGCCAGATGCCATTCTGAGATTCATTGGAAGAATTCTCACGAAGTTTAGTCCATCCGCAAAGGAAGTAGGTAACAAAACACTCTTTCGACCGATACTCGAGTACTGTTTCTCACTCCGGTACCCTCTACTAGGTGGAACTTATAAGAGAAAATAGAGAAAATTCGAAGAAGAGCAGCGCGTTTCGTCACGGGTTCATTTCGTAAGCGCGAAAGCGTCATACAGATGCTCATCTATCTCCGGTGGCAGTCACATGGGAAGTGTTGTGCATCACGGTGTGTTTTACTGTTAAAATTCAGAGAGTGTACGTTATTTCAATAGTCGACCAATATATTGCACCCTCCTCGCGAAAACATCATGACGGTGAAATTCGAGCTCATATGAAGGCTTAACAAACATTTTTTCTTGCATCACTTGCGACTCGAACAGAAAAGGGGGAAGTGACTGGTACACGAAGTACCCTCCATCATGCGCTGTAAGACTGCTTGCGGAGTCTGGATGTAGATTTCATACTTACAGACCTTGACAGCTTACGAAATCGACATTCTCATAGGAACGTAGCTCCCACATGAGTAGGATAGCGACTCGTCACGTCTTTGTTCAAACCTCATCTGAGCTCCATGAAAGAGCTGCGTAGCTTAAAAGATAAGAGTCTATCGAAGAGAGACACCGATGTCCATCGAATAAGTGGTATACCTGTTTCAGTTAGGTTGTGTCCAAATTTCTGAGCTGCTTACCACAGCTGTGCGTCGATTTAGAAATAAACAAGTGTTAAAGTAAGAGAAAACTAGATGCGTACAAAGATGTACATAGTTCTTCTCCCCACATCCTATTCGCGAAGAATTTTTCTTGATGAATTTATTCTTTTTAGACTGCTTTTATGTGATGTGAAATCAAGCTCAAGCGTTCTCAGGAAGAACTCCCCTCCCACGCCCGCCTAAAAAGAGTTGACCTGTTCCAGAAACAGCAAATAATAATAATGAAAAAACAACGACCTCACCATTGAAGCTCACGAAATTTGTAGAATACACTTTTATTCGACTGCAGTCATGAGCAATCACGATGTGGTCGCGATTAAATGCCCTGATGTTACGTGTCTGCGTTCGATCGGCACGCGGACAGCTCCAGACTCAAAATAACAATTTGCTAAAGGAAGATATTCCTAGTTATGCGCCGACTGATCATCTGTATGGAGTAGGATATGAAATTTCATTGACCCATGCGATCAACTTGTAGAAGTTACTGATTAAGTTCTGATCTTGAATTTGGGTGCTCATATGAATCGGCGTTACTGCGCGAAGCAGGTCTCTGTTCACGAAAGTGGAAACTGGCAATAATGTGCGATGAGATGAGCGGAAAGGAAATCAAACGAAGGTCTTTCCTTCCCGCGATGCGGCAACCAACCCGCTTCCTAGGGTCTACTTTCACGTTTGGTAGCACGCTTTCGTGGCAGCACTCATCCTCTATCTATATCATTACGCGTCGTCGCGTCAGTCTGCGAAGAAATCTCGAACTGTTTTTTTGTGTTTACTCGCGTGGCGTGCCATTCTTTACATCGCGATTAGATGGAACTATGGAATTTCTACTGATGTTGTTGTTGTGGTCTTCAGTCCTGAGACTGGTTTGATGCAGCTCTCCATGCTACTCTATCCTGTGCAAGCTTCTTCATCTCCCAGTACCTACCGCAACCTACATCCTTCTGAATCTGCTTAGTGTATGCATCTCTTGGTCTCCCCCTACGATTTTTACCCTCCACGCTGCCCTCCAATACTAAATTGGTGATCCCTTGATGCCTCAAAACATGTCCTACCAACCGATCCCTTCTTCTGGTCAAGTTGTGCCACAAACTCCTCTTCTCCCCAATCCTATTCAGTACCTCCTCATTAGTTATGTGATCTACCCATCTAATCTTCAGCATTCTTCTGTAGCACCACATTTCGAAAGCTTCTATTCTCCTCTTGTCCAAACTATTTATCGTCCATGTTTCACTTCCATACATGGCTACACTCCATACAAATACTTTCAGAAAAGACTTCCTGACACTTAAATCTATACTCGATGTTAACAAATTTCTCTTCTTCAGAAACGCTTTTCTTGCCATTGCCAGTCTACATTTTATATCCTCTCTACTTCGACCATCATCAGTTATTTTGCTCCCCAAATAGCAAAACTCCTTTACTACTTTAAGTGTCTCATTTCCTAATCTAATACCCTCAACATCACCCGACTTAATTCGACTACATTCCATTATCCTCGTTTTGCTTTTGTTGATGTTCATCTTATATCCTCCCTTCAAGACACCATCCATTCCGTTCAACTGCTCTTCCAAGTCCTTTGCTGTCTCTGACAGAATTACAATGTCATCGGCGAACCTCAAAGTTTTTATTTCTTCTCCATGGATTTTAATACCTACTCCGAATTTTTCTTTTGTTTCCTTTACTGCTTGCTCAATGTACAGATTGAATAACATCGGGGAGAGGCTACAACCCTGTCTTACTCCCTTCCCAACCACTGCTTGCCTTTCATGTCCCTCGACTCTTATAACTGCCATCTGGTTTCTGTACAAATTGTAAATAGCCTTTCGCTCCCTGTATTTTACCCCTGCCACCTTTAGAATTTGAAAGAGAGTATTCCAGTCAACATTGTCAAAAGCTTTCTCTAAGTCTACAAATGCTAGAAACGTAGGTTTGCCTTTCCTTAATCTTTCTTCTAAGATAAGTCGTAAGGTCAGTATTGCCTCACGTGTTCCAACATTTCTACGGAATCCAAACTGATCTTCCCCGAGGTCGGCTTCTACTAGTTTTTCCATTCGTCTGTAAAGAATTCGTGTTAGTATTTTGCAGCTGTGGCTTATTAAACTGATTGTTCGGTAATTCTCACATCTGTCAACACCTGCTTTCTTTGGGATTGGAATTATTATATTCTTCTTGAAGTCTGAGGGTATTTCGCCTGTTTCATACATCTTGCTCACCAGATGGTAGAGTTTTGTCAGGACTGGCTCTCCCAAGGCCGTCAGTAGTTCCAATGGAATGTTGTCTACTCCGGGGGCCTTGTTTCGACTCAGGTCTTTCAGTGCTCTGTCAAACTCTTCACGCAGTATCGTATCTCCCATTTCATCTTCATCTACATCCTCTTCCATTTCCATAATATTGTCCTCAAGTACATCGCCCTTGTATAGACCCTCTATATACTCCTTCCACCTTTCTGCTTTTCCTTCTTTGCTTAGAACTGGGTTTCCATCTGAGCTCATGATGTTCATACAAGTGGTTCTCTTATCTCCAAAGGTCTCTTTAATTTTCCTGTAGGCAGTATCTATCTTACCCCTAGTGAGATAAGCCTGTACATCCTTACATTTGTCCTCTAGCCATCCCTGCTTAGCCATTCTGCACTTCCTGTCGATCTCATTTTTGAGACGTTTGTATTCCTTTTTGCCTGCTTCATTTACTGCATTTTTATATTTTCTCCTTTCATCAATTAAATTCAATATTTCTTCTGTTACCCAAGGATTTCTACTAGCCCTCGTCTTTTTACCTACTTGATCCTCTGCTGCCTTCACTACTTCATCCCTCAAAGCTACCCATTCTTCTTCTACTGTATTTCTTTCCCCCATTCCCGTCGATTGTTCCCTTATGCTCTCCCTGAAACTCCGTACAACCTCTGGTTCTTTCAGTTTATCCAGGTCCCATCTCCTTAAATTCCCACCTTTTTGCAGTTTCTTCAGTTTTAATCTACAGGTCATAACCAATAGATTGTGGTCAGAGTCCACATCTGCCCCTGGAAATGTCTTACAATTTAAAACCTGGTTCCTAAATCTCTGTCTTACCATTATATAATCTATCTGATACCTTTTAGTATCTCCAGGGTTCTTCCATGTATACAACCTTCTATCATGATTCTTAAACCAAGTGTTGGCTATGATTAAGTTGTGCTCTGTGCAAAATTCTACCAGGCGGCTTCCTCTTTCATTTCTTACCCCCAATCCATATTCACCTACTACGTTTCCTTCTCTCCCTTTTCCTACACTCGAATTCCAGTCACCCATGACTATTAAATTTTCGTCTCCCCTCACTATCTGAATAATTTCTTTTATTTCATCATACATTTCTTCAATTTCTTCGTCATCTGCAGAGCTAGTTGGCATATAAACTTGTACTACTGTAGTAGGTGTGGGCTTCGTATCTATCTTGGCCACAATAATGCGTTCACTAAGCTGTTTGTAGTAGCTTACCCGTGTTCCTATTTTCCTATTCATTATTAAACCTACTCCTGCATTACCCCTATTTGACTTTGTGTTTATAACCCTGTAGTCACCTGACCAGAAGTCTTGTTCCTCCTGCCACCGAACTTCACTAATTCCCACTATATCTAACTTTAACCTATCCATTTCCCTTTTCAAATTTTCTAACCTACCTGCCCGATTAAGGGACCTGACATTCCACGCTCCGATCCGTAGAACGCCAGTTTTCTTTCTCCTGATAACGACATCCTCTTGAGTAGTCCCCGCCCGGAGATCCGAATGGGGGACTATTTTACCTCCGGAATATTTTACCCAAGAGGACGCCATCATAATTTAATCATACAGTAAAGCTGCATGCCCTCGGGAAAAATTACGGCCGTAGTTTCCCCTTGCTTTCAGCCGTTCGCAGTACCAGCACAGCAAGGCCGTTTTGGTTATTGTTACAAGGCCAGATCAGTCAATCATCCAGACTGTTGCCCTTGCAACTACTGAAAAGGCTGCTGCCCCTCTTCAGGAACCACACGTTTGTCTGGCCTCTCAACAGATACCCCTCCGTTGTGGTTGTACCTACGGTACGGCTATCTGTATCGCTGAGGCACGCAAGCCTTCCCACCACCGGCAAGGTCCATGGTTCATGGGGGGGTTTCTACTGATGTGGTTAACGAAATCACACACGCCGTCTCTGAGCGGTTTCACAAAGCCTGAAAGTCGAACAATCTGAAGCTGAGAGACACTGCGGCCGAAGGAGAACCGCTAAGGCGGCTGACCTCTGCTTGCCTTATAAGAGCGGAGGTTGCCCGCCGCCGTATGAGCCATGTATGTAAACAAGGACGCCAATCCTTCCGGCAGCAGCAGCAGCGCGGGCCAGCACCTTCCATTCATTTTCAGGTAGCAGACTACTATTGGGCTCCCTTCCCTTCCTGCCACCATCCTTTAACGAGCATGGGTCGCAACTTCTTTTTATTGTAAACTGAGCTAAGCTCTGAGCGCTCTACTATCATGCGAGCAATATGTAATACGCTCTATGTAACGTGCACATTCCTAATATTTCATAAAAGTGATTATTAGGCAGTACAGATTACACGCGTAAATTAGTTATCTCGTGGGAAATTTTAGCAACCAAGGTTGCTTATGCGGACCCAAAACTGCTTATATTTATGATCAGATAGCGGGTAAATTTCTAAATTTGAGCCCCAAGGCAACGTCCGAGTACTGTTGTGTGATTGTCAAACTGTGCGGTACCGCCACCGTGGCATTTGACACTTTTTTTTATATTTGCAAACATTGCGAGACGGTGTATCACAGTACTCTGTTGTGCGAGAGGTCTTGAAATCCCGTAAGAAGGTAAGCCGTTACCATTCAAAAATTGTAGCAGTTTTAAAAAACAATTCCAGTAGTTTATGAATTAAATATTAGGAATGTTCGTCACTATACTCGACCGTGGTTCGTAAACCAAAAAGATAACTGTGTACAGTTAGGATGATATGCAAACTATGTTTCTTTCAGTTACAATACAAGTGTGATTACGCAAATTTTCCTGGCGTATTAACTGATAATATTGGTGTCGGGACTGCAGCCGGATCATATAGTCATCTTGACACAGTATGACAGCGGTCCATCTGTCCACCATCTACAGGTGAGAACGCTGTTTGCTAAATCTCAGCGGAACAGCGGCCATCTTTTATGTCACAGAGATACAAAAGTGCCTGCACAAAAAATCGCCGTTGCTGCCCCATAACGCTAGCCGTGAAAACTGGCAGAAACGATGAATTGCTACGGAGCATGTGAATGTCAGCCGATTCAAAGACCGTTGTTTTTTTTTTTTAATATAAAACTGGATTCCACATTTTACTTAAAGGGCTTGTCTCCTTTTATAATATTATCTGCCAGACTAATTTCAGTCGATTGCCTTGAGGCATACCACAACAGTGAGACGGAGGAGCAACTGTCTGTGTCTCATAATACGTCATTTTGTGTCCCTCGCGTAGACAGTGCTCTGTTGCTACAGATTTATCAGGTTGTAGTAATTGTGTGGCTGTGGTGATGAGTACTTCTGTTGTGAACGGTGCAAATCATCTGGCCTATAAGGGGTGATTCAGGAGGAAGGTTAAATGCTTAGTGATTCTGTACAAAAAACTTGATATCAACATATGGCCTTTTCTTAACCGTATCCGACACAAATGTTCAAATGTGTGTGAAATCTTATGGGACTTAACAGCTAAGGTCATCAGTCCCTAAGCTTACACACTACTTAACCGAAATTATCCTAAGGACAAACACACACACCCATGCCCGAGGGAGGACTCGAACCTCCGCCGGGACCAGCCGCACAGTCCATGACTGTAGCGCCTGAGACCGCTCGGCTAATCCCGCGCGGCTATCCGACACACAGCTGTTTGAAAATCACGGGCCTCAGTTGCATGTTCTTCATCACCAGCACTCACAAGCGAATGCGACCAAGGCGACATTAGGCTACGTAGTGTTTTCTTTACTGGCCATTTCAATGCACACTTCACTTACGCGTGTTGGGGTGACGAGTCCTGAAAGTGTCGCCGTGGAGTCATTTCTTGGCCACCGAGGTCACCCGATCTTACTCCATTAGATCACTGTTTGTGGGATCAGCTGAAGAGTGAAGTCTACAAGCGCAGTGTGGATACAAAGGAGGAACTTCTCGCTCGTATCTTACACGAATGAGTTCACATCATCAACACAGCAGCTGTCTTCAAGAAATGGAAAATGCGTTGCAGTTGAAGGTGGACATTTTGAACATCTTTTGTGAGGAAATGTACGCAATTAAACAAAACATCAGATCATGATGTTAATTTTACTGTCAGCTGCATTTGTCTTGTTACGACTGTTTTCATTAGTTTCCTTGGAAATGTTAAGAACAGGACATACGTTCGTATGACGTTTTTTTGTTCATAGTCAGTAATGCTATCACTCCTCGAATCATGTACCTTTGCCGGCCGCTGTGACCGAGCGGTTCTAGGCACTTCAGTCCGGAACCACGCGGCTGCTACGGTCGCAGATTCGAATCCTGCCTCGGGCATGGACGTGTGTGATGTCCTTAGGTTAGTTAGGTTTAAGTAGTTCTAAGTCTAGGGGACTGATGACCTCAGTTGTTAAGTCCCATAGTGCTTAGAGCCATTTGAACCAATTTTTTTTGTACCTTTCCCCTGACTCACCCTGTATATGTTTTCCCACAGTGGTAAAGGATTCTGTAAAATCTAAACTTCCTCAGCCCTAGATCATCTTTAACTGAGCCAAGAAGTTCTCTAATCATGGCTGGCGGACGAAACACACTTCTAATGTTATATCTGTTTAGCATCCTTTCTATCTTTGACGATATGCTACCAGCATATGGTAGGAAAGCAACCGATTTACAGTAAAAAAAAAAGGCTTTGCCACCGCTAGAGGTACTGATCCATTACACTTCTGTGTGAAATACACATGGAATTTAGCATAATGCTTGGACCAAGTTAATTTCGCCTTAGGTAGTGACTGGAGTGTTGCTACAAGCCTATGAAAAAGAATGTAAGTATCCCGAACGCTGTATGGTGCTACTGCCGGAGAAATTTCGGAACAGAGTAGGTAATTCAGGACAGTGACTATCAAAGTACTGTAGTATTTCTCAAATTAAAAGTCGCGATCTCGGGGGTCAGAGCATTGCGCCTAGCACGGCCTGAGCCTGTCACCCCTCATAAGGAGTTGGAGGCTTTATCCTTAAGTGGCAACAGAGTCTCCTCCGGTTGTTGGAGGTCAGGAACGAGTTGCACGCTTCCGGACTCTGTTGGTTTCCTTCACCTATCGTTCTGCGCCGCGCGAGGCCGCATACGCTGGCCGGCACCGCCGCTCGGTGTGGGACAGAGAATGAATGATCTACTAACGCAAAATTATTTTCGTGTACCACGGCCGATTTTTATTTTGGGACAGCAGAGAATTTCAATAATATCGTTAAATAGTGTAGATTTTACACTGCTCCGGAGTGTACACGCCAGCGAAGCTTGGTGCCAGATGGAACGTGACTTCCGCAAGCAATGCTCTTACAGTCTGCGTTGGCCGTGCAATATTTATTTTACGCTTAGAGTATTTCTTAAGATAGCTAAGGGGCCGTATTTGTGTTCGAGCCCGCTCCCGTTTGATTTATCAGGAACGCGCTGCACTATTAAAATGTACCATACGGGTCGGGGTTAGGTTGACTGCGGAGTGCTTTAAATGCAGATACACTTTGTTGTTTTAAATGGTCCTAGGCTAGCGCAATAGTTTATGCTTTTAAATACTCCACCCTCATAGAAACAGGGTTGTTTCTTTCTTAATTCCAGGTACTATTCACGCAACTACGAATTCTTGCAATAGTGATTACTTATAAAGTTAAGAGGATTATGTTTACATTACTTAGGCAAGAAATCGTGCTGAGGATGCAACTAGATACGATACATTCGTTCACAACTGTGCGTATTTGTAAAAAATACAATAGATAGAATTCATACTCATCAATGAAGACTGCATAAGTATAAGATAATTCAGTATTTTTCGATTTTATCGTACATTTAAAGAGCGTTTCAGATTTCAGTAAGTTAACTGATCGGTCATGATGCAAGCCAGAAGTATGAGCATTTTTAAGAGTATCCTGCTGAAAACTTCGAACATTACATTCGTGTATTTTGGGTTCGCCATATATCAGTAACCAAAGGAAGTAGCGAACTACAATAACAATGTATTTCTTGAGCCTTAATGTTTTGCGCTTTTCACTATCTATAAATAGAAGCACGATAATCAAGTGACGGCATAATTCACAAATTACTCTGTACGTTTGCACTTGTTTACTGAAGTCAGAGTAATTTACCTTGCCCGCTCTTCCCCCTAGGTGGGACGTTTTTGTTTTTGCTCCTGTTGTACGTGTGTATTACTTCCAGTCATTCTGCAATGTAGAATCCTTCACTGTCAGTTGTTCACGACTTATTTTTCAGTTAATATGTTTCAATTGTTTTTGGACCGTTACTGTTGAAGACTTTCTAAATAAATCCTCAAATCGCGTGCAGCAAATAATTCGAGATTTGAACTCAGTTGTTAAGGACAAACGCTAAAATCCGTCTCACCTGCTTGCCATTTACAGCCGCAACTGCTCAGCAGTAAGTTTACTCGTACATCCGCTCATCCGAGCAATATGTAGGTGCGTTATTCGTAGTTTAGCATGCTTGACACTTAACGCCGCTAACCTCATGTCGCCTGAGACAGGGGAACTTGAGACAGCAACCCTCTGCATCGTACTAAGGTGAGCCTCTTACTTTTGTCCTAGCAGGCACTCAAAGACATACATGTAACTGTTCATTTTCCCAAACTGATATGACAGAGATACTGACTAGAAGGAGCGTACTCGAGACGTCTTCAGGCTGATAACAATATACACTCCTGGAAATGGAAAAAAGAACACATTGACACCGGTGTGTCAGACCCACCATACTTGCTCCGGACACTGCGAGAGGGCTGTACAAGCAATGATCACACGCACGGCACAGCGGACACACCAGGAACCGCGGTGTTGGCCGTCGAATGGCGCTAGCTGCGCAGCATTTGTGCACCGCCGCCGTCAGTGTCAGCCAGTTTGCCGTGGCATACGGAGCTCCATCGCAGTCTTTAACACTGGTAGCACGCCGCGACAGCGTGGACGTGAACCGTATGTGCAGTTGACGGACTTTGAGCGAGGGCGTATAGTGGGCATGCGGAAGGCCGGGTGGACGTACCGCCGAATTGCTCAACACGTGGGGCGTGAGGTCTCCACAGTACATCGATGTTGTCGCCAGTGGTCGGCGGAAGGTGCACGTGCCCGTCGACCTGGGACCGGACCGCAGCGACGCACGGATGCACGCCAAGACCGTAGGATCCTACGCAGTGCCGTAGGGGACCGCACCGCCACTTCCCAGCAAATTAGGGACACTGTTGCTCCTGGGGTATCGGCGAGGACCATTCGCAACCGTCTTCCATGAAGCTGGGCTACGGTCCCGCACACCGTTAGGCCGTCTTCCGCTCACGCCCCAACATCGTGCAGCCCGCCTCCAGTGGTGTCGCGACAGGCGTGAATGGAGGGACGAATGGAGACGTGTCGTCTTCAGCGATGAGAGTCGCTTCTGCCTTGGTGCCAATGATGGTCGTATGCGTGTTTGGCGCCGTGTAGGTGAGCGCCACAATCAGGACTGCATACGACCGAGGCACACAGGGCCAACACCCGGCATCATGGTGTGGGGAGCGATCTCCTACACTGGCCGTACACCACTGGTGATCGTCGAGGGGACACTGAATAGTGCACGGTACATCCAAACCGTCATCGAACCCATCGTTCTACCATTCCTAGACCGGCAAGGGAACTTGCTGTTCCAACAGGACAATGCACGTCCGCATGTATCCCGTGCCACCCAACGTGCTCTAGAAGGTGTACGTCAACTACCCTGGCCAGCAAGATCTCCGGATCTGTCCCCCATTGAGCATGTTTGGGACTGGATGAAGCGTCGTCTCACGCGGTCTGCACGTCCAGCACGAACGCTGGTCCAACTGAGGCGCCAGGTGGAAATGGCATGGCAAGCCGTTCCACAGGACTACATCCAGCATCTCTACGATCGTCTCCATGGGAGAATAGCAGCCTGCATTGCTGCGAAAGGTGGATATACACTGTACTAGTGCCGACATTGTGCATGCTCTGTTGCCTGTGTCTATGTGCCTGTGGTTCTGTCAGTGTGATCATGTGATGTATCTGACCCCAGGAATGTGTCAATAAAGTTTCCCCTTCCTGGGACAATGAATTCACGGTGTTCTTATTTCAATTTCCAGGAGTGTATAAATCAAGTAGAAGAAGGAAAAAAGAAAAGAAAAGAACGAGTTCAGCAAATACCTCAATTCAGGGAGTGTGCCAAATACAAACGCTTGAGATTAAAATTGTTGGAAGGCAGACGTAAGTAGCAAATGTTTCCGGAAGAGACCGACGCACCAGACATTGGGCTGCGGCGCAAAGAACACTAAGCAAACGTACTGCTCACTGAATTTTGCTTGAATGAAATAAACATGGTTTCTACTATAGAAAGGCGATAGGTAAGACGTTAGCATACTACAGTAAAAGAGATATCATATGAAAACATGCTTGATGTTGTAAATCGTTGTGGTTCAATTTATCACTATACTGGCTGAACCAGAACCCCTCTGACAAACTTTCAAAGGTTGTCCCGGGAGACTTAAGTATTTTGGTATAACGTACCCACTGTCTCCGGCACCTCGTTACAGAGTAATAACGTAATTATGATGTATTCGGTTTGTTGCTGTAGTCACCCTTGTTTTTATGAAAATACCTTCACAACAGTGAAAAAGCCTGCTGTATGCAATAATCAAAGAGTACAAAAAGCAACACACAGTAATGCAACAAACATCCGACGACACGCGCACACTTTCATTACAGTGTGTTCAGTCTGTTCTGTAAGTGTACGGTACAGCACGTAACAAATGCAGAAGTGTCCCCTTATGGTTACTGTTCAAAATTTCGACCACCGTGCTCACGGCATAGTGTATAGCGAGGCACCATCGACTGTCTTACACGCTCAAGAATTCCAAGAGTTTGGCCTACTGCTTCCACGGCTGTGATAATCCTAGCAAACAGGACCGTGCGAATATCGACCAGGCTTTTCACATGCCCCCGGGACAAAAAGTCCACTGGTGTGAGTTTCGGTGACCGAAATGGTAGTGGAACAACACCCCCGCGATCAATCCATTGTCGTTCAAATGGAATGCAATAAGCGTGTAACAAGCCGCCGGTGACTGTGGGTCGTTATATCAAAACACTCAGAAGATATCCCTGAACAACCTCTGACAGTTTGTCGGTGGAGTTCTAATTCACCCGGTATACTAGAAAAATATCAGATTGTTATCGTTTTTTTTTCATTTTAACGAACATAAAAATAAAACCTAAACATGGAGATAAATATAGTACCGGTATTGAATAATTGGGCAACGGCCTTGCCGCAGTGGCTACACCGGTTCCCGTGAGATCACCGAAGTTAAGCGCTGTCGGGCGTGGCCGGCGCTTGGATGGGTCACCATCCCGCCGCCACGTGCTGTTGCCATTTTTCGGGGTGCACTCAGCCTCGTGATGCCAATTGAGGAGCTACTCGACCGATTAGTAGCGGCTTCGGTCAAAGAATACCGTCCTAACGGTCGGGAGTGCGGTGTGCTGACCACACGCCCCTCCTTATCCGCATCCTCCTCGGAAGATGACACGGCGGCCGGACGGTCCCGGAAGGGCCACTTGTGGCCTAAAGACGGAGCTTTTTTTTTTTATTGAATAATTAGTTGCAGTGACCGGTGTTGTCTGGGATGTTTAATATCTGCCACACAAAGTGATTGGCCCTGTGCCTTGTTGATACTCATAGCGAATGCACGCTGCAAGGGAAACTGCAATCGCTTTCAATCGAAAGGCACATTGGAATCACTGGGTGTCAACGGAAAGCGACGAATGAATACGTCTTCACACCTGTGGCATTCATAAAAATCAGGTTCTAAACTTCCGGTTCTGACTTTTGCAAATACGCACCAATTTCAAACCAAAAGTTTAATAACAACAGTTACATCATAGATGATGCTTTGATTCCTATTTTTATATTACAAAAATTAATATATTTGTAATGCATAAAGTACCTAAAATCTAACTGTAAGATACATACTTTTATGATTTCAATACACTTAATTTTCTACACGAAATATTTCGACTCTAAAAATATGTGCGTATGCTTAATGAATGAGTATTCCACATGTTTATTAATATTTAGTACAAGTTAAGTTAGCAGCGGTGAAAAGACCACTAATTACTTAAAAAGACATACAAATTTAGCAGTCTCTACATTGCTAACTTCGGAACTTTCCTTTCACGAAAGTCTGAAGGTATTATTCCAAGACGGGTATTGTCGCGATAGGAATTACAGTCAGTTTACCACGATATATTTCGTTTGTTAGGCATTTAATTTTTCATTAATTTTCTTCATTGTTTCATCTCAATGTAGAAATTTAAAATAAATCGGCTAAGAACTTTGAAGTAAATCAGTCAAGTACTTTTCGAGGTGTTTGGTACCAACGTCTCATATTAAAATATATGTGTAGACATGTCCGTCTAAATGTTCATGCGGGGTCGTATAGAAATCTGAAGTAAACCGGCCAAGAACTTTCATAGAAATTTTTGGTAACAACCTTACTCCTTTATGTATTACATACATATGATTCAAGTCAGATTGTGAAATCTTATGTAGACAGCGAACTTCTTGAAAGTAAAGAGCGCAAAATTTCATCGAGATCAGAATAAAACTGTAGATTTTTACGAATTAAAAATGCTATTTCCGTAGATAGTAGCTTTAAGTTCCCCATCTGAGAATAGCGAGAAGTTGGGCAGCGCTCCCGCAGTGAGGCAGCACTTCCGTGAGGGAAGCTACCGGCCGTGGAAGTGCGGTAACAGCCACGCAGATGTGTTCCGAAAGCGAGAGTAATCACGCTTTTGGTTACGTACGCAGAGCAGAACACACCAGTGTTTAGAAAGTGTGGAATGCTGTAATTCAGGTCGAAACTGCTCGCAGGAGGATCTCAGCCTGACGGAAGCCTGGCCGCCTGGCTTCATTCTCGGCTTTCACTTTCTTAACAAGCTTCTCGCCGTGAAAAAAACGCCGCGGGAGGCGCATCGGTGACGAACTTTCATTCTCGAGATAAGATAGCTGACTAAGTTTCTATTCTCAGGTGTCGTCGCTGTTACGTAAACGTGGAGAGCATTAAGCTTTTGTTTTTGGTATTGACTAGTTCTATCGCTCTTCGCTGACCTGACTTACTGTTATCGAGCTGAGGGGTCTTTATTGTCCTATGCCGAACAAAGAAGTTATCAATATGACACACTTCTGAGAGCATTCGTTTTGGCTTATATGCGCTCTCTACCAGCCTTCGTCTTTGTTTTGCATTACTTAATTGCTGATACATGTAATTAATCAAAGCAGGATGACACATTATGCTGTAAAGGGCTGTCACATGACAACGAGTCAGACGGGAAAAAGGTAAGTAAACTGATTATTATTTCAAAAGTAATGGCCATAACTGTCAACACATTTATCCCACTGTGAGACAAGACGGTCAATGCCTTCATGCAAAAATATTCGCTGTTGTCTAAGGAATCATGATTGTATCCCAGGGTGCACATCTTCATCCGAAGCAAATCGATGGTCATGAATGTCTTTGTCATGAATTTCTTTCTTCAGGAACATAAAAAAAATTTAAGGCGCAGGGGGAGATATCGCGATTGTACGGGGGATGTGTAAGGGCTTCTCAGCGAAACTTTTGTAGCATAGTAAAAAAAAAAAAAAAAAAAAAAGTCTGGGCAACGTGTGGGCCTGCTGCAGCAGTTTCGCTGGGAGCTTTTATACATCCTCCATCTAGTCCCGATATTTCCCATGCGATTTCCAAATTGTTGGTGCTCTGAAGAAAGACAGCGAATACTTATGAAATATTAAACAGTTTACATGCTTTTTTCCATTAGTCTCGTTTTTAATTGACTGCCCCTTTATATATATATATATATATATATATATATATATAGAGAGAGAGAGAGAGAGAGAGAGAGAGAGAGAGGGGGGGGGGGAGGATGAGAGTGTAACAGATGATGTATACAGTATCTACAGGCGCTCTATGCTAGGATAATGGCCTTAAAAAAACTTCCTCCATTTTCCTTGTATTAAGATAGTGAGAAAAACGTGAGGTTAGCGTTAGAACGCACAGGCGTGATACTTAAAAGCAGGCGATTGTTTCCAGATGGAACACAGCAGTTTAGTTCATACGGAAAAAGTTTACATTAAAACAAGAAATTTATCCTTGGGAATTTAAAACTGTCGAGAGTTCAAAAAAAATGTTTCGGGTCAAGTAATTGTAATCCATATTTCACAATAAAGTAAATAATAATAATGCCGAAAACGTTTCATTTTATATTTAGCAAGACCCACAAGTATCAAAGCTGTAGTTTGTCTCTCTTAAAGACAGTTGTGACCATGGGACAAAGCTCCATATTCACCGACAGCAAGCAAATACCTCGAATGATGAGAAACCTGCCGCACAACCCGAAAAGTAGGTCGTGTTCTGTATGCATGCCAATCTACGTCACGTAACTTTTATCAAAAGTTGAGAAACTCAGTAGGTTTTTTCCTCTGTACAAGGAAAGATAAGCTTCGTTTCGAAGATTACTGAGAGAACATCAAACTTAGATTGTAACTTCATTTGTTCCACTGATACCTGAAAGTAAACGCATATGTTTGACCCACTTTATACTTGTAAATTATTATTGAATATATTTATTTGAACAAGAAGGCTGACGGTATCCCAAACACGACCTATAGCGTGATTGACCCATCGTGATTCCACAGTATGTTTTTGACACCTGTCTTAGCCTAGATTGTATTTGAGGAGGCAGACGAGCTCCATTCTCAAAGACAAAGGAGAATTTGGCTTTCTGCCATTTTTTAGCTCTCGGATCGGTCCAAGAAGAGGACACACAGGACCGAGACGTAGCACCCATGTACTCGGGAGATACTTGGCAGGAGTCCCAGTGCACCGTCCAGATTTAGCCTTCCCGCGATTTATATAAGCTACGAAGCGTGTTAGTCGCGACGGCTCGACAACAAAGAGGTGCTCGTTGGCGTCCCAGACCTCAGACAATATGCGAGCAGATAAGCGTCGTCTCTGACGAGCTGTGCGCGTCTGTCAACTCCACGTGTTTCTGTACAGTTCTTAGCGGAGAAACTGCGTAGCATTATTAATTATATGCGAAAGTGCCAACACGTCGTCATCGGCACGTGGAAAGGCACGCATCATCTGACGGGAGGCGAGAACGAGTCTGAGTGCGCGTTGTTAATGACTGATAGGCTTGCTACTGAATCACCGTGTTTATGAACGATATCTCCACCAACAAATCTGCTACGTCGTAACTCGCCCACGAAGTTAAGTGGGCTTTAAACTGATTTGTGGGCTGAGAGGTGTGCAGGACAAAGGAAATCGTAAGGACAAGTAAGAAACAAAGAGTCGCTCGTTACTGCAAGAATATAAATAAAGAACCGTAGTGACAAGAGGACAATTAGCGTACAATGTTCCGCAGACGTCGTGTCTAACAGAGACGGAATTCCAGATAATTTTAAAAAAGGTTGTGAATGGGATCGGCCACAGGCTTGTTCAAAGGATAATTTTGGCATTCTCTGTTACGGTTCCAGCGTCTTAATTACTGCTTAGTCTCACTATTTCCCATAATCAGACTTCTATAACTTCTAAGAACTACCAGTTGGTGGAAGCAGTCGGCCAAATGGAAATATATATTTACCTCTCGCAGATTGGTGCATTACCTAAACAAAATATGAGCCTACTATGGTAAAGGAAACTGGTGCAGATGAAAGCGATTCCTGTGGCACACTGTAGAGAAACGCTTGTATTGTTGACGATTTAAAAAATGGAGCCGGCCGGTAGTCGCCGTGCGGTTCTAGGCGCTTCAGTCTGGAACCGCGTGACCGCTATGGTAGCAGGTTCGAATCCTGCCTCGGGCATGGATGTGTGTGATGTCCTTAGGTTAGTTTGGTTTAAGTAGTTCTAAGTTCTAGGGGACTGATGACCACAGATGTTAAGTCCCATAGTGCCCACAGCCATTTGAACCATTTTTTTTAAAAAAATGGACAGGGTTATAACTAGGCGCATTTTCCTCTGAACTACACCAAGGGGGCCGCCGAATTCAGTGTTCCAGCCGACGGATCCGTATCAACAGTTATCTACATCATTCACGAGAGCCGCGAAAAGGATTGGGGCTCAACCCAGATCGCTGGTGCTAGGTTTGTTGATGAAGAACTGAAGGCCATCACATGTCCTTCCATTGCAGGCAGGTTCTGAGAAAAATTCGTTCAGTCCCAGGATTTGAAACTGATATCCCGGGGTCCAATGCTGTCGCATTGTGCTAGCTGGTTCGAATACAAGAAGGAAAACTACAATTTCCTGGGAATAAGTTGCTGCGGGACGTGTCTCTGTTGTGACCGCTGAATACTGGTAGTCGTCGAACAAGAACACAAGCAGACTGCAGACTACTAACGAATTGAGTGACTCGAAGATTTCTTGAATAATAGAACCCAGAACGTTGTCCTCGACCGTCAGTGTTCATACGAGACAAGGGAGTGCCCCGGGGAAGTGCGATACGACCGTTCTTGTTCTCTATATACATAAATTATCGGACGAATGGGGTGGGCAGCAATTTCGGCTGTTTGCTGATGATGCCATGGTGAATAGGAAAGTATCGGCATTGATACAAAAATTCTACTTGGTGTGATGAATGGCAGCTAACTGAAAATGTAGAAAAATGTAAGATGATGTAGATGAGTAGGAAAATCATTCCCGTAACGTTCGAATACAGCATTAATAGTGAGTTACTAGACACAATAAGGTCAGTTAGATATCTGGGCGTTACGTTGCAAAGCGATATGAAATTGAACGATTGGAGGATTGTAGTGGTGAAGGCGAGTGGTCGACTTTGGTTTATTGGGAGAGTTTTAGGGAAGTGTGGTTCATGTGTAAAGGATATTGCATACAGAACACTGATGCGACCCATTCTTGAGTACCGCTCAGTTGTTTGGAATCCCCATCAGGTGGGATTAAACGAAGTCATCGAAGCATTTCTAGGCAAGCTGCTAGACTTGTTACCGTTAGGTTCGATCACCAAGCGAACTTCACGGAGAAGCTTTGTGAATTGTTGTTGTTATTGTGGTCTTCAGTCCTGAGACTGGTTTGATGCAGCTCTCCATGCTACTCTATCCTATGCAAGCTGCTTCATCTCCCAGTACGTACTGCAGCCTACATCCTTCTGAATCTGCTTAGTGTATTCATCTCTTGGTCTCCCTCTACGATTTTTACCCTTCACGCTGCCCTCCAATACTAAATTGGTGATCCCTTGATGCCTCAGAACATGTCCTACCAACCGATCCCTTCTTCTAGTCAAGTTGCGCCACAAACTCTTCTTCTCCCCAGTTCCATTCAATACCTCCTCATTAGTTATGTGATCTACCCATCTAATCTTCAGCATTCTTCTGTAGCACCACATTTCGAAAGCTTCTATTCTCTTCTTGTCTAAACTATTTACCGTCCCCGTTTCACTTCCTTACATGGCTACACTCCATACAAATACTTTCAGAAACGACTTCCTGAAATTAAATCTATAATCGATGTCAACAAATTTCTCTTCTTCAGAAACGCTTTCCTTGCCATTGGCAGTCTACATTTTATATCCTCTCTACTTCGGCCATCAGAAGTATTTTGCTCCCCAAATAGCAAAACTCCTTTACTACTTTAAGTGTCCAATTTCCTAATCTAATTCCCTCAGCATCACCCGACTTAATTCGACTACATTCCATTATCTTCGTTTTTATTTTGTTGATGTTCATCTTATATCCTCCTTTGAAGACACTATCCATTCCGTTCAACTGCTCTTCCAAGTCCTTTGCTGTCTCTGACAGAATTACAATGTCATCGGCGAACCTCAAAGTTTTTATTTCTTTATTTCTACTCCGAATTTTTCTTTTGTTTCCTTTACTACTTGCTCAATATACAGATTGAATACCATCGGGGATAGGCTACAACCCTGTCTCACTCCCTTCCCAACCACTGCTTCCCTTTCATGTCCCTTGACTCTTATAGCTGCCATCTGGTTTCTGTACAAATTGTAAATAGCCTTTCGCTCCCTGTATTTTATCCCTGCCACCTTCAGAATTTGAAAGAGAGTATTCCAGTCAACATTGTCAAAAGCTTTCTCTAAATCTAAAAATGCTAGAAAAGTAGGTTTGCCTTTTCTTAATCTAGCTTCTAAGATAAGTCGTAGGGTCAGTATTGCCTCACGTGTTCCAATATTTCTACGGAATCCTAACTGATCTTCCCCGAGGTCGGCTTCTACCAGTTTTTCCATTCGTCTGTAAAGAATTCGGGTTAGTATCTTGCAGCTGTGACTTATATTTTACCCAAGAGGACGCCATCATTTAACCATACAGTAAAGCTGCATGCCCTCGGGAAAGAAAGTGTGAATCCCTGGCGGGAAGACAACGTTCTCGTCACGAAACACTATTGAGAAAATTTACACAACTGGCATTTGAGGCTGACTGCAGAATGATTCTACTGCTACCAACGTACATTTCGCGTAAGGACCACGAAGATAAGACAGGGCAAGTCAGGTCTCGTACGGAGGCATAGACAGTTGTATTTCTCTCTATTTGGGAGTGGAACTGGAAAGTAAATAACTAGTAGTGATACAGAGTACCCTCCGCCATGCACCATACGGTAGCTTGCGGAGTATGTACGCATATGTAGATCTAAATGCAAGAAAACTGATTTGAGAAGTTCTGTGTGAACAAATCCGCGAAGTGTATTAAAATAGTAATACCGTTCATTTTAGTTAAAATAATAAAAAATCCCTTCAGCGAAATTATTAAAGGAACATGAATGTAAATTCGGAGCTAGTACAACCTACTGTCTCTCGACTGTTGTGAATCTGGAATTATAGTGTACATGTAAGCTGGAGTATGTTTGTTTGTATCGGGTCTAACATGACGCAACCTTGTACCGTCGCGTCGCTTTGTTTGCGAAGCGGTTCGCGGAGGCGGTACGTCACCAGCAAAGGCGCAATTGCCAGCAGCGTAAGGTGAGCGTTATCTGGCGCGGAGCACCGGTTTGACAGAAAACAGCTGTCGCGTCGCTCCTTTGTGCGGGAACAGCTGTGTGCGCACGTGGCCGCTAGCTTGGCGTACTGTCAAGTTCCGCACTGCTATTTGCAGCGAGAAGGGCAAAGCGGCCTCGGAGCCACTGGCAACTCTGTGAGCTGAGAACACAATGCACGAGCTCCTCCAAACAAAATGCATCGAACGCTCACAACAAACAGAGCATTTCCCTCGTTGGTGAAGACACTGGGCTCAACTCCGCAGTAGACAATCCCGACGTTGGTTTACCTAAATCACTTTGGGCGAATCTGGCAACAGTTTCCTCCCACCTCCTGTTCAAGTGAGCTTGTACTCCTAATGTCTACGTGACATTAAACTCTAACCCTTCTTTTCTTCTCCCACTTCTCAAAGTGAATTTTGAGAGAACTAATATTGCGCAAAGCTGGGTCGGAACTTTCGACGTAATTATTGCAACCGACCTACATGTAGAATAGACATCGAGATTGTTGCGCATTAGACTATAACTTGTATTAAATAGTGCATGACGTTCTTGTAATAGCACAATCTTACCGATGAGTAAAAGTGGCAACAAAGAGAAACTTCTGTCTTTAATCTAAAAGAAAAAAAAAAGACGATGAAGTCTGCGTGATGACTACGCACAGGAAGTGTAATGCTGTCAGTTTTTAAACTCTGTAATCACGTAGCTAAAACCAGGGAATTTGTTGCTGTTACAATGCCAACGAAATAAATACAAGAACAATAAACATAGATGTGATAGAAACAACAACTAAAAATTATATTAGTTACGTGTCAAAACATTTCTTTTCTGTTTGTTTGCATGGCCGTCTTTCGCAGCAGCTGTTAAAATCAATTATTATTGGTTTCTCCGTCTCAAGCTTACTGCAATTAATTAAAGAGAATTTTACACCATACGCGTTTCGCTTTCATTTACAAAGCATCTTCTGTGGTCGTTGGATTTTCTGCCCTTTGTTCTCACATTCTGCAAACCACTGCTTCTTCCCTCTTTGTTAGCACAAACTGATATCGAAAGAAACTTCGTTGCATTATAAACTTGTCAGTATTTACCCTTTTGCACTTTCTCTTACGCTGCATCGATGTTATTTACACTTCACCTCACTTGTGAATATAGAAATGCAGTTATGTGCGTTGTGACTCAGCACAATATTGCAATGTTTATGTTTGTTCATTTTTTTGCTGTAGCTATACGAAAAACAAATGAGCAACCATAAACACTGATACTGTGCTGAGTGAGTATACATACAAATGCAGTTCTATTTCCAAAGTGAGGTGAAGTGTAAATAGCTCCAATGTGGAATTTGCAGAATATCTGAACAAGACGCAGAAACATTAATGACCACAGAAGATGCTTTATAAATAAAAGCGAAGCGCGTCCGATGTAAAATTTAGTTAACTGTAGTGAGCTTAAGACCGAGAAATCAATAATTTATATTTATTTTCTGGTTAGTAATTGGATATATTTGGTTTTTACACTATACATATCGAACCAAAATATGTTACTGCAAATGGTACATAGCGAACGTTATTTTCTTTTTGGGTGTATTAATTTGTCAGCTACAAAAATGACAGAAATCTTTTCTGACGCAGCAATCTCACACAAAATTGCTAAATCTAGCAGGCACTGGGACATATCTGTTCGGAAACAAGAAGGAAATGCCATGTTTCCGTTTCTGAAATGATGATTAATAAAGGGCAAGAGACTGAAACGTAGGTAACTTTCAAAGAGCTTGAAAATATGCGGAAACAGCTAATTGAAAGAAGGGAAACTTGCAGTAGTATCGATACCAGCACTACAGCAACAATGGTAGGCGATGAAATTGTCACGAAGTGCCCTCTGCCATGCATGCTAGTGTTAACTACTGACTGCATTAGTAAACGAGTTAAACTGCGAGAGCGACTGTGGCATTAAGAAACGGAATTACGAGTGAAATGAATAACCGATGCTAAACAAAGGAGAGCATGCTGCACAGGTTAGATACTACGCCATAGACCACGCAAAGAGTGGCTGGCATCAAAAGGCACAGCGGTAAAAGTGACAGGTACGAGCGATAATAAACAAAAGAGAGGTTAGAGACTGACCCAAATTGTTGTTCTCCTGCGCCTCGGTGCATCTGCCCACGACGCGGATGATTGCCCTGCCGGCCATGCGGGTGCAGTGCATCACTGCCGCCTGGTTGGTGATGTCTGCTCCGAACTGCGGGGGCCTCATGTTCGCGTCGGCTGCTGTTGCTTGCTGCTAGGGATCTGCGGCCGCAGCGGCGCGGACGCGCTTAAATACGGACGCCCCCCCCCACCCCGCTGGCATCGCACGTGCGCCGCAGCGCCGCGCACATCCAACATCATTTCGCGAACTCAAAATACACGGACCAGCGGGAAAAACCAATTGTGCAAGAAGCGGAAGAAACCCTCGACTACTCTTTGAGGTTCGTCTAGGCCGAATGTCGACAGCCGAATTGCCAACTCCCCTTCTGTCAGAAATGGGGACTCACAATAGTGGCCGAAAGGGCGTTTCAGAAATGACCGTTCTTCTACTTATAACCGTAACTGCTACGGGTAAAACCGTAGTTCTGAAGCTGAAATTGCAAGACTCAGGTGCAATTCCGGTGACGTGTTTCAGGGGGTTCGGCACGTGGAAGTGATCGCTCGACACGCACTCGCCACAACAAAGCGGAACAAATTTTCGGATGAGGCGCATAGACAGAACAAAAGTTCCAAATGGGCTGAGACAATACTTAAACCGACACAGACTGTCTATAGTCATTTACAATACATCATCCTCAACGTTTTGAACACCATTCAAACATCCTGGCAGATTAAAACTGTGTGCCGGACCAAGACTCGAACTCGGGACCTTTGCCTTTCGCGGGCAAGTGCTCTACCAACTGAGCTACCCAAGCACGACTCACGCCACGTCCTCACAGCTTTACTTCTGCCACTACCTCGTCTCCTACCTTCCAAACTTAACAGAAGCTCTCCTGCGAACCTTGCAGAACTAGCACTCCTGAAAGAAAGGATATTGCGGAGACATGGCTTAGCCACAGCCTGGGGGATGTTTCCAGAATGAGATTTTCACTCTGCAGCGGAGTGTGAGGACGAGGCGTGAGTCGTGCTTGGGTAGCTCAGTTGGTAGAGCACTTTCCCGCGAAAGGCAAGGGTCCCGAGTTCGAGTCTCGGTCCGGCACACAGTTTTAATCTGCCAGGAAGTTTCATATCAGCGCACACTCCGCTGCAGAGTGAAAATCTCATTCTGGAAACATCCCCCAGGCTGTGGCTAAGCCATGTCTCCGCAATATCCTTTCTTTCAGGAGCGCTAGTTCTGCAAGGTTCGCAGGAGAGCTTCTGTTAAATTTGGAAGGTAGGAGACAAGGTACTGGCAGAAGTAAAGCTGTGAGGACGGGGCGTGAGTCGTGCTTGGGTAGCTCGGTGGTAGAGCACTTGCCCGCGAAAGGCAAAGGTCCCGAGTTCGAGTCTCGGTCCGGCACACAGTTTTAATGTGCCAGGAAGTTTCATATCAGCGCACACTCCGCTGCAGAGTGAAAGTCTCATTCTGGAACCATTCAAACAGCTGCATCATGGGACCACCAACGGCGGTTGTAATGTAAACAGACAACTAGTTTCGATCAAGCTACCACCTTCAGGCCACGAATTAACGCTACAGCAAGTTTATGATGATCCCTCGAACAGGGTGAAACAGCAGGAAAGGTACCTGCTGTGAGGGGTGATAGTATTGGTGATTCTAAATAAAAACTCCGAATGAACTTATGCCCTTTTCTTAACCGTATCCGATATACAGCTTCAGAATTACAGGCGTCAGTCGCATATCCTTAATCAGCACTCACATACGAATAAAACCAAAGCAACCTTTCGCTAAGTTGTGTTGTCTTTACAGACGATTTCAATCCGCACTTCGCAAAGGAGGTACTTCTCGCTCGTATTTTACATGCGCCTGCCCAAGTAGAGGACCGTACGAATGAGCTAAGATCACCCAACACACCAGCTGTCTACAAGAGCTGCAGAATGCCTTGCAGTTGATGGTGGATTTTTTGAACATATTTTGTAATGAAATGTACACGATTATACAAAACATTAGACTACAACGTTTCATTTACTGTCACGAGCATTTGTTCAAATGGCTCAAATGGCTCTGAACACTATGGGACTTAGAACAGAACAGGACATCACACACATCCATGCTCGAGGCAGGATTCGAACCTGCGACCGTAGCAGTCGTGCGGTTCCGGATTGAAGCGCCTAGAACCGTTCGGCCACCGGGCCGGCCGGAGCATTTGTCCTTTCCCCCTTTGTATTCATTAGTTTCCACGGAAACTAAAGAACAGGACATATGTTCATATGACGTTTTTCGTTCAGAATCACTAACACTATCATTGCTGAGAGCATGCACCTTTCCTCCTGATTCACCCTGTACACATCACAGCAGATTTTGGTGCTTTCGTAATACCGTTCTTTAAACGCTTTGAAGCTGTGGAGCAGTGTCTACATAAAATGTTTTATATTATGAATGTAAAAACAACCGACATTGATGTAATATTCTACAATATCTATTATTTTAAAAACCAGTTGGTGGCTGTTACCTCATCGTCGGGTACAAAAATAAATGTGTGTGTCTGTGAAATTTTTGTGGAATCAAAGCTTTTATGCTTTATACATCTGTAGAGAATCTCAGTTGTTTTTCAAAGGTAACAGTTGTTAGTGTTTGATTTAGGACAAAACGAGTGGAACTGTTTCAGTAAAAGGAGATGTAAAACCATTTAGCGTTGATAAAATACGTAGCACATTAAAAATTATCTACATGACAAATTACGGCTGTTCTTAATAGAGAAATAAGTTGAACAATGTATAGTAAACATCGGTGACGTGTTCCGAGGTGGCGCCTGCACAAAATAATCGTGTCCTTAATAAGTCCAATATTACAAACACGTCTAATATTTTACCTGTTTGTAGAATTGGACCTGTTACGGACTAGACCATCTTATTCAGTCACCCGTTTGGAACATGTCACCGTAGTTCACTACACAGGGGGTTTCAGAACTCGACGACATAACTGCAGGTATGGATTCTTCATACAACAAGAAGAAAAAAGTCTACAAAACATGGGCTCTAAATGCATACCTTAAGAGCTATGAGCACCCGTTCACCTTCGATACTGTGAAAGAAATCTCTTCTACTGCAGACTCTTAGCTTTCCATGTTGTGAGAGGAGGTAGGAGGAACCAAAACAAGAAAAAAATGTGTACTAAACATAGGCTCTAAAATGCAGACCTTAAGTGCTATGAGCACTTGTCTTATAGACGAGATGAGTTTCACAATAGCGAAGGTGAACAAGTGCCCATAGCTCTAAAGGTATGCACTTTAGAGCCCGTGCTTACCGAATATTTTTTCCTTGTCTTGGTCCACACTACCACCTCTCAAAATGTGGAACGGGAAGAGCTTGCAGTATAATAGTTTTGTTTCACAGTATCGAAAACGAACGAAGAAGTGCTCATAGCTCTTAAGATAAGCATTTTAGAGCCAACGTTTACTACACTTCTTTTTTTTCTTCTTGTTACATGAGGAATCTATTCCTGAAGCTTTGTAGTCGAGTTTTGAAACACCCTGTATCCTGATCAATTTATTTTTCTTCTCAGAATAATTGTTGTAATTTTTCATGTAGTTCATTATTTAATGTGGCAGATATTGTATAAGGTAAATAGTTTTACATCGCATTTTACTGAAATAATTCCTTTCGTTTTAATCTTGAAGCAAACCAACTGAGACACTCTGTAAATGCGCCGCACTTACAATCTTTGATCCCACAAAAATTTCATAGCCACATATATTTATCTTTGTACATGACGATGACGTAACAACCGAAAACTGGTTCGTAAAATAATAAACACTGTAGAATATTATACCAGTGTCGTATGTTTTTTCATTCACAATGTGTAAAACGTTCTACCGAGAACCAACAGAACAGTCAATTAATGGTTAATGTAAAGTGTTTTACTTTTTACAATAGACTTCTTTTTGTATCATGCCATGTTTCGTCTACTGTTACTATGAGACCGTCTACTGAAGATGAAAGTAGCATCAGAATGAGAAGTTTTGTACACAAAAAGTATTACATATATCACGAACATCCTGATGGAACCCCACCAAACTGTTGCTCCAGTATCTCCGTGGCTGTAGGATACGTTTCTTGCTATTTCGTCCTTATGCGAACTTATTTCCAGCAGTGAGAAACGCTGTTCCTACAGATGAAGTGAGGTGTGAATATATGATAGCTATTGGATGTTGTCTAATGTTGCTGAAACTTTTCAGGTGCAGATTACAACATAGTGTACTCAGAGGACGTGCACGGGAAACTTAACCGAAATAATTCGGAATTTAAGAAAGGTCAAATCATTTGTACCAGATGGCTATAAATAAAGTGCAGCTACACGCGGATGTCCAACGTGGACTGTAATTATCGTATGGCAGCGAAAACTGATAGATATGCTAATCGTTACTGCGGAACCGATTTACATTGTAAAGGAGTTAGTTCCAATTTTGGCCACCAGGTGCAAATCTGGCGCTGTTTAGCATTGCGTCTGCGTCTCTGGTGCTCATATTGAACAAACTGTGCAAGCAGCAGTTAATAATGAAATCAACACTGTGCCTTTCTCACGTCCCATTCCTAATTCATTACATATGGAAACATTTCGATACGACTTTTTTACATTCGTAGCTCCAGATTTGAATGTTGTGACCAAAATTGGAACCAATTTTTTCTGCGTAAATCGGTTCCGCATTAATGTGTTAGAATATCCACTAAATTTCGCTGCCATGCAATAATTACAGCCCACACTGGATCTCTGTGAGTAGCTGCACTTTAATTATAACCACCTAGTACGAGGGACAAGGGGAATACCATACTGAGAGATCGCACATGCAGTTGGCTCTAGTGTATTGACTTTTGAACTAATGCTGACGAGATGGACAACAGTGTGGCAAGAAGAGTAAGCACAGATCGTTACAGAAGGATTACACCACGAAAAGATAATAGGAGTTTTCTACTGGTTTTGAGGAATAGACAGATTACAGCAGCTGAAGTCCGGATAGATATTAGATGCAGGAGGTCACCATGAACCAGCGGGGACAGATTACTGGAACACGGGTTGAGATCTCCAGTTGTAATCCGCCGTTTACCGCTGACACCATACCACAGATAATAGAGACTTATGTGGTATGAAGCCAGAGAGTGCACACCAGTCTGTGACATTCAGCGATGAGTCTCGCTCAGTAACTGTGAGATCGACGTCAGCGTATCCATAGACGACCTGGTTAAAGGCCATAGGAAACAGAGATTCTCGAGACGCTTATCTCTCCAAGTTCTGGAATTATGATACGGGGACTTGTCGGATATGACAATAGGACCCGTTTAAGTAACTGATGACGGAATGCTGAATGCTCGCCAGCACGTGGCAAGAATGGTACACTGTTGTCATCCCCTTCATGAGATAGAACGAAATGGCATATTCCAGCAGGATAACGCAAGACCTCACACCGCAATCCGAACCACAAACGCCTTGAAGAATGTACAGACGCCTGACTGGCCCGCATGGTTCGCTGATTTGTTACCCGTAGAACATGTGTGGGATGCAGTAGGAAGAAGTATACTTTCATACCAGCCTTTAGCTAGCAGTCGTCTTGAACGTACATTATATACGTTTCAGGCATGGCGAGAAATTCCTCAAGATGGCATTCGGAGGTTGTTTGCTCCCATGCTACAATAAGTACAGGATTTATGTTTGTCGTGTAGATAAGAGCAGTATACAAGAATATATTAATGTCGTGGGTTCACACCTCATTCTGAAGTTGGTGATGGACATCAGTGCCGAAGTGAATGTAAGAGTAATCATTTAATATCCGTTATGTCATGAACATCTCCAGACCGTTTGATAAACAGTGGACTGGTGCTTGATGGTGCAGCACTTTCCACATCTGTCAGTGTGTATTATCCTCAACAGTTTCAACTGCGGATGGTTTACTGACTGCCTGTAATAGGAAAACTCTCTCTTAATAAAGGAAATAAATTCCTTAAACGAGTCTGCGATCATTATGATCTTTCGTCAAGAGAGCGTCTGGGTAGCTTAATGTTTCTTTTTCTTTTTTTTTTTTTTCTTTCAATTATCGTACCAGTGACTTGCTTTGTTCAGTTCAAGGGCATCCTGAAAAGTAATGCCTCCGAATTTATTACGTAAAAGTTCAAAGCTTTATAATGAAAACAAACGTTATTAACATTCTACATCTTTATACTTCTTGTCTACATATTTATTTCTCGTCATAGTCTCCCTGGCGACGAACACATTTCTTCTAAGGAGAGTCCAGTTTGTTGATACCTTCACGTAGAATGTTTGACATTTTTGATGGAGCCACAACCTCACCCCTCACCACTGTTTGCACCGCTTCGTCACTATCAAAGTCAAGTCCTCGAAGGTGTTCTTTTAAGTTTTGGAAACAGATGGAAATCGTATGGGGCCAAGTCGTTACTGTACGGAGGATAATCACCCACAGTGAACCCAAGGCGTCGGATTGTTGTAGATGTCACAGCACTCGTGTGTGGTCCGACATTATCATGCTGAAGGAGAAATTCGGTTACAGCATGCTGTTTCTCATGCACCGACATAGTTACCTTACATACCACCATGTTACACGCTACAGTTCGGAGCCCTCTATCGACAGAGGATTGCAAACATGTAGACATGAAAAATAAAGATGCGGAATCTTAATAACGTTTGTTCATTTTCAAAATCTTAAGAGTTTTCATACAGAAATTCGGATTCACTACTTTTCAACACATCCTCGTACCTTCATTACAGCCTGTATTTAATATGAAAATGTCATCAGTATTAGAAGAAAAGTGGTAGAGGATTCCGTAATATCATGGTAGGTGCAAATAAATAGGCCACTCAATGAAGTTTTGCGTCTAAGAAACGCTACATTTAAACAGGATAGAGGTATTCTCAGACAAATACTCTTATTTCTGGAGATTTAGAAAAACTCGTAAAATGATGATAACGCAAAAAATGTGTGTATCAAATGTGGCCAATCTTAGGCAAAGAATATAAAATATGACTCAATTAGCATAAAATAATTCCAAGAGATGAGAATGTGTACAAGAAATATTTACAATTCGGTATAGCACAAGTAGCGTTAAAACAGCGTAGGACTATCCTGAACAGCAGCATAACAGTAACAGCGATATTTGCTGCTGCTAATGGTCCTGTCCGTGAATTCTATAAAAAGCGAATACCTCTTTTCTTGCAAAGGTCTTCTCAGTACACTATGCATCTAGGAAAGAGAACTGCGAACAGTAACTGCAAGAATAAATATAGTGACCCCTTGTACAGTGTTGGAACAGTTTTATGTTCGAGACTTCCGCCGTTATGGTCTACAATACTACATAAATAACTGCTGTAAGGAAACACATGTCGGTACGATTGCAACATCCAACACGAGAGAGAACTAAGTATACGGAATATTAGTGGATGCGTATCTATGATACGAACAAAAAAGTTCCACCATGTTCACGAATATGAACAAGGTATTACTGAGGAAAAAGAACAGGAGTAAAATTTTTCCGCAATCAGATACGTCCGTACAACGAGCGACACTTCTGCTTTTCACTCTACCCAAAGGGGACATTTAAATACAAATTAAAGCTTTAATTGTACAGAACTGTTAAAGCTCGTAGGTGAACCACCATGGCATTCTTCGCTCAATGACAACGACAACGGTGAACAGCCCATGCCCCGACAGATACATTATGATTCCTACAGAATGGCTCTAATCACTATGGGACTTAACATCTGAGGTCATCAATCCCCAATTCCTACAGAAAAATGTCAATGCATGACCACTAAGTCATCTAACTTGACACGATAGAATCCAAGAGCATTATGTCTGGCTGGGGGGGTTGTTACAATAGCAAAAAGAATACTACTGTTGAATGGTCCTGAGAGCTTTTTACCGCAAATGCAGCAATCATTTCTTTACCGCTAGAAGTTCAACATAATCGTTTATCGTTTCAATTCTCTACAAAAATATAGCACTAATACTGCGTTGTCATTGGTTCTTGACTTTCAGTCGCTGTGAAGTCACTACAGCTGAATAACCTAGCACATTTCTTGCATGGAGATTGGGGACAAAATTAGAAGGATTCTAAATTCGTGTGAAGAGGTTTATGGGAATCACAAAAACTGTGAGACTGATTTGAGGTGAACGGTCACACATACGTCTTCATCGTGTTACTGCTCCGGTTAATGTGCTAGCAGGTACTTAAAGGTAGTTTTATAAATCTCCCGGCACACGTCTCAGCACCAGTGATAGACTGTAACATGCTTGGAAATCTGCATTACGAATTATGAGCATTTGTGAGGTGT
Source organism: Schistocerca nitens (assembly GCF_023898315.1). Classification (NCBI taxonomy): domain Eukaryota; kingdom Metazoa; phylum Arthropoda; class Insecta; order Orthoptera; family Acrididae; genus Schistocerca; species Schistocerca nitens. Next base: position 733,770,049 of record NC_064616.1, on the reverse strand, counting down.
AGTTCAGTAGGTGAACTGGGCTACCTCTACCTTCTTTCTGTTACATTTTATACACCTAAGCAAATCGCTATTTCGCATACGGACGCTGTATTAAATTTTTGTTTACATTAGAGACACATGTTTTGTACTACTAGTATTTTTCCTGCAGTCCTTGGTATCGCTAGCTAAACACGTTCTTAATCACAATTCTTATATTCTAATATATAAATATTGTTAACTGAAAACTTAAATTTTACAAACACCACATCCCATCTCGAACTTAAACACTAATTGTCATTTTTTGAACATTTTAGTACGTAAAGATGGAGGGAAGGGTATAAAGCACTTGATTTGCAAATAAGAATAAAATTTTCTGTTATCATGCACTCTTATTCTGGATATATTCAGATGTGGAAAAGTACGAAAATGTGTATTTGTGCTGCACCATGTGTAAATCTTTGACACGTGGAAGAAAATATTAAAGCTCTGTTAATTTTAAATACTGAAAATGAAAGGAATGCTACAATGACTTCTCAGAAAACTATGTGGCAAGAAGGGTCCATTGTTTTTTATTACGTGAGACACTCAGAATATTTTCACGTAACTGCTGTTATTTTGGTCACTGTCAACCAATATAATGTGCCTTCTGAAGAGCCCATGTAGTCTCATAGTTGCAAAAACCATAGTAATGTTGTTCATTGGGAAACAGAACAAAATTTACTTGTAGATATAAGACTTCTGCACCTACTACTTACAGTTGCAAGCTTTTTTCAAAACATTTCTCCACGAATTCTTTAGTGGGTTTTACTGATTACAAATTATCCTATAGTTAATCACAACAGCTTACTTCCATTCTATCGCAACGCTGAATTTCTCTCTTCCGCCTGTACTCTCTCATTTAACAGAAATTGAAAATGAACGCGTGTGGTAAACAAGAATAGTTAAGAAACTACTGTTATTATTAGAAGTGACAGCCTCAATGTAGCATATCACAGGCCTCACCTCGGTGTTCAGTCTGAGCTGGCCTGCGAAGCGATGACAGTCAAGTAGCATATTTCGGGGATTGCATTCTTCCAAAGAATGCTCTACCGTTGGAAGAGCATCACAGTAATACACAAATGAACTTAACGTGGCTCTGCTGTTCCTGTCCATGAAGAAAACAGTTTGATTGGACATTGATTTTCCTGGACAAATGGACACCATGGACTCAAACAACTGCGTTACAAGTTATCCTACAGTTAATCACGATAGCTTACTTCCATTCTATCCCATCGCTGAATTTCTCAAATACTCGACGAGATACTGGTTTTCTCCGTTTCAGTTTGGCCCATAATAGGAATTTTACGTCTGCACAATTGCACTAATGACTATCTTCTTTTTAAAAAGAAGGAAACGTCTTGCCGACGATGACATAATTAAGCACCGGGTAACAGCTTAGTTGAAAAATGGAAGCGGCAGTGTTCAGTTGGAAACGATTCCGACATCCACCCGCATTCTTATAGAGAAACCACGTAACTACCTTTGAACATATTTTCTTTAATGGTGTTCTCGGGCGGATAGATGAACGGATATCTGACATTTCTGAGAACAATCGTAATGGAAATGTTATAGGGGAGCCGTCGCGCTCAGCAGATCAGTGACGATACGTAACCATATTGGAACTGGAAGTATTTGTTAAGCAGGTTTATTTCGCTCAGCTTAGACAAAGGAAGGCAACATGATTCTTACCTCATTGAGACAATTGTGAACTGTTTTTCTAACTTACGAAACGTGTTGCTTTGATATTAAATTGCAAATTCGTCATCATAAAATCTAAAACACTTGCTATTCGTGTGGTTTACTACCTTGTTCTCGTTTCTAAGCTGGACGCCATTTGAGTGTCCGACGTGGAACAGTGTTTAATCTCTGGCTATGACAATCGTTTGTAGAGCGTCGAGTCAAATTTGTTGTTGTTGTTGATAATGATGAGAGAGGAGGTATAGGGTGAAACCCTTTATACACACATATCGCACGTCTTTCGATTTGCACCAGGGGGGCCACCAAAGCTTAACGTCACCCTCCGACGGATGGACTGCCACTAGGGTTGTAAGGTACCATCGCTCTGTGAGACACTAACGAGATGATTTAAGTTAATACTTGAAGTTTGGTGCAAAGTCTGACTTCGAGGAACGTTTCGCCACTATCCTCCCTCTCTTTACTGTGAAATACCAGTGATGAGAATTTCTTACTCAATCAGTATTCCATTTGGCTACCTCTGCTGACAGGTACCTCTACACATGTTTGTGTGAAAAATCTTTACCACTTTCCCCTTCTCTGTTCCATCAGCAAATGGTGGATGGAAGAAACAACTGCCGGCAAGCAGTCATAATGATCTCAAATAACTCCATTTTAATAATCAAAGTCATTTCGCCAGACACGTGTGGCAGGAGACTCTCCTTGTAACGTAATGCCAAAGGCCTCTCTTTAGTGGCTGCCATTGTACTTGAATAAGGATCTTCGTGACGCTCTCACGGTAACAAAACGAACCTGTGACGATGTGTGCTGCTCTTCTCTGTCCCCGTCATTAACTGTTCTTGGTAATAGTACGAGAATGACTAGTAATACTCAAGGATCGGTTGGATGAGGGTTTTACAAGCTGTATCTTTCGTGCCTAAATTACACTGCCTGAGAAAAAAAGTGAAGCGCCCAGAAGATATGGTCGGATGTCAATTAACTTCACACCAGTGTGCGATTTGCAGGGGGGGATGAGGGGGATTTCCCCCCCTCTGCATCAGACCATCCCCTCCTCTGGTTTTAGTTTATGCATCCCAACCTGGGATGTTTATTTCCACGCACTGGAGTAAATCTTTACATATAATTTAAATTTGTGGAGCCTAACACTGAAAGTTTTAATGCAGTCTTACTATTAATACTATTAATATGTTTGCTTATTAATTTTGAAAAAGTGTTATGTAGTAGGTAAGCATTTCAAAACATTTAGAACAAAACGACAAGACGTCGCCCCAGCGTAAACGAGGCTTTAGAGCCAGGTCTGTATTGTATGGTGGATGTGATGTGTTACGTACGAAACTGAAACCTGCGATCAGATCCAAACGTCGTGGAAAACTGTGAAGAGGTGTCATCCTACAGCAAGATAACGCTCGCCCACATTCTGCCAAACGGACAGACGACGCAATAAAGGAGTTGAGATTCGAGGTGCTGGAACATCCACCATACAGTCCAGACCTAGCTCCAAGCTATTTTCACATGTTTGGACCCTTAACGGAAGCACTACAGGGAAGAAGATTTGAAAGTGATGAAGACGTTATTGCTGCGGTGCGGTGCGGTGCAACCGATAAACGTATTTTCTGATGAAATAAAAAAACTCGTAAAACGTCGGGAAAATTGCATTAAAGTCCAGGGAGGTTACGTAGAAAAATAACGCATGTTTCAGTTTTCTATCATCAGAATAAGTACAGCTTTTCACAAATGTCCCTTTACTTTTTGAATTCCGCTCGTATACCTGTATGTAGATGATTTTGTAAATAAGCTTTACCTATAACTTACTTTTAAAGATATAACATGGGATGCTTTTTCTGATAGTGCTTACGCGTGAATAGTGAGTTTCGGCTTTAACATCTATTTATAAATAACTGTTTAACCATGGGTAACGCCACGGTCCAAGCTAGTAACATGTATAATTATACTAACCCCCTAAGACATCCCCCCCCCCCCCCCCCACTGGTAAAAGCACAAATCGAACACTGCTTCACACACATACACGACGTAGGTGCGCATGTAAATGATAGGAGCTACTATTCTCTGTGGCAAGTAGAACGACCACCAGAATGTTTTAGTGTTGTTCGTGTTTAGTGTTGTTACCAAGCTTAGTAGCGTATATAAAACGCAACAGATGTTGAGTGATCACGGTGAAGGCCATGGAGATGCTGAGTACTCGTGTGAGATAAAGTTATCAACATCTGACAGGGACTGAAAGTGGCCACATTTTATGTCTCCATTTGGTCGGCTGGTCGAATCGTGCAGTATCCAGATTTGTGTGGCATTCGAGTGGGACAGTGGCCCGACGCTGGACTGCACGGAAACGTCCAGTCGACCACGCCTTACCACCACAAGGGAAGATCGCCGTATGGTGGACCATGTACATCGTAACCTCTCCGAAAGGCACAGCAATGTTACTCGTGTGGGGAGCCACCGGGTAAGACTTCACGTCAAGGCTAGTACTGACTAAAAAAACGCTGATGGCACAGCTGTAAGACACGGTCGTTCTGAGTCGTCATGTTTTACCTCTGCGACGATATCGTGATGCCGACTTGAAAGAAAATCCTAGGAAGTTCTGGTCTTACGTTAAATCAGCAAGTGGATCAAAACAGCATATCCAGACACTCTGGGATGAGAATGGCAGTGAAACAGAGGATGACACGCGTAAAGCTGAAATACTAAACACTTTTTTCCAAAGCTGTTTCACGGAGGAAGACCTCACTGCAGTTCCTTCTCTAAATCCTCGCACGAACGAAAAAATGGCTGGCATCGAAATAAGTGTCCAAGGAATAGAAAATCAACTGAAATCACTCAACAGAGGAAAGTCAACTGGACCTGACGGGATACCAATTCGATTCTACATAGAGTACGAGAAAGAACTTGCCCCCCTTCTAACAGCCGAGTAGCTGAAGTCTCTAGAGGAAAGGGAGGCTCCAAATGATTGGAAAAGAGCACAGGCAGTTCCAGTTTTCTAGAAGGGTCGTCGAGAAGATGCGCAAAACTATAGCCCTATATCTCTGACATCGATCTGTTGTAGAATTTTAGAACATGTTTTTTTGCTCGCCTATCATGTCATTTCTGGAAACCCAGAATCTACTCTGTAGGAATCAACATGGATTCCGGAAACAGCAATCGTGTGAGACCCAACGCGCTTTATTTGTTCATGAGACCCAGAAAATATTAGATACAGGCTCTCAGGTAGATGCCATTTTCCTTGACTTCCGGAAGGCGTTCGATACAGTTCCACACTGTCACCTGATAAACAAAGTAAGAGCCTACGGGATATCAGACCAGCTTTGTGGCTGGATTGAAGAGTCTCTCAATGGAGAGACGTCTACAGAAGTTGAAGTAACCTCTGGCGTGCCACAGGGGAGTGTTATGGGACCATTGCTTTTCACAATATATATAAATGACCTAGTAGATAGTGTCAAAAGTTCCATGCGGCTGTAGTACACAGAGAAGTTGCAGCATTAGAAAATTGCAGCGAAATGCAGGAACATCAGCAGCGGATAGGTACCTGGTGCAGGGAGTGGCCACTGACACTTAACATAGAAAAATGTAATGTATTGCGAATACATAGAAAGAAGGATCTTTTATTGTTTGATTGTATGATAGCGGAACAAACACTGGTAGCAATTACTTCTGTAAAATATCTGGGAGTATGCGTACGGAACGATTTGAAGTGGAATGTTCATATAAAATTAATTGTTGGTAAGGCGGGTGCCAGGTTGCGATTCATTGGGAGAGTCCTTAGAAAATGTTGTCCATTAACGAAGGAGGTGGCTTACAAAACACTCGTTCGACCTATACTTGAGTATTGCTCATCCGTGTGGAATCCGTACCTGGTCGTATTGACAGAGAAGATAGAGAAGATCCAAAGAAGAGCGGCGCCTTTCGTCACAGGGTTATTTGGTAAGCGAGATAGCGTTACGGAGATGTTTAGCAAACTCAAGTGGCAGACTCTGCAAGAGAGGCGCTCTGCATCGCGGTGTAGCTTGCTGTCCAGGTTTCGAGAGGGTGTGTTTCTGGATAAGGTATTGAATATATTGCTTCCCCCTACTTATACCTCCCGAGGAGGCCACGAGTGTAAAATTAGAGAGATTCGAGCGTGCACGGAGGCTTTCCAGCAGTCGTTCTTCCCGCGAACCATACGCGACTGGAACAGGAAAGGGAGGTAATGACAGTGGCACGTAAAGTGCCCTCCGCCACACACCGTTGTGTGGCTTGCGGAGTATAAATGTAGATGTAGATGCCATTTTCCAACAGAACAGTGCTAGCTCACACACGGCACGTGTCTCTGTGAACTGTCTGCGTGATATTGAGGTACTCTCGTGACCAGCACGATCCCCAGATATGTCATGGATAGAACATGTGTGGGATCTTTTCGGACGTGAACTCCATCCAAGTGCCAGTATCCAGAAATTTAAGGACCAGTTACAACACTGGTGGGTCATCTTGTCGCAGGACAGGATGAATCGGCTTCCCAACCACATCAGTACATGCATTCAGACCAGAGGCGGTGCAAAGTAATATTGATAAGTGAGCTCCTATGGCCTAGTTCTTTGTAAATTTGACTGGAATCTGCCGTGGATTTCATTCTGGTATCTTCCTTCCCGAAAACGAGTTTCATCCGGTAGTTCCACTGTACATTGCTCTTGGTGCGCGGTTCTAAATTGTACGATTCTGCCTGCACTGTATACAAGTGATTGATCGCCAATGATATGATCGAACGACAATGGGTATTTCCACCCATATATGCGCAGTACACTATTTTTTTATGTTGACGGTCAGTCACCCAGTCTTTGCACTCTGCAGGTTCCTGCATTTCACGAAGATTGTCTAGCGCTGTGAATTCCTTATAAAAGGTATAGCCGAAGTCCAGTGACTATAAGCCACAGGTTGTTGAGGGCTTTGTTCTTGATATTTTGGTAAGATGAACCCTTGGTCTCTGGTAAGTCGATACAGAATAATAATGTAATTTTAACTTATTCGGTTCATTACCTCAGTCACCTTTGTGTCTGTGAGAACAGCCTCACAACAGCAAAAAAAGTCTGTAATATGCACTCACCACAACGTAGAAGACAGATACCAAAGTGGTGTGATGTGACTGCCGCCGCTACGGGAACAGCTCAGCAGAGTTGTGCCGCTCTTGCGTTGTACTCAGTGAGCCAGTTCGCGAGGTGTACAGCCGCCAATTTTTCTTCAGTAAACCTACCCATAATGCTGTGTATCACTGTTAACGTACAACTGACACTGTCAAAAAAATGTTCAAATGTGTGTGAAATCTTATGGGACTTAACTGCTAAGGTCATCAGCCCCTAAGTTTACACACTACTTAACCTAAATTATCCTAAGGACAAACACACACACCCATGCCCGAGGGAGGACTCGAACCTCCACCGGGACCAGCCCCACAGTCCATGAGTGCAGCGCTCGAGACCGCTCGGCTAATCCCGCGCGGCTGACACTGTCGGTATAACAATATCCAGGCAGAACTGAATGCAAGTTTGAGAGCAAAGAGGGGAGTGGTTCATTGCTTTGAGTGCATTTCCAACAAGATTGTTTCCAAACAAGACTCACAGCGCATACAGTCGACGTTTGCACTGTTGTTCAGATATTATCAGGGCAGTACAGATACCAAGACAAACAGGGGTAAGAAATGAAGCGAAATGAAAACACTCTATAACGACCAATCGGAGATCACAAATATCTTACACCAAAATGCTCGGAAAATATTCCTGAACTACCTCTGGAATTAGTTCTGGTAGAATTCGAGTTCATCCTGTACACAACATTTATGATACCGAGTGAGTGAATAAGCTTTTATCACCGTCAGATCTCTATCTTACGTCTAAGTAATACATTGGATAGCTGCTAATAGTTGAATCTGATCAGCAACAGTATGGTTATCGACTGTTTTCTCCATTGAATCCAGCGAAGCAGATCAGCACTACGACTAATCGTTAACTCCTTGCATGTACTCTTTTCTCGAAGTAGAATGCATAACGTGATATCGGAGGGAGATGATCTGGGATGACATGAAACGCATGTCTCCCTGATGATGATTGGTTTATGGGGCGCTCAACTGCGCCGTCATCAGAGACAAAGTCCCAATTTTTACGCAATCCAATCTAGCGACTGTCACGAATGATGATGATGATGATGATGATGAAATGATGAGGACAACACGAACTTCCAGTCCCCGGATAGAGAAAATCCCCAACCCGGCTGGGAATCGAACTCGGGAACCCGTGATCCAGAGGCAGCAACGCTAGCCACTAGACCATGAGCTGCGGACGTGCATGTCTCCTTAAATACAGGGCGGTAAAAAGAGGGATTGCATATTTTTTGAGAGGTGGTAATATCGACCAAACAAAAGAAAAAAACCTAGTAAACCTTGGTTCTAAAACGCATACTGGCTCTCAAACGCACATCAAGAGCTGTGAGCATTTGTTCACCTTCACTTCTCTGAAACAGCTCTTCTACTGCAAGTTCTTCGCTTTTACGAACGACCTATAGAATTCAATAAACAAATGAAAACGCATTCCTATGCTATTGGCCATGGAATTATTATGCGGTAAACATTTGTTAGTGTTGTTACTGTGAACCGTATTCACAGTTGCGAGTAAGTGTAGTGCATAAATTAGTCCGTATGTGTTTTGATAAGTTTGTGAAACCCTTTAACATTGTTCCACACGGAAAACGACAGGCATAACCTTTGGCGGTGGTTTAGAAGTGCAGCTCGTATAAAATAAGAAGCAGTTTACATTACAAGCTCTACTATTTCACAGTAGCAGAATAATGTGTTCTCATTTGTTTAGTCATTTGTTTATTGCATTCTCTAGGTCGTTAGTAATAGCGCAGAACTTGTAGGAAAAAGAGATGTTTGTCGCAGTAGCGAAGATGATCAAGTGCTTGTAGATCTTAACGCACGCATTTTAGAGGCCTTGTTTAATTGATATTTTTTCTTGTTTTGGTCCATACTACCACCTCTCAATATATGGAATACTTTATTTAACGTACTGTATTTAGCGAGACACGTATATTCGATGCTCTTCTTGTTAATATTTGTACGAGCAACCCATATATTTGCACGATGCAATGATTCGCTAATAAATAATCAGCTAAACGATAACAACGAAACTGTGACGGATAATATATTGCTTATGCAGAGTTTGGTGGAGTCTAATCTTACAGCTCCGAAATCGTTCTTGAAGTAATTTCTTGAAAATAATTGAGGACCTCGATTCTATATCTTTATGTTAACGTGATCCTACTGCTGCTATCAGTCAGATCCTCTCTAGAGAGAACGGTAAGATTTTTCGTTGAATATTATCACTTATAAATCACGCCTCCCAGTAATCAGGAACATCCGAGTTATCTGAGAGCATGAAAGAAGAAACTCTCCCAAAAGCTGCAGCGTTGTTAGTTCCTCCTACCGCACATTGGTACAAACGAGAAAGATAATTACAGCGCAGACAGATAATTAACTCGAGAAAGTTTGTCACCGCGGATAACGAACAAGGCGCTACATGGGCGAACGAAACATTGATCTGCGGCCACTGAATGCAGACGTTTTTCACTCTCGCACCAATGACATTAATTTCATAAGAAGAAATTAGTAACCAATAGGATTAATCTATGTGGTGCAAATACGATGAAAGATGCTTTTGTGTGAGATAACTGCACAGTAATTCGATCTGTTTGTTGTCAAGATGAAATCCCAAAAATGAGATTTATTAATACGTCCTACTGAGACACAGAGTTTATCTGGCTATAGAGGAGCAAGGACCCATTAAATAAGTCTAAATAGTCCGCTAGTATTTTTCTCCAGTTAGGATGATCATACCGCATCTTTAATTTAATTTGTATTATTATCAATTTTTTTTCACCAGCTGAGCGAAGATGTTAAAGGTCAAGATTAACTCAGGAGACCTTCAGAAGAAAATTAAATAGATAGGAAACTGTGGAAGTCGAGCAGCGGAAGACGACGACAGCCGTAGAAAAAGCCGCATATGTATATATATTTTAGAATCACTTTCGTTTTCACGCTTTCCTGCGGAATAGAAAAGGTGCTTGTCACATTATTGTGGCGTTGTGAGGCGAGGTTAAGTGCTTCTCCTGGCTCGTACCAGCGCAATAGTTTGTAGTAGATATCTAACCAGTTCTTATACACAGAATTTGGTAACCTGTCAAGATATCGCTTGGATAAATACTACGCAGTGTTATTCTATGTATGAGGTACATGGGACTGAAGTATTAGCTTGTCGCATTATGCGTCGTTGAGTATGTTGCACGACAGTGTATGAATCACCGGACATGTTACTGAGTTACCAGCGTACACAAAGCCAGCTACAAGTTCAGTACGGTTTATTTTATTTTATATCGTTTTTTATTTATGATGGATGAAACAATATAAAACTATCACCTTTCCTAACAGAAAATCATTGCGTCACCCAGCTTGTTTTGAGCGTATATTTAGATGCTGCTGCTGAGTTAGTGTTTAAGAAGACTAGATAGATAAAGTCAGTGTTCTATTCTCCCTCCAGGACAGAGCAGTGTACAAAATCTGTCTGCGTATATAGTAAGTCCTGTGTGAGAAAGAGTTCCAAATGTTTGCGTAGCGTGTATCTGAAGCATCTGAAGCGGAAAACGGGAACTAGGCTGGTTTTCACGTAGCGGCACGTGGGAAACCGCCTAAAAACCACATCCAGACACAATAGCCCGTTGTCGTTAATACGCCTGCCGGATTCGACCCGCGACCGACATACCTCCCCGTCGCGGCAGCTGTCGCGTTAACACGCGCAGCTACCCGAAGGTGTGTATATTTATATCCAGGAGACATTGAAAACATGTCTGCTGTGCAGTGAGTGAATTCTGTTTATGTATTGACACACACACACACACACACTCACACACACAAACAAACAAAACTCTTGCTATTAACGATATTCTGCACTGGAAAATTGTCTTTGACCGAAATCGGTCGCACACGAAACAATAAATTGAACAGTAGCTTAAAGCATTACATAATGCAATTCCTACAATTTTATGAAAACTATGGAATATAATCAACACAAAAATATTTATAAATCAGTCTCTGCGAGTAGTTCGATAGTTTTCCAACTGCTGAATTTCTAATTCCTTTTCTCCGATTCTTGTTCCATTGTAAGTTCTCCAGTGGTGATGGGTGCAAGACAGTCTGCAAACACAAGAATTTCGGTAGCACAAATCAAAAAATTGTCAGGGGTGCTTCCATCTTTGGCAAGAGAGGTCTCTGTCAACGTCTGACAACACATCGTAGTTGTCACGAAAATGATCGTTGATGAATCTGAAACTCTTTTTTTCATTTCTGGGTATGACGTGTGTCAAGTACCAGGAATTAAGTGTAATGTTTAAGCTTTCGATCGTTGATGGAACTGCGGGAACGCAGTCGTTTGATAAAAATTAAGAGTAAGTCTTAATTAGTCTCAGACTGCAGTTAAATTATCTTCAATTTTATCTGAACATGATCGATTTCCAGAGTTCCACATTGGTTTCAGTAACTGTTGTTTACCCTGTTATGTGCTCACTGGGTGTACAACACACCTAATTTTACCTTAAGACCATCTAGTTCATGTAGAACAGAACAGTATCAAATTTTCCATGTCGGGGGTGGAACATCCCACGAATTTGGTGTTCCCATGTGAAATATCATGTTATAAATAAGATGCTCGCAGCGTTAACGCAGGGCTATTAGACAGATTTCTGCAACACTTTAATAGTAGAACTCAGCGTGGTATTTTAGAAATTGAGTTGGTAAAGCTTTTATATTTTAGAATAAGATGGTAATCTGTTTAAACGTAAGATTCTGACTTTATTTATGGTGTTGAAATGCGCTACGACACTTCATTATGACATAAACACTCTCACTGTAGTAAGGTATAAACTAATTTCCAACACGGTTAGACGATATTTAACACACGTTCGTTGGAAAAAAAATCTTTGTATAAATATCTCTTGCATATGACTATATGGATCTGTAATTTTATACACAGTTTTGACTTGATATGAGGGTTTTGCTTAATTTCACCAGCAGAAGAAATCAAGGAAGTTGTTAACACATGGCCGGTAAGTTCAAAAAATGGTTCAAATGGCTCTGAGCAGTATGGGACTCAACTGCTGTGGTCATCAGTCCCCTAGAACGTAGAACTACTTAAACCTAACTAACCTAAGGACATCACACACATCCATGCCCGAGGCAGGATTCGAACCTGCGACCATAGCAGCAGCGCGGCTCCGGACTGGAGCGCCTAGAACCGGGCCGGTAAGTAATGTAATTGTATTATGTATACACTAGCTTATTGTAATTCTTTAATGTGAACAGGTACATCTGCAGGTGAGACTAGAAGCTTGGAAATCTATCGCGTTAAAATGAAATTGAAGACTATTTAATTAAATAAAAAGGTTCAAATGGCTCTAAGCACTATGGGACTTAACATCTCAGCTCATCAGTCCCCTAGACTTAGAACTACTTAAACCTAACTAACCTAAGGACATCACACACATCCATGCCCGAGGCAGGATTCGAACCTGCGACCGTAGCAGCAGCGCGGTTCCAGACTGAGGCACCTAGAACTGCTGTGGCCGGCATTAAATTTCAGTCTGAGGCAAATGTATTCTTACTCTCAATGAAAAAGTTTATTGCTTTTGCGCGGAAACATATCAATATTCACACGAAAAAATCCCAGAGTAGTCTGTGAAAGCAGGCCTTTTTGTTACCTTACATGAAAACTGTTTCCTATCAGAAAAAGCGCAGATAATAAAAAGGTAGACAAAATCGTCTGTTGTCGATACTAATGAAATTAAAGAACTAGACCTCCACCATCAAGGAATTTTCTAATAAAATTCTGTAGATACCTTGCGGTTATGACGTGACGTACGTTGTGTTGTCAAAAACGTACTGAAAACTGCGTCGCAGACCCGGTAGAGGGTAAAAAGTGGAACGCTATTATTTTTAAGACCCATAGAAATAATGTAGTACGATCAACATTGAGAGAGGACGAGCGATTCACAAGCAGTAGGAAGTGGTGGACGCAGCTCGAGGTCACTGATGGCAGACAAAATACTGCGACCACGCAACTTGACCGTCGAACACCGTTTCCTAAAATACGAAAGCGCGAGCCAAAATAATACTGGAGGACTGTGGGTTCCCTTGAGCGTCGGCCGGCCTATATTTTTCATTTCCGCGGCGTCAGAGCAGCTGGCTCGCGGTGGCTCGAGGAAACTTTGCGCCTATTTCTGCGCTTCGTGCCGCGGCGCATGTTCCACCTGCCAGTGCGCGCCGGTCGTCGCCCTGCGACGCTCGTTTCTGCCAAAGAATACACCGCCCTGCACTTCATTCTAGCTTTCACGTGTCAGTGACGGCCACATGTCCGTCCGTGACTTGTCGAACGTCGAGTGTTCCAACAGACACTTAGCACTGCAGTTCTTCCGTGACTCTCTGACGTGTCACTACGCTGTATTTCACTGACTTCACATCTGTTAGACTCTTCGTCAGTTTAACCCTCTAATTGCAATTGACATATGTTGGGTGCTTTAAAATTCGGTGCCCAAACTGACGGATATTACGACGGAACTATCAACAATTTTTGTTTTGTTTTGAACAACCGGATGCCGGAAGCGCATGTTGAGTGAGCACTAACAAGGGAACCCCCCCATCACACCCCCCTCAGATTTAGTTATAAGTTGGCACAGTGGATAGGCCTTGAAAAACTGAACACAGATCAATCAAGGAAACAGGAAGAAGTTGTGCGGAACTATGAAAAAATTAAGCAAAATATACAAACTGAGTAGTCCATGCGCAAGATAGGCAACATCAAGGATAGCGCGAGTTCAGGAGCGCCGTGGTCCCGTGGTTAGCGTGAGCAGCCACGAAACGAGAGGTCCTTGGTTTAAGTCTTCCCTAGAGTGAAAAGTTACTTTCTTTATTTTCGCAAAGTTATGATCTGTCCGTTCGTTCACTAACGTTTCTGTTCACTGTAAGATGTTTAGTGTCTGTGTTTTGCGACCGCACCGCAAAACCGTGCGATTAGTAGACGAAAGGACGTGTCTCTCCTATGAGAACCGAAAACATTTGATCGCAAGGTCATAGGTCAACCGATTCCTCCACAGGAAAACACGTCTGTTCAAAAATGGTTCAAATGGCTCTGAGCACTATGCGACTTAACTTCTGAGGTCATCAGTCGCCTAGAACTTAGAACTAATGAAACTTAACTAACCTAAGAACATCACACACATCCATGCCCGAGGCAGGATTCGAACCTGCGACCGTAGCGGTCGCTCGGCTCCAGACTGTAGCGCCTAGAACCGCACGGCCACTCCGGCCGGCACACTTCTGTTATATTCTATACGACACTGGTGACGGCATGTGCGTCTCATGACAGGAATATGTTGTCGACCCACCTAACTTGTACACTTGGCGAATGGGTCAAAATATTCTTCGACCCTGCCCGATTTAGGTTTTCTTGTTGGTGTGATAATCACTCCATAAAAGTGATGAAAACATAAGAGTTTGTCACATAAACTGCAGCAAATGAATGCAACAGTTTTACAGTCACGCAGTTTTCCCTGTGCTCTGTCAAAACATATGTTTTTAACGTTTTCAAATTTTTCCGTATGTAGGCCGTCAAATCCTGCATATGTCCAAGCAAATCTGAACATATGTGTGAGTGCCTGAACTTTGATAATTGTCTGAAAATAAAAGATTAAACTTTTCACTCGAGGGAAGACTTGAACAGTTGCTCATGCTAACCACGGAACCACGGCGCTCCTAAACTCACACTCTTCTTGATGTTGCCTATCTTGCGCATGAACTACTCAGTTTGTATATTTTGCTTATTTTTTTCATAGTTCCACACAACTTCTTCCTGTTTTCTCGATTGATCTGTGTTCAGTTTTTCAAGGCCTGTCCACTGTGCCAACTTATAACTAAATCTGAGGGGGCTGCGATGGGGAGGTTCGCTTGTAAGTAAACGCAAGTACGCCAGCGGCGAAGGAGATGGTAAGATACAGACAAATCTCCTCATACGCGATATTTATGTTCCGTCGAATTGCCGCGCATACCGAATTCGCGTACATCGAGAGTCATTTTATGTGTAAAATATGGGGTTGGGTTCTCGTTCACGCACATATCAAGTTTAAAATAGCTGAGTTCCTTAGTACTTTTACCAAAAATAACGATTACATTCTTAATGAAATGAATGAAATGAAAGGTGTGAAATTACGTAACTTCAGATATACCGGTATGTGTATTGAAGTCTTTTTGACAAATGCTTGAGACGTGGTTACACGATGTTGCTTATAACGCTGAAAGCTATTCCCACTGGCAACAACTTTCTATTATTCGAGGAACGCTTGGCTCTTAGAAAGTACGTTTCATAATAATATTTTGTTCTGTGTGATTGTGAAACTGGGTTTATACTGGAATTTTTAATTTATGTGGTGCAAAATGTGACATAGGAATCAGTGAAAACTATTTGCGAGAGACAGACAATATTGTAACAACACTTCTGGAACCTTCTCTGCGAAGAAGGTAGACGCTATATGTTGACAGCTGGTACGCAATCCGACATCTCTTCTACTCCTCGCATGAAAGACGAACAAACGTGGTAGTTACAGTTACAAATAACAGTAGTAATATACCAAAACTTGAAGACAAACTGCAAAAAGTAGATAATGAGTTTAGAACAGCAGACACTATGATGGCTTTGAGGTAGTATGACAAAAGAGACTATGTACACCGCCTGACAGCAAACGTAAAGTTCCAAAAGACATCATCGGATGTCAGATGTAGTATTGTACGCGTGCACAATACCATCAGGTATGTAAATGGTTAGAGTTGCCATTCTCTGTGAGTGGTAGAACGGCCACCAGAGTGCATTAGTGTTGTTCGTGTTTAGCGTTGTTATCAGGCCCGGTAAAGGATGCGAGGGCCGTGAATAGCATCAGATGTTGAGTGATCACTGTGAAGAACACCGAAATACCACGTACTCATGTGAGACAGCATTATTAGCACCTGACAGGGTTTCATCTACATCTACAGCTACGTGATTTCTCTGCTATTCACAATAAAGTGCCTGACAGAAGGTTCAATGAACCACCTTCAAGCTGTCTCTCCACTGTTCCACTCTCGAACGGCGAGCTGGAAAACGAGCCCTTAAATTTTTCTGTGTGAGCCCTGATTTCTCTTATTTTATCGCGATAATCATTTCTCCCTATGTAGGTGGGTGCCAACAGAATGTTTTCGCAATTGGAGGAGAAAACTGGTGATTGGAATTTCATGAGAAGATCCCGTCGCAACTAAAAACATTTGAATGAGGCCTCATTGTGGGTCACCATTTGGTCGGCTGGTCGAATCACGCCCCAGCTTTCTGGGGCATTCGGATGTGACAGTGGCAAGATGTTGGACTGTATGGGAACGCAAGGGCGGGTATACTGCTTATCAACGCTCTAGTTGACCATGCCTGACCACCCCGACAGTGGATTACCACACTGACCACGAAGCACATTGTGACACCTTTACTTCTGTGCCTACCATCTGAGAATAAGTAATTGACTCCCTGCAACATTCTGTGTCAGCCCATACCATTGGTCAGAGGCTAACAGTAACCGGACTAGGCAAATACCATCCCTTCCATACACTATCATTAACCGTTTAACACTGATACATCCACTGATGGCAGCACAACAAATATCCAAGTAGCAATGACTGAACAACTTTATTTATCAAAAAGTAATAGCATGTCTACTCCAACAATAATATTTCTGGTGGCTGAAGGCCAGTTAGATTGTCCCTGAGTGTAAGTGCATTAAACATACATTTTATAAAAGTCGATGTCCCATAGGATGATCTGTGTTAAAGCATAAACTGAATAAACTAAGTTTATGTCCTTTAGGGAAAAAACTGTCAAAGTCCAGCGTGAAGCCATTTAAAAGTTAGACACAAGTAAAGTTACAAGTTCACAAGTCTGAGACGATGAAAGAGTCCCCACCACGTTCAAACGGCTCTAAGTACTATGGGACTTAACATCTGAGGTCATCAGTCCCCTAGACTTAGAACTACTTAAATCTAACTAACCTAAGGACATCACACACATCCATGCCCGAAGCAGGATTCTAACCTGCGACCGTAGTGGTCGCGCGGAGAAAAACTCACTCGGAGTATATTGGTCTGGTCTGGCCCGGCCCGAGTGCTGCCCTAAATGCCACTCGGTGCTAGGGTACAGCAGGACCTATCTTTGATCACGTGTCTTGCAGAAGAGAAAAGGTCTATGCAGCCTGCAGCCTCTGGCGACTCTTGGCTTGGCTAGCGCATGGTGTGGTTGTGGCCATCAGCTTCCGGAAAATTGTCCACGTTGTGTTAGACACCTTAGAAGCACTGCTGTGATGTTGGTTGCTGACACTGCAGGGGTCAAGCCTTGGCACAGGAAACACCACAACACAAGTGGTTGTACTTGGAGTGGTGTTGCGTCGAGGAAGTATGAACTGCTGATGACTGGTGTCACATTGTCTTCACTGTTGAAACGCAGGTCTGCAATTCCTGAGATGACCATCGTCGATGAGTATGGTGGCGCCCTTTGGAAAGATTTCATTCTTCCAATGTTTTGGTAAGACACAGCGGTGCTACCTATGGCATCATGGTACGGAGAGCCATCGGGTATGACTTCAGATCACGGCTGGTAATGACTAAGGTAGCTGACGGCACGACAGTGCATGACGGACATCCTGCGTCCCCATGTGCTACCTCTCATGCGACAGTATCATGGTGCCATTTTTCAACAGGACAATGTTCGTCCACTGATGGCACGTTTCCGTATCAACTCAACTATCTGCGTTATACTGAGGTACTCTCATGGACAGCAAGCTCCCAGATCTGCCTCAATAGAACTTGTGTATGACCATTTCAAACGTCTGTTGCGTTCCAGTGCCAGTATCTATGATATCGAGGATCAGTTACAATAGTGGTTGGCCAACTTGCCTCAGGAGAGGACACAATGGCTTTTTGACACCTTTCCCAACCGCAGCGGTGCATGTATCCAAGCCAGAGTAGGTGCAATATTGTGCTCAGAAGTGGGCTCTTAATGCTAGTTTCTTTGTAAATTTGACTCGATTTTGTGATCACTGAAACAATTTCACATACCCTCTCAACCAGGGAAGTTTCATTTCGTTTCCTTCTTCTCTCCTGGATGCTTCAATTTGTTTTTGGCCAGGTAGTGTTAGTTAACCACGTGCTATACAGCCGAAATAATGTCATCCAGGGAAATAGGCCACCCTAATTCGGAAATATACAAACCAAAATGTGTATCTTATTACAATGGTTATATGTGTGCTGTGGACAAATGTCACTCAGCTCAATGAAATCATCAGCGTCGTATCCTTCCAGTGAGCTGGGTAGTGTGTTTACGAACAATTTGCCTGCATTTTGCTATCTTGATGTATTTATTGTCTTGATATTGTTTCCAGTTTTCTCCTCTAGGCTTCAGATCCTCCTTAATCTGATCCAGCCAACTAGCCAACTTTTTCTGGTCGTCCTATTGATCTTTCCCCCTGTTCTTTTCTAGTTAAATATTGATTTATCAGGCAGTTTTCCTCCATCCTCCTCGCATGTTGAAACCATACGACCTGTGCAGTACTCAGCCTCTTAGTCACTGGCAGATCCACTTGCATTTCTCCTCTGATGTCTTCATTTTTAATTTTATCTCTTTTAGTCTTCTGCTAGGCTGATCACACAAACCTAATTTTGCATGCTTGTAAGTTGCTCAAATATGCCTTGTTAATTACACAGCCCTCCAAACTGTATGTCATCATAGGCAGCAGATGAGTTTTAAACACGTTGTGCTTCTTTCTCCCCTGCTGAAATGCCTTCGTAAGCGGGCCGGGGTGGCCGAGCGGTTCTAGGCGCTACAGTCTGGAACCGCGCGACCGCTACGGTCGCAGGCTCGAATCCTGCCTCGGGCATGGATGTGTGTGATGTCCTTAGGTTAGTTAGGTTTAAGTAGTTCTAAGTTCTAGGGGACTGATAACCTCAGCAGTTAAGTCCCATAGTGCTCAGAGCCATTTGAACCATTTTGCCTTCGTAAAACATAAAATGGTCGTCGACGAAAAGAGGAAAATCCAATGCGACTTCGAGAAAGGCACTTTCCAAGTGTTTTTGAAACTTCAGTAAAAAAAAAAACCGCATGTTAGAAGATGCATTGTATGTAGCAAGAAGAAAAAGTGAATGGAATGCGTAACCGTTGTATACAATGTGGTATTGGACTGTGTGCCTGTGGGAAATCGACAAATGGGGTATCAAATCGACCAGCGTAAGATCTAGCTTTGGAAAAAAATGTAAAAAAAAAGATTTAATTGCTTGAAAGAAATCAGAATTAAGAGACTTAGTTAGTAATTTGAGGGAAAACTGAAATATTTCACGAGCAGCTGCTGCTATGTAAAGGAAGTGTCAAAAAGTATTAAATAACACCATAAATGAAACTTCTCTGCCTTCCGTTGACCTACATATTCTTAACAATAATAGAATATCGATCTATATTTCAATATATTATTCTTCATGCTTTCTGAACATAAATTGAAATAATTTTTTTAAAAAAAGGTCAAATGTTTTTTGAGGTGATTTGTCTAAAAGTAAGGAATTAAACAGGTCAGAGAAACATTTGACGTGCTTTTGATTGGTGCTTGAAATCATGTACAGCACATAAGGTGCCGATTGAGAATTTACAGTACAATGTTTAACTTAGAATCTTTGCAATTTAAAGAGTAGTAGACAATATTTGCCTGATGGAATTTCATTCAGTGTTCTCTTTACATCATTAATGTATGAACATCTCAGATGCTATATATAATTTCAAGAATCATTCAAATGAACCTCAAACGTTCTGTTTAATTCTTACTTATACACAAATCATTTCATAAAACATTGAAAGGATGCAGAAATGTTGAGATTTAGAATTCTAAAATACGCACGAATACATCACGCTAAAATTTCTGCTCCCTTAATGACGCATAAGAACAAGTAAACGTGTAGAGCTATAGCGTTATTCTTGTACTGATTTATGTTACATGATATTATTCTGCAAACTCGTCTTTCACTTATGTATTGTAGATATTTTCCTCTGGTTTAGTGCACATGCTGTTTGAGGCATTCGTTGGGCCACGGGCGCAGTTGGTGCGCAGCAGCCAACGTCGTGACGTCAGAGCAAGGTGCAGGGAGGCGTGATCGCCAACCGCAACTCCAAGTCATATGCCAGACAGAAGTTTCTCAACAATGCCGTAGAAGAGAACTTTGAGCTTGGATGCGCATTTATTATCTAAGGAAGTATATAAGAGAAAAAGGAGATGGGAAGTAAGGAGGAGACTTAATGTTGCTAAGAAGTCACAAAGAGAGCTTAAAAAGTTATAAAATAACAAAGAAGTTCTATTCTTTACATGAGGGAACGTCCGTTATCAAAAACATGCCTCACCCTAAGTCCGCTGCATTCGCCAATGCAAGTTTGCAGAAGGAAAAAGAAATATATAGTATTTAGGATTTGAAACCGTTTACATTCGAGTAATTCAAAGTTGAAGTTTATTTACATAGTTCAAAATTTACAGTACAGGAAATGTCAACTGAAACTTCTGAAGACATATTGGACACTTGGAGGGAAAATATTTAGGCTTTTTTGTAGCTCTAACATGTAAGAACGCTGCACCTGACATATTTTGGGATTGTGAGACAAGCACTAACCTACACTTGCGCATAGTAGGAGGGCACTGCACTTAATTTGTAATGCCATTGTATTTTGTTGGTAGTAGAATACTGTGTGTGTGCTCTGGCTAGAGGGTGACAATAAGAGTGATAGTGGATGTATTTTGGTGTCTTTGGTTTGTGTATAGGAGATATACAGGGTGTTACAAAAAGGTACGGCCAAACTTTCAGGAAACATTCCTCACACACAAATAAAGAAAAGATGTTATGTGGATATGTGTCCGGAAACACTTAATTTCCATGTTAGAGCTCATTTTAGTTTCGTCAGTATGTACTGTACTTCCTCGATTCACCGCCAGTTGGCCCAATTGAAGGAAGGTAATGTTGACTTCGGTGCTTGTGTTGACCTGCGACTCATTGCTCTACAGTACTAGCATCAAGCACATCAGTACGTAGCATCAACAGGTTAGTGTTCATCACGAACGTGGTTTTGCATTCAGTGCAATGTTTACAAATGCGGAGTTGGCAGATGCCCTTTTGATGTATGGATTAGCACGGGGCAATAGCCGTGGCACGGTACGTTTGTATCGAGACAGATTTCCAGAATGAAGGTGTCCCGACAGGAAGACGTTCGAAGCAATTGAGCCCGCATCTCGTGGTCGTGCGGTAGCGTTCTCGCTTCCCACGCTCGGGTTCCCGGGTTCGATTCCCGGCGGGGTCAGGGATTTTCTCTGCCTCGTGATGGCTGGGTGTTGTGTGCTGTCCTTAGGTTAGTTAGGTTTAAGTAGTTCTAAGTTCTAGGGGACTTATGACCACAGCAGTTGAGTCCCATAGTGCTCAGATCCATTTGAAGCCTATGGCATCATGGTACGGAGAGCCATCGGGTATGACTTCAGATCACGGCTGGTAATGACTAAGGTAGCTGACGGCACGACAGTGCATGACGGACATCCTGCGTCCCCATGTGCTACCTCTCATGCGACAGTATCATGGTGCCATTTTTCAACAGGACAATGTTCGTCCACTGATGGCACGTTTCCGTATCAACTCAACTATCTGCGTTATACTGAGGTACTCTCATGGACAGCAAGCTCCCAGATCTGCCTCAATAGAACTTGTGTATGACCATTTCAAACGTCTGTTGCGTTCCAGTGCCAGTATCTATGATATCGAGGATCAGTTACAATAGTGGTTGGCCAACTTGCCTCAGGAGAGGACACAATGGCTTTTTGACACCTTTCCCAACCGCAGCGGTGCATGTATCCAAGCCAGAGTAGGTGCAATATTGTGCTCAGAAGTGGGCTCTTAATGCTAGTTTCTTTGTAAATTTGACTCGATTTTGTGATCACTGAAACAATTTCACATACCCTCTCAACCAGGGAAGTTTCATTTCGTTTCCTTCTTCTCTCCTGGATGCTTCAATTTGTTTTTGGCCAGGTAGTGTTAGTTAACCACGTGCTATACAGCCGAAATAATGTCATCCAGGGAAATAGGCCACCCTAATTCGGAAATATACAAACCAAAATGTGTATCTTATTACAATGGTTATATGTGTGCTGTGGACAAATGTCACTCAGCTCAATGAAATCATCAGCGTCGTATCCTTCCAGTGAGCTGGGTAGTGTGTTTACGAACAATTTGCCTGCATTTTGCTATCTTGATGTATTTATTGTCTTGATATTGTTTCCAGTTTTCTCCTCTAGGCTTCAGATCCTCCTTAATCTGATCCAGCCAACTAGCCAACTTTTTCTGGTCGTCCTATTGATCTTTCCCCCTGTTCTTTTCTAGTTAAATATTGATTTATCAGGCAGTTTTCCTCCATCCTCCTCGCATGTTGAAACCATACGACCTGTGCAGTACTCAGCCTCTTAGTCACTGGCAGATCCACTTGCATTTCTCCTCTGATGTCTTCATTTTTAATTTTATCTCTTTTAGTCTTCTGCTAGGCTGATCACACAAACCTAATTTTGCATGCTTGTAAGTTGCTCAAATATGCCTTGTTAATTACACAGCCCTCCAAACTGTATGTCATCATAGGCAGCAGATGAGTTTTAAACACGTTGTGCTTCTTTCTCCCCTGCTGAAATGCCTTCGTAAGCGGGCCGGGGTGGCCGAGCGGTTCTAGGCGCTACAGTCTGGAACCGCGCGACCGCTACGGTCGCAGGCTCGAATCCTGCCTCGGGCATGGATGTGTGTGATGTCCTTAGGTTAGTTAGGTTTAAGTAGTTCTAAGTTCTAGGGGACTGATAACCTCAGCAGTTAAGTCCCATAGTGCTCAGAGCCATTTGAACCATTTTGCCTTCGTAAAACATAAAATGGTCGTCGACGAAAAGAGGAAAATCCAATGCGACTTCGAGAAAGGCACTTTCCAAGTGTTTTTGAAACTTCAGTAAAAAAAAAAAACCGCATGTTAGAAGATGCATTGTATGTAGCAAGAAGAAAAAGTGAATGGAATGCGTAACCGTTGTATACAATGTGGTATTGGACTGTGTGCCTGTGGGAAATCGACAAATGGGGTATCAAATCGACCAGCGTAAGATCTAGCTTTGGAAAAAAATGTAAAAAAAAAAGATTTAATTGCTTGAAAGAAATCAGAATTAAGAGACTTAGTTAGTAATTTGAGGGAAAACTGAAATATTTCACGAGCAGCTGCTGCTATGTAAAGGAAGTGTCAAAAAGTATTAAATAACACCATAAATGAAACTTCTCTGCCTTCCGTTGACCTACATATTCTTAACAATAATAGAATATCGATCTATATTTCAATATATTATTCTTCATGCTTTCTGAACATAAATTGAAATAATTTTTTTAAAAAAAGGTCAAATGTTTTTTGAGGTGATTTGTCTAAAAGTAAGGAATTAAACAGGTCAGAGAAACATTTGACGTGCTTTTGATTGGTGCTTGAAATCATGTACAGCACATAAGGTGCCGATTGAGAATTTACAGTACAATGTTTAACTTAGAATCTTTGCAATTTAAAGAGTAGTAGACAATATTTGCCTGATGGAATTTCATTCAGTGTTCTCTTTACATCATTAATGTATGAACATCTCAGATGCTATATATAATTTCAAGAATCATTCAAATGAACCTCAAACGTTCTGTTTAATTCTTACTTATGCACAAATCATTTCATAAAACATTGAAAGGATGCAGAAATGTTGAGATTTAGAATTCTAAAATACGCACGAATACATCACGCTAAAATTTCTGCTCCCTTAATGACGCATAAGAACAAGTAAACGTGTAGAGCTATAGCGTTATTCTTGTACTGATTTATGTTACATGATATTATTCTGCAAACTCGTCTTTCACTTATGTATTGTAGATATTTTCCTCTGGTTTAGTGCACATGCTGTTTGAGGCATTCGTTGGGCCACGGGCGCAGTTGGTGCGCAGCAGCCAACGTCGTGACGTCAGAGCAAGGTGCAGGGAGGCGTGATCGCCAACCGCAACTCCAAGTCATATGCCAGACAGAAGTTTCTCAACAATGCCGTAGAAGAGAACTTTGAGCTTGGATGCGCATTTATTATCTAAGGAAGTATATAAGAGAAAAAGGAGATGGGAAGTAAGGAGGAGACTTAATGTTGCTAAGAAGTCACAAAGAGAGCTTAAAAAGTTATAAAATAACAAAGAAGTTCTATTCTTTACATGAGGGAACGTCCGTTATCAAAAACATGCCTCACCCTAAGTCCGCTGCATTCGCCAATGCAAGTTTGCAGAAGGAAAAAGAAATATATAGTATTTAGGATTTGAAACCGTTTACATTCGAGTAATTCAAAGTTGAAGTTTATTTACATAGTTCAAAATTTACAGTACAGGAAATGTCAACTGAAACTTCTGAAGACATATTGGACACTTGGAGGGAAAATATTTAGGCTTTTTTGTAGCTCTAACATGTAAGAACGCTGCACCTGACATATTTTGGGATTGTGAGACAAGCACTAACCTACACTTGCGCATAGTAGGAGGGCACTGCACTTAATTTGTAATGCCATTGTATTTTGTTGGTAGTAGAATACTGTGTGTGTGCTCTGGCTAGAGGGTGACAATAAGAGTGATAGTGGATGTATTTTGGTGTCTTTGGTTTGTGTATAGGAGATATACAGGGTGTTACAAAAAGGTACGGCCAAACTTTCAGGAAACATTCCTCACACACAAATAAAGAAAAGATGTTATGTGGATATGTGTCCGGAAACACTTAATTTCCATGTTAGAGCTCATTTTAGTTTCGTCAGTATGTACTGTACTTCCTCGATTCACCGCCAGTTGGCCCAATTGAAGGAAGGTAATGTTGACTTCGGTGCTTGTGTTGACCTGCGACTCATTGCTCTACAGTACTAGCATCAAGCACATCAGTACGTAGCATCAACAGGTTAGTGTTCATCACGAACGTGGTTTTGCATTCAGTGCAATGTTTACAAATGCGGAGTTGGCAGATGCCCTTTTGATGTATGGATTAGCACGGGGCAATAGCCGTGGCACGGTACGTTTGTATCGAGACAGATTTCCAGAATGAAGGTGTCCCGACAGGAAGACGTTCGAAGCAATTGAGCCCGCATCTCGTGGTCGTGCGGTAGCGTTCTCGCTTCCCACGCTCGGGTTCCCGGGTTCGATTCCCGGCGGGGTCAGGGATTTTCTCTGCCTCGTGATGGCTGGGTGTTGTGTGATGTCCTTAGGTTAGTTAGGTTTAAGTAGTTCTAAGTTCTAGGGGACTGATGACCATAGATGTTTGGTCCCATAGTGCTCAGAGCCATTTGAACCATTTTTGAAGCAATTGATCGGCATCTTGGGGAGCACGGAACATTCCAGCCTACTACTCGCGCAGTCCGGAACCGCGCGACTGTTACGGTCGCAGGTTCGAATCCTGCCTCGGGCATGGATGTGTGTGATGTCCTTAGGTTAGTTAGGTTTAAGTAGTTCTAAGTTCTAGGGGACTGATGACCATAGATGTTAAGTCCCATAGTGCTCAGAACCATTTGAACCATTTTTTTTAACCTATTACTCGCGACTGGGGAAGACCTAGAACGACGAAGACACCTGCAATGGACGAGGCAAGTCTTCGTGCAGTTGACGATAACCCTAATGTCAGCGTCAGAGAAGTTGCTGCTGTACAAGGTAACGTTGACCACGTTACTGTATGGAGAGTGCTACGGGAGAACCAGTTCTTTCCGTACCATTTACAGCGTGTGCAGGCACTATAAGCAGCTGATTGGCCTCCACGGGTACACTTCTGCGAATGGTTCATCCAACAATGTGTCAACCCTCATTTTAGTGCAAATGTTCTCTTTACGGATGAGGCTTCATTCCAACGTGATCAAATTGTAAATTTTCACAATCAACATGTGTGAGCTGACGAGAATCCGCACGCAATTGTGCAATTACGTCATCAACACAGGTTTTCTGTGAACGTTTGGGCAGGCATTGTTGGTGATGTCTTGATTGGGCCCCATGTTCTTCCACCTACGCTCAATGGAGCACATTATCATAATTTCATACGGGATACTCTACCTGTGCTGCTAGAACATGTGCCTTTACAAGTACGACACAACATGTGGCTCATGCACGATAGAGCTCCTGCACATTTCAGTCGAAGTGTTCGTACGCTTCTCAACAACAGATTCGGTGACCGATGGATTGGTAGAGGCGGACCAATTCCATGGCCTCCACGCTCTCCTGACCTCAACCCTCTTGACTTTCATTTATGGGGGCGTTTGAAAGCTCTTGTCTACGCAACCCCGGTACCAAATGTAGAGACTCTTCGTGCTCGTATTGTGGACGGCTGTGATACAATACGCCATTCTCCAGGGCTGCATCAGTGCATCACGGATTCCATGCGACGGAGGGTGGATGCATGTATCCTCGCTAACGGAGGACATTTTGAACATTTCCTGTAACAAAGTGTTTGAAGTTACGCTGGTACGTTCTGTTGCTGTGTGTTTCCATTCCATAATTAATGTGATTTGAAGAGAAGTAATAAAATGAGCTCTAACATGGAAAGTAAGCGTTTCCAGACACATGTCCACATAACATATTTTCTTTCTTTGTGTGTGAGGAATGTTTCCTGAAAGTTTGGCCGTACCTTTTTGTAACACCCTGTATATCTACATCTACATCTATATCCGTACTCCCCAAGCCACCTGACGGTGTGTGGCGGATGGTACCCTGAGTACCTCTATCGGTTCTCCCTTCTATTCCAGTCTCGTATTGTTCGTGGAAAGAAGGATTGTCGGTATGCTTCTGTGTGGGCTCTAATCTCTCTGATTTTATCCTCATGGTCTCTTCGCGAGATATACGTAGGAGGGAGCAATATACTGCTTGACTCTTCGGTGAAGGTATGTTCTCCAAACTTTAACAAAAGCCCGTATCGAGATACTGAGTGTCTCTCCTGCAGAGTCTTCCACTGGAGTTTATCTATCATCTCCGTAACGCTTTCGCGCTTACTAAATGACCCTGTAACGAAGCGCGCTGCTCTCCGTTGGATCTTCTCTATCTCCTCTATCAACCCTATCCGGTACGGATCCCACACTGCTGAGCAGTATTCAAGCAGTGGGCGAACAAGCGTACTGTAACCTACTTCCTTTGTTTTCGGATTGCATTTCCTTAGGATTCTTCCAATGAATCTCAGTCTGGCATCTGCTTTACCGACGATCAACTTTATATGATCATTCCATTTTAAATCACTCCTAATGCGTACTCCCAGATAATTTATGGAATTAACTGCTTCCAGTTGCTGACCTGCTATTTTGTAGCTAAATGATAAGGGAACTATCCTTCTATATATTCGCAGCACATTACACTTGTCCACATTGAGATTCAATTGCCATTCCCTGCACCATGCGTCAATTCGCTGCAGATCCTCCTGCATTTCAGTACAATTTTCCATTGTTACAACCTCTCGATACACCACAGCATCATCTGCAAAAAGCCTCAGTGAACTTCCGATGTCATCCACAAGGTCATTTATGTATATTGTGAATAGCAACGGTCCTATGACACTCCCCTGCGGCACACCTGAAATCACTCTTACTTCGGAAGACTTCTCTCCATTGAGAATGACATGCTGCGTTCTGTTATCTAGGAACTCTTCAATCCAATCACACAATTGGTCTAATAGTCCATATGCTCTTACTTTGTTCATTAAACGACTGTGGGGAACTGTATCGAAAGCCTTGTGGAACTCAAGAAACACGGCATCTACCTGTGAACCCGTATCTATGGCCCTCTGAGTCTCGTGGACGAATAGCGTGAGCTGGGTTTCACACGACCGTCTTTTTCGAAACCCATGCTGATTCCTACAGAGTAGATTTCCAGTTTCCAGAAAAGTCATTATACTAGAACACAATACGTGTTCAAAAATTCTACAACTGATCGACGTTAGAGATATAGGTCTATAGTTCTGCACATCTGTTCGACGTCCGTTGTTGAAGACGGGGATGACCTGTGCCCTTTTCCAATCCTTTGGAACGCTACGCTCTTCTAGAGACCTACGGTACACCGGTGCAAGAAAGGGGGCAAGTTCCTTCGCGTACTCTGTGTAAAATCAAACTGGTATCCCATCAGGTCCAGCGGCCTTTCCTCTTTTGAGCGATTTTAATTGTTTCTCTGTCGTCAATTTCGATATCTACCATTTTGTCATCTGTGCGACAATCTAGAGAAGGAACTACAGTGCAGTCTTCCTCTGTGAAACAGCTTTGGAAAAAGACATTTAGTATTTCGGCCTTTAGTCTGTCATCCTCTGTTTCAGTACCATTTTGGTCACAGAGTGTCTGGACGTTTTGTTTTGATCCACCTACCGCTTTGACATAAGACCAAATTTCTTAAGATTTTCTGCCAAGTCAGTACATAGAACTTTACTTTCGAAATCACTGAACGCCTCTCGCGTAGCCCTCCTCACACTACATTTCGCTTCGCGTAATTTTTGTTTGTCTGCAAGGCTTTGGCTATGTTTATGTTTGCTGTGAAGTTCCCTTTGCTTCCGCAGCAGTTTCCTAACTCGGTTGTTGTACCACGGTGGCTCTTTTCCATCTCTTACGATCTTGCTTGGCACATACACATCTAACGCATATTGTACGATGGTTTTGAACTTTGCCCACTGATCCTCGACACTATCTGTACTTGAGACAAAACTTTTGTGTTGAGCCTTCAGGCACTCTGTAATCTGCTTTTTGTCACTTTTGCTAAACAGAAAAATCTTCCTACCTTTTTTAATATTTCTATTTACGGCTGAAATCATCGATGCAGTAACCGCTTTATGATCGCTGATTCCCTGTTCTGCGTTAACTGTTTCAAATAGTTCGGGTATGTTTGTCACCAGAAGGTCTAATATGTTATCGCCACGAGTCGGTTCTCTGTTTAACTGCTCAAGGTAGTTTTCAGATAAAGCACTTAAAAAAAATTTCACTGGATTCTTTGTCCCTGCCACCCGTTATAAACGTTTGAGTCTCCCAGTCTATATCCGGCAAATTAAAATCTCCACCCAGAACTATAACATGGTGGGGAAATCTACTCGAAATATTTTCCAAATTATCCTTCAGGTGCTCAGCCACAACAGCTGCTGAGCCAGGGGGCCTATAGAGACATGCAATTACCATGTCTGAGCCTGCTTTAACCGTGACCTTCACGCAAATTATTTCACATTTCAGATCTCCGTCAATTTCCTTCGATACTATTGCACTTCTTATCGCTATAAACACGCCTCCCCCTTCACTGTCCAGCCTGTCTCTGCGGTATACATTCTAATCTGAGTTCAGGATTTCGTTACTGTTTACGTCTGGTTTCAGCCAACTTTCTGTCCCTAGTACTATATGAGCGTTGTGAGCGTTTATTAATGAGAGCAGTTCTGGGACCTTTCTATAGACGCTCCTGCAGTTTAATATTAGCACATTAATATTGTTATTCCCTGTTGCATTTTACCTACTCCTACCTTGCCGCGTCTCAGGAGGCGTCTTGTCGGGCGTAGGGAGGGTATTCTCTAACCTAAAAAACCCACATGTGCACTCCACACGTACTCCGCTACCCTTGTAGCCGCTTCCGGCGTGTAGTGCACGCCTGACCTATTCATGGGGACCCTACATTTCTCCACCCGATAGCGGAGGTCGAGAAATTTGTACCCCAGATCTCCGCAGAATCGTCTGAGCCTCTGATTTAAGCCTTCCACTCGGCTCCAAACCAGAGGACCGCGATCGGTTCTGGGAACGATACTACAAATAGTTAGCTCTGATTCCACCCCGCGAGCGAGGCTGTCCGCCTTCACCAATTCCTCCAACCGCCTGTACGAACTGAGGATGACCTCTGAACCCAGACGGCAGGAGTCATTGGTGCCGACATGAGCAACAATTTGCAGTCGGGTGCACCCAGTGCTCTCTATCGCCGCCGGCAGGGCCTCCTCCACATCTGGGGTGAGACCACCCGGCAAGCAGACAGAGTGAACACTGGCCTTCTTCCCCGACCTTTCCGCTATTTCCCTAAGGGGCTCCATCACCCGCCTAACGTTGGAGCTCCCAATAACTAATAAACCCCTCCCCCCGTGTGCCTGTTCGGACCTTGCTGAAGGAGCGGCCACATGCCCACTCACAGGCAGAGCGGGCGATGCCACACGGCCAGCTTCCACATTGACCCTCCGCCTCGTGCGCCGCGAACGCCGCTGAACCCGCCACTCCCCTTGGGGAGAGGGTGGCCCAACCGCGCCCGGTATCCGCGAAGATATCTCGACAGCAGGGACAGTGGGTGAAGCATGTAACACCTGGGGTGTACCATGCGACGCACCAGACTCCCCACTGCCGCTACACTCCGAGGCAGCAGCCTGAAGACGGCTGATCGCGGCCATCAACACGTTCAGCTGTTCGCGAACAGTGGCCAGCTTCTCCTGCGTCCGTACACAGCAGTCACACATCATATCCATCCTAAGAAATCAATTGACTGTAGAGAGTTAATCAACTTTTAACTACACTGCTAATTCACTAAAGACGGCTGATTGTTGACTGAACTGTGGTTGCTAGCCACTTTTTGTAGAAAACAATGAAAATAGCACTACCTGTCTCTGGATTGTATTGAAAACAAACACTAGCACTACTGGCACTATGGTTGACTAAAGGGACTCTCTCTGACTGTATTCAAAACAAACACGAAATCTATGGAACACTATTACTAGCACTCGACAATTAAAACTTCCTAAAAGCAAAAGCACACGGAAGAAGAAGTGACAAGTAAGAAAAATGCAGTTAATACTTAAATCAAGGTAGCTCGCTGCACAGCAGACTTGAAGCAGACGGCAGTTACGACGACGTATAGACGTGGCAGAGAGACTCTTCACATCCCGTACACCAGTTTACCTTTCAGTACTTGCATAAGGGACTAGGAAGTGTCCTTTATGACAAGGATAATGACTCGGATAGACGATAATATCGGGACAGTTGTCAATGTTGTTAGCAATAAGATGCAAGGAAGTATAATCTTTTCTGAGGCAATAATGCCCTTCAGTAAAATGATGTCCAGAATTCACGTACCCGATCTGAACTAAAAATTTATGTACGACTTTGAGTTTTGTACTTTAGTACGATAAGTTTTCTAGGGGATCAGTTGCTTGAATATCTACATCTGGGAGGGTCTGCATTTATCTCCAGGATGGCTACAGTAAGTACATTTTATGTAAGTTTTGTAGGGCAGTGTGGCTCCAGACGACTTCCGGTTTATTTAGTGAATATGGGATGAATTTTTATGTAATGTTACTATTCTGTATACGTGAAAGGAAAAGGGCAAACGTAGCAGCAAGTTTACTCAAGTTCGTTAACCGAGATGATATACTCGTATGTCTACGGATTAGGGACGCGTAAAAGCTCTCACGATCTCTCGAAGTTTCTCACAGACAATAGATGTCAAATTCTTGCAAGACGTGGATGTTCTAATCAATAGCCTCTTCTTCCATCACTCTCCTTAATGGTTAATTGTAAAAACTGATTTGGACCTTTGAAGAAGATGTTATTATCATTTTAGACAATAAGCTTAGTTAAATCCATCACCAAGGCATTAAATGGATTCGTTTATCACGAACACAAAGTTACGCATTAACTATAGTTATGAAAAAAAGAGAACAATTTTGTATTAAGGTCACAATGAAACAGGATTCTTTGATATTTTCTTTAACTAGATTGTAGGTTTAGCAAATGAGGCGTTACATACACGAAAAAAGAAATGTATAATGTATGTAATATGGTTTAAATGGCTCTGAGCACTATGGGACTTAACTTCTAAGGTCATCAGTCCCCTAGAACTTAGAACTACTTAAACCTAACTAACCTAAGGACAGCACACACATCCATGCCCGAGGCAGGATTCGAACCTGCGACCGTAGCGGCCACGCGGTTCCAGACTGTAGCGCCTTTAACCGCTTGGCCACACCGGCCGGCAATGTATGGAATAGTTTATGTAGTTTTATAACAACAGAAATTAGTTAGTTTCATAGTGGCGGCAGATGAAAGGGTGCAGAAATGTTAGACTCTTGAAATACGCGCGACTGTATGACGCTGAAATCTCTGCTCCCATGATGACGTATATGAATGAATAAACGTGTAGAGCTATAGCGTTATTCTGTGTTGATTCATGTTACATGATATTATTCTGCAAACTCGAGTTTCACTTATGTATGGTACACATTTTTAGCTGTTTGGTTATGAGCACCGTCTGTTTGCGGTATTCGATTAGCTACCGGCGGCTTCCTTAAACCCCAATGAACATAACTGTAGAAGTGCACATCGAACTTGGATGTATGTTTTAAGCAGTCCCGTCTCAGGATAGAGCTCTTTTATGATAGCGCCGCAAAAGACATCATATGTTGTCTAACTGAGACTGAAAATAATTCGTTAACTAGAATTCCAGTCTACCGATTTACTCAGAAAGGGCAAATAACTATTTTTTTGACGTATTACGGATCGAGAATGGTATGGAGTACTGCACTATCACAGCTCAACGCAGTATCAGTAACATAATTTCGTGCGGTACACCCGCAACATTTGACCGTTTCCTTTCAATTTTTATTTTAGAAATGTATCATACACAATAAGCCAACGGCCTTGCTGCAGTGGTAACATCCGTTCCAGTCAGATCACAGAAGTTAAGCGCTGTCTGGCTTGGCTAGCACTTGTATGGGTGACCGTTCGGTCTGCCGAGCGCTGTTGGCAGGCTGGATGTTGAGAGCCTGTATACTGAGAGAGTGGCCATAGGTGAAGTTGCCTGTGATTGGTTGATTAGCTTTGGCAGAAAAATGGCGCCGTGCTTTTGAAATTAATTAAAGTTCAGGGGACTTTTGGAAACGATTAAAAGGTATCTGAACTATTGAGAGACTTGTTATGCGTTGTGCATACATATTCGATTTAGTTGTATATCGTTTTTAGTACGTAATTAGCGTTTGCGATCTTAAATACGAGTTGAAATAATGAATCGTTTTGTGATGAAGTCGGTAGGCCTACATGCTTGAAGTAAACACGTTAGTAATTGCACAGTATTGTTTTTGAAATTTGTAATTCGTTCTGCAGACGTTCGTAAACAGTTGCAGGTTGTGCTGCATTTGGTTGTTCCAATAGAGGCGAAGGTGGATTTCGCATGTTAGCATTTCCACGCAATGAAGAAAGACGAAAGCAGTGGGCAGTCGCAGTCAACAGGACTGACATAAATCAAGCAGGAGACTTGTGGAAACCAACCAAGTACTCTTATCTATGCGAAGTAAGTCGTTTTTGCTTTTTACTACATATAAAACAACTTGCAAAATTTGAGAACAGACCTGTAAATTGGGTGTGTGAAAATTATTATAACACATTATTCTTATAAACAAAGGCATTTAACGAATGATGTCGCCATATTGTCTCGTGCTTTTGATTCGGTTAGTGTGTACTCCACTACTCCACTACTGGCCATTCAAAAGTCCCGCCCGCAGTTTGGCAGAAAAATGGCCGCCGTATCGTCCGGTTGGCCACTCTCTCCCTATACAGGCTCTCTAGCTGGTTGCACTCAGCCCTTGTGAGGCAAATTGAGAAGCTACTTGACTGAGAAGTAGCGACTCCGGTCACAAAAACTGCCAACGGCCGTGAGATCGGTGTGCTGACCTCACGCCCCTCCATATCCACATCCAGTGACGCCCATAGGCTGAAGATGACACGGCGGTCGGTCGATCCAGTACTCATCAACGGGCTGTTGGCAGCGGGCAATCACTGCATCTCCGCAAGCCACCTTAAGGTTTGTAGCGGAGGGTACTTCATGTACCATTAGACACTTTCCCCCTTTCCTGTTCCATTCACGTATGGCTCGTGGGAAGAACGAAAGCTGGTAAGTCTACGTGTGGGCTCGAATTTCTCTAACTTTATCTTCTTTGTCTTTTCGCGAGGTATCCATAAGAGGAAGTAATATATTGGTTGACTCTTCTAGGAACGTACACTCTCAGAATTTTAACAGTGATCGATAACGTGATGCAGAACGCCTCTCTTGCAGCGTCTACCGCTGGAGTTGACTGAGCATCTCCCCGAAGCTTTCGCGCTTAGTAAATGAAACTGTAACGAAACGTGCTGCTCGTCTTCGGATCGTCTCCTTTTCCTTCATCATTCCCTCTGCTAAGTATCTCAGACTGACGAGCAATATACAAGTATTGGTCGAACGAGTGTTTTGTAAGCTACTTTGTAAGATACTTCCTTTGTTGATGGACTTCATGTCCTGAGGAGTCTTCCAATGAATCTCAGTCTGGCATCTGCCTTACTCGCGATTAATTTTATGTGGTCGTTCCACTTCAAATCC
Source organism: Schistocerca nitens (assembly GCF_023898315.1). NCBI lineage: Eukaryota > Metazoa > Arthropoda > Insecta > Orthoptera > Acrididae > Schistocerca > Schistocerca nitens. The sequence goes on along the minus strand of NC_064616.1, from coordinate 733,735,803 downwards.
CTCCGTATGCACACTCCTAGATATTTTGTGGAAGTAACTGCTTCCAGTGATTGTACTGAAATCGTGTAGACGTTCTATGAAAGGTCGTTCAGTCTATGTGTTGTGTCTAGCTCCTACAGCATAGACACAATGAGGTAGCTAGGTGCACGCTAAACTAACGCAGACGGGCTTGAAGTTCTGGAACATGAGACTTATTAATGAATAAGAAGAAAAGTACGTAGATGTGACTTAACTTTTATTCTCTTGTTGGAATACATCTCTTGAATAGTAGTAAGCTATAAGCACTGATACAAATGGCGCCTTGCTTGGTAGTAGCTATGGACTAAGCTGAAGGCTATTCAATCTGTCTCTCGGCAAATGAGAGGAAGACTTGGTAGGTCTAGTCGCAAGCTATGTCGTCCGTACAACTGGGGCGAGGTCTAGTCCGTGTCTTGTGACCTGCCATGTGGTGGCGCTAGGATTGCGATTACACAGTGGTGACACGCGGGTCCGACATGTACTACCGGACCGCGGCCGATTTAAGTTACCACCTAGCAAGTGTGGTGTCTAGCGGTGACACCACATTCCTCCCCCGCAAATCGGCGAACGGTCGTGAGATAAGGCTTCCGCCCGCCGTGGGGAGGACCCCATGTTGACGTATGCGATGAGGTGGGGAGCCTAACAACAGGCGAGGCTGTGCCACCCGCACCCGGCCATTCGGTCCGAGGGGAGCTAGGAAACGCCTGCAAACCTAGTCCAGGGTGCACGTCAACATGCGGTGTATGCGCACGTAATGATACAAGAGGGGCCGAAGGGTCGACCTCCATCGCGTCGGGGAATCCGACGCGCGATGACGACATCTGGTCCGGAGCAGGCAAGAGGTCCATGGCGGAGGACGGCTGGGCACGGGAAGCGAGCGGCGGCGCGTGACCCAGGGAGGCGCCAGGCGGTTGAAGCGAAGCGTCCACTGCGTGCGGCGCCGGCGGCGGCTGCGGCGGCGGCGCGACGCCATGAGGCAAAATGGAAGGCAGCGTCGGTAACACCTGGGGATGAGGCGAGCCAGTAGATGGGTCCCCAAGGCGCTGACCTGACGGCTCCGTCGCTGAAAGCAGACGGGGAGCGGCAGAACCCAGGCGACGACAGAGGCGCAGCTGATTGAGATGCCGACGCACCTCACCAGAGGCCCCCAAAACCAAATACATCGCGCGGCCGAGGCAGCGAAGAATGCGCCCTGCGAGCCAACGCCGTGAACCGCGATAGTTGCGATAATAGACAACGTCGCCAGGAGCAAAAGCAGGAGTCTGCCGCTGCACAGGAACCTGATGCGGCGGATGCAGCAAAGACATCAGGGTGCGATGAGATCGACCATGGAGCAATTCAGCCGGCGAGCGGCCATCGCGGGGCTGAGAGCGATACGAAGACAAAAAGAGCAACAAAGCGTCCTCCCGAGAATGCGACTCTTTCAATTTCAACATCTGGGACTTGAAAGTCCGGACCAATCGTTCAGCGGCACCGTTTGACGGAGGCGAAAACGGCGCGGATGTCAGATGTTGAATACCATTGGCCTTGCAGAATGACTGAAAGTCTGCGGACATGAATTGTGGGCCATTGTCGGAAACAATAGTCTGCGGAAGACCATCAATGCAAAAGATAGCAGACAAGGCTTGGATTGTGGCAGAAGACGTCGTGGAAGACATCCGGACAACAAAAGGAAAATTACTGAAAGCATCGACCACAACCAACCATCGAGCATTCCAGAATGGACCAGCAAAATCGATATGCAAGCGTTGCCAAGGGGAAGTGGCTTTCGGCCATGCAAAGAATTTCCGCGGCGGTGCGGATTGTTGTCTGGCACACGCCACGCAAGAGGAGCACATATTTGTAATCGCAGCATCGATTCCGAACCAAGTACAGTGCTGACGAGCAAGTTGTTTCGTGCGCACTATACCCCAATGTCCTTGGTGAAGAAGCTTTAAGACAGAGGACTGTAACGAACGTGGGACTACGACTCGGGATTGATCATTATCGGAACGCAACAACAAAACACCACGTCGGACAAAAAGTCTCTCCTTGTGAGCAAAAAAACGGCGAACCAAAGGATCCGCGATCCGGGACTTTGACAAGGGCCATTGCGTAGCAACAAAACGCAAAACAGTAGCAAGGACAGGGTCAGCAGCTGTGGCTGTAGCTACACGACGAAAATCAATCGGAAACGATGCGACCACGTCATCGGTTTCCGAATCAATGAACATGCAAGCAAGTTCGGAAGAATCGAATGCTTTATCCTCAGCAACAGGCAAACGGGACAACGCATCAGCGTTTCCGTGCTTAGCAGTGGACCGATACAAGATATCGTAGCGGTACTGCGAGAGAAAAAGTGACCAGCGAATGAATTTCTGCGCTGTACGTGGAGGTACAGGCTTGTTCGGATGAAAAAGCGATGTCAACGGTTTGTGGTCTGTGATGATGGTAAAGTGACGACCATACAAGAAGTCATGGAACTTGGTAACACCAAACACGAGAGCTAAAGCTTCTTTCTCTATTTGTGAATAATTTCTTTGCGCCGATGAGAGCAATTTGGACGCAAAGGCAATAGGGCGATCATGCGAGCCATCCTTGTGCGCAAGCACAGCACCGATCCCGAAATCCGATGCATCTACCATCAACAAAAGGGGTTTTCGGGGATCGAATGGCGTAAGGCAAGTATTTGAAAGTAACGCCGATTTCAACCGGCGAAAGGCGCGTTCGCATTCCGTCGTCCAGACGAACGGAACACCTTTACGGCGTAAGCGATGAAGCGGAGCTGAAATGGAAGAAGCATTGCGCACAAACTTATTATAATAAGTAATTTTACCCAGCACACTCTGTAGCTGTTTCAAATTCTGCGGAGCAGGTAAGTCCTGTATGTCACGGAGGTGCTCCGGACTCGGATGTATACCTTGGGCATTTATGACATGCCCCAGGTAGGGTAAGTCCCGAGCAAAAAACACACATTTGTCCTTCCTCAAGCGAAGACCATTCTGACGCAAGACCTGAAATAATGTTCGGAGATTTTGCAAATGTTCTGCTTCTGTCTTTCCTGAGATCACAATATCGTCCAGATAGTTCGCAGCAGTAGGGACCGACGAACAAATAGTTTGTAAATATTGCTGAAACAAAGCAGGGGCGGATGCACACCCGAATGGCAGTCTTTTGAAGCGATACAAGCCAAGATGCGTGTTAACCACTAAGACGCGCTGGGATTCTTCGTCCACAGGTATTTGCAAGTACGCATCTGCTAGGTCCAATTTGGAAAAATATTTTCCCGGGCACAGTTTGTCAAAAAGATCTTCCGGGCGGGGCAAAGGAAAAGTAGCAGTCACAAGTTGGGGATTCACAGTGGCCTTGAAGTCCACACAAAGTCTCAGTTTTCCGGAAGGTTTCGGCAAAATTACTAAGGGTGAGGCCCAGAGAGAAGCCTGCACACGTTCAATTACACCTTGAGATTCTAAATCGGCTAATGTTCTTGCGACCTCATCACGCAATGCGTGGGGAACATTGCGTGCTCTGAAAAATTTCGGTTGCGCGTTGTCTTTCAGTTCCAAATGTGCAGCATAGTTCTTAGCGCAACCAAGGCCCGGTGCAAAAATGTCTGCAAATTCGTCACAAAGACTAGAAACACTGGCGGAAGGCACAGTCTGATTCACTGATAGGACCTGATTTACTATAGACAAATTAAACAATTGAAACAAATCTAAACCAAACAAGTTCACTGCACTAGAAGAACGAAGAACGGAAAACGATACAAGTTTTGTCTGTCCCTTGTATGTTGCAATAAGGCTGCACTGTCCTAACACAGGTATATGCTGTCCTGAGTAACTAGTTAACTTAACATTTGCGGCACGCAACGGCGGGGCGCCCAGTTGTTTGTACGTGTCGTGATTGAGCAATGAAACTGCAGCTCCGGTATCGAGCTGGAAGGGGATCACTTTGCCTTCAAAGTCCAAGTCCACAAAAAGTTTATTGTCCTGTTGACGACAAGAGCGACTGTCACGTGCAATTTGAACTGATACAGGTACAGAAGCACTTGCGACTTTACGGGATTTCCGGCGACGTCGACGCACACTTTTGGTGGGACGAACACAGTCACTGTTAGCTAAAGTGTCACTGGACGGGTGGGAATGAACTACATGAATGTCCATGGGTGAAGGTCCACGAGCCGGATTGTCTTGGGTTCGATTCCGGCGCGAAGCAAAGGGCCTGGAATTATTGTGATTGTCTGATCTAAGCTTTTTCTGGCAAACACTTTGAACATGTCCTTTCTTTCGACAGTAAAAGCAAATAGCTTGGCGTGACGGGCAATTTTCACGCGAATGTCTAGTTGCACACCGCGGGCATGATTTCACTGCAGTTGCTTGCTTACGCGGCGCACGTGTTTGCGAGCTAGGCTGCCGCTGCTGTGCGGACGGGCGCGAGGGCCGTGTAGCGTCCCGTGCAGCGCGGCCGGCGGGCCGGTTAATGTGACACACGGCTGGCGAAGTTTCAAATGAGGCCTGAGCAAAGTCAAGTGTGTCTTGCCTATCTAATATGTCTATCACTTGTTGAAGGGAGGGATTAACTAGTTTCAAAATCTGTTCCCTTATGCGAACATCAGAAACGTTCTGTGCTATTGCATCACGCACCATAGTATCTGAATAAGGAAGGCCACATTCACATTCAAAGGCACACTCCCTAGTAAGTCCTTGCAAAGTTGCTACCCACTCCCTATTAGTCTGACCGGCCGTACGTTTTGTACGAAAGAACGTATACCGTTTTGCAACTACATTTACTGTTTCTTTAAAATAGGCATCTAAAGCAGACAAAATTTCTTCGTAGGTCAGAGTTGCTACGTCGCGTCGGGGAAACAATTTCACTATCACACGGTAGGTAGACACACCTACACAAGAAAGCAAAAACGGCTGCCGCTCTTTACCTTGAATTCTGTATGCTGCTAGGTGAAAGTTGAACTGGCGAGACCACTCTTGCCAGGTCTCATCGGCCGCCACGTATGGCCGAAAGGGAGGTGCAACAGCGTTTTGTGGCAGCGGTAGCGAAGAAGCGGCGGCTGCCGCATCGTTTTGTAGCGCACGTTGACCCTGGACGAGCTGTCCAAGGGCTTCCAATAACGCCTGCGTCTGCTGATTCTGCAAGCGAAAAAATTCGGACAGTACATCTGGAGATTGTGGCGAAGCCATGACACAAACGAATTAATACAAACTCTTTTACTCGTCGCCAAATAATGTTGTGTCTAGCTCCTACAGCATAGACACAATGAGGTAGCTAGGTGCACGCTAAACTAACGCAGACGGGCTTGAAGTTCTGGAACATGAGACTTATTAATGAATAAGAAGAAAAGTACGTAGATGTGACTTAACTTTTATTCTCTTGTTGGAATACATCTCTTGAATAGTAGTAAGCTATAAGCACTGATACAAATGGCGCCTTGCTTGGTAGTAGCTATGGACTAAGCTGAAGGCTATTCAATCTGTCTCTCGGCAAATGAGAGGAAGACTTGGTAGGTCTAGTCGCAAGCTATGTCGTCCGTACAACTGGGGCGAGGTCTAGTCCGTGTCTTGTGACCTGCCATGTGGTGGCGCTAGGATTGCGATTACACAGTGGTGACACGCGGGTCCGACATGTACTACCGGACCGCGGCCGATTTAAGTTACCACCTAGCAAGTGTGGTGTCTAGCGGTGACACCACACTATATATTCCCAGTACGTTACATTTGTTTATGTTTAGGGTCAATTGCCACTCCCTGCACGTAGGGCTGGATCCAGGATAGACTGCAAGTTGGAGGAGGGTTGGTACAAATTTTTCCAGTGTTCAGAAGCTGTTAGCAGTTGTACTGTACCACTTAATTAAACTGTTTATGGTGCTGTTCGTTACCAATAACCAGTCATGTGACTAGGGCCTCCCGTGGGGTAAACCGTTCGCCGGGTGCAAGTCTTTCGATTCGACGCCACTTCGGCGACTTACGCGTCGATGGAGATGAAATGATGATGGTTAGGACAACACAACACCCAGTCCCTGAGCGGAGAAAATCTCCGACCCAGCCGGGAATCGAACCCGGGCCCTTTAGGATTGACATTCTGTCGCGCTGACCACTCAGCTACCGGAGGCGGACACCAATAACCAGTTTTAAGACATTTAGGGCCGTTGGGACAATCGAAAAAAGTACATCATTTTTATGCTGAGTTATGAGGACCCGGGCGTTTTCAGCACTGGTCCCTGTAGTGCTGGGGTGGACCGGGGGACCAACGACCCTGTGTCACCCCTCCCCCACTCCCTGGATCCGCCCACACCTGCACCAAGCGTCGACCCTCTGCATATCTTCCTCCATTTCGTTGCAATTTTCAAGCATTGATATTTCTCTGTACGCAACAGCATCATCCACTATTATCTGCTAGGCCATTTATATACGAGAGCGATTCTTTTATTAAGTTCCGATGGGTCGCGAAATGGAAACGACAGTGAAAATAAAAAATGTTTTGTGTGCAACAGTTAGCTATACCTTCTAGCTACTTCTATACATAGTCGCCGCTCCGACTTAGACATTTGTCGTATCGTTGTTCAACTCTAAAATACTCTCGTCATAGAAGGCACCCGTCTCTGCTTTCCGACAATTATCTATGCTGGTCTGCAGCTAGTTGTCCGTACCAAAGTGTTGTCTTCATAGCCAGCGGTTCATCTGAGCGGAGATGAAAATCACTGGAAGTCAATCCAGGGCTGTATGGTGGGTAATCAAATACTTCCCATCCAAAACACCCCAGTAGCTTCTTCATTGCCTCTGCAGTGTGCGGCCGAGAATTGTCATAAGGAAAGATGGTTCAAATGGCTCTAAGCACTATGAGACTTAACATCTGAGGTCATCAGTGCCCTAGACATAGAACTACTTAAACCTAATTAACCTAAGGACATCACACACATCCATGCCTGAGGCAGTATTAAAACCTGCTACTGTAGCAGCAGCGCGGTTCCGGACTGAAGCGCCTAGCCATAAAGAAAGAAATGCATGACAGTTATGTTATGTGGGCTGCATGAAATCAGGCGTAATCACTCGTACTTGGCAAGAGACATTATTTACTTGGCATCTTTACGTGCTCACTGCGCGCTAAGAACTATAAAGAGCGACATGTCGCTATGGACAGGCATACTAGAGATACTGCCCAGCACATCTGTGCAAAGCTTCGTCGGATTTTCACTGCGGTTTTCATTTCGCTACGATCAGATCTTAATAAACGGATAGCCCTCGATTTTGTGAGAAGTAATAGTCCTTTAACACTCCCTTGAAGCACCCCCATGTTACTTTTACGAAAGACTTCTCCCCGTCCAGAATGATGTACTGTGTTCTGTTTGCTAGAAACTTTCAATCTAGTCTCACAGTTGGTCTGATATTGCGTACGCTCATGTTTTGTTCATTAGGCGACAGTGCGGAACAATATCGAACAGCTTTCGGAAGTCAGAGAACGTGGCATCTACCTCGGCGCCTGTATCTGCTACTTTTTGGGTCCCGTGGACGAACACAGCGAGCTCGGTTTCAAATGATCATTGTTTTCGGAACACATGGCGATTCTTACAGAGGATATTTTCGGTCTTCAGAAATGTCATAATACGCAAGTATAAAACATGTCCCAAAAATCTACAACAGACTGACGTCAGAGATATAGGCCTATTGTTTTGTTCGTTTACAAGGCGATAGTCGATGTTTTATTTCTCACGATAGCGGTTGAATGTTCGAAATATGTTGCTCCAGTGTACGCCACTTCGGCGGGAGCCGGCCGGTGTGGCCGAGCGGTTCTAGGCGCTTCAGTCTGGAACCGCGCGACCGCTACGGTCACAGGCTCGAATCCTGCTTCGGGCATGGATGTGTGTGATGTCCTTAGGTTAGTTAGGTTTAAGTAGTTATAAGTTCTAGGGGACTGATGACCTCAGATGTTGAGTCCCATAGTACTCAGAGCCATTTCAACCATTTTTGAACTTCGGCGGGCAACTTTGCATGTTGACAACCTTTTTTCTAAATGCCAGATTCTCCCGTTCACGATTCACGACATAGGGCGCTCTCCTCAAATGTACTGAGAATGCGCTTTTGATTTTACCTCAATTACACAGGTGGTTGCACGTAGTGATTCCCAGTTGTCAGAAGAGTATTGAGAGAAAGGTCTCCAACGTAAAAAGAAATCGGAAACTTTGTGAGTCATGAGGATTATGCAAATATTTATCGAGCAGTTTAGAGAAAGTAAGATCAGAAACTGCACTTTCAATTGTTACTTTGCAATTTTTTTTTGCAGTTCACGTACTACAGTTAGTATAAGGGGTGATTGAAACGTTTCTGTTTCAGGGCGTTGCTGGAGCGTATATGCAAAAATCAGCAACTCCGATGCGTGTATATAACTACCGACATATAGTCAAGCGATTACTGTGGCATTCGTGTGTTTTCGAAGCGCGTGCGGTAAATCCGGAAACGTAAACAACGGCGACGCTATTACCAAATTTGTCCAAACAGGACCAGCGTGCAGGCCGGTGTGGCCGAGCGGTTCTAGGCGCTTCAGTCTGGAACCGGGCGACCGCTACGGTCGCAGGTTCGAATCCTGCCTCGGGCATGGATGTGTGTGATGTTCTTAAGTTAGTTAGGTTTAAGTAGTTCTAAGTTCTAGGGGACTGATGACCTCAGATGTTAAGTCCCACAGTGCTCAGAGCCATTTGAACCATTTTTTAGGACCAACGTGTTGTTATTGTTTTCATGACTGCCGAAGGACAAGCACCGGCAGACATCCATCGGAGTTTGAAGAATATGTATGGGGCACCATGCCTGTCAAAAACCACCATTGTGGAATAGTGCGCCAAGTTCTTTGCTGGTAGCGATTCGACACTAGATGCCGTCCTAGTATCACATATGTCGTAACGCAGGAGCAGAAGTTACTCCAACTCAAGTGGGAGACACTCGAGCACCCGACTTGTAGTCTTGCTCTCTCCCACGCTATTATCACGCCTTCGGTCCATTAAAAAAGGTCTTGATGGGTCGACGATTCCTGTAGGACGAAGATGTGCAGCAGGCAGTTACGGACTTCTTCACGCAGCAGGACACGCTGTTTTACCAAACGGGTATCCTCAACCTGGTGCGTTGGAGGGATGATCACCTCAGTGCTACGGCGATTTATCCTAACTAGCATACCGATTCTGGACTGTACGGTCTTCGAACGGAAACTTTTTGATTGCCCCTTATATATTCTATACCCAGTCTATTAATTCCAATCCGAATTTTGTGACCCATTTGCATGTGTATCTATGGGACGTGCTTACGTAGGGCCTTCAGAAAGTAAGTTAGACCTGTCGTTCCACGCTAAGATCATTATGCAACAGGAGTGGCACATTGTCAGAAGAGAGTACATGTTCTAGGTTTTCTGCAGACACAGTTCACGGATAACAGGTGCATCACAGTGTGCGATTGAAATGGCGTGAACGTACACCATGACTGAAGTACGCGGAGCAGTGTGATTCTTGTGGGCAAAAGTCTAAATAGCACTCCGAATCACTGCGAAATTCATCTACATCTACATCTACATGGATACTCTGCAAATCACATTTAAGTGCCTGGCAGAGGGTTCATCGAACCACCTTCACAATTCTCAATTATTCCAATCTCGTATAGCGCGCGGAAAGAATGAACACCTATATCTTTCCGTACGAGCTCTGATTTCCCTTATTTTATCTTGGTGATTGTTCCTCCCTATGTAGCTCGGTGTCAGCAAAATATTTTCGCATTCGGAGGAGAAAGTTGGTGATTGGAATTTCGTGAGAAGATTCCGCCGCAACGAAAAACGCCTTTCTTTTGATGATGCCCAGCCCAAATCCTGTATCATTTGTGTAACACTTTCTCCCATATTTCGCGATAATACAGAACGTGCTGCCTTTCTTTGAACTTTTTCGATGTACTCCGTCAGTTCTATGTAGTAAGGATCCCACACCGCGCAGCAGTATTCTAACAGAGGACGGACAAGCGTAGTGTAGGCAGTCTCCTTAGTAGACCTGTTACATCTTCTAAGTGTCCTGCCAATAAAACGCAGTCTTTGGTTAGCCTTCCCTACATCATTTTCTGTGTGTTCCTTCCAATTTGAGTTGTTCGTAATTGTAATACCTAGGTAGTGAGTTGAATTTACGGCTTTTAGATTAGACTGATATGTCGTGTAACCGAAGTTTAACGAGTTCCTTTTAGCACTCATGTGGATGACCTCACACTTTTCGTTATTTAGGGTCAACTGCAACTTTTCGCACCATTCAGATATCTTTTCTAAATCGTTTTTCAGTTTGTTTTGGTCTTCTGATGACTTTATTGGTCGATAAACGACAGCGTCATCTGCAAACAACCGAAGACGGCTGATCAGATAGTCTCCAATATCGTTAATATAGATAAGGGACAGCAAAGGGCCTTTAACACTACCTTTGGGAATGCCAGAAATCACTTCTGTTTTACTCGAAGACTTTCCGTCAATTACTACGAACTGAGACCTCTCTGACAGGAAATCACAAATCCAGTCACGTAACTGAGACGATATTCCATAAGCACGCAATTTCACTACGAGTCGCTTGTGTGGTACAGTGTCAAAAGCCTTCCGAAAATCCAGAAATACGGAATCGATCTGAAATCCCTTGTCAATAGCACTCAACACTTCATGTGAATAGATAGTTGTGTTTCACAGGAACGATGTTTTCTAAACCCATGTTGACTGTGTGTCAATAGACCGTTTTCTTTGAGGTAATTCACAGTGTTCGAACACAATGTATGTTCTAAAATCCTGCTGCATATCGACGTTAACGATATGGGCCTGCCGGCCGTTGTGGCCGTGCGGTTCTAGGCGCTTCAGTCCGGAACCGCGGGACTGCTACGGTCGTAGGTTCGAATCCTGCCTCGGGCATGGATGTGTGTGATGTCCTTAGGTTAGTTAGGTTTAAGTAGATCTAAGTTCTAGGGGACTTATGACCTCAGATGTTGAGTCCCATAGGCTCAGAGCCATTTGAACCATTTGATATGGACCTGTAATTTAGTGGGTTACTCCTACTACCTTTCTTGAATATTGGTGTGACTCAGACGATATTGTGACAAATTGAATGTCGCTCTTATCAGTAGTTAAATGGTACCAGAAATTTGACTAAGGCCGCAAAGAAGTGTGTGACGCTGAGTAGTAAGTTAAGATGTTACGCCACGTTGTTTCCATCTCGCCTGCAAGTTGAAAGAGCTTATGGTATGAAAGAGACCAGCGATGAGGACGTGCACACAGCGTTTGTCGAATGGCTTCGTGACCAAGGAGCGGACTTCTAGTGTCGAGCTACTGAACGATTGGTAGCACGTTCCAACCGTTGCTTTCACAGATTTGGTGACTGCGTTGTAAAATCTTGTCATGTACCTATGCCACTCTGAAGTGTAGTGCAATATTAAATAAAAGTTGCTTGGGCTGCCGTAATAATGTGTAATTGACTTTTTAAAGTCCTGTCGTATCTACTGAAGAAGAGTACATATCCTTTTCTCAGCGTCGTGTGTCAAGTGTGTATCTGTTTTGGAGTGCGGATGTGATGAGCGCTCGTAAAGGGCGCCTAGAACCGCTCGGCCACTCCGGCTGGCGACGCTGTGGTCCTGAGCGAAGTAGACTTTCTAACTCATACCAAAGGTGCTCCATTGAGTCCAGGCCGGGACTCTGGACAAACCAGTCCATTTGAGAAATGTCGTTGACCGCAAACCATTGCTTTACAGATGCTGCCTTATGGCAGGGTGCATTCTCATGCTGATACAATCAGTCACAGTCTCCGAACTATTCCTCTACTGTATGCGGTGGACATTCCAGTAAAATGTTCTCATATCCTTCCGCGTATAGCGTTTTCCTGTCCGTCGGTACATGAGGTCCGGCTGTTCTTTGTTTAACTGTGGTTACTCCTTCGCGTTTCCATTTCACAACCACGTCACCAGATCTGGAAAAGGCATATGACCGGGTTCCTAGGAGGAAGTTATTGTCTGTTCTACGAGATTATGGAATAGGAGGCAAACTTTTGCAAGCAATTAAAGGCCTTTACATAGATAGTCAGGCAGCAGTTAGAGTTGACGGTAAATTGAGTTCATGGTTCAGAGTAGTTTCAGGGGTAAGACAAGGCTGCAACCTGTCTCCACTGTTGTTCATATCCTTTATGGATCATATGTAGAAAACAATAGACTGGCTGGGTGAGATTGAGATATGTGAACACAAAATAAGCAGTCTCGCATATGCGGATGACTTAGTTGTGATGGCAGATTCGATTGAAAGTTTGCAAAGTAATATTTCAGAGCTAGATCAGAAATGTAAGGACTATGGTTTGAAGATTAGCATCTCCAAAACGAAAGTAATGTCTATGGGAAAGAGATATAAACGGATTGAGTGCCAAATAGGAGGAACAAAGTTAAAACAGGTGGACGGTTTCAAGTATTTAGGATGCATATTCTCACAGGATGGTAACACAGTGAAAGAACTGGAAGCGGGGTGTAGCAAAGCTAATGCAGTGAGCGCTCAGCTACGATCTACTCTCTTCTGCAAGAAGGAAGTCAGTACCACGACTAAGTTATCTGTGCACCGTTCTATCTTTCGACCAACTTTGTTGTATGGGAGCGAAAGCTGGGTGGATTCAGGTTACATTATCAATAAGGATGAGGTTACGGATATGAAAGTAGCTAGGATGATTGCAGGTACTAGTAGATGGGAACAATGGCAGGAGGGTGTCGACAATGAGGAAATCAAAGAAAAACTGGGAATGAACTCTATAGATGTAGCAGTCAGGTAGAACAGGCTTAGATGGTGGGGTCATGTTACACGCATGGGAGAAGCAAGGTTACCCAAGAGACTCATGGGTTCAGCAGTAGAAGGTAGGAGGAGTCGGGGTAGACCAAGCAGAAGGTACCTGGATTCGGTTAAGAATGATTTTGAAGTAATAGGCTTAACATCAGAAGAGGCACCAATGTCAGCACTGAATAGGGGATCATGGAGGAATTTTATAAGGGGACTATGCTCCAGACTGAACGCTGAAGGGCATAATCAGTCTTAAATGATGATGATGATGATGATGTCACCAGCAGCTGACCTGTGTAACTTTAGAAGGGTTGAAATGACCCTGACGGTTTCGTCACTCTGGGGACACCCAATGAGGGGTCCACGTTCGAAGTCGCTGAGGTCTCTTGCCCGAATGTTCTGCTGTTACTGTTTCTCTACAAGACAATACAGCTCGCCGCCATTTATACTGGAGGGTCGCCTCTCATGACATCTAGCAGTCAACTCGCATTACGCAGTAGTGTCTGGATATCTTTCATCAGATAGTTTATTACGCAAGATGTAAGGTGTTTGAAAACATGTTTGTGTGTATGGTTCAAATGGCTCTAAGCACTATGGGACTTAACATCTGAGGTCATCAGTCCCCTAGACTTGGAGCTACTGAAACCTAACTAACCTAAGGACATCACACACATCCTTGTCCGAGACAGGATTCGAACCTGCGACGGTAGCAGCAGTGCGGTTCCGGACTGAAGCGGCTAGAACCGCTCGGCCACAGCGGCCGGCGTTTGTGTGTATATGCGTAGATGTTTTGCAGGTGCGGATCCAAGGTGGGAGGAATTCAAGGTGGTCGTGATCCCCTCTCCTCTCCTACCATTCAACTAACAGTTTAGTTAAAGCATTCATATTCTTAATTATTTCAATATCTAAGTTTTCCAGCCAACTTTCGAAGAATAAAATGTCATGACAACTAGGGGTCTCGAAAACGGCAAATGATTTCAAAAAATACATGATCAACACAGGATACTTTCCTGTTGATTGCCAGAGGAATAGACTCACATGGATGAACTCATAGTCTGATTCGCTGCAGGAAACGTTCCAGGCTGACCGTACCCTGACTGCTAACAACAAATCCTGCGCTGTTTATGGGTCTACGTGTAGAACTGGCAAATCACACGAAATGTAGTAAGGCAAGGCATAAAGAGAAAGAATCTCCGGGAAAAAAGGAAAAACAGGACAAAAGCAAATAAGACGGATCTATAGGCGAAAACGACAGAAATAAACAGCGTTCCCCACAGAATATTCATAATTTGCAGATCCGTGTTCATGACTATAAAGCTAAGTGAAATGATGATAATAGTGAACGCACACTTAGATTTTATATTGTGTATATTATCAGATTGTCAGAATTGTGGCGGTTTGTTGTTACAATAGTTTTAAATCTGTTGCATGATACATGTACTAGTCTAATTTTGATATGAATGCTTTTGAAATGAAATATTTCTCTGAATTACAATTTCTTGGAAGTGTTCTAAGGCTATGAACTAACTAAGCACTTACGGGAACTAGTAACTGTTACTAAAACATTTTATAAGTAGCGATAAAAAAGTTTCTGTTTGAGGGCGTTGCTGCAGTGTACAGAGTGATCAGTAGCAATGAGAAAAGCTTGTAAGGCTGTTACAGAGTAGGTCGTGCTGAGAAATAATTTTTATGAAAAAAATTCGATACGTTGCCCCGTTTCCGAGTTAATTAGAATTGAAGTTAACCAATCATTGCCTGCGTAAATTCAAGCAGTATGCCAGAGACGATGTAGCCAAATGTGTTCTTCGTTTTGTTTCCTTAAGGCGAACAAGCGAGCGATACAAAAATTGTCTATGGGATGGTACATCTACATCTACATCTACATATACATGGTTACTCTGCAATTCACACGTAAGTGCCTGGCAGAGGGTTCATCGAACCATTTTCATACTACTTCTGTACCATTCCACCCTCGAATGGTGCGTGGGAAAAATTAACACCTAAATCTTTCTGTTCGAGCTCTGATTTCTCTTATTTTATGATGATGATCATTTCTGTGTCAACAAAATATTTTCGCATTCAGAAGAGAAAGTTGGTGATTGAAATTTCGTAGATAGATCTCGCCGCAAAGAAAACCGCCTTTGTTCCAGTGACTGCCACCCCAACTCGCGTATCATATCACTGACACTCTCACTCCTGTTGCGCGATAACACGAAACGAGCTGCCCTTCTTTGCACTTTTTCGATGTCCTCCGTCAATTCTATCTGGTAAGGATCCCATACCGTGCAGCAGTATTCCAGAAGAGGACAGACAAGTGAAATGTAGGGTGTCTCTTTAGTGGGTTTGTCGCATCTTCTAAGTGTACTGCCAACAAAGCGCGTTCTTTGTTTCGCCTTCCCCACAATATTGCCTATGTGGTCTTCCCAAATTAAGTTGCTCGTAATTGTAATTCCTAGGTATTTAGTCGAATTGACAGCCCTTAGGTTTGTGCGATTTATCGTATACCCAAAATTTATCGTATTTCTTTTAGTACCCATGTGGATGACCTCGCACTTTTCTTTGTTTAGTGCCAATTGCGACTTTTTGCACCATACAGAAATTCTCTCTAGATCATTTTGTAATTGTAATTGATCGTCTGATGATTTTACTAGACGATAAATTACAGCATCATCTGCAAACAATGTAAGGGGGCTGCTCAGAATATCACCTAGATCATTTATGTAAATCAGGGACAGCAGAGGGCCTATGACACTACGTTGCGGAACGCCAGATATCACTTCTGTTCTACTCAATGGTTTACCGTCTATCACTACGAACTGTGACCTCTCTGAGAGGGAATCACGAATCCAGTCACACAACCCTAATGAGGATCGAACTAGAGCCAAAGGCTCTGCAACATTGTGGGCTATCATCTATGCTATGAGAACAACTGACGCTAATTGTACCCACGATTTTGCAGTGCCTGTCTTGTTAAGAAGAACGATGCAACGTCCCTTCGGTCACGTTTTGCATCCTTCTGCTTAACAACAGTGGCAGTGCAATATCGTATTTATTCGCCGATACCGGGCAGCGATTTTCAGTTAAAAGTTCCTCCCCTGTACGGGAATTACATAATGTGTGTACGAGTACAGATTTTAATGCAGGAACGACAACATATTGAATTTTCGGTATGGTCGAGTCGTGCACGGATAGTCAAAGTGGTTAGGACAACCGCTCGCGTGAAGTGGGAAATCTGGGTTCGAGTCCCTGTCCGGCATAAATTTTCATTCGTGCGTCCCTTACACAGCTGACGGTTGTTCGCAATCGCAACTGCGAATACATTTCATATATCTAATTGTATCTGTAGGGCCACTTGACTTTATGCCCAACGACCCGATTGGCTAATCTGAATGCTAATTAACTCGGAGACGGCACAAAGTATCGAATTTTTTTTCTCAACTCTTCTTTCTCGGAACATATCTCCCTGCAACACCCTTACAAGGTTTTCAGACTGTTTCTCACCACCCAGTATATGCAACGCCGCGCGACTGCGATGCCAGTATACAGGGTGAAGCTAAATTCGCGCACTCGAGCTTCGCAGCGCGACTCCTCACATACCAGCGGTAAAAAAATGTCTCTTACAATATTCAGGCAGAAATAGGACGTTAAAGAGTGGCAATCTGGCAACGCTGTAACAAAATGTGTGCTAACTACCCCTACAGTAAATACTAGTTGTTCTGCGCAGTTGGCGCGGTGGATAGAATTTTGGGTTAGCATGCAGGAGGTCGATGGTTCAATCCTGGGTTGGGGTGCATTTTTTTTTATTTGCTGATTTCATTCTGATATTTCATACTGCAATATACACCGTTTCTTACGTCACATGTACCCTAAATTTACAACATTTTGTAACGCTGAACACAACAAATACGTGGTTAGACAAATAAGAAATAGTTGAAACAAGTAATTGGCCAATGGTGATAACACATACAAATAGTAACCGAATTTGGTCATTATTCGCAAAGTACGTTGCTAGTCCTACTGGTAATGTAAGAACCTAACGAAATGTAATGGACCTGAACGACGCATGAATAATAGTTGGTACTTGTCTATGTGACCATTAGAGGAGGGTACAAAGAAAACAGGTTTCGCTTCTAGTAGAGGAAGTGGTGCGAATAAATTCAAGCCCACGACGTGGAAAGGGCATCTTTCAATGCTAAACAATGTTCCATTTCTACGATTGTCAATTGTAAGTGCAAATGTTTTCCGGAGGACTCGCTGCAATCGCTGTTGACGACGAAGATGCCAGATACCGTAGCACTTGGACTACATTTACCAAGTAAAAAACATATGCTTGAACCCACGATCGAACTCTCGACCTCCTGCATGCTAACCCAAAACTATTCGCTGCACCAACTGTACAGCACAATTTCTATGTGTTGACAGAAGTAGTTACTATACATGTGACTACAGTGTTGCCAGATTGCCACTCTTTAACGTCCTTTTTCTGCCGGATGTACTCCCGGACGAAATTTTGTGACAGACTTTTTTTTATCTCTGGCATGTGAGGAGTGGCGCTGCGAAGCCCGAATGCCCGAATTTCACTTCACCGTGTATAAGCACCGACATGTAACATAGAGATTAGCGTGGCATTCGTGTCTTTCCGGCGTGTGTGCGGTAAATGCGTAAACGTGAACAATAGCGACGTTATTACCATGCTTCCAAACACCGGTAGACATCCATGGTGAATGTGTATGGGGCAGTATGTCTGTTGAAAACCACCGTTGTAGAATGGTGCGTTAAGAGGTGCTACTGCTTCATGATAACACACGTTCCCTACCGCACATGTCGTAACTCAGAAGTTACGCCAACTCAAGTTGGAGACACACGAGCACCCACCCTACAGTCCTCGTCTCCCCCCATGCTATTATCACGCCTTCGGACCCTTAAAAATGGCCTTGAAGGGTCGGTGATTGCTATCACAATAGGATGTGCAGCAGGCAGTTACAGACTTCTTCACGCAGCAGAACACGATGTTTTTCCAAATGGTATCTTTAACCTGGTGCATCTATGGGATGATTGCCACAATGCTCACGGCGATTTTGCCTGATTTAATACCGATTCTGGACTATACAAACTCTGCAACGAATGCGGCTTACATGCAGAACTATAAAAGAATCTGGAAGGGTGTAGATGTCATTCTCGTTCATTCCCCTCCCACAAATGGAGACGCCAGTGCCAAAAATATAGTTAACTTTCCTTGAAAAATGAACCAAGTGAAGTAAAAAAATGGCAGTTTCACCTTTGTTTATCAGAATAATCCGGAGATGTGGAAACGGAGGCTGCTACTTTCTTGCTATAAAGGAGAATGCAGGGAACTGGTGGAGAAAACTCGTACATCTCTATGAAGAGCCATGCTTGACGCCAACAATAATGTCCACTGTCTAATTCTGGCCAAAGATCTATCATAAAAGTTTTGAGCATGTATGAAGTCAGTGAACGAACCCAAACCTTGTATTGTATTGTATGTTAACCGGGCGCCTAGAAACGACGGAGAGGCTCCGTCCCCGCCGCAGCTGCAGTGGTCCACAACCCCACGACGACTACCGCAGTCCACTTCACTCCTCCGCCACCCCACACAGAACCGCTCTTTCAGGGTCATTGTGCGGTTCGACCCCGGTTGCCCCCCCCCCCCCCCCAAGGAACGTTTCACACCAGACGAGTGTAACCCCTATGTTTGCGTGGTAGAGTAATGGTGGTGTACGCGTACGTGGAGAACTTATTTGCGCAGCAATCGTCGACATGTATAGCTGAGGCGGCGGAATAAGGGGAACCACCACGCATTCGCCGAGGCAGATGGAAAACCGCCTAAAATCATCCACAGACTGGCCGGCTCGCCGGATCTCGACACAAGTCCGCGGGCGGATTCATGCCGGGGACCAGGCAGGCGCTCCTTCCCAATCCGGAAAGCCGTGCGTTAGACCAAACGGCTAACCGGGCGCGCACCCAAACCTTACATTCTACCTCTCGATGATCGTTCTGATGTTGAAACTGAAGATAGCAGACAGTGAGCCGAAATATTAAATGTATTCTATCATACCGTAAACAACAGGACTTTAAATTCTGCTGTGAAAGCCTCTTTACAGGTAATGCAGCTAAACCTCACAAGTTTACTGCACTGTCTAAACAGAAGTCCATGACATAGAAAATTCCTTATTCGCCACTATCAAAGAATGTTGATATCCCGGCGCTTTTAATGAAAAAAAGTGTGTGAAATCTTATGGGACTTAACTGCTAGGTTCATCAGTCCCTAAGCTAACACAGTACTTAACCTAAATTCTCCTAAGGACAAACACACACGCCCATGCCCGAGGGACGACTCGAATCTCCGCCTGGACCAGCTACACAGTCCATGACTGCAACGCCCTAGACCGCTCGGCTAATCCCGCGCGGCAATGAAAATCATCCGAAACATTTTCTGGGTACGTGCTGTGTGGTTTGGCCACCATTCTGAACTTTGAGAGCGATTGATACTAAAAACGCTCGTAAAACCTCATACAGCGACCAAACAGACCTTCAAATGAATGTAACAAATCTTCATATGATGGAATTTGTTCTTACAAATATATACACTCACAAGCTTGGCCGAAAAATAGTTGATGGAGCGTACTGAAATAACAATGATTGGTCTTCTGAATTAAAAGCAGTAGACATGAAGTTTTATAAAGAAACTGCAGCAACGAAGTTAAAGATTTGTTAAGGCCGCGGACAATGAGTAAAGTTACTCGCTGTGCAGTCCCATGGGTTATTGTTCTCTGTAGATCCAAGAGCGCCATTTGCATTTGCAACTTGAGTAGTTCTATACAGACTTGCGGTAGATCGCACACTTCCGTTTGTTTAGGTGAAACACTCTAGGAATATAACGGTGTTGTTTCTCTCAAGAACAAATATGTGCGTCATACATTAATGGGTGGCAGTAGCATAATCTATGCGACAGGAGCTTTCCTGATCATTTCTTCAGTAACTCTCTCAGTCGGCAGGGAACATGACTCTGGCAACACAAAGGATAGCAAATGGCTGGAGTTTTAGCTCTGAAAACATATGTAGAGACGCTTTCAGAACGTTCGGGAGCGTGGATGCGATGAAATGTAGGGTACCTGTGGTGCCGCGAGATACCTAAAGATTGAACTTTGGTTTTGATTTGCTTGCGCATTCGTTATTAAAAATCCAATCGTGGCATACTAATTAAACGTTGTCGATTCTGACACAAACCATGGAAGGGAGTTTAATGGCTCATAGACATCGATGTCACTGGAGACGAGGCACTAACTCACTTGGACGGGAATGAGGGAGATGATGGCGTTTGCATTTTCGTGAGGACATATAAGGAAACGATGGAAAACAGGAAAAACCAAGATGTTTAATTTGGGTATATATTCTGCCCTTCACGAATACGAATGCGCTGTAATAAACACTGAACCATCTCTTTCGGCTCTTATATGTCGGTATAATTGTGGCTTAGGATACGTCTCTTTCTTTTCTTCATCACCTTCTTCCTCTCAAGCATTTCTTTACTAAATTAAGAAGAATTTTGAATCTTATCGATTACCTGAAATTCCGTGTACCAAAAGAGAAGAGAATAAATCGAAATGACAGTGTTAAAATATCAGAGAGAGCAATTTATGTATAATTTCTCGAGGATACTAAAATCTTCCATCAATTTTACAATCACAGTGCTGTAATAGTACTTACCTATGTTATATGGTTTTTGTGTGTAAATTTTATTCTCCATTCCAACGGAGAGGACGACCTGTTAAACAATTCTTGGCTCTTTTCAGCCTTATCCTTGAAAGATGGGAGTGTACCTAAGGAAAGTCCCGAGAACATTTTTCATAATTGTAGGATTGGACATACTTGAATCTGCTACTAAAACAATACGACCCCATTAAAATATCCGCACGCTTTGTGTGTTTACCTAAACGTGTCTGTTAGCGTATAGAACATAAGTTGGAAAACTTCTTTGATGTTTGTTAGACTGTGCCTCAGTATGATTTTTTTTTAAATACTCGTTACAAATAGCGAACAAATACCTGGCTATCCAGCACGTTTTCTCGAGCGTCGACAATTGGCTCTTTGAAGCAATTTTTTACTGCAGCCATGTGAAAAGTAAGTTGTTACGTGTGTTTACGTGAGAGAGAAAGTTATTCACGCGTCGGTAACGACAAAGCAACCTTTCTCTCTGACAAGTGCGGTTCCGACAGAGAGCCGAGATAACATGAAGCTCAGGTTATTCGTTGCTTCCTAAATCGTCTGCTGCTTGGAAAAAGAAGTATATAGTAAACTACATTTACTTTATTATTAAATATCTCAAAGCGATTCTGCTGAAAAAAATAACAGCTTGGTATTATTTTTTACTACAACGGCTGCAATAAAGACTGGGGAGCAGAAAACAGCAGTTAAAGACAGGACTGAATAAATATGCTGTTGACTTTTGCTGGAGATCGAATCTTTGTGAAAACATTTAGCCATTTTATGATTTACATGATGACGTGCGCCCATAAAACGTAATGCAATAAATATAGACGCATACATGAGATTTTCACTCTGCAGCGGAGTGTGCGCTGATATGAAACTTCCTGGCAGATTAAAACTGTGTGCTGGACCGAGACTCGAACTCGGTAGGTAGGAGGAAGGTAGGAGACGAGGTTTTGGAAGGTAGGAGACGAGGTACTGGCAGAACTAAAGCTGCGAGGACGGGGCCTGAGTCGTGCTTGGGTAGCTCAGTTGGTAGAGCACTTGCCCGCGTAAGGCAAAGTCCCGAGTTCGAGTCTCGGGCCAGCACACAGTTTTAATCTGCCAGGAAGTTTCTTACCACAAATTTCCAAAATTTTCCCACCTAGTCCTGCAAGTTACGCAGGAGAACTTCTGTGAAGTTTGGAAGGTAGGAGATGCGGTACTGACGGAAGTAAAGCTCTTGTTTAGGTAATTCGGTCGTTAGAGCAATTGTCCGCGAAAGAAGAAGGTCCTGGGTTTGAGTCCCAGACCGGCACATAGTTTTAAACTGCTAGAAAGTTTAATCATTTCGTTTGTTTGGAAAGTAGGGGAAAGTAAGTCAGGGTTAAAAGTCCTGCGTCGTTGTGGGCATTAGCTACGACACACCTGCTGAGATCGATAAACATGGGGTAGAAAATCGGCAGCTACCGTGCTGGCATTCACGTGACATCATTTAGGGAAACCATGGAGACCCTACATCATGTAGCGTGACAGGGATATGAATCCCGATCATCCAGAAAAGAGTCTTCGCTCGCTCAATTGCAAGACGCTGCAAAATCTCTGGCCAGCTATATAAATGAAAGAGCTTTCGACAAAATTCTTAACTGCACAACACGTGTTGGGGACATATGGAATAACTGAGTCCTTGAGGAGTGAAACTCTGGCGTATTTTCAGTAGAGCATCGATATCATCGATGTTACACCGCGTCAAGTTTAGTAGCTTCTGAAGCTAAAAGATTATCCGAGAAGAAAACACGCACAGATAACAATGAATTTGAAAAGGCAGAGACTAATTGTGGAAACGTCAGTGACATTTGGTGGCTGGATGGTCTGCCTGTCGTCACTGGTACCCTCTGGACAGAATCTGTGTGCCCCATTTGTCTCTGTGTAGAGTGAATCTCATGGTCAAGTGTTGGAACGTTCTATAAATGTTTGCATAGCGTGTGTCTGGGGCGGGACATAGGTTCCAGCCAGGTATTTACATAGGTGGATACGGAAAACCGCTTAAAAGCTATATCCAGGTAGGCTGGCTCATCAGCACTAGAGGTTAATCCGCAAGGTGGATTCGACCCATTGGAGACTTGGTTGCCCGAATCCCACAACTGGCGCGATAACACGCTCGCCTTCCAGGTAAAGTAATTGAACGTAAATACTAAGTTTAAATCAAGTTAATACGAAAAAAAGTTGGCGTAAGCTACGGAGCTGATTTGAAGACATGATATAGCCCTGAAAGAAACATATTTCTCCCAGATACTGCAGATTTGTGCAAAAATGTTGTGGAAAATATACAGAGCTCAAAAAGTATTTCTGATTTACTATACAGTGTGCAACAGCCGTAAGTGCAGATTTTGTGTGTGTGGTACCTTAATAACCTTAATATGTACAAATATCAGTGTTTTGGTTGTTTTTCCTCTGTGTCGAACAGTCTTCCCACAAAAATGCCAGAAACATTACGACCTCATGTATCTGCATGACAGTAACTGCATTACTAAGTGGACTGCGCCTGTCAGTGTAGACCAACCGTTTTGCTTCCGCACATCCATTCTCCAACACCTTATCTGCCGCCCAGGGGTAGCTTGCTCTTGCCTCATGTACTTGAAGGTACTAACCAAACTAAAAACGTATGACATGTAATAGCTAGAATTATTAGTATGAAAATCACGTAAATACTGATGTATCATTGTTCAGCACACCATCCTCAGTTACTAACACAAATACACTACTGGCCATTAAAATTGCTTCACCAAGAAGAAATGCAGATAATAAATGGGTATTGATTGGACAAATATATTATACTAGAACTGACATGTGATTATATTTTCACGAAATTTGGGTGCATAGATCCTGAGATATCAGTACCCAGAACAACCACCTTTGGCCGTAATAACGCGATACGCCTGGGCATTGAGTCAAATTGAGCTTGGATGGCGTGTACAGGTACAGCTGCCTATGCAGCTTCAACACGCTACCACAGTTCATCAAGAGTAGTGACTGGAGTATTGTGACGAGCCAGTTGCTTGGCCACCATTGACCAGACGTTTTCAATTGGTAGGAGATTTGGGGAATGTGCTGGCCAGGGCAGGAGTCGAACATTTTCTGTATCCAGAAAGGCACGTACAGGACCTGCAACATGCGGTCGTGCATTATCCTGCTGAAGTGTGGAGTTTCGCAGCGGTCGAATGAAGGGTAGAGCCACGGGTCGTAACACATCTGAAATGTAACGTCCACTGTTGAAAGTGCCGTCAATGCGAACAAGAGGTGACCGAGACGTGTAACCAATGGCACCCCATACCATCACGCCAGGTGATACGCCAGTATGGCGATGACGAATACACGCTTCCAATGTGCGTTCACCGCGATCTCGCCAAACACGGATGCGACCATCATGATGCTGTAAACAAAACCTGGATTCATCTGAAAAAATGACGTTTTGCCATTCGTGCACCCAGGTTCGTCGTTGAGTACACCATCGCAGGCGCTCCTGTCTGTGGTGCAGCGTCAAGGGTAACCGCAGCCATGGTCTCAGAGTCTATAGTCCATGCTGCTGCAAACGTCGTCGAACTGTTCGTGCAGATGGTTGTCGTCTTGAAAACGTCCCCATCTGTTGACTGAGGGATCGAGACGTGGCTGCACGATCCGTTACAGCCATGCGAATGAGATGCCTGTCATCTCGACTGCTAGTGATCGAGGCCGTTGGGATCCAGCACGGCGTTCCGTATTACCCTCCTGAACCCACCGATTACATATTCTGCTAACAGTCATTGGATCTCGACCAACGCGCGTAGCAATGTCGCGAAACGATAAACCGCAATCGCGATAGGATACAATCCGACCTTTATCAAAATCGTAAACGTGATGGTACGCATTTCTCCTCCTTACACGAGGCATCACAACAACGTTTCACCAGGCAACGCCGGTCAACTGCTGTTTGTGTATGAGAAATCGGTTGGAAACTTTCCTCATGTCAGCACGTTGTAGGTGTCGCCACCGGAGCCAACCTTGTGTGAATGATCTGAAAAGCTAATCATTTGCATATCACAGCATCTTCTTCCTGTCGGTTAAATTTCGCGTCTGTAGCACGTCATCTTCGTGGTGTAGCAATCTTAATGGCCAGTAGTGTATCTGCATTTATACCCGTTACACACTGTATAGTAATTCAGAAATACTTTTTGAGCTTTGTATCTTTATTTTCCAGAAAATCTTTGCACAAATCTGCAGTATCTGGGAGTAATATGTTTCTTTCATGGATATATCATGTCTTCAAATCATCTTCATAGTTAACCACAACTGCTCTTGTAATGTGGACCTATATGGCTCATGGAGCCAGTCTGCTGCCTCAGACTGAGTTTTGCTATCCAGCTGCATACTGTAATTTGCGTCTTCAATGCTGCATATTCAGTGGCTTGTTCTCAGACCGGACGTTAGTCATTATTTTGAAGTGAGTTGCATCGAAAGACATGTCCACATACGAAATTAGTAAGCTTTGCGTAGCTAATTACCTTTATGTTGAATTAATTGTCTTCTTTGGAGGCGTGATAACGTCCACATGTTTTCTTCTAATACAGAGAAAATTAACTGATGAAACGATTATGAAAATCGGGTAATTCTCGAACTACTAAATTAAGTAAACCGTCTAAATTTTTAAAAGTTTATATTCTGCAACATTTCCCATGTTATAATGGCAAAATTTGAACATAACAAAAATTACACGTGCTTTCTGCTGCCTCACGAAAGACTCGACATCCATTTACTACCCACTTCCAATCAAGTCTCTACACATTGAAGAGGAACAGAGATACTGTACAGAGAAAAGCAATTATATTTTTGTCAGAGACAACAGATGGTACGTATTTAGCAGAATTAATAGAACTGAATTCACAAAAATTTACTTTAAGACTTCAACGTTATTTTAAAAACATTTAAAATAAATATTTAGGTGTGAAACAACTGATTTTTATAGACTCTGTATTATATATATATATATATATATATATATATATATATATATATATATATATATATATATATTAATTTTGCAAATGGGGACACTGGACCCCTTTGGTATCATAGAATTCCTAATATGTTATTGGCTTGATTGCAGTACAATACACAGCGCTGAGCCTTGACAAGGAGGGCTATCCCTGACGAATATTGGAGGATCAGCTGTAGTCACATAATGGTGGGACATGACTACCCAAGAGAACAGTAATAGTGCAGTCACTGCTATGGCAGAAGTACGACATACAGTGGCATCTTCATCCTGAATGTTTGAGAAACATGCGTTTTCGCCGACCAGATCCCCAAATGGTCATCAGTTCAGATATAGAACAAGTAACCTACTTGCTTGTGAAGAAGATGTCAGCATTATCTTCGACAGCTGTCTGTGGGCTGCGTGCACTGTCAGTTGAAGATGATCTTTGACCTCGAGTATCAGGTAACAGCTGAGGGAACTGTTTTTGTTATCTTCTAAGTCACCCCTCACCTCACCTTGCCTTCCCACCTGTCCCCTCCCTGCTCCTGCCCTCCCTCTACCTCCATTTGCCTACATAAAAAAGTCAACGTTGCCATACATTGTCGCTCTTGGCTAATCACTGGGGTGCGGGGACACTGCTCTCAGGAAATTTACTCTCAGCCACCAGGCATCATCTGAGGTCTGTACTACAGTGAGAAGACCGTAATTAATTTGGCAAATTGTGTGGTTCCAAATCACAAAATTGGTAGAACAGGTCATAAAATTGGCATACTGGCAGGATAAGCTGTAAAAATGGCAGGAAATTGGTAGGATATGCCATAAAATTGGCAAAATGTTAGGCTAGGCCATAAAAGTAACAAGTCGGCATGATAGGCCAACTGTCTTACGTGAAAAATTGTGTAACTCTTCACTACAATCACCTGGGTGTCTGGGGAGCACTTGTCAGTCATGTCCTATGAAAGGTTGTTGCTTGCGGGTCACACACTCCGTGTGATATGTCCACGATGGGGATCGGCTCACTTCCAAGCTACCACACACACGCTCGTCTTGTTCTGTGGCAGCGTGTCCCCCACCTGCCAGCCCACCTACATACCACCAGCAAGATAAAAAAAGGCAAGTCTCCCCAGGTCTTTTGGTGGCTACAGCGATCGCCTTCACACTGTGCACCAGTGTAATTAGAAAAAAATGTTCGATAACCTGCTTCCATTTTAGCGATGTGTAAACTGCATAAACTGTATATGATCAAAAGTATCTGGACATTAATATGAGACCAGCCTACTGATCGATTCAGATGCTGTGTGTAAATGAGTAAGTGATGAGTATGCCAATATCACTGCACTAGCACACTGCATGGAACCGGCCATGCTTATACGGCATATTCTGCATAATGGCGGTAAATATTAACGTAATTTACGATGTAAGATATTTTGACATTAAAATGTGTGGCCGAATTACTATTGTTTTATTATGCCATAGCATATTCTGCAAAATGGTGGAGAATTTTGAAAAATTTGTCCACTAAAGTGATGACTCCAACATATACATTACAAAGTACGACACTGTTTCTGAACTTGGTTCTTGGAAGTTGTTACATGTGCTGCATTGCTAATTTTACAAAATGGCAGAAAAAGTTAGTCCATCCACTCCTCTAGGCGAATTGTGCGTAACTGGGTGCTATCCCACTTAAAAATGCTAGCCAGTATTATCATAATTAATGGCCCAAAAGGGCTGCCTTCAAATTTTATACATTGGTAAGGTTACCCTTGAGGAAACACCCAGCAGTCTACTTAAGATGTGTGTAGGAGTGGTGCAATGTGATTCTAGATACTAAACTGTTGTATTCCCCTATACATGAACCATATTGCATTAGTAACAGGCACAGTGGAAAAAGATTAACGACGTTCACACCCCTGCTTACGTTCTGCAAGCATGCTGATGAATGATTACATCATTCCATTACCGTTTACTGGTATCTTGGATGGCTGACATGAGACTACCGTGATGTTAAACACTATGTCAAGTCTCCATTTATGTCCCCCCTACATTATTTGTGTGTGTGTGTGTGTGTGTGTGTGTGTGTGTGTGTGTGTGATAGTGCATGTTAACACAAGCGCGTTGTCCTATTGACAGAATTACTCTAATGACGTTACTGCATTGTCTGTAAGCACTACAAAACATGACCCCTGCCCAGTATTCCAAAACAGACACGTAAATACACGGCACTTCTATTTTTAATAAATTCTGCAATGCATTATTTAAAAATAAATAAGTTCTTGCTAAGTATCAAGTCTACATTATCCCATCACTGTTAGTGCAAGTCACTATAAAACTGCTCTACACTACTGGCCATTACAATTGCTACACCACGAAGATGACGCGCTACAGACGCGAAATTTAACCGACAGGAAGAAGATGCTGTGATATGCAAATGATTAGCTTTTCAGAGCATTCACACGAGGTTGGCACCGGTGGCGACACCTATAACGTGCTGACATGAGGAAAGTTTCTAACCGATTTCTCATACACAAACAGCAGTTGACCGGCGTTGCCTGGTGAAACGTTGTTGTGATGCCTCGTGTAAGGAGGAGAAATGCGTACCATCACGTTTACGACTTTGATAAAGGTCGGATTGTAGCCTATCGCGATTGCGGTTTATCGTATCACGACATTGCTGCTCGCTTTGGTCGAGATCCAATGACTGTTTTCAGAATATGTAATCGGTGGGTTCAGGAGGCTAATACAGAACGCCGTGCTGGATCCCAACGGCCTCGTATCACTAGCAGTCGAGATGACAGGCATCTTATCCGCATGGCTGTAACGGATCTTGCAGCCACGTCTCGATCCCTAAGTCAACAGATGGGGACGTTTGCAATGCAACAACCATCTGAACGAACAGTTCGACGATGTTTGCAGCAGCATGAACTATCAGCTCTGAGACCATGGCTGCGGTTACCCTTGACGCTGCATCACAGACAGGAGCGCCTGCGATGGTGTACTCAACGGCGAACCTGGGTGCACGAATGGCAAAACGTCATTTTTTCGGATGAATCCAAGTTCTGTTTACAGCATCATGATGGTCGTATCCGTTTTTGGGGACATTGCGGTGAACGCACATTGGAAGCGTGTATTCGTCATCGCCATACTGGCGTATCACCCGGCGTGATGGTTACACGTTACGGTCACCTCTTGTTCGCATTGACGGCACTTTGAACAGTGGTCGTTACATTTCAGATGTGTTACTGATTTCTCAGGATCTATGCACCCAAATTTCGTGAAAATGTAATCACATGTTAGTTCTAGTATAATATATTTGTTCAATGAATACCCGTTTATCATCTGCATTTCTTCTTGGTGTAGCAATTTTAATGGCCAGTAGTGTAATATACTTTTAAATAATAAACGATGGAAAATTGACCTATCTGTTTTCTCCATAGTATTCCAAGGATGAATGCAAACGAAACGAATCTGGGCAACTAGTACATTGCAGTATTTAGAAGCATTGCTAGAACTATCTATGCATTACTACTGTCTGACATTATATGCGAAATCCTCCTATCGCTTTTTCACTTTATTCTGACCTTTTTTTACCCAGTAATCAAACAATGTGTAAAGATACAAGGCTGTAAGATATATGTACCAAGTGGACGCTGATTCTCTTCAGCAAGAACAACTGCCTCAGCATGCCACAGTCTGTATCAGTAGTCGATTGCGCGCTGCGCGTCAGTGGCAGCAAGGGCTGTCTGTTAGAATTTGTGACGTGCAGCAGATGAGAGACCATCCCCTTCCCTGCGCCCCGCCCCCCTTTCCGAACACACACACACTCACATACCTTATACGAGAAAATCCGACGGGATGCAGCTGAGATGATGCAGAAGGTCAGAGCAACCAACAGAGGATACAGTATGCAGGTGATCTAAATTTTTTTTTTATTACATGTCTCTCTACATATCGAGAATATTTCCAGTAATGACATGTTATTAACAGTCTACATACTGGCAAAGTCTTCTGTACAGTAAGCCGGCCGGAGTGGCCGTGCGGTTCTAGGCGCTACAGTCTGGAACCGAGCGACCGCTACGGTCGCAGGTTCGAATTCTGCCTCGGGCATGGATGTGTGTGATGTCCTTAGGTTAGTTAGGTTTAATTAGTTCTAAGTTCTAGGCGACTGATGACCTCAGAAGTTAAGTCACATAGTGCTCAGAGCCATCTTCTGTACAGTAAACATTTCGTTTAAGTTCAGTGTACTAGGGAAAAAAAAAACCTCGGCCAACTGGCAGGTCCCCGACTCACACACTTCGACCGTGCCTACCAGCAGGCACTGCTAAGGATGCACAGTGGACTTAGATGTGGACAAAATGGTTCAAATGTCTCTGAGCACTATGGGACTTAACTGCTGAGGTCATCAGTCCCCTAGAACTTAGAACTACTTAAACCGTAGCGGTCGCGCTGTTCCAGACTGTAGCGCCTAGAACCGCTCGGCCACTCCGGCCGGCTAAATGTGGATATACCTACAGATAAACTACTTATGCAAGTATTAATCGTCGGTAAAGCAGGTGCCAGACTGAGATTCATTGGTAGAATCCTAAGGAAATGCAGTCCGAAAAGAAAGGAAGTAGGTTACAGTACACTTGTTCGTCCACTGCTTGAATACTGCCCACCTGTGTGGGATCCGTACTAAATAGGGTTGATAGAAGAGATAGAGGAGATCCAACGGAGAACAGCGAGCTTCGTTACAGAATCATTTAGTAATCGCGAAAGCGTTACGGCGATGATAGATAGACTCCAGTGGAAGACTCTGCAAGAGAGACACTCAGTATCTCGATACGGGCTTTTGTTGAAGTTTCGAGAACATACCTTCACCGAGGAGTCAAGCAGTATATTGTTCCCTCCTACGTATATCTCGCGAAGAGACCACGAGGATAAAATCAGAGAGATTAGAGCCCACACAGAGGCATACCGACAGTCTTTCTTTCCACGAACAATACGAGACTGGAATAGAAGGGAGAACCGGTAGAGCTACTGAAGGTACCCTCCGCCACACACCGTCTGGTGGCTTGCTTAATATGGATGTAGATGTAGATGTAGATTCTTACCATGGACACTTTAAGACTTTGACGTCCATATCCATTGATTTCTAAGTGTTTTTGCTGTATGGATGTGTTTCAGCCATACCGCAGTACCGGCAGTACGTTTTTTATTTTATGACCGTGTGATACCACACACCGTCTGGTGGTTTACGAAGTATGGATGTAGATGTAGATGTAGATGTAGACTCTTACTATGGACACTATAAGACTTTGACATCCATATACATTGATTTCTTAGTGTTTTTGCTGTATGGGTGTGTTTCAGCCATACCGCAGTACCGGCAGTGCGTTTTTTATTTTGTGACGGTGTGATGCTGGTTTCAACTCCTGGTGGAATCAGATTTTTAGACGGATGTTGTGTGAGCTTTTATGTGAAGCATAAAATACAAAAAGAAAATTAATTTGCAGTTTTTTTTCAAATCATACAATCATAATTAACAGTCTTTTGTAAAAGATGGGAAATTAAGAATTTTTTTTCAATTGAAATTGGATTGTTGCTTGCAGCATATAATTAGAAGTAAGAAGTAGTGCATTTTTCGTAAAAATCACAATTAGATGTGTTAATTAGCATATATTTGCCTTTTTTTACTTAAATGACGTAGGTATTCTAGCTGACGAAAAAAATACCAATGACCAAATTAAGACTCAATTTAGCGATTACCAGTCTCCTGCACTTTATGTATTCTGTGCTTCACGGAAATGCTCGGAGAATATGCACCTTTGCTTAAAAGTTTGATTCCTCCTAGAATCGAACTCACGCCCCCAACGCAGCGAATGAGCGCTCTACCACGTGAGCCACACTGCTCATTGCAAAATGTGAACCCTGTTTTAGCATATTAAACATGGGTGGAAAACAAAGTAGATTTTCTCTAGAATTTTTGAGAGTCGCATCCAACTGCTTTGGGAGATGTACATTTCAGTTTTCAACTTCACGTACCATAAATACAAAAAAATACAAAAATACACTCCTGGAAATTGAAATAAGAACACCGTGAATTCATTGTCCCAGGAAGGGGAAACTTTATTGACACATTCCTGGGGTCAGATACATCACATGATCACACTGACAGAACCACAGGCACATAGACACAGGCAACAGAGTATGCACAATGTCGGCACTAGTACAGTGTATATCCACCTTTCGCAGCAATGCAGGCTGCTATTCTCCCATGGAGACGATCGTAGAGATGCTGGATGTAGTCCTGTGGAACGGCTTGCCATGCCATTTCCACCTGGCGCCTCAGTTGGACCAGCGTTCGTGCTGGACGTGCAGACCGCGTGAGACGACGCTTCATCCAGTCCCAAACATGCTCAATGGGGGACAGATCCGGAGATCTTGCTGGCCAGGGTAGTTGACTTACACCTTCTAGAGCACGTTGGGTGGCACGGGATACATGCGGACGTGCATTGTCCTGCTGGAACAGCAAGTTCCCTTGCCGGTCTAGGAATGGTAGAACGATGGGTTCGATGACGGTTTGGATGTACCGTGCACTATTCAGTGTCCCCTCGACGATCACCAGTGGTGTACGGCCAGTGTAGGAGATCGCTCCCCACACCATGATGCCGGGTGTTGGCCCTGTGTGCCTCGGTCGTATGCAGTCCTGATTGTGGCGCTCACCTGCACGGCGCCAAACACGCATACGACCATCATTGGCACCAAGGCAGAAGCGACTCTCATCGCTGAAGACGACACGTCTCCATTCGTCCCTCCATTCACGCCTGTCGCGACACCACTGGAGGCGGGCTGCACGATGTTGGGGCGTGAGCGGAAGACGGCCTAACGGTGTGCGGGGCCGTAGCCCAGCTTCATGGAGACGGTTGCGAATGGTCCTCGCCGATACCCCAGGAGCAACAGTGTCCCTAATTTGCTGGGAAGTGGCGGTGCGGTCCCCTACGGCACTGCGTAGGATCCTACGGTCTTGGCGTGCATCCGTGCGTCGTTGCGGTCCGGTCCCAGGTCGACGGGCACGTGCACCTTCCGCCGACCACTGGCGACAACATCGATGTACTGTGGAGACCTCACGCCCCACGTGTTGAGCAATTCGGCGGTACGTCCACCCGGCCTCCCACATGCCCACTACACGCCCTCGCTCAAAGTCCGTCAACTGCACATACGGTTCACGTCCACGCTGTCGCGGCATGCTACCAGTGTTAAAGACTGCGATGGAGCTCCGTATGCCACGGCAAACTGGCTGACACTGACGGCGGCGGTGCACAAATGCTGCGCAGCTAGCGCCATTCGACGGCCAACACCGCGGGTCCTGGTGTGTCCGCTGTGCCGTGCGTGTGATCATTGCTTGTACAGCCCTCTCGCAGTGTCCGGAGCAAGTATGGTGGGTCTGACACACCGGTGTCAATGTGTTCTTTTTTCCATTTCCGGGAGTGTACTATTGCTGCACTGACATGCCGTTCTTCCACTCTTTATTGACGTACACGCTGAACAAGTTATCGCCGTGTACTAGCCTAGAATTCGAATCCCTATACCAGCTTTTTGAAACTTTGAGTGGGTCCATAATGCGTGTAACTGGTTGTACACTGTCCATGAAAGGCACACAACATGACCCACATGTAAGATCTACTTACAACGGCAACAGTCATAGTGTTGCTATCCACTTAGAGCTGATTGTAAGACTGACAATGAACGTTAAGTTTATTCGTGCTCTTGCTTTGCTGAGGCCACTGGGCAGTCTCATCTGACATTAAACGCATTCGCTATTGCTTATATGTACAACCATCTGCTGGATAATGGAATGGCGACAGCGAAAATTTGTGCTGGACCGGGACTCAAACCCGGATTTCCCGCTTTTCGCGAGCGGCTATCCGAGCACTCTCCACAGCCAGACCCAAACTTCCATACGTGGTCAACCATGTGTCTAAAAGCTCCACTCGTATATCTGTTATGTATATTCGTTGAAAGTCGCTTATCCGGTACCGGCGAACAAATACGATATTGCGGTGCCTATGTTGTTCATAAGTACGACACTACGATACTTCGGACATGCATGCATACAAGGTGTTTCGAAAAGATTAATCCAGTTATACGAACTATGTTTTCTACGTTTGTGGTTTCGTCCGAAGAACGAGATCCCATGCCTAAGTTCGTACCTCACGACAGAACTGTAAGGACAGTCACTGCCTGTCGCAACAACGAATGACAGACGTCGGCGTGGACACACCTTCAAAAGGTTCCATACGCTGCCGCTACCGGAAGAGTACTTGAGTGTCGTGCCGCTGAGCCCCACTATCTTATCATCGCATAGGATGGCAGCATCTTCTTAGTCAGATCTAGCAGCGCGAGTTGTATTAGAAGCCAGAACTGTATATCGAAGTTAACAGTCAATTGAACACTTAGATGACACTAGCATTCTGTATTGTATCAAGTGATAAGTTATAGAGTTCAGCGACAATAACATTCCTGTGGACATAGCGTGTTTCCAAGTTGAGTATTTTATATTGCTGAAACTTTAATAAATTGGTCTAATTTTTGTGAGTGTTGTAGTATCTGCTCGAACTCCTCCGGAAATAAACCGAGGCTTGCTAGGACCCACTACTGTACCGACGCGAATGTTTCAAGTGTTTTTTCGTTCGGCATTATAAAATGCATAAAGACAGAAATTTGGGATAGATTTTAACTTACTCATTGGGCTACAAAGTTTTTTATTTTCAAAAGAATCATCCGATTTCACAGGGATATGCCTTTTACAAGCATGGACAGACAAACTTGGGATACCTTTTACAATTGCGTTATGCTACGGTCGCAGGTTCGAATCCTGCCTCGGGCATGGATGTGTGTGATGTCCTTAGGTTAGTTAGGTTTAAGTAGTTCTAAGTTCTAGGGGACTGATGACCACAGCAGTTGAGTCCCATAGTGCTCAGAGCCATTTGAACCATTTTACAATTGCGTTAGTATCAAAGTTTTCATTTTGCCTTTCACAAATGTTTAATGTGTCCTACATTGGCCACACGGCAGACATCCTGATAACACTCAAGTTCATCCCTTACTTTTGTGAACATGTCTTGTTGGTATGTGAGGGACATAGACGGTATCTTTCACAAACACACACTAACCAAATTATGTACCTTGAAATTAGGCGACCTTTGAGGCTAATAGTGCAATGCGAAATCCGCACGCCGTTACGGGTAATTCATCGTTCAGGCAGCTCACTGTTAACAACCGCTCTTACACGCAAATGACAGTGCAGAGGTGCTTCGCCCTGTTGAAAAATGAAATTTTCGACATTCTCTCGCAATTGTAGAACAGCTAGATCTCCTAGATATCCACGTTCGTGGTTCCGTCTTATCTGTAAAAAAGAACGGACCATAATCTTCCTCCTCACATAAACGACCAGTGTCTTGAAGCTACTAGTGCCCTCGTCGAACGCTCTGAAGTGCAAGCAGGCCACATCGCCCAGTTGTAACTGAATTGAACGTCTTGAAATGGAGCTCTTAAAACCAATTTTTTGTGTGTTAACGCCTTCTTGATTCGACGCGCTTTGGGTGATAGATAAACGAGCCGAGCTAGCCGTTCGACGGTGACCACCACCACCAACAACATGACCCGGAAAATAGTAAGTGGCACCAAGGAACTCTTCTAACTTCGATATGTAAATTAAAATTTACCCAAGTGCCAATTGTCATTTGTTGTGAAATCCGATGAATATTTTTGGAACTCTCTCTACTTTTGTGAAACACGTGAACTGGCAGGCGTAATATTGCCACGCACTGTACTGCATGCAATGTGGCTTAGTATTGGCATTGCTGCCTGGTGTGCAACGGGTCGCCAGTCCAAATCCGACAACGAGAAATTATCTCTTATTTGGCATTTATCATTTCTGCAAGTTTCTCGAAGTTTCGTATATTTGAAATGCTTTTATATTCTTGAATATTCGATGTTTACATAAATAACAGCACTCTACGCCCAGGAGATCAGTTCTATTCTGATTACGACGTGACACTGTTTGGTGGAGATGCCGGGTACTTCATAGCATCTTCACCACCGTTGCTCCAATTAGCAACGTAAAAGCCGTCGCCTATACGGACAGAATCTAGGAACAGGAATACAAACACTATGTTGTTCTTCTGGTCCATATAATCAGGAGACCAATGGATTCCAAAACAACAGTAAATCAGCTGCACTTTAGGCATCTGTCAGTGTTTTCCAGAGACGCTGGTCAGAACCCGACGAACGGTTGAGAGGATTCGACCGAGTCGCCAAATACAACTGGTGGGATGTGTTTGGTAAATATGTACTTTTGCTTGGATGGCACAGCCTAGATGTTATACGAGAACGACGAAAAGAAGCTCGATAGTCGGGACAAATTCCAAGACGAACTAAAGAAAACAACTGGTGACAATAGGCAGCAAGTCCGCTTAGTGTCAGAACTGTTGAAGAGCTGGGACCCAACGTCATGAGGAAACGACACAGTCTTGCATACAGAATGTTTTGACTCTATGTCGCAAGCTCAATCCGAATATAGCACAAGCCGACAAAATCTCACACTCGATGAAAGAAGTCGCAAAAGATATGTACAAAAGGATGTCACAAAAACTCAGGAACTCATCAAGTGCTGCTAGCGCATAGATAAAATGGAACAGAAAAGAGTCGGAGGAAAGAACTATGACCGACTTCCGGATGTGATCCCTATCACAGTTGTGGAAGACTATCACGATCTCGCTTCTTACATTCGCCAGCTAGTAAGACAAGTGACAGCAGTTTATGGTAGCCAGAACTGTCAGAGTGAGTAAACAAGAGATAGCAGCCGTGAATGTCGACCCTATATGTCAGGAGGTAATAGACAATGTTAAAGAAGAGGTTTATCGATTAGCGTCAATCTCTGCCATCAGTTGAAAGCACCAGGAAAAACGGACTCGTCCAACTTGGACTTACGCCGCGGCCATCAAACGACAACCCAGCATCCGGCCAATGTAAGTTTAATGCCTCGCAGAATAACAGACATTTGAAGAACAGAGAACAACACGCCCATATTTCTCCATTGTTGACGTCCTGTACGCTGCTGGAAAGAAAGTAGACGAGCATTCGACGACTACTACATACACCACCAGATGCCAACCATTATAACAGTCCTGTTGCCGCCAGTCAACTGCAGACGATTATAATTGACATAAAGACAGAGCCCATCGCCATACCCTAGACCACGTCGCTCCCCACCATGCCGTAGCTGTTTCCCGTCGTCGTACGGAGGTACTAGCCGCTTGCCTAGCCGCCGAATTCAAGAAAACTACTCGTAAACGAGGCTATCATCTAAGGAGGTGAGAGTCCCGCAGATGAAAATCCACCACGGACGACAGTCACCAAGAAGTCACGAGATCTCATTGACGTTAGAGATCAGAAACGGAGCGAAATATGGGACTTATCATCTGAGGTCATCAGTCCCCTAGAACTTAGAACTACTTAAACCTAACTAACCTAAGGACATCACACACATCCATGCCCGAGGCAGGATTCGAACATGCGACCGTAGCTCTCGCGCGGTTCCAGACTGAAGCGCCTAGAACAGCTCGGCCACACCGGCCAGCGAAACGGAGCGAGTATGAGTCTAATGTTGTGGGTTGTACACATTAGAAGTCAAGGCGCTGCTGTTACGTCAGAGCTATAGCGGTTTCCTTCCGTCCCACTGTAGTTCCGTGAGTGTGACGAGTCTGAGAACGGTAGCGCTGCGTTCACTTCCTACTCGTCAATTAGTTCTCTCTTACTGAAACGAGCTGGGCTGCGGCTAGTACGGAAGTTGAGTAACGATCTTGCTGTTGTAAAGTAGCACTGACAGGGTGAAATGACCGATTACTAGTATCAAACGGCCTCAACCAAGCTATGTTTTGTGAGGCTGTGGAGGGTGTAAGACGAAAATTAGGTGCTGCAATGTATAGAACTGCAAGTGAGCCCAGTTAGAGAAAGGGCGATGTCACGAAAATGTTCCATTGCTGGCTCGGTCCGGCACAGTTTTAATCTGCCAGGAAGTTTCATATCAGCGCACACTTCGCTGCAGAGTGAAAATTTCATTCTGGAGTTCTAGAATATTTTCCATCGATTATCGTTTCTTTCAGTCCAATATTTGTTTATCAGAAAAAAAGACAAGCGTCGCCGTGCTTTAGAGTCTGATTCAAACTCTTAAGTCGCTCTTTAACTGAACCAAAAAATCAGCAAAGGCGTTTAGGGGTGGTGGCGTGAAGTTCCTGATCACCACATTTCGCGCCAGTGTCCTGGATTAAATTCCAAACCTCTATGCAGTTTCTCATAGAGTGGGCACATGTGATACTGTTGATGGTAATCCGTCCGTCGGATGGGGACGTTAAGCCTGGCGGTCCCCCTGATGATATTTGACGGGAGTAGCCTCTGTGCCAGCACTGATTTTAAGGTCTGCCTTGTCTCGTCATCATACAAAGCAAACATGACATCACAATACACACACACCCATTGCAGTTATCTACGCACACACTATGTGATCAAAAGTATCCAGCCACACCCAAAAACACACGTTTTTCATATTAGGTGCATTGTGCTGCCACCTCCTGCCAGATACTCCATTTTAGCGACCTCAGTAGTCATTCGACATCGTGAGAGAACAGAATGGGGGCCTCCTTGGAACTCACGGACTTCGAACGTGATTGAATATCACTTGTGTCATACGTCTGTACGCGAGATTTCCACACTGCTAAACATCCCTAGGTCCACTGTTTCCATGTGATAGTGAAGTGGAAGCGTGAAGGAACACGTACAGCAGTAAAATCGTACAGGCCGACCTCGTCTGTTGACTGACAGAGCCCGCCGACAGTTGAAAAGGGTCGTAATATGTAATAGGCAGATATCTATCCACACCATCACACAGGAAATCCAAACTGCATCAGGACCCACTGCAAGTACTATAACAGTTAGGAGGAAGGTGAGAAAACTTGGATTTCATGGTCGAGCGGCCGGCCGGTGTGGCCGTGCGGTTCTAGGCGCTTCAGTTTGGAACCGCGTGACCGCTACGGTCGCAGGTTCGAATCCTGCCTCGGGCATGGATGTGTGTGATATCCTTAGGTTAGTTAGGTTTAAGTATTTCTAAGTTCTAGGGGACTGATGACCACAGATGTTAAGTCCCATAGTGCTCAGAGCCATTTGAACCATTTGAACCATGGTCGAGCGGCTGCTCATAAGCCACACATCACGCCGGTAAATGCCAAACGACGCTCACTTGGTGTAAGGAGCATAAACATTGGACGACTGAACAGTGGAAAACGTTGTGTGGAGTGACGAATCACGGTGCACAATGTGGCGGTCCGATGGCACGGTGTGGTTATGGCGAATGCCAGGTGAATGTGACCTGCCAGCGTGTGTAGTGCCAACAGTAAAATTCGGAGGCAGTGGTGTTATGGTGTGGTGGTGTTTTTCATGGAGGGGGCTTGCACCCCTTGTTGTTTTGCGTGGCACTATCACAGCACAGGCCTACATTGATGTTTTAAGCACCTCCTTCCTTCCCACCGTTGAAAAGCAATTCGGGGATGGCGATTGCATCTTTCAACACGATCGAGCACCTGTTCATAATGTACGGCCTGTGGCGGAGTGGTCACACGACAATAGCATCCCTGTAATGGACTGGCCTGCACAGAGTTCTGACCTGAATCCTATAGAACCCCTTTGGGATGTTTTGGAACGCCGAATTCGTGTCACGGCCTCACCGACCGACATCGATACCTCTCCTCAGTGTATCACTCCGTGAAGAATGGGCTGCTATTCCCCAAGGACCTTCCAGCTCCTGACTGAACGTATGCCTGCAAGAGTGGAAGCTGTCATCAAGCTTATGGTGGGCCAATACCATATTGAATTCCAGCATTACTGATGGAGGGCGCCACGAACTTGTAAGTCATTTTTAGCTAGGTGTCCGGATACTTTTGATCACATAGTGTATCTCGCAGTCTGCGAAGGAAAGATGCCAGTGCGCACGAAGGATCGGACAATTAGGCGGCCCCTTAGTGTCTCCTAGCCATTCATGCCAGACAACTTTACTGTTAGGCCACAGATCAGGTAAAAATATTATGGGTAGTAAGTCTTAGGATATTCAGATCTACTTCCGGGTTCGGGAGAAATCAAAAGGTGAAATATATATACATAGCATACTCTCGTCGAAGAGCACCAAACAGGCCATCAATCTCAATCTCCTAATACATAGCCAGATCATATCAACAATGTCACATATTATAACTCCAAGTGGCGCCATGGAAGGATAACGCGTTTAACAGAGCATATCAGATTTTTTGACAGCTTAAGACTGTGTGCCGACGAGCACTACAATTACGAGGTCTATTTGGAAAGTAAGGTCCAATCGGTCGCGAATTGGAAAGCACTGTAAAAATTAAAAATGTTTTATTTGCAACAGTTTGCTACAACTTCCAGCTACTTATCTACATGGTGGTCGTTCCGAGTTAGACATACGTCATAGCGTTGTACCAACTTTCCAATACCATCGTCACAGAAGGTAGCCGCCTGTGCTTTCCGCCAATTCTCTACGATAGTCTATAGCTAGTTGTCTGTGCCAAAAGGTTGTCTTCATAGCCAGCGGTTCATATGGGCAGGGATGAATCTCCGGGAGGGGGGGGGGGGCAATAATGGGCTGTATTGTGGGTGATCAAACACTACCCATCGTAAACGCTGCAGGACCATGTTCATTGCCCCTCCACAGTGCGGCCGAGAATTGTCGTGTAGAACGAACCACACGACTGTTATGTTAGGTGTTCAGGCGAAATCTTTCACCCGGCCCTCATACTTGGCGGGAGACGCTGCGTTCTAGCCATCTTTACGTTCTCACAGTGAGCTGAGAACTCAAAAGAGCGACGTGACGCGATCGATGGGGCATACTAGAGACACTAACCAACGCATATGTGCAAAGCTTCATCGGATTTTCACTGTGGTTTCCATTTCGTGCTGGATCGCACCCTCCTTTCCGAATAGCCCTCGTAGGTGTGCAGCCTAAAATGCGGAAACTTATCCCGGATGTTCGAAATGAAAATGTTCCTCGCCTTCGACTATAATTATAGTTTATTTTCCATTGTTGGCCAGATTCAAATGCCATTTCAAAACAGATGTTCACGCTCATTAAACAAGCCAAGAAGCGGTTTAGCCACCAATACATGGCGGATACACAAAAGTACTCTTATTATACCCAAAGTATCAGAACTACCTGAACTGCGTTGCTCCTGATTTGCATGCATCCCACATAACGTAACTGTCGTACAGGTCCTGTAATCTCTTTGCAGTGCAGTCGTTTGACTGTACAAAATGGATACCACAAGAGATCACCAGAGAAAACTGTTCTTTAAGGTAAGTCGTCCAGATATAAATCAACACCACCATATTGCAAATACAAGGAAACGCGTCATTAGAGACGAGACGCATGCTAACGCTCGTAAAATCAGTTCTAGTACAGTAAGTGTCATTTCAAAATCACTACCACACTCATTAGAAACTGAATTAACTAACTCTGTCATATAAGTCATTCCAGAAATCTTTAGATAGAATTAAATATTTAAATATTTTTTACGAACAAGATATTTTGAGACGATATCTGTTGAACGCAATGGACAGTGTCTTGAAAGGAGGATATAAGATGAACATCAACAAAAGCAAAACGAGGATAATGGAATGTAGTCAAATTAAATCGGGTGATGCTGAGGGGATTAGATTAGGAAATGAGACACTTAAAGTAGTAAAGGAGTTTTGCTATTTAGGGAGGAAAATAACTGATGATGGTCGAAGTAGAGAGGATATAAAATGTAGACTGGCAATGGCAAGGAAATCGTTTCTGAAGAAGAGAAATTTGTTAACATCGAGTATAGATTTAAGTGTCAGGAAGTCGTTTCTGAAAGTATTTGTATGGAGTGTAGCCATGTATGGAAGTGAAACATGGACCATAAACAGTTTGGACAAGAAGAGAATAGAAGCTTTCGAAATGTGGTGCTACAGAAGAATGCTGAAGATAAGGTGGGTAGATCACGTAACTAATGAGGAGGTATTGAATAGGATTGGGGAGAAGAGAAGTTTGTGGCACAACTTGACTAGAAGAAGGGGTCGGTTGGTAGGACATGTTTTGAGGCATCAAGGGATCACAAATTTAGCATTTGAGGGCAGCGTGGAGGGTAAAAATCGTAGAGGGAGACCAAGAGATGAATACACTAAGCAGATTCAGAAGGATGTAGGTTGCAGTATGTACTGGGAGATGAAGAAGCTTGCACAGGATAGAGTAGCATGGAGAGCTGCATCAAACCAGTCTCAGGACTGAAACCACAACAACAACATCTGGATTCCTAAAGTTCTCTGATAATTCGAAGTATTCTCGCTCTTTAAAAGGTTTTCCTACACGTATAAAATGTTGTTCCTGATACGAGTGAATTGTAATAAACTGGATGCTGAACTAACCATTTAAGAGCAACGTGTTTAACAGTGGCAAGCGCTCTATGGAAACCTAAAAAATAAGATCGTATCATCAGTAATTTCTGATTGAGCAACTATTTGTCCACATGTCTGAACTTGTTCTGGTTCTGGATTGAAACCAAGCACCTATAGCTATTTTAACTAAGCAAAACTTTCGTGCCTGACTGGGACTCGATCACAGCAACGTTCGTCACTGGCTACTAGGCACAAAGAGTCGCGAAATATCGAAGTTTTCACCAGTATCAGTTAGCAAATCTCAACTTGAAAATTTTGTGCTCTGCCTGGAATCCTGTCAAGACCCTTATCTCCCTGTTAACTAACCACGAAAAATATTTAATACAATTTCAAGTAACAAAGTTTGCACGTGTTTAAAATTAAGTGCCATGATGTAAAGTTTTGTGACGGGGACTCGAAACCAGCACGTAATGAGATTGTTAATTAACTGAAATCACATGTTAGATATTGAATTTCTTCACCAGCAGCGAGATATTCGAATTTGAAATGAGTATAAAATTTTTTTGCCTGACCGAGTATGGAACCCGGCACCAACCGCCGTTGTTTCTATCCAAAAATTGTTTGCGCACATGTGTGCATGTCTGACTAGAAATAACGGCAATTATCGTTATTATTGGCAACACACGAAGAGACATTAAAAATGAAAATTACTTATCACTAGTAGTTCTGTGTGCATCTGCTAAGGCTTCAAATGAAGCCATGAATATTTTTGTTCTGGACCAGGATTCGAACCCATATACGTGCATGTCGTAAAGACCTACAGGAGTTTGAATCTTGGGGAAAAAAACGAAATGATCGAACTATATCGTTTCGTGTGAGTCAAATACCACGAAAGAGGAGATCCGAATTCAAACCCCAGTCCAGCACCAAATTTTTCAACGTCTCAATTTCAAATAAAATAAGAGGTCTGTGACCTGAAGCTACGATTGGCTCATTAAATAAAATAAAGTTTTTAGTGTAAGGAAGCTCACTGGCGACAGAGTTTCTGTTTGCCGCGACTTCCACCTGTGCTGTGGCCTAATCTGAACCGACTGCCCCAGCAGGTAGCGAAGAGATATGATGTTTGTATTGCGGATTCTGAACTACGGTCCATCTGACGTTCTTCACTAGGCATTACTAGACAAGAAGGAGATCTATTCATGTTTTGTTTAAAATACATGATGGAAGTGGGAACTGAATCTATACCTCGCAAGTAAGAAACTAGGATCATTGCACGAGGCCACTAAGGCTTACACTGGATACCTTGATGATTGTGTCGTGATATATGATGCGTTTTGATTACAGATTAGACGCAGTCAAAGAAATTCAGTTCCCTATTACCTAGTTAATAGTCAGCAGACTTCTGACGCCGAAATTGAGCTAGTCTCATGTCAGCGGGATGTAAAGACGCCTTTAGGCTTCATAGCCTCGATTGGAAACCGTTTTGAAATTTTCAGTATTTCAACAAATTTCTTAGATCGAGAAATACCCTTGCGGAATATGAAGTTACCAAATGTTTCGACTGTTACTGCCATTATCGCTATTAACTTCCTCATTCTAATGCTGTTAAACGTGTCCTGCATTTAATGCTTCTTGGTCATTTTTAGAAGCAGTTGCCAAAAAACAAGTAAATATTTAGTTCGCAGAAAATGGTTGCGGCGTTCTGGGGAAAATGGACCGTAAAGCTTCGTTATTTAGTTCTTTCCATGTCTAGGGAGTACATTTCAAGTAAATATCGGAAATCTTAAATAATTGGTAGATTACAATAAAACTAAATTAACTGATGACGACGTTACCTCATACCAGAAATTGCGTTGAACGCTTGTAAAATGCTAAAACTGGCGGTAAATACACTTTCAAAGCCAGAGGATATTAATATCTTCTGTTAAATGTCACGATCGTTCTCTCCACATAACTTGGTCCACGTATTTAAGTAGTGAAAGGAAGAAATAAACTCATTCTACATGGTCCGAGGTCATATTTTCGCAGAAATACTGTAACTGTAGTATCAACTTATTTAAGGCAGAAAAAATTTCAAGGTTGCAAAATTGGCATCCAAGTCAGAGGTCTTACACTTACTTGTTAGTCGCCAACCAGAAATTCGTACTCTATGGAACACCAGTTTCAGTAAACTTATGGCCCGCATCTCGTGGTCGTGCGGTAGCGTTCTCGCTTCCCACGCCCGGGTTCCCGGGTTCGATTCCCGGCGGGGTCAGGGATTTTCTCTGCCTCGTGATGGCTGGGTGTTGTGTGCTGTCCTTAGGTTAGTTAGGTTTAAGTAGTTCTA
The DNA here is from genome assembly GCF_023898315.1 of Schistocerca nitens. Taxonomy (NCBI): domain Eukaryota; kingdom Metazoa; phylum Arthropoda; class Insecta; order Orthoptera; family Acrididae; genus Schistocerca; species Schistocerca nitens. The sequence goes on along the minus strand of NC_064616.1, from coordinate 733,691,485 downwards.
AGTTCTAGGGGACTTATGACCACAGCAGTTGAGTCCCATAGTGCTCAGAGCCATTTGAACCATTTAGTAAACTTATGTAGCGAAGATTGTTTACCACTGCTCTTTCTCACCGAAAAATCAGTTGACTTGTTGGGCTCTATAACTATATTGCAACAGTAACTTCGTGTGCAAGCAATGCATACGACTTGCAGAATATAATAGTGCCGTGGCTTTCACCTCTGTGTATTCCTGATCTAAACCGGCTCTGCATCATTTCGGGCCTCAGGTACTGCAACGTCATACTGACACCAACAGTGTGCTCGTACTGTTCGCTTCATCATTGTCACTTGATTTTGTAATCACTGAAATAAAAGTCACATGACGGTTTCATTTCGTTCCTACTTTCGTTCTATTAGATTAAGAGTTCTGGTCAGTAAGGTTTTTCCCTTCTAACCAGCGAAATACGGCAAAATACGGCCAGTAATCCCTTCACAATCCCTGTTTAGTGCTGTTAAGAGGATTTCTTTTAACGCAGTCGTAGGTGAAGGAATTTAGTTTAATCTTAAAACATCTTAAGCAGCAACGTTCACACATTTACCAAATAAGAAAAGCTTATTGTCCAGATAGGAAAAGGTTTGTAAACAAAAGTCTGCACAGACTGCGCCAGGCCGATCTTTTCTTTTGATAGCACTGCATTATAGTTTGCCTACGAGGTATCACGCGTTGTGTTCCCGTAGCCGAGTAAATCATTAGTTGAAACTGAGTTTAACATCTAAGAGTCTGGAGCTGCTAAAAATACTAAACGATTAACAACCGAAGGTTGAGTTCATCCTCAAACTGGAGTGTATCCGTAATAGGGAAACCAGAGGAGACCGTTTGTCCTCGCCGGCCTCCAATGAGCGATGGAAGCCACATACACAAATGTTTTCAATACTACGAGTACTTTGAATGTTATAATTGACGTTTTCCTCCTAAACTGACAGTTCTTTGCTTATAGCGAACTAAAATCTGTAGAAGCGGCAAAATTCTAAACCGGTAAGAAGATATTACAAACTCATCAATTTACCTACTCCACTATGTTCCTATTTGTAAGAAGCGGTGTAACAGTCGTCTGTGGTGTAATATGTGAGATAACACAGTTGACTAAAATACGATAGCCGGAGGAAAATGACCTGCATCACAAAATGAATCTAAATTTTACCTTTAATCTCTAATATTGGTGTTACTATTGTTACTATTGTTTGATGTTTAGAGACAAAATACATTTGCACGGTACTCACAACGAACTAATTTATTAAATCTTTTTTGAAAGCATGTAATCGGAAATGAATTTAACTTCTGAGGCTCAGGAGGTGCTCTCCACCTTGCTTCCTTCTCTTCGTCTGAGGTTTTCAGGAGGCAGTAAATCTTCCAACATGACCGTTCTCCTGTTCACACTGGGAAGAGTGTAAAACTGGTTTCAAATGAACGGTGACTAGCCTCCCAAAGGTGATGACCGCAGTCCCATAGAGCAGATATGGGTGCAGATGGAGGAAATTATTAGGTGTAGAAGACCAGCACCGACAACCAAGCCAGCGCTGTCGAAAGCAGTTCGCGACATATGGAAAGCGTTGTTACAGAATAAGAGGTTCTAAACGCAGTTGTAGAGGAGGACGGAAACAAGAGACGTAACACTTCTGAAACTTACAATGTTGCCAGATCGTGCATATGGCTGGACATAGGATTCTGAGGGGTGGTCTCGAATATTGACCGTCTTAAGTGAACGACTCGGACTTCGTCTCTGCAACAGCCGGCCGGCGCCCAGGTTTTATGTCTAATACTGTACGTTCTTGTCATCTCGATGAAATATTCTGAATGTCTTCCATTTAAGATGTGACACTGGGTAAGTAAAATTCATTTTTTGACTCCAGATTTGACATTTGGCACCTAAGTTACGATTTCTCTCTAATTTCACCATCCAATTAATCTACATTGGGAAATAAGGACATAATGAGAAAAGGTATACCATAGCAGAGTTATGTAGCTTCACGGTAACGTACTCTGTTTCCAATGTGCTGGTTGATATGGAAGTCGGGTTAGATCTCAGTGGAGAAACGTTGCAGTTTGGAACTTTTTTGCGTTTTCTTTGTTCAATCTACAAACAACGGAATTAAGTGACTAAATCATAAGACAAGCTCTGCATCATAAGCCATCTCACAACCCTCATTCAATACAGTGTAGGAGTGACCAGCAGTGTCTGCTTTGGAAATACTGAGTTACTTCACAGGAAAGACTCATAAAATGCTCAAAGGGACTAATAATGATAGTAATTTGTGTGTTGCCTGTCATTTATGGAATCATCATCCAAGAGAAATTTTACGGAAGCAGTGAGAATACTGAGGTAAATATGGTTGTGAAAAATGCATTAAATAGTAGAATTGCACCCTTTTTCATATCTTTCCTCTTTTTTTTACCTGCACGAGAGGAGATACATTTTTCGTGTAAATATACATTTTGATTACTGTGTAATATACTTTAACCTTTTTACAACTGTGACTGAAACAAACCGTTCCCTTCCGTTACATCAAAATTTCGTCGTAAGACAAATATGGTAAGTATATAATTCAACTGCATTTTCCAATACATTTCAATAATGCTAATAGAATGTATGGTTCAAAGAGACTCGAGCTATTTTTAGCACGAGCAATTGCCACATGAGTAACTTTATCATCACTGTGTCGAAATTTTATGACACTCACACTCTCCAACACACGGCATCTCCAAAGCGAGCAGATCTGGTAAAATCTAGCAGAAAACGTAGTGTGTCACTTTCACTTTGCTTAGGTTCTTCATAACGTCGCTCATGGAATTTAAAGTCAGATGGACAGACTGTATTTCCACCGAAGACGCACGTCGCCACTTTGACTCTTTGGCCGGCCGCTGTGTCGAGCGGCTCTAGGCGCTTCAGTCCGGAACCGCGCTGCTGCTACGGTCGCAGGTTCGAATCCTGCCTCGGGCAGGGATGTGTGTGATGTCCTTAGGTTAGTTCTAAGTCTAGCGGACTGATGACCTCAGACGTTAAGTCCCATAGTGCTTAGAGCCATTTTTTTTACTCTTTGTGACACTTCTTCTTCATAGACGTGGTGTGACATCACAGATCATTTCACCATTTCGTAAATACAACGTACGCGGTTTGTAGACTGGCGTATTGGGCAAGGTGGTCAGTTTGTAATCCGCAGGTAGGTGGTGTACGGATCTTGTCACTTCAGTGGATTTTAAATCATGTTTAGGAGGACAACGAGAATTATTAAGTATTTATAATTTTAAAGAAACCATAAGTATATAACAGAGGACGTAGTGGACTAAAACTCAAGACTACGACTACACTACCGGTTACACCACCTTTTCTCTTTATACACTATGTGATCAAAAATGTCCGGATACATACGTTTTTCATATTAGGTGCATTGTGCTGCCACCTACTGGCAGGTATTCCATATCAGCGACCTCAGTAGTCATTAGACATCGTGAAGGAGCAGAATGGGGCGCTCCGTGGAACTCACGGACTCCGAGCGTGGCCAGGTGATTGGGTGTCACTTGTGTCATATGTCTCTATGCAAGATTTCCACACTCCTGAACACCATAGGTCCACTGTTTCCGATGTGATAATGAAGTGGAAACGTGAAGGGGCACGTACAGTTCAGAAGCGTACAGGCCGACCTCGTCTGTTGACTGACAGAGACCGCCGACAGGTGAAGAGGGTCGTAATGTGTAATAGGCAGACATCTATCCAGACCATCACATAGGAATTCCAAACTGCATTAGGATCCACTGCAAGTACTATGACAGTTAGGCAGAAGGTGAGAAAACTTGGATTTATAGTCGAGCGGCTGCTCATAAGCCACACATCACGCCGGTAAATGCCAAACGACGCTCGCTTGGTGTAAGGAGCCTAAACATTCGACGATTGAACAGTGAAAAAACGTTGTGTGGAGTGACGAATCACGGTACACAATGTGGCGATCCGATGGCAGGGTGTGGGTCATCTGGCAGCGTGTGTAGTGCCAACAGTAAAATTCGGAGGCAGTGGTGTTATGGTGTGGTCGTGTTTTTCATGGAAGGGGCTTGCACCCCTTGTTGTTTTGCATGGCAATATCACAGCATAGGCCTGCATTGATGTTTTAAGCATCTTCTTGCTTCCCACTGTTGAAGGGCAATTCGGGGACGGCGATTGCGTCTTTCAATAGGATCGAGCACCTGTTCATAATGCATGGCCTGTGGAGGAGTGGTTACACGACAATAACATCCCTGTAATGGACTGGCCTGCACAGAGTTCTGACCTGAATACTATAGAACACATTTGCGATGTTTTGTAACGCCGCCTTCGTTCCAGGCCTCACCGACCGACATCAATACCTCTCCTCAGTGTAGCACTCCGTGAAGAATAGGCTGCCATTCCCAAGACACTTTGTAGCATCTGATTGAACGTATGCCTGCGAGAGTGGAAGCTGTCATCAAGATTAGGGTGGGCCAACACCATATTGAATTCCAGCATTACTGATGGAGGGCGCCACGAACTTGTAAGTCATTTTCAGCCAGGTGTCCGGATACTTTTGATCACATAGTGTATATTGTGATTTCTGTTTGGCTTTAAAAGAAAATGATATTGTGCTGTCGTCGGTGTTTGAGTCCTGCCTGCAAGCAAATAAAGAGAACACAAATTAATATGTTGCTCTTTCTCGACGTAAAATAGCTAAACGCTTTCTGATTGATGCCTTCATCGGCATTGACGTCATGTGTCACGCGACAAACAAAAAATAATTTCTTGATTGTCTCTTACTTTTCGATCAATGGTCTTCAAAAACGATAAAAAGACATTAGACAAACGAATTTTCCTCTTCTTCGATGGAAAACGGAACGTTCATTTGCCATAAACCAAATTTCTTTCCAAACGACACGATAATTCAGTAACGTCTCCAGTTTCCGTCCACCTCTAAAACTGCATTTAGCCACCAGGGAATAGAAGTAACAAGTTCCCGGAGGAATCCTTTATTCTGTATCATATCTTCCCATGTGTCATAAAATGCTTGTGACAAGGTTAGCTTGGTAGTCGGGACTCGACTGTCGATCAGTGGAAACATGTTGGCTCTTCGGGTGAATCACATTTTTGCTGCACTAGGTCGATGGTCGTCTCCACAAACGCCGTCATCGAAGTGAACGGCAGCTCGAAACGTGCAGCACAGCACGGACGCAGGCTGATGGGCGCAGTATTATGGTACAGGAGACATTCTCTTACGCTTTGCATGGGATCTGTGGTCGTAATCGAAGACACGCTGATAGCTGCGAACCACCTGCACCCCTTCATGCTTGATGTGTGCCCCGACGGCAATGTCATCTTTCAGCAGTATAATTCTCGTCTCGGAGCCAGAACCGTCCTACAGTGGTTTGAGGAGCATTGTAGTGAACTAACGTTGAGGTCTAGGCTACCAAATTCGCCTGATGTAAATCCAATGGAATCCATCTAGGTCGCTGTCGGGAGCCATTACCGCATACGCAAATCAGAGGCCCGTTATTTACGCGAATTGCATGACCTGTGAGTATACATCTAATGCTACATACCTCCACAAGCCTACCAACAAACTGTCGGATCCCTGATGCGCAGAATCAGTGATATATTTCGTTCCAAAGACTGACAAACAAGCTATTCAGCAGGTGGTCATAATGTTTTGGCTCCTCAGTGCATTTCCCAATGCATGTACGTCATCATTTGGAAGATCGTTCTAAACCTCTTCCGTATATAATATTGATCGTTCACAAGTGTGACTACGCAAAGCTTGAAGGTGAATCTCCACACATGTGGCAGTCACCTGATAGGATTCAGTCACAGAGTAACACTGGTTTTTCTTAGCCTCTTGATGAGTCCGATCTAATGCTTTTCCGTCTTTAGTTTCTCGTGTAGGAGATGAAGTAATATCTTTAACTTTGGAACCTCTCAACATTTCCAGATTCTTGGAGCTTTATTTGACTGGCGTACGTTAATTCTGTGGCTCCAAAATTATTTATCAACAGCATTTTACTACATTCACTTAACTCTACGAACGACTTCGATGGTGTAACAACTCGAGTTTTGCAACATGCAATTTTAATGATAGTTTTCAGCCAATTAAGGTTTTTTTAAGAAGGTATTTCCAACTTAGTGTAAAGCAAGCCGTCGTTTCTTTAATTGTGATATTAAATAAAACCGTTTATGTTTAAAAACCCTTCTTTTCTTCATCAGGGAAGGTAGGATCTGATAATATATAATTTACCATAAAATCAAATATTTTTGCAAACTCTTTTTCAGTATGTCTCTTCATGACTCGTTCCACATCATTACGGTCTATCGTGCAAAATTATCCATGGAACATGCAACTAACTAACTAACTGACTAACTAAGGTCATAGAGGCCTTTTATTATCATAATTTTGACTATCAAAGGACATAGGATAAAAACAAAATGTTTTCAGGATTCATTTTGGAGATGACATTTTTATAGCTGACAACACATCAATGTAAAACAACCGAACAAAATCAAACTGTGGTGTTCAGCGGCTAATTTTTTAAATTTACGTTAGGGGAATAACTTTTCTATCACACTGTATTAACAAATATGTAGGGAAACACCCTGAACTCTAATAAGAAGAATGATTGCTACTACAAGTAGAAAATAATATGATTGAAAAAAATTATAATTAACGGTGAATACCCGAATCTTCGGAATCCGTATTGGTTTTCACCACACCTCAAGTTTAGCACACTGGACTCGCATTCGGGAGGACGACGGTTCAAACCCGCGTCCGGCCATCCTGATTTAGGTTTTCCGTGATTTCCCTAATTCGCTGCCGTGCGGGGTAGCCGCGCGGTCTAATTTCTAATTCGCCTTCTCGCGGTCCGTGCGGCTCACCCCGTCGGAGGTTCGAGTCCTCCCTCAGGCATGGGTGTGTGTGTTGTCCATAGTGTAAGTTAGTTTAAGTTAGATTAAGTAGTGTGTAGGCTTAGGGACCGATGACCTCTGCGGTTTGGCCCCATAGCACGTTGCCACAAATTTCCAAAATTTTCTAATTAGCTTCAGTCAAATTCCGAGATTGTCCCTTTGAAAGGGCACCGTCGACTTCCTTCCCCCTCCTACCCTAATCCGATAGGACCGATGACATCGCTGTTTAGTCCCCTTCCCCAAATCAAACAACCAACCAACCAACACTTTAACACATTCACAAACGTAGAGTGATTTCAAGCCAGCCGAGAAGCTTGAGATTCACTGCAAGCGAGACGTAAATACAGACTAGCTCCACCGAATATCAATGCACAGTAAGCAAATAACACACTGCCTCAGCAATTTCCCATTTATCAGACTATCATAGGAAGTCATGCTTTCTGGGAATTACTCGCATTTGAAAGATGGACTTTTGGCCAGCTTTTAGCGCAAAATACCCCTACGTGTGACGGTCGGTACAGTCCGTTTGGCGAATGTTTATGCGCCATCAGACTCGTCGAAGCGCCGAGAAGGGACCGTCGTGTACTCCGAGGAGGTGACGTGGTTGTTTCAAGAAAGCCGGCCGCGGTGGTCTCGTGGTTCTAGGCGCGCAGTCCGGAACCGTGCGACTGCTACGGTCGCAGGTTCGAATCCTGCCTCGGGCATGGATGTGTGTGATGTCCTTAGGTTAGTTAGGTTTAAGTAGTTCTAAGCTCTGGGGGACTGATGACCACAGCAGTTGATTCCCATAGTGCTCAGAGCCATTTGAACCATTTTTTGTTTCAAGAAAATGCACAGCATTACGTAATGGGCGGCTATTTCAGCTGAGTTCTGCTGCCCGAAGACCAGTACCTCACTTCGTCCCCTGCCAAGCATTGCACGCACTGGCACGGGACCTCGCGCTAAAAGACACCCGTATCCTACAACATGGCGGCAGTCGCATGTACAAGTATCAGTCACTCGGTCAGCCGCTCAGAAAGGTTGTACGTATCACGAGGACGACAGTTGGCGCTGAGATATGGCCAACGGTTTTTACTGCCCCCCAAGCGTGTATCTGCGCCGTCGCCTTGCCTCGCCAGCAGACAAGACGCAGTATGGGATCACGGACACTGAACGTTTCCCACCTCTGCGATGAGGCCTGTCTCCGTGAGGTTGAAGATGCTCGGCGCCGATGCCGACGGCGCCAACGAGCTTACAGTTCCACATTTCTGTGGTGAATTAGCTGTGTCAAACTTACCGTACGCAGGGCATTTATAGGCTATGGCAGAGATAAGTCCTGCTGGCAACAGACGACTTCAGAATTTTGTTACACAGCTGCCGTCACCAGACCGTCAACGGGCCGTCCAACGGATCAAAGCCCGTTGCTCGAACTCACTGCGGTGTAACTGGAAGGCGTCAAAGTCCGTGCGAGAACATAAGACGGTCTCCATGGCGAATGAGCATCACTGCATCACATAGTACAAGAAAGACGACAGAAACGCACGCTCATTACGGCTGCCGAAACGGCGGAGGGAAGGCAAGCTGTGACACAAGGAGATATTGCTCGAGTGCTCATTCAGTACAATCGTAACTTCTACGTTGAGAGCCCAAGAAGCGACGTGGGATTGGCAGACGTGCTGCACTACATGCAAGCAGCCGAGTCTGTGCAGGTTCAAATGGCTCTGAGCACTGAGGTCATCAGTCCTCTAGACTTAGCACTCCGTCTTCAGGCCACAAGTGGCCCATCGGGATCATCCAACCGCCGTGTCATCCTCAGCTGAGGATGCGGATTGGAGGGGCGTGTGGTCAGAACACCGCTCTCCCGGTCGTTATGATGGTTTGCTGTGACCGGAGCCGCTGCTATTCGGTCGAGTAGCTCCTCACGATGCTGAGTGCACCCAGAAAAACGACAACAGCGCATGGTTGACCGGATGGTCATCCATCCAAGTGCCTGCCACGCCCAACAGCGCTTAACTCCGGTGATCGACGGGAACCGGTGTATCCACTGCGGCAAGGCCGTTGCCCCCCCCCCCCGGCCCACCACCCTAGACTTAGAAATGTTTAAACCTAACTAACCTAAGAAGGACATCAGACACATCCATGCCCAAGGCAGGATTCGAACCTGCGACCGTAGCAGGCGTGCGGTTCCAGACTGAAGCGCCTAGAACCGCTAGGCCACAGCTGCCGGCAGTCTGTGCAGGACGACGACAAGTTTTTGGTAGACACTACCTGACATGTACTGGATACTGGCTTGAAGATTGGTGCGTTGAACAAATCACTTGGGCCTGATGGGCTCCCTATTGAGTTTTACCGCTTCTTCTCTAGTCTTATGTGCGCAACATGAATCCGAATGTATAAAGAGATTGTGACGTTCACGTTCCGACTCTCCATCAGATTTACAGAAGGCGTATGATCCCTGTGCCTAAACGTGGAGGTGGGCAGCGCCCGCAGGACTATCGATCCCTGACTTTGTTAAATGCCTACTGTGAGCATCCTCCGTGCCCGTCTGCTCTCCACAGTTGAGGATGCAGTACATGCCGATAAAACGTGGCTTCATGGAAAGAGCAATGTTCGCACGGTGTTGGGATCGTATAGGGACGTAATCACACTGATGTCGGCCTGCCAGCTTGTTGCGGTGGATTTCGACCACGCATTCGACCGCATCAATCATAGTTTCCTGCAGGCGATCATGGAACGCATGGATCTTCCCCGTGTGTTTGTAGATTCAGTCCTGCGTTTGATTCACGGAACACATTCGAGGGTAATGATGAACGATTATCGATCAGAACCCATTTCTGTCAGGCGTTTCGTGAGGCAAGGGTGCTCTTTGTCCGCCGTTCTGTTTGCAGTAGCCCTTGGGCCAGCCCTGAATGGTCTTCTCCTTAGCTTGGAAAGGATTTGTTTACTGATCGCGAGGTTCCGATGTTGCGCATATACTGACGATGTCGTATTCCTGGCCAGGTCAGGGGATGACACACAGAATGCGCTACGATGTCTTCAACAGTACGATACTGAGGTGGGCAGTATCATCAATCTGCGGAAGACGAAGTATACGGATGTGGCAGGGGGTTGGCCGCGGGAACTACAATGCCCATAACTAAAGCACTCGCGCTCAAATGGTTAGGAGTACTCTTTCATAGCCATATTAAACGTACTACAGCGGTCACATATCGTCACCTGTTACAACAAATACGTGCACTGGTGCGCGATGGAGAGGTAGTCCAGCGAGCACAGTACATTAATGTCTGTTTAGCTCCAAATTTGAACCATTTCGCTCATGTGCTGCCGACACCCATTACGACTGCTACGAGGCTACGAGCTACATTTGGACATTTTGTGTCTGCTGAACTTGTTTTTAAAATTCATTACGACACGTTGACATTGCCCTCACACGAAGGTGGCGTAGCTCTCTTCCATTGTCGAGAACGGGGCGCGGACACTGTTTCTTGGAACGATGCGCCGACTATGGCATTCTGAGAAAAGTCAACCTGACAGGCACAGTGGTCGACGAAGTGGCGTAAAATCAGTGCACTCTCCAGTCCCTGTCGGTCATATTTCGCCGCCATTCAATCACATTAGGACGTTCCTCTTGGACTATAGTTATTTGCTGGATGACCTGCATTCTACACGATCGCCCACGAAGGACTATTACCGCCAATTACAAAGGCACTAACACGTCAACGTGGTTGAACGACGCTACCCTGTCGTACAGTGGAAGAGAATATGTCCTGAGATGGTGGTGGTAAGTTCCCATGGGACTAAACTGCTGAGCCGGCCGCTGTGGCCTAGCGGTTCTAGGCGCTTCATTCCGGAACTGCGCAACCGCTACAGTCGCAGGTTCGAATCCTATCTCGGGCATGGATGTGTTGATGTCCTTATGTTACTTACGTTTAAGTAGTTCTAAGTTCTAGGGGACTGATGACCTCAGATGTTAAGTCCTATAGTGCTCAGAGCCATTTGAACCATCTGAACAAAACTGCTGAGGTCATCGGTCCCTAGGTTGACACACTACTTAATCTAACTTACGCGAGGACAACACACACATACCCATGCCAGAGGGAGGACTGGAACCTGCGACGGGGGGAGCTGCGCGAACCGTGGCAAGGCGCCCAAGACCAGTCCTGTTTTGCCAAATATCTGGGTTCGTTGTTCATGGATCCTCCATCTAGCTAGGGTGTTCCATGGGTGATAAGAGCTAAATGACGATGGTCCACGATTCAAGATTGATTTTAGCCTGTGTACACACGGGACAGTACTCCCCATCATACGAGAAGACAGCCTGGACGATCTCCATGCTCAGCTGTTGTAGGGTTTTCATTACTTAGTATTGTACACTACTGGCCATTAAAATTGCTACACCAAGAAGAAATGCAGATGATAAACGGGTATTGATTGGACAAATATATTATACTAGAACTGACATGTGATTACATTTTCACGAAATTTGGGTGCATAGATCCTGAGATATCAGTACCCAGAACAACCACCTCTGGCCGTAATAACTGCCTTGATACCATGGGCATTGAGTCAAACAGAGCTTGGATGGCGTGTACAGGTACAGCTGCCCATGCAGCTTCAACACGATACCACAGTTCATCAAGAGTAGTGACTGGGGTATTGTGACGAGCCAGTTGCTCGGCCACCATTGACCAGACGTTTTCAATTGGTGAGAGATCTGGAGAATGTGCAGGCCAGGGCAGCAGTCGAACATTTTCTGTATCCAGAAAGGCCTGTACAGGATCGAACGAAAGGTAGAGCCACGGGTTGTAACACATCTGGAATGTAACGTCCACTGTTCAAAGTGCCGTCAGTGCGAACAAGAGGTGACCGAGATGTGTAACCAATGGTACCCCATACCATCACGCCGGGTGATACGCCAGTATGGCAATGACGCATACACTCTTCCAATGTGCGTTCACCGCGATGTCGCCAAACACGGATGCGACCATCATGATGCTGTAAACAGAACTTGGATTCATCCGAAAAAATGACGTTTTGCCATTCGTGCACCCAGGTTCGCCGTTGAGTACACCATCGCAGGCGCTCCTGTCTGTGATGCAGCGTCAAGGGTAACCGCAGCCTTCGTCTCCGAGCTAATAGTCCATGGTGTTGCAAACGTCGTCGAACTGTTCGTGCAGATGGCTGTTGTCTTGCAAACGTCCCCATCTGTTGACTGAGAGATCGAGACGTGGCTGCACGATCCGTTACAGCCATGCGGATAAGATGCCTGTCATCTCGACTGCTAGTGATACGAGGCCGTTGGGATCCAGCACGGCGTTCCGTATTACCCTCCTGAACCCACCGATTCTATATTCTGCTAATAGTCATTGGATCTCGACTAACGCGAGCAGCAATGTCGCGAAACGATAAACCGCAATCGCGATAGGCTACAATCCGACCTTTATCAAAGTCGGAAACGTGATGGTACGCATTTCTCCTCCTTACACGAGGCATCACAACATCGTTTCACCAGGCAACGCCGGTCAACTGCTGTTTGTGTATGAGAAATCGGTTGGAAACTTTCCTAATGTCAGCACGTTGTAGGTGTCACCACCGGCGCCAACCTTGTGTGAATGCTCCGAAAAGCTAATCATTTGCATATGACAGCATCTTCTTCCTGTCGGTTAAATTTCGCGTCTGTAGCACGTCATCTTCGTGGTGTAGCAATTTTAATGTCCAGTAGTGTATTTACTTTGTAATTAGACCAAAAACAAATAAATAAATAAAAAAGTAAAACTCTTGGTATCTCCCCCTTCGATTCATGTTCAGACTCGTCAGTAAGGTAGTGACACAGTGGCCAGGTGTAGAGTGGCGACGCCTTCGCTCTCCGCCGGCATGCTCCATCCTCCCCCACCCCCTTCCCCTTAGTTCCCTTAGTTGTAAGGTATGGGATCGACTCCCACTTACGTCATGTATTTTAAACAAAACGAACAGATCTTCTCGTCACGTAATGCCAAGTGAAAAACGTCAGGTTGCACCGTAGTTCACAATCTACTTTATAAACATCATATCCCTTCGCTACCGACTGGGGCAAAGCCGGTTTAGATTGGTCCATAGCAGAAGTGGAAGTTACTGCCATCAGAAACTCTGTAGGCAGTGAGCCTCCTTACAGGACAAATTTTATTTTATTTAATGAGCCTTTGGCCACTTCAGGTCACAAGGCTCTTATTTTATTTGAAATTAGGCGCTGAAAAATTTGGCTCTGGACTGGGATTCGAATTTGGATTTCTTCTTTGGTGGTATCTGACTCACGCGGAACGATATACACTCCTGGAAATTGAAATAAGAACACCGTGAATTCATTGTCCCAGGAAGGGGAAACTTTATTGACACATTCCTGGGGTCAGATACATCACATGATCACACTGACAGAACCACAGGCACATAGACACAGGCAACAGAGTATGCACAATGTCGGCACTAGTACAGTGTATATCCACCTTTCGCAGCAATGCAGGCTGCTATTCTCCCATGGAGACGATCGTAGAGATGCTGGATGTAGTCCTGTGGAACGGCTTGCCATGCCATTTCCACCTGGCGCCTCAGTTGGACCAGCGTTCGTGCTGGACGTGCAGACCGCGTGAGACGACGCTTCATCCAGTCCCAAACATGCTCAATGGGGGACAGATCCGGAGATCTTGCTGGCCAGGGTAGTTGACTTACACCTTCTAGAGCACGTTGGGTGGCACGGGATACATGCGGACGTGCATTGTCCTGTTGGAACAGCAAGTTCCCTTGCCGGTCTAGGAATGGTAGAACGATGGGTTCGATGACGGTTTGGATGTACCGTGCACTATTCAGTGTCCCCTCGACGATCACCAGTGGTGTACGGCCAGTGTAGGAGATCGCTCCCCACACCATGATGCCGGGTGTTGGCCCTGTGTGCCTCGGTCGTATGCAGTCCTGATTGTGGCGCTCACCTGCACGGCGCCAAACACGCATACGACCATCATTGGCACCAAGGCAGAAGCGACTCTCATCGCTGAAGACGACACGTCTCCATTCGTCCCTCCATTCACGCCTGTCGCGACACCACTGGAGGCGGGCTGCACGATGTTGGGGCGTGAGCGGAAGACGGCCTAACGGTGTGCGGGACCGTAGCCCAGCTTCATGGAGACGGTTGCGAATGGTCCTCGCCGATACCCCAGGAGCAACAGTGTCCCTAATTTGCTGGGAAGTGGCGGTGCAGTCCCCTACGGCACTGCGTAGGATCCTACGGTCTTGGCGTGCATCCGTGCGTCGCTGCGGTCCGGTCCCAGGTCGACGGGCACGTGCACCTTCCGCCGACCACTGGCGACAACATCGATGTACTGTGGAGACCTCACGCCCCACGTGTTGAGCAATTCGGCGGTACGTCCACCCGGCCTCCCGCATGCCCACTATACGCCCTCGCTCAAAGTCCGTCAACTGCACATACGGTTCACGTCCACGCTGTCGCGGCATGCTACCAGTGTTAAAGACTGCGATGGAGCTCCGTATGCCACGGCAAACTGGCTGACACTGACGGCGGCGGTGCACAAATGCTGCGCAGCTAGCGCCATTCGACGGCCAACACCGCGGTTCCTGGTGTGTCCGCTGTGCCGTGCGTGTGATCATTGCTTGTGCAGCCCTCTCGCAGTGTCCGGAGCAAGTATGGTGGGTCTGACACACCGGTGTCAATGTGTTCTTTTTTCCATTTCCAGGAGTGTAGTTCGATCATTTCGTTGTTTTCTCTACAAAAGGCACGTATGTGAGTTCAAATCCTGGTTCAGCACAAAACTATTCACAGCTTCATTTTAAGCCCTAAACAGTTCTTGAATAGAAAACATCGGCGGTAAGCGCCGGTTGCGATTCCCGGTCAGGCATAATTTGCGTTCTTTCGATTTCTAACATCTGATTCTACCTATTTAACGAGCTGATTACGTGCTGGGTTCAAGCCAAATGGTTCAAATGGCTCTGAGCACTATGGGACTTAACATCTGAGGTCATCAGTCCCCTAGAACTTAGGACTACTTAAACCTAACTAACCTACGGACATCACACACATCTATGCCCGAGGCAGGATTCGAACCTGCGACCGTAGCAGTCACGCGGTTCCAGACTGAAGCGCCTAGAACCTCTCGGCCACAAGGCCGGCATGGGTCCGAGCACCGGTCACAAAACTTTACGTCATGGGATTAGTTTTAAACACGTGCAAGTTTTGTTTCTTGAAATTAAATTAAATGTTTTTAGTGGTTAGTTAACTGGGAGATAAGGGTTTCGATAGGATTCCAGGCAGAACACAAAATTTTCAAATTCACGTTGGTAACCGATACTGGTGGGAACTTCGATATTTCACGAATGGTTCAAATGGCTCTGAGCACTATGGGACTCAACTGCTGAGGTTATTAGTCCCCTAGAACTTAGAACTAGTTAAACCTACCTAACCTAAGGACATCACAAACATCCATGCCCGAGGCAGGATTCGAACCTGCGACCGTAGCGGTCTTGCGGTTCCAGACTGCAGCGCCTTTAACCGCACGGCCACTTCGGCCGGCCATATTTCACGACTCTTTACGTTTACTCACCAGGGACGAACGTTGCTGTGACAGTGTCTCGGTCGGGCACGAAACATTTACTGGGTTACAATGGCTATAGGTGCTTGGTTTCAATCAAGACCCAGAAGAAAATAGTTCGTTATGTTGTTTAAATTTCAAACATATGGACAAGTAATTTCTCACCATGAGTACAGACAAATTACTGGTGATACGATATTAATTTTGAGGTTTCCACAGAGCGCTTGCTGCTATTAATCTCATTGTTTCTAACTGGTTAGTTCAACATCCATGTATGACAGACTACTCGTATCAGGAACGACGTTTCACAGGTGTTGAAAAACCTATTGAAAACGTAAAATACCTCGAATTGTCAGAGAACTTTGGGAGTATCAAAATATCTTGTTCATAAAAATATTTAATTTGGGATACTTATGTGATGGAGTTAGTTAACTCAAATTCTAATGAGTGAGGTAGTGATTTTGAAATGTCATTTACATGTTGAGTTTACCAGCGTTAAGGACTGTCTCATCTCTAATGACGCGTTACCTTGTATTTGTTATATTGTGGTGTTGATTTATAGTGTTATCTAGTGATCTCTTACGGTATTCATTTTGTACAATCAAACAACTATACTTCAAAAAGACTAGAGAACCTGCAAGACAGCTATGTTATGTGGGCTGCATATAAATCAGGCGAAAAGCATTCAGATCATTCGGTAAATTTTGTACGTGACAGTAAATAAAAGTACTTGTCATAAGTTTTATTTTCACCCACTGTATGCTAGTGGCTGGACAGCTTTTTGGCATGTGCTCATTCACCTTGAAAAAGGCACACTATCGGATCTTAAGTTGTCGGACACCCCTGTGTAATGTGGATTTGAACACTAGATTATACGAGAGGCGAATCCTCGAGTATAAAAAGAGGCGAGGAGTATTCTGTTGTCAGTAGAAAGCAGTAACAGCAGAATGGGTCGGTCGGGACAGCTCGGTGGACTAGCTGTTGGGAGTCACTTGAGTAGCAAATTCATCAGGGACATTTCAACTCTTCCAAATCTGCAAAGGTCAAGTGTTTGTGACGTGATTGTGAACAACCATAGCTAAACCAGGACCAGTCAGGGAACTTAGAGTATTGCAGAGCGTGGTTGTAAAACGTCGCATGAAGTAAGCGGAAGGAATCACTCGAGAGTTCTAAACTGCCACCAGCAGGCCATCTAGCACTGTTACTACGCGTAAGGAGTTAAAAATGAATGGTGTACAATGGTCAATCAGCTCCTAGTAAGGCACACGTTTCTGCAACCAGTGCTAAGCGACGCTTGAGGTGACGTAAAGAGCGACGGAACTGGACAGTGGATGAATGAAAACGAATGATTTGAGTGAGAAATCACATTATACCCCGCGGAAATCCGATAGAAGGATTGGGTTTGGCGAATGCCTGGAGAACGTTACCCGCCAACATGTGTAATGCCAACAGCAAAGTACAAAAGAGGTGTTTCGGTATAGGGTTGTTTTTCATGGTCAGGGTGTGGTCCCCTTATCGCGCTTAAGAAAACGCCAAATACGGAACCACATGAACACATTTTACAACATTCTATAGTGTGCACAGAAAGGTAACAGTCAGAAGATAATTGTTTGCATCAGGCTTACAATTCACCGTACCTTAAAGCAACATCTAAGAGGGAATGGTTTGAGGATGACAACATTCCTGAAATGGACAGGCTTGCCAAGGGTCCTGACCTAAACACAATGGAACATCTTTGGGATGAGTTAGAACGTTGACTTCACTCGAGACCTTAGCAACCACCGTCACTACTTTCTGTGGTTTTTGTTCTTGAGGGGGAATGGGTACTGTTATGCTGGAGCCAAGGTAGCCCCTGAGGGCCGGCAACCCATATTACAGCACAGAGGACGAGCTTGTCTATGTCCAAGGCGTACCAAAATCACCATGATAAACACCGGTTATTTACATACAAATTAATGGAAACAGACATTCCGAGCACTACTTCGTGCAGGGGGAGCTCGGGCCATGGCCTGTAGGAAGTATCACTACACCAATACCTGATTGTCTGGAGACAGCTATTTAGGGGTTAGAACCAGCCCTGAAGTCCACTGGCACAGTAGCTCAGCGTGTTCGGTCAAAGAGCTGGTTGACCTCTGTAATAAAAAAAAAAACTGAGTGAAAGGATCCACAACGAACTTGAACGCATGACATCCACAACAATAAAAAAAAAAGACACCGAAGTTCAGTTCACTCCGGGTGCCGACCTCGTGGACTTCGAAGGCTGAAGATTACGTCTTCGTCTCTGAATTGGAGTTTTACTAGTGTGTGTGGGTTATCACGAAGCTGTCCGCCCCCGGTAGCTGAGTGGACAGCCGTCACGGTAGCTCAGCGTGTTCGGTCAGAGAGCCGGTTGGCCTCTGTAATAAAAAACTGAGTGGAAGGATCAACCACCGAACTTGAACAGGATGTCCTGCGACGTCCGCAACGACCAAACACAACGATCAATAACGGAAAAAAAGTGGTCAGCGCGACAGAATGTAAATGCTAAGGGCCCGGGTTCGATTCCTGGCTGAGTCGGAGATTTTCTCCGCTCAGGGACTGGGTGTTGTGTTGTCCTTATCATAATCATTTCATCCCCATGGACGCGCAGGTCGCCGAAGTGGCGTCAAATCGAAAGACTTGCACCCGGCGAACGGTCTACCCGACGAGAGGCCCTAGTCACACGACATTTACATTTATTTACCACGAAGCTTTGTGGAAAATTAGAAGTAAACTTTTGTTTGCCTCAGTTAGGAGACCTTTACTGGCATCGTTATTGTTACCTTTATTTTTTTGTTGTTCAGTCATCAACCTTGTAAACGTACATAAATAAAAGTTGTGTTGCGAAAAATTGCGAATTGTCAGTCACTACAGGTACCATTCCTACACAGACTTTCAGACACCTGACTGAAACTGTCCCCAGCAGAATTCAAGGCGTCAAAAAGGCGGAAGGTGGCAAATCTCAAATTAATGTCCACTAATATGTGTCCGGATACTTTTGAGCAGACAGCGTATAAAAGAGAAATTGGCCGATAGTAGAAAATAAACTGCAATTATAGTGTAATGCACAAATGTTATCGTTTTAAAATTTTGTACGATTGAGGTAGGCCTCCCTGCCCAAGGAAAAGTTATTCTAGATGAATCTTTATGCTAAAACGGACTGTGCGCTATACTCGAACTTCCTGGCAGATTACGAGGGTAATCATAAAATTTCAGTTATCACTTGGTAAAATTAAGTTGCGATATTGAATCTTGGTGATGGTAATAATACTACTCTATATATTAAGTCTTCAGTGCTACATTTTTTGCCAAAGATAATGACTTGGTGGAGATATTGATTGTAGAAGTCTGTATTTCGTCTGCTCTGGGAACGTTTCATCTCGAGAACCAGATTGATGTTTTCAGGGAGGAATGACAACATTGTTTTGCCCGGTGTGCGCATATATGTGTTTTGTTTTTGTCGATGTCTCATAATGTGAACACTAAAAAAAAGCTCCATCTGGACAGGTCATGGAAGACCTGACGGTGCTGACCGACCGCCATGTCAGCCTCAGCCTGGCGGGTACGGAAATGGAGGGGCGTGAGGTCAGCTCACCGCTCTCCCGGCCGTTGTCAGTTTCCGTGACCGGAGCCGCATCTTCTCAATCAGGTAGCCCCTCAGTTTGCCCAAAAGGGCTGAGTGCACTTCGCTTGCCAACAGCGCATGGCAGACTGGATGGTCACCCATCCAAGTGCTAGCCAAGACTGGCAGCACTTAACTTCGGTCACCTGACAGGAACCAGTGTTACGACTGCGGCAAGGCCGTTGGTGTACGTGAGCACTAGTCGTTTGAAATTCGCTGCAAATAAATTACTGTTATAAGTTAAATAATCCACAAATTGTTACAGCAGTGATACGCACATTGAGGCGACAAAAATCATGCGTTAGCTATATGAACATATACAGATAGCGCTAGTATCGCGTACCAGAGGTATGAAAGAGCAGTGCATTGGCGGAACTTCATTTGCACTCAGATGATTCGTGATAAATGGTTCCCGAAATCATTATGGTCGCACTGTGGGAATTAACAGATTTTGAATGCGGAATGGTAGTTGGAGCTAGATGCATGGGGCACTCCATTTTGGAAATCGTTAGGGAAATCAGTATCCAGAATCCACAATGTCAAGAGTGTGCCGAGAACACAAAATTTCCTTCATTAGCTCTCACCACGGACGACACAATGGCCGACGGCTTCATTAACGACCGAGAGCAGCGGCGTTTGCGTAGAGTTGTCAGTGCTAACAGACAAGCAACACTGCGTGAAGTAACTGTATAAACCAATGTGGGACGTAAGACGAATGTATCAGTTCGGGCAGTGCGGCGAAATCTGGCGTTAATGGGCTATGGCAGCAGACGACTGACGTGACTGTCTTTTCTAACAGCATGACATCGCCTGCAGCGCCTCTCCTGGGCTCGTGACCATGTCGGTTGGACCCTAGACGACTAAAAAACCATGGCCTGGTTGTAGTCCCGATTTCAGTTGGGAAGAGTTGATGGTAGATTTCGAGTGAGGCGCAGACCCCATGAAGCTATGGATCCAAGCTGTCAACTAGGCACCGTGAAAGCTGCTGGTGGTTCCACAATGGTGTGGGCCGTGTTTACATGGAATGGACTGGGTCCTCTGGTCCAACTGACTCGATCATTGGAAATGGTAATGTTCGTCTACTTGGAGACCACTTGCAGCCATTCATGGACGACATGTTCCCAAACAACGATGGAATTTTTATTGATAGCAATGCGCCATGTCACCGGGCCACAGTTGTTCGCGATTGGTTTGAAGAACATTCTGGACAATTCGAGCAAACGATTTAGGCATCCAGATCGCCCAACATGAAATCTATCGAAGATGTATGGCAAATACTCGAGGGATCAGTTAGTGCACAAAATCATGCACTGGCAACACTTTCGCAATTGTGGATGGCTATAGAGCCACCACGACTCAATATTTCTGCAGGGGACTTCCAACGACTTGTTGACTCTGTGCCACGTCGAGTTGTCGCATTACGCCGGGAAAAAAGAGGGTTCCTACACGATTCCAGCAGGTATCCCAAGACTTTTGTCACCTCAGCGTATTTGTATACGAAACAGTGAGGGCAGCACAGGTTCAGATATATACAAATTCGTAGTAGAAATCCTTGGATATCACAGGAGGAATCTAATTTTATTGACGAAAGGAGATAATATAATAATGCTTTAATTGAATCAGGCGAAACTGAATGGATATGCCTACAAATGAAATTGACAGAAAGTGCATAATGGCTTAGCAGGAATAGCTAAAGGACAAATACAAGTGTATAGAAGCTTGTATAACTAGAGAAAAGGTAGACACCGCCTGTAGGAAAATCAATGAAGCCTTTGGAGAAAAGAGAAGCGGCTGTATGAATACCAAGAGGTCAGATGGAAAACCAGTACTAAGCAATGAGTGGAAAGCTGAAAAGTGGAAAGAATATATATGGAAGCTATACAAATGAAATGAACTTGAAGGCAATATTATATAAAGGGAAGATGAGATGCGAGATACGATACAGTGAGGTGAATTTGACAGAGCACTGAAAGATACAATTCGAAACAAGGCCCCTGGAACAGATGACATTCCCTCACAACTGCTGATATCCTTGGGAGAGCCAGCCGTGACAAAACTATTCCACCTGACGTGCACGACGTATGAGACTTTTGAAATATCCTCAGATTTCAAGAAGAATGTAATAGTTCCAATTCCAGAGAAAACAACTGCTGACTGGTGTGAATATTATGGAAATATCGGTTTGATAAGCCAAGGTTGCAAAATATTGACGCGAATTATTTACAAAGGGACGGACAGGCTGGTAGAAGTCGACCTCGGGAAAGATCAATTTAGGTTCCGGAGAAATTTAGGAACAGACGACACAATACTGACCCTACGACTTATTTGAGGAAACAGTTTAAAGAAAGGCAAACCTTCGTTTATGGCACTTGTAGACTTTGAGAAAACTTTTGACAATGTTAACTGGAATACTGTTCGAAATTGTAAAGGTAGAAGGGGTAAAACACAGGGCGTGAAAGGTTGCATGCACGGTCCAGCCACATTAATGTGACCACCGTCTATGTTTGATGCCAGCGTCACTCACAGACGGCAGGTGGCAGCACTAGCAGTGGAGGGTATATAAAGCGTGTCGGGAGACGCGGAAAACAGTGCAGTCGTTGTCGTAATGCGGAAACGGAGCGATTTATCTGACCTCCAAATGGACATGATCATTGGATTTCGGGTCAAGGATGGAAGCATTTCAGCAACGGCTAAGTCTATAAACTGTTCGCATCCCGCCGCCGAGGTTAAAGTACATCGAGCATGGCAAAATGGCGCTATCCAAAACCGACACCGAGGAAACTGTGATACACCACGGGCCGTAGATGACAGGGGTGAACGACGGTTGCGGACATGTGTACGAGCGAATAGACGTGCAACTGTTGAGCAACTGACCGTCCAGATGAAACAAGGGTCTACCAACACTGTCTCCTCAACGACTGTTCAGTGAACGTTACTTCACATGGGCCTCTGCAGCAGGCGCCTGGTTCATGCACCCACGCTCACTGCTGTTCAACGACAACGGAGGCTGGAATTTGCACCCCAATATCGCAACTGAACGTCTACGGAGTGGCGATAGGTGGACTTTCTCGGATGAACCACGCTTTAAACAATATCTGCATGAAATGTCTGAAAGCAACACCCTGCAACAATCATCATAATGGTCCAGGCCGGAGGGAGGAGCTTTATGGTCTGGGGAATGTTTTAGTGGCATTCGTTGGGTGATATCATCGGTCTGGAAGACGAGATCAACAGATGTATTCATCTATCCTTCGCGACCATGTCCAGCTCGCAGTGTACATGCGTGGTTCGAAGAGCAGCAGGATGCGTTTGCCGTACTCCCCTTGCCACAAACTCCCCGGATTTAAACCTTATCGACAATATGTGGGATTACCTCGACCAGGCAGTTCACGCCATGGATCCTCAACGGAGAAACCTATAGCAGCTGGTCATGGAACTGGAATCAGGGTAGCTGCACATCCGTGTCAGTAACTTCCAAAACCACATTGACTCTCTTCATGCACATCCAGCTGTGGTCCGCGCTGCAAAAGATGTTATTCGGGCTTTTGGAAGGTGGTCACGTTAATGCTACTGAACAGTGTATAGCTCGTACACAAACAGACGCAGCTGTAAGAGTCGAATGGCAAGAAAAGATTGCAGTCATCTCCGATGTTATTCAATCTTTATATTCAGCAAGCAGTAGAGGAAACCAAAGAAAAATTTGGAGTAGGAATTAAAGTTTAAGGAGGCAAATAAAAACTTTGAGGTTTGCCAGTGACGTCGTAATTCTTTCAGAGACATTAAAGGACATGGCAGAGCAGTTGAACAAATTTACAGTGTCTTGAAAGAACGATAGAGAATTAACATCAACACAAGTAAAACAAAGGTAAAGGAATGTATTCGAATTAAATCATGCGATGCTGAGGGATTATGTTAGAAAATGAGACAGTAAAAGCAGTACATGAGTTTTGTTAAAAAATGTTCAAATGTGTGTGAAATCTTATGGGACTTAACTGCTAAGGTCATCAGTCCCTAAGCTTACACACTACTCAACCTAAATTATCCTAAGGACAAACACACACACCCATGCCCGAGGGAGGACTCGAACCTCCGCCGGGACCAGCCGAGTTTTGTTATTTGAGCAGTAAAATAAATGATAGTGGCCTAAGAAGAGGATACAAAATGTTGTCTGGAAAAGGCAAGAAAAGCGTTTCTGAAGAAGAGAAATTTGTTAACATCGAATATAAATATAAGTGTTAGGGAGGCTTTTCTGTACGCATTTGTCTGGATTATAGCCTTCTACGGAAGTGAAACGTGGGCTACAAGTTGTTCAAGCAAGAAGAGAACTGTGTTGTATTGTATTGTATGTTAACCGTGGACCTAGAAACGACGGCGAGGCTCCGTCCCCGCCGCAGCCGCAGTGGTCCACAACCCCACGACGACTACCGCAGTCCACTTCACCCCTCCACCGTCCCACACCGAACCCAGGGTTATTGTGCGGTTCGTCCCCCGGTGGAGCCCCCCGGGAACGTCTCACACCAGACGAGTGTAACCCCTATGTTTGCGTGGTAGAGTAATGGTGGTGTACGCGTACGTGGAGAACTTGTTTGCGCAGCAATCGCCGACATAGTGTAACTGAGGCGGAATAAGGGGAACCACCCTGCATTCGCCGAGGCAGATGGAAAACCGCCTAAAAACCATCCACAGACTGGTCGGTTCACCGGCCCTCGACACAAATCCGCCGGGTGGATTCGTGCCGGGGACCAAACGCTCCTTCCCGCCCGGAAAGCCGTGCGTTAGACCGCACAGCCAACCGGGCGGGCCAAGAAGAGAATAGAATTCTTCGAAATGTGCTGTTGGAGAAGAATACTGAAGATCAGGTTGCTACATAGCGTAACTAACGAGCAAGTACTGAATAGAATTAGGGAGAAAAGAAATTTGTGGCATAATTTGACTAAAAGAATGATCAGTTGATAGGACACACTGTTAGACATCGAGGAATTATCAGTTAAGTGTCTGAGGGTTATGCATGGGGAAAAAATTGTAGAGAAGCCCAAGGCTTGAATCCAGTATGCTGGTTGAAATCAATGTATGTTACAGTAGTTGCCCGGAAATTAAGATGCTTCCATAGGATAGATTTGCATCAGACCAGCCTTCGGACTGGAGACAACAACACCACATGTATCCTGACACTATGATTATTGAGTCCTGACGGCGTGACGAGCAATAACCCCAGTAGTCTGTCTCTCATACCACAAAACAACCACGCAGACACATCTGTATGTATTGCTCCATTGGAATAATTGTAATTAAACACAGTGCCCAATCTGTTACTCATATCATTGTCGAGCTTCATGAATATCTTTTCACATTTAAAAACATGTCCGTTGAGTCTTTTCGAAAAAAACCAACAAGTCAGGTCGATATTCACAAGGCTTTTCCGAGGTATTATCTCATGTACGCCGCTGCAGACAGCTTTAACAACAAGGCTGAAAGTCTTATTGGTATCAGCCGGTGAAAGACTCGACCAGATAGATATTCAAGTCACAACAAAACCTAAACTTTGCCCGAACAGGCCATGAGGGCCCAACTGTACCGACCGTCCGCCGTGTCATCTTCAGCCACAGGCGTCACTGGATGTGGATACGGAGGGGCATGTGGTCAGCACACCGCTCTCCCGGCCGTATGTCAGTTACGAAACCTAAGCCGCTACTTCTTAGTCAAGTAGCTTCTCAGTTTGGCTCATAAGGGCTGAGTGCACACCGCTTGCCAACAGTTCTCGGAAGACCGGATGATCACCAATCCAAGTGCTAGCCCAACTGATGGGTCTTGTTTCACACTGTTTCTAACTTACGGTCAAGTTTACGCCGCAAAAGTGCAGCATGGCGTGGGTTCGGTGATGTTTTGGACAGCCATATTGTGGCATTCCATGAGTCCCATAGCTACTCAGCAGGTTCGCATTATTGTCAAGAATTATGTGACCATTTTGGCTGATCAGGTATGCCCCACGTTACAATGTTTGTTCCCCAATGGTGATGCTGTATTCCAAGACGACAGGACCCTCTTCACACAGCTCGCATCGTCCACGTCGGATTTTGTGAGCACGAGTATGAAATGCCGCATCTGCCCTGGCCACTACCGTCACTAAATGTCAATGCTATAGAGCCTCTGTTGTCAACTTTGGAGGGAAGGGTGGTGATCGGTATCCACCTCTACCATCGATACCTGGCCTTTCCACTACTCTACAGGAAGAATGGTATAAGCCTCCCTTGAAAATCATACAGGACTTGTATTAATCCATTCTGAGACGACTGCAAACAGTTTTGAATGCGAGCGGTTTTTCTACACTGTATTTGGCATGGTAATGTGTTGTGTTTTTGGTGTTTCCGTATTTTTGTCCACCCTCTGTTTGTCTTCTACATGTATGAAGATAGATCTTCGGGATCAGTTTTAACTTCACATCGAAATTGAAATTTTTAAGTTGCCGGTTTATGTATTTGCTTCAGGGTTGTTCCTGGTGCAATTAGCTCGCTTGTTCGTTCGTCACCTAGTGTGAGTCGAGACGATATGACGAAAACACACAAAAAAGTTCTGCGTTTTCCATTTTAAGGGGTACAATTAAGCTAGCAGCTTGGGATTAGCCGAGCGGTCTCAGGCGCTGCAGTCATGGCCTGTGCGGCTGATCTCGGCGGAGGTTCGAGTCCTCCCTCGGGCATGGGTGGGTGTGTTTGTCCTTACGATAATTTAGGTTAAGTAGTGTGTAAGCTTAGGGACTGACGACGTTAGCAGTTACGTCCCATAAGATTTCACACACATTTGAACATTTTGAACAATTAACTTATGTGGTAAGACACGATGATATTGCAGTGTCTGACTGGGGTGCAGCATAATTACTGTAATTAATGATATCATGGCATATTCTACACCAGCGACCGAGGTGGCGCAGTGATTAGCACACTGGATTTGCATTCAGGAGGACGACGGTTCAAACCCCCGTCCGGCAATCCTGAGTTAGGTTTTCCATGATTTCACTAAATCACTCCAGGAAAATGTTGGGATGGTTCCTTTCACTAAATCACTCCAGGAAAATGTTGAGATGGTTCCTTTCAAAGGGCACGGCCGATTGCCTTCCCCATCCTTGCCTAATTCGATGAGACCGATGATCTCGCTGTTTGGTCCCCTCCCCCAAACCAACATCATATTCTGCAAAACAACAGGTAATATTAGCATAATTTACGATGTAACACACTTTGACAATAGAGTGCGTGCCTGTGTTGTGTCTGAATCATTGTAATTTAATGATTCTGCAAAATGATTGGAAATGTTAACGCAATTTATTGTGTAAGACACTTTGACTTTACAGTGCGTGACTGGGGCATTACTGAATTTCTATAAATTAATGATGTCATGACATTTTCTGTTAGTACTTTAATTTCGAGCACCTCTAACTGCTATTACAGTTATAGGGTAATTTACCATAATTTTACCGATTTTATGCAAATAGCTATGTTTCTATTTTAGGATTTATGTAAACAAGTACAGTGTGATATTTAAACAAATACACTGAGATCTCACATTAAACAACTAGCGCAGCGCAATGTTTCAACAGATACGCCGATATACCGTGATAAACAAATAGCACTCTGCAACAAATATTACGAAGTATATGAGGATTTGTCTCGAATGAAAAACAGCCCACAGTTGCACTAAATTATGTTTATTTTAAACCTTGACCATGGTTTCTGCTATAATAA
The DNA here is from genome assembly GCF_023898315.1 of Schistocerca nitens. Taxonomy (NCBI): domain Eukaryota; kingdom Metazoa; phylum Arthropoda; class Insecta; order Orthoptera; family Acrididae; genus Schistocerca; species Schistocerca nitens. The sequence goes on along the minus strand of NC_064616.1, from coordinate 733,664,629 downwards.
TATAGCCTTCTTCAGAAGTCATACACACTAGTATATGAAAAATGTCTTACTCCAGCGGCTGCGTCAAGACCAATAAAATAACTTCAACAGACATAAGCCTGTTTCGAACATAAGTAAAATTACATATGGCACCGTATGTCCTCTGTCACCACCACTGTTATACTGGGCGCACAGTTGTCAGATTTGACATGGATGTGGGTGATGTCCTTAGGTTAGTTAGGTTTAAGTAGTTCTAAGTCTAGGAGGTAACTAATGAGGAGGTATTGAATTGGATTGGGGAGAAGAGAAGTTTGTGGCACAACTTGACTAGAAGAAGGGATCGGTTGGTAGGACATGTTTTGAGGCATCAAGGGATCACAAATTTAGCACTGGAGGGCAGCGTGGAGGGTAAAAATCGTAGAGGGAGACCAAGAGATGAATACACTAAGCAGATTCAGAAGGATGTAGGTTGCAGTAGGTACTGGGAGATGAAGAAGCTTGCACAGGATAGAGTAGCATGGAGAGCTGCATCAAATCAGTCTCAGGACTGAAGACCACAACAACAACAACACGTCTAGGGGACTGATGACTTCAGATGTAAAGTCCCACAGTGCTTAGAGCCATTTGAACCATTTCGCCGATGAGGAGTGGGACAATCTGGACCAACACTGCCTTGATGAACTTGTGGATAGTATGCCACGACGAATACAGGCATGCATCAATGCAAGAAGACGTGCTACTGGGTATTAGAAGTACCGGTGTGTACAGAAATCTGGACCACCACCTCTTAAGGTCTCGGTGTATGGTGGTACAACATGCAATGTGCGGTTTTCATGAGCAATAAAAAAGGCGGAAATGATGTTATGTTGACCTCTATTCCAATTTTCTGTACAGGTTCCCGAACTCTCAGAACCGAGGTGATGCAAAACTTTTTTTAATATGTGTACATGAGAAAATCATCACATGCAAGGATTACGGGCACATAACAGATGAGCACTGCAGCATTTACCACAAAGAACGAAGAAGATGTAAACAGAGATATACGGGCAATATCCTGTATGCAGACTGGAACGCATACGATAGCCCGAAGGGGATAAAAGATCATTTACAAAGTCTGTACAGAACACGATCACGTCATGACACAGAAACATCACAGCTATTACAAGACTGTAGGAATATCTACTACACGAAAGTATTACTACTTTGTCAGAACCAATATCCGAAAAGGAAATAGAAGTCGTAATAAAAATCATACCAAAACACAGAAGCTCAGGAGTAGCCGGTATCCTCTGTGAATTATACAAAACTATCTGGTGAAACCTGAAGAAAATGTTCACAAAAGTCGTTAGGGGGAAACGACGTTGCATATTCTTATACTCTGAAAAATAACTCAGAATAATCCTACTCGTTCCCAATTAAAAGTACCATAAAGTATAATAGATTTCAGGTCGATAATGTTATGCCCAAGCTCGAAAACCGTACCTGGTGTCATAGTGGCAAGATTAAAACAAATCCTTCCGGACATCCTCAGGCCAGAACAGATGTGTAGCATACCCAACAAAAGCATCATAGATGGAATTTGTTCCATCATGTGTGACATGTCCTTCTCATGGCAGCATCAGTCACAAACATCAGAGCTACTAAACATCAATTTGGAGAAAGCATTCAATGAAGTCGGCCTCAGTACCTAAGGAGTATGTTGCTCGAAGACTACATAATATCCTTCGTCACACTTACACACCTAAAGAATTTATACGAATAGGAATACGAATTTATACGAATAATCGCTTAAGAATGTAATACTGACTACGTCGCTTTATGCTTGTAAGTTGGCCACGTGATCACGACCTCACTTCTGGTTATGATTCCTAAATTTTAGAACACATTTACTTCTACCTCTACATGTACACACATACTCTGAAAGCCACCTTATGGTGCATAGCAGATGGTACCCAATAATAGATATTTCCTTTCCTATTTCACTATCAGAGAGAGCGAGGGAAAAACGATGGTCTAATTGCCTCTGTAGAGGTCCCAATTTCTCTTATCTTTGTGGAACTTAAGCAAAATGTACGTTGGCGGCATCTGAATCGTTCTGTAGTCAGCTAAAAATGCTGCTGCCCTCCACTTTCTCAATAGTGTTTCGCGAAAAGAACGTCGTCTGTCCTCCAGTGATTCTCCTTTTGAGTTCACGAAGCGTCTCCGCAATACCTGCATGCTGATCGAACCTAGCAGTAACAAATCTAGCTAACATGACATAAAATCGCGCTTCATGGTTGATTGTTTCATGAGGTTTTCTATCGGTGTTAGTAGGATGGCAGTGGGCATCCTGGCAAGAAAATAGCTGAAGTCAACACATGTTGGTGTTAGCATTCCAAGAACTGCACTTGCAGGCTGTTGTGATTGTTATACGTATTCAATGTCACTGACCTCCCAGGGTCGTGGCCGAGCGGTTCTAGGCGCTACAGTCTGGAACCGCGCGACCGCTACGGTCGCAGGTTCGAATCCTGCCTCGGGCATGGATGTGTGTGCTGTCCTTAGGTTAGTTAGGTTTAAGTAGTTCTAAGTTCTAGGGGACTGATGACCTCAGAAGTTAAGTACGTCCCATACTGCTCAGAGCCATTTGAACCATTTTTTTGACCTTACAGGCTGAGACAATTGTGCTTGTTATACTCAATGTCACTGACCTCCCCTTCGTTCCCATACCCTCCCCTTCCCCCAGTTTGCTGTAGGCCAGTTGCATAATGTAAAAGTCTCCACGCACTGTTGCTCTCAGCCAAACTCTGAGGGAGGTGTGGGGGGAGGGGGGGGGGCGAGGGGGGGGGGGGTAAGGGGGTTACTGCTCTTGGGCAAGAGTCAATCATAATGCAGCCTGTGGTCTAGGGGCCAGCATTGCTGCCTCTGGATCACAGTGTCCCGGATTCGATTCCCAGCCGGGTTGGGGATTTTCTCTGCCCAGGGACTGGATGTTTGTGTTGTCCTCATCATTTCTTCATCATCATTTGTGAGAGTGACTAGATTGGATTGTGACAGGAAAATGGACTGTGTAAAAATTGGGACTTTGTACAGGCGTTGATGACCGCGCAGTTGAGAGCCCAACAAACCAAACATCATCATCATCATCACCAACCATGCAGCCTCATATGGACTGTGCCCAGAATTTTCTGAATGATCTGTATTAGTGATCGATCATGCGCTGCTGCTCTCAGCCAATAGCCACAGGGTCCCAATGATCTCAGCAAATAGGGATCATTCGAGGTCTGTGTTCTGTGGTGAGAGGATCATAATTAATTTGGTCAGTTGAAAAAGTGGCCATAAAAATTGGCATGAAATTGCTAGAGTAGTTCGTAAAATTAGCAGATTGGTATGATATGCCAGAATACAGATGTACGTGCTAAAATTGTGGAAACTTTATGTTGATGTGTAACTGTCTACTGTAAAAAAATTGATGTGTAAATGCATCCATCCTTGTAGAAAAAGATGCATGGAATGCAGACATAACTGCACATTGTAAATAATTAGCTGCCTGACATTATGTGTGAGCCTTCATATTGCAACATTTACAATTTGTTATAACAGATTAATTCCAATTCCTCCTTTTGAGCAATTGCATGAGTGTAATCATTTGTACTCTATAGTGAAGGGCTCGATCTCAAAAAAGCTTGTGACAATGTCCCACTAGCCAAGTTGTCTGAAGCAGTGGAATTATATGGCATTTACCTATTGTAGATCTGAAACGCATATAGACCATATAAAGATGTGCATGGAAGAATAAGGATAGGATCTGTCATCTATAAATCGTTTAAAATAGCCAAAGGATTGAAACAAGGCTGTTGTTTATATCCAACGCCATTCAAAATATATCTACAAATCGCTTGCAGGACTGCAAAAACAAATGCAGTAAAATGGGTATTCCGTTACAAGACCACTGTGTGTTTAACCTTTTATTCACAGATGAACAGGTAGTGGTTGCGACCGATGAAGGAGATATCTCCTATATTGTGAGAATATTGAAAAAAAAAAAGAATGCAGCATATGGGGACTGAAGTTGAACTTCAAGAAGACATAATACTTAACCACAGGGATGCAATCATTACATCTTGAAATATCAGAGAGAGTAACCCATGGTAACTGTGAAAGGTATAAGTATTTAGGGGGAATAATTAATAAACATGGAACATGTGAAGGTGACTTGAGAAACAGATTGATCTCAGGAAGGACAGCAATATCAAAGCTGAACTCTCTTTTACAGTATACAAAAATCGAATTGAAAACAAAACTATAAAGCCATTACTGAACCAATTACCATTTATGGTTCGGAGTGGTGGACTATTACAGAGAAGAACCGCAAGAAGACTGAAGCTGTAGAAATCGGCTTCCTAAGGGGACCATCAAGGACCTCCCGTTTGGAACATAGAAAAAATGAGAATGTACAGGAAATAACGCACAATAAAGATATCGTAATGGATGCGATAGAACACACATAACTTTTCTGGTTTGGATACGTAATGAGAATAGGACAAAAAAGAATACATATGAATATTTTAGAATTTAGACCAAAAAAACAGAAGGTACAGAGAAAGTCCGCAACTGAGATGGATTCAAGGGATAGAAAGAAGCATGACTAATAGAAAATTTCCGTTGAAGTCATACAAAATAGGTTATTATGGAGGCTGAGATGTTGGATGCATAGCTTCTTTTTTAAACATTAACAATGAAATAACAAAATAACTAATGGTTTCGTTAACAATAAATTTTCATGAACAAATAAGTGTCAGCAATATTTTTCTTTGTGCTTTAAAAGACGACTTATATATACAAATACAACAGTAAAATAGCACCCTTTTCGTAACAATATTTTTTCCTACTTGAAAGGTCCCTATATACACTTCAGTTTGTTAATTAAACTAAAACTAATACAGAATTCCACTGAATAACTGGCTATTTGTACAATTCAGTTTTTTCGTACTGCATACCTACAATTTTTTCACACTTTCTATAATATTTTCAATACATGGGAATTGGGGACTAATAGCAGCAGTTGGAGAAAAACCACACATATACACTTACATATATAGAGAGAATACATGTGCACAGTACACAAACATATATATATATATATATATATATATATATATATATATATATATATATATATGTTTGTGTACTGTGCACATGTATTCTCTCTATATATGTAAGTGTATATGTGTGGTTTTTCTCCAACTGCTGCTATTAGTCCCCGATTCCCATGTATTGAAAATATTATAGAAAGTGTGAAAAAATTGTAGGTATGCAGTTGGAGAAAAACCACACATATACACTTACATATATAGAGTATAGAGTATAGAGATGTAAGTGTATATGTGTGGTTTTTCTCCAACTGCTGCTATTAGTCCCCGATTCCCATGTATTGAAAATATTATAGAAAGTGTGAAAAAATTGTAGGTATGCCATATATATATATATATATATATATATATATATATATATATATATATGGCATGCAATGTATTATGCATACGCACACGCATACACACACCTGCGACCAATGGTTCATCCAACTATTCCACATACATTCACCCACACAACCGCTGTTTGGAAATAAATAAACATCCAAACACTCAGTCACTCAAGTGGGTAGTGTGAGAATGGGAGGGTGCCGATCCCATCGTCACAGATGAACCGTTTGTCGTCATGGCATGACAGGTCAACTTCCAGCTGCGGTGCAGCTACACGATATCATGATCGAAAGACTACTTGGAAAACTATATGCAGAGAAGCATCTGCACCATCATGCAGGCACTGCTTGTAGTTACTGATCATGACAGCCTTTGATGCAACGCAACGCACACCCTTAGCCCCTCATTGGATGGCATCTGCGTCTATACGGTAAGCATACACTAGATCTGAGCCCTACAAAAACTACTCTCTGCGACACATTCGCCTTTCGAGCTAACATCCCAAAGATGTTCGGGCTCACATGCTGCTCCTCTTCGTCGAAATGTCTTTGATCAAACTCGTCTACGGGTTCAACTGCACGTGTCGCATTACACGCCCTAAATTAGACATTTGTGACCCTTTGCTTAAATTGTCTGGCTGATGGTAAGTTTGCGAAATACAAAGTTAACATAACATATAATAACAATAATAATAATATCGGGAACTTAATTAACGACCCATAAATGATGTAGGCCACTCAGTTGCTATTTGGTTAGAATAATGTTTATTCAGAAAGCAAACTAATAGCGAAAGTGGTCGTATTTAGGGTTACTGTTACACTCCAGCGCATGTCCATTTGACACACTTCGATCATTCACAATTTCATCGCGAAATACAAGTTATCTACGCGCAGAGTTAGAATTCACACCAGGCGCGGCTGCTCACCGCTCAGAGATACCACTCAATGCGAAATTTTCTAAGTTGTTTCACTACCTAGCTGCCTAAAGACCGACTGTCCGCTTTCGCGCCTCAATCCGAACTGTACCCCTTCGCGTCTGCACCATCACTGTTTGTCCCCGGCAGCGTCTCTCACGCGCTGAATATCCTCGCTCAACTGATTAGGGCAGTTCCCTTTCCTGAAGCCGTCCATCTGATTGGCTACAGCTTATGCTACATTATTTTACGTTTTAACATATTTAAATAATCGAAGCTTGACCATTTTCATGTTCTAAATAAAGTAACAATAATATCCATTACATAACAAACGTTAAATTCTTTTACATAAAACCAAAACAATTTCCTTCTTAATTTTGAATGTCACGGCCAGTAGCCTTGCACCAATGTGCTTTCAGATAAATAAATAAAGAATAATAGTAACTATTATGCACTAAACTTTAAAACAAATATTCTCGTTAATTCACAGCCTCCTCTTTTATCAGGTTGATAACCTTCTCGTTTTGAAGTGTAATGCCGTATGTGTTATTGTACTCCTCGATTCGTAAACAAATTTTCGTAATTTAAGTTTCTGATTTATGGCCCAATGACAATTTTTTGTATGCAGCGTCGTTTTTAGTTTTCGTATCCACATTATTATGCTATGATCACTTTGATTCCTAAGGTAGTTTAGGAACCACCACATTCTGTCCTTATTTTTTGAGAAAATACAGGCAGTTTAATTTTTAGTTTCATTTGATACCTGCCAAGTTCACTTTGTATTTGTTTCTTTAGAAAGAATGTGTTAAGGACAAACGTTATGTTCTTCCCGGGTAAATTTAGTAACGTTAAGACCTCTGCCATTTTTACTACCGCAACCAAAACTTTGCATCTAACAATCGATTTTTGTTTTTCGTCCTAGTATTGCATTAATATCCTCCAATATAATCTTTTAGTGATATTTTCTGTAAGTGGTCTGTTTTCGTAGCGCTTTGTAGAAGCCTTTTTTCCCCTTCATACTTTGACACATAGATGCATAAACATGAACCAAATCCGTGGAATATAATTTTTTTAAATTTTGAGTACAATTCATAATATTCTTCAATATCTGTTACAACATTTTTAATTTTGTTTTTTATAATGAAGCACGTATCTGAATTTCCACCCTGCTCTGTTCCTCCGTAAAAAAAAAATGCTTCTTGATTTTAAATCTCTTTGGACATCATTATTTAGCTGCACTCCCGATAAACCTTCTACGTCCCATTTAATGCTATTTATCTCCCCTTGCGAATACACTAACGTGTCTTCGGTTCGTAAAATTCTGCAACTTTTAATCTGTAAATAAAAAGCAATATAAGCAGTCAGGTTCTTGGTGGATTTCCTGTTATGGGCACTAGGCCGCCGGCTAAGGCTTCTTCTGTACCTAACCTACCAAGCGAGATGGCTCAGTGGTTAGCAAATTAGACTCGCATTCGGAAGTACGACGGTTCAAATCCACGTCCAGCTACCTTGAGATAGCTTTTCCGTGATTCCCTTAAATTGCTCTAGGATAACGCTGGGGTGGTACCTCCGAAAAGGCACGACGCGACGCGACAGTTGCGCGGATACATTTAAACAGTTCGGCTTGCTGTGCTTGTTTAAGATCTGTTATCTGAATCTTTATAGACTCTGATGATGTCACCTGTTTTGAAAGACGAAACGTTGGGCAGAGAAATATGCCTCAAAAAACAACCTAATGGTTCAAATGGCTCTGAGCACTATGGGACTTAACATCTATGGTCATCAGTCCCCTAGAACTTAGAACTACTTAAACCTAACTAACCTAAGGACAGCACACAACACCCAGCCATCACGAGGCAGAGAAAATCCCTGACCCCGCCGGGAATCGAACCCGGGAACCCGGGCATAGGAAGCGAGGACGCTATCGCGCGACCACGAGATGCACAACCTAATGCCCATCAAACAATACCCACCAAAGAACGCAAATACCGACCATGAAAGCGTACATTGTAGACGCAGTTAAGTTTGCAAGATCCATTTATCGTTTATTTAGTAAAACTTCGTGTTGTAAGGTGCAGCCACAGAAATCGCTGGGTGTGTCTCAAGGAAACAAGCTATTGCCTATAACATAAAACTAATGTAACTCCAGAAGGAATGCACTGCTGCCAGATACTTACAAAATTCTTTCAAAAATCATACTTAAAAATCTGGAAGTACAAAGGGATCATTTAAATCAAGCAGGTTTTAGGAAAAGTAGTTCCTGTGTAGAACAAAAATTCAACTTAAAGACGGTCTTACAAATCCGCAACGGCGGACAAACGGAGGTCACCTTTGAAGACTTCAAAAAAGCATATGATTCAACAGACAGATGTACGCTGTTTAATAAACTAGAAGGGTTTTAAGTGGGTAGAAACACAAAGAGTTTATTAAACAAAAATTACCTGATACCAACTCAAAAGTTAAATTCCAAGGCGAAATGTACGAATCTTTTGATATAAAAACAGGGATACTGACTATTCTCCTTACTGTTCAGTCTTGTAATAGGAAAAGTAATTAGGAGATGGGTAATATAAGTAAAATGAACAACCATTGGCAGAATACGTGAAACTAAAATTCATTTACGATGTATAGCTTATGCAGACGATCTAGTGATTTTTTCAAACTGCAGAGAACAGGCGATTCATTCCCTTGAAAAAATTCCATGAAGTGGCAGTTACAAGTGGACAGAAAATTTCGTGTGAAAAACCCAGTGCATAGAAATTTCTCCTCGATACATAGATGGACAACGCATGTGCACACAGTCTAGCTAAATATCTCAAGTACAAAAATTTAAATAGACGAGAGAAATTATCCAACCCTCTGAATTACATCATGAAGCAAACAAGGAGAGGATTATTATATTACAAAAACCTTATAGTATTAGATGGAATAAGTACAATCTAAAAGCAATATGTCGTAATGCAAAATGAAAGCATTACCGTAGTCGACCCTGAAACTTTATATGCATCAGAGACTGTAATCATTGGAGGCACATCATTAAACAAAGACAGAGGAAATGAAGAAAGGAAACTAATAAGGAAAATTTTTGATCCGGTATGTGTTGAGGGAATCTGGATGAAACGGAGGTCTCACAAATTACATCAAAATTTGGAAAATATCTCAGATGCTTTCGGGAAAAGAAAAATTTTATAACCACGTTCTCAGAATGAACGATAATAGACTGACCAAAATGATTTTCTACCTTGCCCTCTCAACAAAAGTTTTAAAAGAATTGGATACTTGTAACTGAAAAAGATCTTCAGGAAATAGGCATTACAAATAAAATTCCTCGCGACCGAGCCACGTTAACAATTTTAATTGAGAAGCATCAGTTTAAAGCTAAACCAAATGTTACATCTAAGCGAACATGGACAGAAGAACGTATAAAAAACCATAGTGAGAAGATGAAGAGATTTTTGGACACGAGAAAGCTCGATATCTGGACATAACGACGTAAATAAATAAATAAAAAATCTATCACTGAATAAAACCGCCGTTTCTGTTACGATTGCAGTGGTCTTCCTCTGCCAAATAGCCAGGGAATGATGAAGCGCAAAATGAGGGAGGCCATAGGAGTATTAAAACATTCTAGCAATATGAAATGAGAAGATGATTATAGGCCTGGATCGTCCTGACTGCCAGCCATGAGAACCTAACAGGCTTCACTAGCAACTTGAGACGCGAGCAATACGAGCGAAAAACTGAGGCCACACACAAGAAAATCAAGAATCTATGTCTCATTGGTCAACAACAGCTAGTCATGGCTCGTACTGAATGAAGCACCATACAACAGAAGCTCCCCACTCCTTCCATCACAGGAAGCTCCTGTGCTACTTCCGCTGCCAGAGTACAATCGCTAAATGTAGAGCTTACTTGAGGATCCAGCATACAGGAAATTAAAAGGAGACCCGACCTTCAGAACAAAACAGCTTCTACGCCATTCCCTGCCGAAGGAAATCATCAAAAGTCTTCAACCAAGGGCTACCACAACACCGAAACTCAATCGACGACTCACCCAAAATTTACAAACAGGACGTTCCCCTACGGCCTATAGCAAGGAAGATAGGTGTACCTACGTAGCTATTAGCCAAACTTATTGGCAGTATTAAGCGCCTACGTCGATAAACATCAACATTATATCAGGAACTCTGTACATTTCATTTTACGCCCTCAAGAGCTAAACTTCTTTAACCAGAACTTTACTGTGAGCTTTGATATGGTCTCCCTGTTAATCGGAGTGCCACTTTCAAATTCGGTCAACCCTCTCAGGGAAAAATTCAGCCCCACAGTGACTAACCTCTTCGAATTTGCCCTCACATCTACATTCTTTGTCTTAATAGTCAGTATTATGAACAACCGGTGCCTACTGTCACCAGTTGTTATATCACGGAGGCTCGGGAAGAGAGAGCTGTAGAAAGAGCAGCACTGAAGCCCAAATGGTTTATGAGATATGTTGATGACACATTTGTTGTGTAGCTACGTGTAAGTGACAGGCTTCAGGAGTTTCCCCAACATCTGAATTCTCTGCACCCCAGCATAAAATTCATCATGGAGCGGGAAGAGAATGGCAAACTTACCTGTTTGGACGTCCTAGTCAAGCGCAAAGCGGACGGCACAGTATACGCAAAAAGCCACGCTCACTGATTTGTATCTCCACGCCTCCAGGTGGCATCATCATTCACAGATTGAGGGTATGCTACGTACACTGGTCCAGAGGTCCCGTGCGATACCACACGAAGAAAGCCTATCGAGCGAGATCAACTATGTTAATTACGTTCTAAGGAAGAACGGATACGATGGGAGACAAATCTGATGTAGCTTCCGGCGGAAGGTACAAGCCCATAAAATAGAACACTATGAGGAGGTTAAGACAATGGCATATCTGCCGTACGTCGGCTAAGTATCTATCAAAATAGACAGAATGTTGGCTCGACGTAACGTTATGTGTCTTAGATCCACCTCCGAAAACATGTGCACTATTATATACGGTGACAGATGACTTGGGGCTCCGTAAACCGTGCGTCTACAAATTATATACAAATGCGGTGAGGGATACGTTGAGGAAACTGTGCGGACAGTCAAATAAAGGTGCCAGGAGCACAGGAAACACACCGAACTCAAGAAAGCAGGGAAATCTGTGGTTGTGGAACACCACATTGCTACAGGGAACTCAATGAAATGTGAACAAACGGAAGTGCTAAATCAGATCTCGTCGTTTTGGGACTGTGTACCCAGCGCTCAATCAGCTGGGTTTACAACGTCGCTGAAAGCGACTTCCGCGCGCGACTGTGACAATAGAACCTCTGAGCGTCTGGAGTTCGCGCCCAGCATTCCGCAACCACGTCCTCCCCATCACTCCACCTGACTTGGCATGCGGCCGGGTGCTGAGGGAAGGATTGGGAAATGACAAGAGGATAAACAAACACGATATAGCAAACATGTTTATTCTACATATATCACCTGAAACAAACACAAACACCACATTGCTACAGGGAACTCAATGAAATGTGAACAAACGGAAGTGCTAAATCAGATCTCGTCGTTTTGGGACTGTGTACCCAGCGCTCAATCAGCTGGGTTTACAACGTCGCTGAAAGCGACTTCCGCGCGCGACTGTGACAATAGAACCTCTGAGCGTCTGGAGTTCGCGCCCAGCATTCCGCAACCACGTCCTCCCCATCACTCCACCTGACTTGGCATGCGGCCGGGTGCTGAGGGAAGGATTGGGAAATGACAAGAGGATAAACAAACACGATATAGCAAACATGTTTATTCTACATATATCACCTGAAATAACACTTGGTTTAAGAATCATGATAGAAGGTTGTATACATGGAAGAACCCTGGAGATACTAAAAGGTATCAGATAGATTATATAATGGTAAGACAGAGATTTAGGAACCAGGTTTTAAATTGTAAGACATTTCCAGGGGCAGATGTGGACTCTGACCATAATCTATTGGTTATGACCTGTAGATTAAAACTGAAGAAACTGCAAAAAGGTGGGAATTTAAGGAGATGGGACCTGGATAAACTGAAAGAACCAGAGGTTGTACAGAGTTTCAGGGAGAGCATAAGGGAACAATTGACAGGAATGGGGGAAAGAAATACAGTAGAAGAAGAATGGGTAGCTTTGAGGGATGAAGTAGTGAAGGCAGCAGAGGATAAAGTAGGTAAAAAGACGAGGGCTAGTAGAAATCCTTGGGTAACAGAAGAAATATTGAATTTAATTGATGAAAGGAGAAAATATAAAAATGCAGTAAATGAAGCAGGCAAAAAGGAATACAAACGTCTCAAAAATTAGATCGACAGGAAGTGCAAAATGGCTAAGCAGGGATGGCTAGAGGACAAATGTAAGGATGTAGAGGCTTATCTCACTAGGGGTAAGATAGATACCGCCTACAGGAAAATTAAAGAGACCTTTGGAGATAAGAGAACCACTCGTATGAACATCAAGAGCTCAGATGGAAACCCAGTTCTAAGCAAAGAAGGGAAAGCAGAAAGATGGAAGGAGTATATAGAGGGTCTATACAAGGGCGATGTACTTGAGGACAATATTATGGAAATGGAAGAGGATGTAGATGAAGATGAAATGGGAGATACGATACTGCGTGATGAGTTTGACAGAGCACTGAAAGACCTGAGTCGAAACAAGGCCCCCGGAGTAGACAACATTCCATTGGAACTACTGACGGCCTTGGGAGAGCCAGTCCTGACAAAACTCTACCATCTGGTGAGCAAGATGTATGAAACAGGCGAAATACCTTCAGACTTCAAGAAGAATATAATAATTCCAATCCCAAAGAAAGCAGGTGTTGACAGATGTGAGAATTACCGAACAATCAGTTTAATAAGCCACAGCTGCAAAATACTAACACGAATTCTTTACAGACGAATGGAAAAACTAGTAGAAGCCGACCTCGGGGAAGATCAGTTTGGATTCCGTAGAAATACTGGAACACGTGAGGCAATACTGACCTTACGACTTATCTTAGAAGAAAGATTAAGGAAAGGCAAACCTACGTTTCTAGCATTTGTAGACTTAGAGAAAGCTTTTGACAATGTTGACTGGAATACTCTCTTTCAAATTCTAAAGGTGGCAGGGGTAAAATACAGGGAGCGAAAGGCTATTTACAATTTGTACAGAAACCAGATGGCAGTTATAAGAGTCGAGGGATATGAAAGGGAAGCAGTGGTTGGGAAGGGAGTAAGACAGGGTTGTAGCCTCTCCCCGATGTTATTCAATCTGTATATTGAGCAAGCAGTAAAGGAAACAAAAGAAAAATTCGGAGTAGGTATTAAAATCCATGGAGAAGAAATAAAAACTTTGAGATTCGCCGATGACATTGTAATTCTGTCAGAGACAGCAAAGGACTTGGAAGAGCAGTTGAATGGAATGGATGGTGTCTTGAAGGGAGGATATAAGATGAACATCAACAAAAGCAAAACAAGGATAATGGAATGTAGTCTAATTAAGTCGGGTGATGTTGAGGGTATTAGATTAGGAAATGAGACACTTAAAGTAGTAAAGGAGTTTTGCTATTTGGGGAGTAAAATAACTGATGATGGTCGAAGTAGAGAGGATATAAAATGTAGACTGGCAATGGCAAGGAAAGCGTTTCTGAAGAAGAGAAATTTGTTAACATCGAGTATAGATTTAAGTGTCAGGAAGTCGTTTCTGAAAGTATTTGTATGGAGTGTAGCCATGTATGGAAGTGAAACATGGACGATAAATAGTTTGGACAAGAAGAGAATAGAAGCTTTCGAAATGTGGTGCTACAGAAGGATGCTGAAGATTAGATGGGTAGATCACATAACTAATGAGGAGGTACTGAACAGGATTGGGGAGAAGAGGAGTTTGTGGCACAACTTGACCAGAAGAAGGGATCGGTTGGTAGGACATGTTCTGAGGCATCAAGGGATCACCAATTTAGTATTGGAGGGCAGCGTGGAGGGTAAAAATCGTAGGGGGAGACCAAGAGATGCATACACTAAGCAGATTCAGAAGGATGTAGGTTGCAGTAGGTACTGGGAGATGAAGAAGCTTGCACAGGATAGAGTAGCATGGAGAGCTGCATCAAACCAGTCTCAGGACTGAAGACCACAACAACAACAAACATCACCTGAAAATAACAGGAAGGTACACTGTCTAAATATGTTCCTTAAACGACTGCATCCGACTACACACAAGAACAACAAACGCTAGGTGTTTTCTTTGATTTAACGAAGGCTTTTGACTGTGTTGACTACAAAATATTACTGCAGAAGTTGGACCATTATGGAGTGAGGGGAGTAGCTTACAACTGGTTCGCCTCTTACTTTAAGAACAGAAAGCAGAAGGTAATTCTCCGCAATATTGAGAGTGGTAGTGATGTTTAGTCCCAATGGGGCACTGTTAAGTGGGGCGTTCCCCAAGGATCAGTGCTGGGGCCACTGCTGTTTCTTATTTATATTAATGATATGCCTTCTGTTATTACAGATGATTCAAAAATATTTCTGTTTGCTGATGACACCAGCTTGGTAGTGAGGGATCTCGTGTGTACTATTGAAACAGTATCAAGTAATGTAGTTCATGAAATAAGTTCATGGCTTGTGGAAAATAATTTGATGCTAAATCACAGTAAGACACAGTTTTTACAGTTTCTAACTCACAATTTAACAAGAACCGATATTTTGATCAGACAGAATGGGCATATTATAAGCGAGACGGAACAGTTCAAGTTCCTAGGCGTTCGGATAGATAGTAAGCTGTCGTGGAAAGCCCATGTTCAGGATCTTGTTCAGAAACTAAATGCTGCTTTATTTACCATTAGAACAGTATCTGAAATAAGTGACAGTTCAACACGAAAAGTAGTCTACTTCGCATATTTTCATACGCTTATGTCGTATGGTATTATCTTTTGGGATAATTCTTCTGATTCAAAAATGGTATTTTTGGATCAAAAACGGGCTGTTCGAGCTATATGTGGTGTAAGTTCGAGGACCTCTTGTCGACCCCTATTCAATAGTCTGGGAATTCTGACATTGCCCTCACAGTATATATTTTCTTTAATGTTGTTTGTTGTTAGCAATATTAGTTTATTCCCAAGAGTTAGCAGCTTTCACTCAGTTAATACTAGGCAGAAATCAAATCTGCATGTGGAATGCACTTCCTTGACTCTTGTGCAGAAAGGAGTGCAGTATTCCGATGCATCCATTTTCAATAAGCTACCACAAGAACTCAAAAATCTTAGCAGTAGCCCAAACTCTTTTAAGTCTAAACTGAAGAGTTTCCTCATGGCTCACTCCTTCTATTCTGTCGAGGAGCTCCTGGAAGAGCTAAAAAATTAAGCAAATTCCAGTGTTACATTGTTGATTTTCTTTATTTAAACTTACGACTTGAGGCCTGAATATGTTTCTTATATTTCATTTTATCTGTTTCTACAATCGTGTTATAATTTCATGTATTGACTCGTTCCATGACCATGGAGACTTCTCCTTAATTTGGTTCCACGGAACAATAAATAAATAAATAAAATAAATAAAGTAAATAAAACAGTGGATTCGCCGGGAAAGCTTAAGATCACACCTCGGCCTAATGAAGTTTCCCACTCCTTCCACTGTAGGCGGAAATTTTTCGGATTACTGTGACGTAGTCTCATGTCCAGCAGACGCCTCAAGACGAAATAGTAGTGTTCCCAACAATACATTACACCAGTTGACCGAGGCGAAGCCTACTACAAACCTGTTATAAACTTCAGTTTTATTAATCGATAATTATTTTATAATGTGACGCGGTACCACACCCGGAAAACTTTTATGTTTACTACCTCTGGCCGAGTAAGCCAATGCAGTTACACCATTTTGCGCACTCCTTCAATCCACTAGTCCAATATTCTGTGACCCAGACCAGAATAACGACGTTCCAAGAACGCGGCCGTGGCCGTAGGGCCACCGCCAAATCCACACACGACACACAAGGCTGCCAGAGCGAGACACGTGAGCAGTGCATAACCTTGGCACAGCCGCACTCTCAGGTCAGGCCTGAGTGTCTTTGAACCTCAAAGCCTACCTTCAATACAACCAGGTCTCTTGGTGATGATGTCTTGCCTTTAAGTCAATATTATCACCTAGAAGTCAGTATGCCTGTCATCTGTAATGCAGTAACAACGAGATTCGGAGTCCATGTTATGACCGTGCATAGTAAAGAACTGATTTATTCTATGTAAATAATTATGCTTCAAAAGTAAAATGTAATATTTTTCTCCGCGTTTGTCTATTACACCTCATTGAATTACTTTGCTAACGCTTAACACACAAAACCGCCGAAATTTCCTTTATACCTCTGTCTTGAAGTAGTCTGTAGTACCCCATAGTAATGGTGTGACAATAATGTCAGAGGCTGATTATTATTATTATTATTATTATTATTATTATTTTAATGATTACGTATGATGTATGTTTCATACGAGCCGTTAACACACATCGGATCTGATTTGTCTGTAGAAGAACTTATCTGGGAACAAATTTCATACGGGATGAATGTGTTTCTTTCAGTTCTTTTTGCAGCTTAGTTCCTTTCTTGCCTATTACGAGATTCCTAGGTTCACTGAAACATCGGAAGATGATGCAGATAATCAACCACACACACTGGTGTGTAAAACTTAAGGACGAAAATAAATTTCACAGGATGTGTCACACTTACCTAGGATAGTTCGATCAAACTTGGACCATAAACAAAAAAACTGATACAGCTTATTACAGAAAATAACTGAAGGAATTACGCAGTGAGACAAACAGAAATGACTCTTTTATTCAGAGACAATAGTTACCCTGAAGTCACCACGATTTATGATGATCCCCTGGATATTAAAAGGGTGGGACATGTTTCTCAATAGGGTACGTGATGACCATGGTCGGCAATGCATGCTCTGCAACGTGCTCCTAATATGAGGCAACATTATACGTCCCCACACCATAACACCTGCACCACCAAAACGATCATGTTCGGCAATGTTCCTTTGTGCATTACATGTTACTATCTCTTGCTGTATGAGGGTACTGACCTCCAAATCTTTGAATACGGTACCCTTCCAGTCAACGTTATTGTAGCACTGTACCCCTTCTCCATGTGCGTCTTTTCAGAGGTGCATTCGGCCCTGACATTATTTTTATGGATGACAATGCGCGACTGCATCGAGTAGCGCAGGCGAATGAGCCCTTGAAACGAAAGGATATTCCAAAAGTTTACTAGCCCGCCGTTCGCTCGACTTAAATCCCGTCGAACACGAGTAACTTGCGTTGGGGGGACGTATTGCAGTACGTCGCCATGAACAAACGACCGTCTAGCAGTTGTCAACCGAGCCTGTGGAGGAATAGAACCCTCTACCACAAGAACTCCTAATCAAACTTGTGGCCAGCATACGAGAAAATTGCAGAGCACGCATTGCCGTCCGTAGTGATTACACATTCTACAATCATGCTCATAAATTAAGGAGAATGCTGAAACATGGTGAAATAATGCTCTGGTGGGCCATTTGCGGGTTTAAATCACCTCGGGGTATGACCGTGCGGTGCATTTGACCTACGATCGTCGCACGGTGGCGCTGGCAGCAGTCCACATACGCAGAGGTGTGTTGGTGCATGTCAGAGTACGGTGCAGCGAGTAAGTGTGCAGACGTTTTTAGACGTGCTAATGGTGACTGTGTGATGAAAATGGCTCAACGAACACATATTGATGACGTCATGAGGGATAGAATACTAGGGCGACAGGAGACTGGTCAAGCACAGCAGGTCGTAGCACGGACCGTCCGTGTGCCACAAAGTGGCATCTCAAGATTATGGCAACGATTCCAGCAGACAGGGCACGTGTCCAGGCGCTACAGTACGGGACGTCCACAGTGTACAACACCACAAGAAGACCGATATCTCACCATCAGTGCCCGCAGACGGCCACGGAGCACTGCAGATAGCCTTGCTCGGGACCTTACCGCAGCCACTGGAAGAGTTGTCTCCAGACACACAGCCTACAGACGACTGAACAGACATGGTTTATTCGCCCGGAGACCTGCAAAGTGCATTCCACTGACCCCTGGTCACAGGAGAATCCGTAAAGCCTGATGTCAAGAACACAGCACATGGTCATTGGAACAGTGGTCCCAGGTTATGTTCACGGACCAGTCCAGGTATAGTCTGAAGAATGATTCTCGCTGGGTTTTCATCTGGCTTGAACCAGGAACCAGATACCAACCCCTTAATGTCCTTGAAAGGGACCTGTATGGAGGTTGTGGTTTGATGGTGTGGGGTGGGTTGTGATTGGTGCACGTACACCCCTGCATGCCTTTGACAGAGGAACTGTAACAGGTCAGGTGTATCGGGACGTCATTTTGCACCAGTATGTCCGCCTTTTCAGGAGTGCAGTGGGTCCCACATTCCTCCTGATGGATGATAACGCATGGCCCTACCGAGGTGCCATCGTGGAGGAGTATCTTGAAACAGAAGATATCAGGCGAATGGAGGGGCCTGCCTGTTCTCCAGACCTAAACCCCATCGAGCACGTCTGGGATGCTCTCGGTCGACGTATCGCTGCATGTCTTCAAACCCCTACGACACTTCAGGAGCTCCGACAGGCACTAGTGCAAGAATGGGAGGCACCCCAGCATCTTCTCGACCAGCTGATCCAGAGTATGCCAACCCGTTGTGCGCCCTGTGTACGTGTGCATGGTGATCATATCCCATACTGATGTCGTGGTACATGCGCAGGAAACAGTGGCGTTTTGTAGCACATGTGTTTCGGGATGGTTTTCTCAACTTATCACCAATACCGTGGACTTACAGATCCGTGTCATGTGTGTTCCCTATGTGCCTATGCTATTGGCGCCAATTTTGTGTAGTGCCACGTTGTGTGACACCACATTCTGCAATTATCCTTAATTTACGAGCATGAGTGTATTCAGAGCGCCGGCCAGAGTGGCCAAGCGGTTCTAGGCTCTGCAGTCTGGAACCGCGCGACCGCTACGGTCGCAGATTCGAATCTTGCCTCAGGCATGGATGTGTGTGATGTCCTTAGGTTAGTTAGGTTTAAGTACTTCTAAGTTCTAGGGGACTGATGACCTCAGATGTTAAGTCCCATAGTGCTCAGAGCCATTTGAACCATTTTATTAAGAGCTAAGTTCCGCCTTTTCTAATCTCCAGCAAACTATCAAAAATTGCGTTGACTTCGGTCTAATTATTGTTTTCGAATAAAAGTGTTATTTCTGTTCGTCTCACTGCATATTTCTTACAAGTAAATTTTTTACTCTACTGTAGCAGTTCCTTCTACACTCCTGGAAATGGAAAAAAGAACACATTGACACCGGTGTGTCAGACCCACCATACTTGCTCCGGACACTGCGAGAGGGCTGTACAAGCAATGATCACACGCACGGCACAGCGGACACACCAGGAACCGCGGTGTTGGCCGTCGAATGGCGCTAGCTGCGCAGCATTTGTGCACCGCCGCCGTCAGTGTCAGCCAGTTTGCCGTGGCATACGGAGCTCCATCGCAGTCTTTAACACTGGTAGCATGCCGCGACAGCGTGGACGTGAACCGTATGTGCAGTTGACGGACTTTGAGCGAGGGCGTATAGTGGGCATGCGGGAGGCCGGGTGGACGTACCGCCGAATTGCTCAACACGTGGGGCGTGAGGTCTCCACAGTACATCGATGTTGTCGCCAGTGGTCGGCGGAAGGTGCACGTGCCCGTCGACCTGGGACCGGACCGCAGCGACGCACGGATGCACGCCAAGACCGTAGGATCCTACGCAGTGCCGTAGGGGACCGCACCGCCACTTCCCAGCAAATTAGGGACACTGTTGCTCCTGGGGTATCGGCGAGGACCATTCGCAACCGTCTCCATGAAGCTGGGCTACGGTCCCGCACACCGTTAGGCCGTCTTCCGCTCACGCCCCAACATCGTGCAGCCCGCCTCCAGTGGTGTCGCGACAGGCGTGAATGGAGGGACGAATGGAGACGTGTCGTCTTCAGCGATGAGAGTCGCTTCTGCCTTGGTGCCAATGATGGTCGTATGCGTGTTTGGCGCCGTGCAGGTGAGCGCCACAATCAGGACTGCATACGACCGAGGCACACAGGGCCAACACCCGGCATCATGGTGTGGGGAGCGATCTCCTACACTGGCCGTACACCACTGGTGATCGTCGAGGGGACACTGAATAGTGCACGGTACATCCAAACCGTCATCGAACCCATGGTTCTACCATTCCTAGACCGGCAAGGGAACTTGCTGTTCCAACAGGACAATGCACGTCCGCATGTATCCCGTGCCACCCAACGTGCTCTAGAACGTGTAAGTCAACTACCCTGGCCAGCAAGATCTCCGGATCTGTCCCCCATTGAGCATGTTTGGGACTGGATGAAGCGTCGTCTCACGCGGTCTGCACGTCCAGCACGAACGCTGGTCCAACTGAGGCGCCAGGTGGAAATGGCATGGCAAGCCGTTCCACAGGACTACATCCAGCATCTCTACGATCGTCTCCATGGGAGAATAGCAGCCTGCATTGCTGCGAAAGGTGGATATACACTGTACTAGTGCCGACATTGTGCATGCTCTGTTGCCTGTGTCTATGTGCCTGTGGTTCTGTCAGTGTGATCATGTGATGTATCTGACCCCAGGAATGTGTCAATAAAGTTTTCCCTTCCTGGGACAATGAATTCACGGTGTTCTTATTTCAATTTCCAGGAGTGTATGTATGATCAAAGTTTCATTGAGCTATGTTACTTGACAGTGACGCATAATGCACAAGTTACTTTCGCCGTTAAGTTTTGCACGTCAGTGTAGTATCACGTACACCGTGCAGAGGGGCATACGGTACTCCTATAGCGTATAATTTGCTGTTTATTGCGATCTTCTGGTAATTTTTCCTGCATTGTGTACACCGTCCTTTTAATCTGATAGTATGTTCCGTATATCTGCCTAGATTTTATTCTACGGTTGATGCACTGTTCGGTCTCAGTTTCTGTAAGATTCCTGTAGGCTTTGGATGACACTTTATACATTTCTAGTCGTTGTCCTGTGATTAATGGAGTTCTGGGTGAAACTGTTTTTCAAGAAAAACTATCAGAAAGGCAGCGGCTAATGCAACCTACATCGGCTAACGGTTCTCTGTTCTGCGCCACTATTTCTTGAAAGATATATTTTGTAAGTAATTTTTTCACTTTTCGCAAGAAATCAGCACTCGTCTTATGAAGATGACTGCAAATGTTTACTTATATCGAAAAGTTGGAGTCCTCCTTTCCCATCGGTCATCCATAGTGTTCGATGTGGTTCTTAAAAAAATTTCTCCATTCTGTACGAACGGGGTAGGAAGTGTATGTACGAGATGTTGAATCTTCACTAATGCTACATTGTTGAGAAACAATGCTCTTGGTAACATGTGAGTTCTCAATGTTCGTATGCGTCGTCTCGTGACTAGTACGCGTTCTCTTCAACTCAGGGTTGGGGTTGGGTTGTTTGGGGAAGGAGACCAGACAGCGAGGTCATCGGTCTCATCGGATTAGGGAAGGATGCGGAAGGAAGTCGGCCGTGCTCTTTCAAAGGAACCATCCCGGCATTTGCCTGGAGCGATTTAGGGAAATCACGGAAAACCTAAATCAGGATGGCCGGACGCGGGATTGAACCGTCGTCCTCCCGAATGCGAGTCCAGTGTCTAACCACTGCGCCACCTCGCTTGGTTTCAACTCAGGGCTGCAGCTTTCGTTGACTGTGAAGAGTTCACCAAAGATTTTCATTTTTTCAGGCGCTTATATCCAGCCAGATGCGCTATAGTCTGCATTAACACCTACGTACATTTATTTTGCCGTTCTTGAAGTCCACGGTAGAAGTCTGGAAATAGCCTGTGACTAGAACCCAAATCTTCCCGGCAACAGCACTCTTCGATGCTGCTATTTTCATGTGTGCACAAGAACGCTGCCAGCTTCTTTTTCTGCAAAGTTAAGCCACAGGTCTTTTCGAAATGCACTGATCAGCCAGAACATTATGACCACCTACCTAATTGCCGGTATGCCCACCTTTGGCACGCATAACAGCGGGGAAGCGTCATGGCGTAAAAGCAATGAGGCCGTAGCTGGTCGCTGGAGGTAGTTGGCACCACATCTACGCGCACAAGTAAACAAATTCCCGTAAAATCCGGGAGAGGGGGCGATGAGCTCTGACGCCCCGTTCAATCACATGCCTGATGTGTTCGATCGGGTTCAGGTGTGGCAAGTTGCGGGGCAAGCACATCAATTGGAACTCGCCACTGTGTTCTTCAAGTCAGTCCATCACACTCCTGGCCTTGAGACATGGCGCATTATCTTGATGAAAAATGCTATTGCCGTCGGGAAACATGATCGTCCTAAAGGGTGTACGTGGTCTGCAACCAGTGTACGATACTGCTTGGTCGTCGTGGTGCCTTAGACAAGCTTCTTTGGACCCATGGATGTCCACGTGAATGTTCCTCAGAGCATAATGGAGTCACTGCCAGCTTGTCTCCGTACCGCAGTACAGGTATCAAGGAGCTGTTCCCGTAGAATACAACGGCATGCTGAAGAAGGTATCGGGATTCATAAGACCATGCAAGGCCCTGCCACTGCGCCAACGTCCAGTACCAATGGTCACTTGCCCACATCAGTCGTAGCTGCCGAAGTCGTGGTGTTAACAGTGGCTCATACGTGGGTCGTCGGCTGCGGAGGCACATCGTTAGGAGTGTTCGGCGATCAGTGTGTTCAGACACACTTGTCCTCTGTCCAGCATTAAAGTCTGATGTTAGTTCCACCACAGTTCTCCGCCTGTCGCTCTTATTTCCGAAACTGCAGGTTATTTTGCCCCGACTTGTACAGGATCATTGAGCATTTCTAACTATAGGCTGTATACGTGTGATGTGAGCGATCCTTCTTCGTTTGCCTTCCCATATTCTGAAACCTTAGCAGCCCATTTGATTATAAAGTTTGTACCACTACGCTCGTGCACACGCCACTGCTTAAAGCCTGTACTATAGTAAGTTGACGGGCTTCACCTTAAGAGAAAGGATTTTTGTATAGACATTGACCGCGTGTACCTGAATGGAGGCAAATCAGACTTACACCCACTCAGTAATAACAATGATACGTCAAGCAAGTCCGAAATGCAACTACACGTCAGGACGGACAAGAAACAACACAGAAGATGTTACCAATTTGTTAATAATACGGTCGCCAGCCTAATTAGGCATTAACTGAGTTTCTTCCCTGTACAAGTTGATGTACGTTCGAGCATAACAACACGTAGTAACACTGCATAATATGGTAAATTTTAGAACCAGAAAATCTACTGAACTGATAATTTCACTTTCTGTACCAATATGGATAAACCATAAATACACAACATTACACTATATTGTTTACTACGAAACTTCGTAATGTCTATTGATCTGATTAAAATCGGGCATAGGTTACCCTAGAAATAGCACTTTCGAAACACACACACAATGTCAATTTTGATAAATGTAAAACACTGATAAATTTTGGTTTTTGTATTGGCTTTAACTTTACTGGTCTAATCAGTTTAGAACACTTCAGAATTCAAATGAATAAAAAAGGGGGGGGGGGCTGAAACTGTTATGATCACTGTATTGAAACTATTAACTATTGAAAGCATTAAGCACTCAAGATTTCCAATATATGAATTACTACTCTTTTTATCTTATTTCCTGCTCATTTAAAATACCATATCTGCCTCAAAATATTTAAACTTCATTACTAAACCAATTTCAAAACTATCTTCCCACTTTGTCAGACCTTTGTTATTTACCTATAGATTCATTAACAAAACAGTTCTTTAAACATCATTCTAACATAGCTAGGTCTGCAAGTAATTATTATTAACATAAACTTTAAATCTTCATCTCGGGACACTCGGATTGCACAACATGTGGAAAGGACCCTGTCTAGGTTAGTTGTGAGGATAATTAAATGATAGGACAGTTCTGGTAAAATTTAAGTTGTTATTGAACAGTATGGAACAAAGTAACACTGGTCCACACGAATACAGTGCTAAAAGTTTCAACCTGTTCGTATCGATGCGGCGGTTGGCGGGCGGCGAGATGACGAGGCACAGAGCACACATAAGATCACAGCAATGGCTCTTGATGTACCGGCGCTTTACTTCTTCATAGCGTCGCAATATTTTTCCATTTAGTGCCTATGGAATTTTGCCATGCTGCATAGTCGTCGGAACGGCACATCCGAGGCTCAATGAAACCACGTCTTCCAGGAGAGCCTCCTCGATCCAGAACGTGTTGCTCAGACCAATGCCCGACTCCGACTACTACTGCTGAGCCCGTTACGCCGTGCAGCGCCCGTGCGCATTTTCCCGCGCTCACCTGCCATCCACCTTTTACCGCTCCCCTACAGACAGGGTATTCACCAGAGGTTTTGCATTCTACATATCCTAACACATTGCCTACGTATGGACCAGACGCACAATTACAACTTTAACATCTTACAACAGATTCAACGTTTCTTACATTTCAATTCTGTTACAATATTGTTTGACATTTGTCATAAACATTAATATTCACATCGAAATTTGTTTACAGTTTTCTTAACACAATGACATGAAAAGAAAAGAAATGAAATCAGAATATCGATTACTCTAATTTATCAAAATTCAGAAGAAAAAAAATTATTATATGTACAATAGGACAACGTTGTTGTTGTTACAAGTTACTGACAGGTTCATCTCGCACCCTGTCAATTTCACTTTGTTCAATACTGTGTTGCTTTATACTGTTTGTGGAAACTGGTGTTATCTCTTACAGATGCTTAACGACACACTTTTTCTTTAACCGCTGTCTAATGTAACACTTGAGTCCACTTCAGTCTCGTAGTTAACCTTTATTTTGTCGCTCTCATTTTGGGGAACTTTTGCTATTACTGAGCTCTTTGACTGTGTTATCTACATCTACATGGATACTCTGCAAATCACATTTAAGTGCCTGGCAGAGGGTTCATCGAACCAATCCTTTATTACTCCAATCTCGTATAGCGCGCGGAAAGAACGAACATCAATATCTTTCCGTACGAACTCTGATTTCACTTATTTTATCGTGGTGGTCGTTTCTCCCTATGAAGGTCGGCGTCAACAAAATATTTTCGCATTCGGAAGAGAAAGTTGGTGATTGGAATTTCGTGAGAAGATTCCGTCGCAACGAAAAACGCCTTTCTTTTAATGATGTCCAGCCCAAACCCTGTATCATTTCAATGACACTCTCCCCCGTATTTCGCGATAGTACAAAACGTGCTGCCTTTCTTTGAACTTTTCCGATGTACTCCGTCAGTTCTATCTGGTAAGGATCCCACACCGCGCAGCAGTATTCTAAAAGAGGACGCAGAAGCGTAGTGTAGGCAGCCTCCTTAGTAGATCTGTTACGTTTTCTAAGTGTCCTGCCAATAAAACGCAGTCTTTGGCTAGCGTGCCCCACAACATTTTCTATGTGTTCCTTCCAATTTAAGTTGTTCGTAATTGTAATTGCTAGGTATTTAATTGAATTTAAATTTAGATTTGACTGATTTATAGTGCAACCGAAGTTTAACGAATTCCTTTTAGCACTCATGTGGATGACCTCACACTTCTCATTACTTAGGGTCAACTGCCAATTTTCGCACCATTCACATATCTTTTCTAAATCGTTTTGCAATTTGTTTTGATCTTCTGATGACTTTATTAGTCGATAAACGACAGTGTCATCTGCAAACAATCTAAGACGGCTGCTCAGATTGTCTCCCAAATCGTTTATATAGATAAGGAACAGCAAAGGGCCTACAACACTACATTGGGGAACGCCAAAAATCACTTCTGTTTTACTCAGTGACCTTTCGTCAATTACTACGAACTGTGACCTCTCTGACAGAAAATCACAAATCCAGTCACATAACTGAGACGATATTCCATAAGCACGCAATTTCACTACAAACCGCTTATGTGGTACAGTGCCAAAAGCCTTCCGGAAATCCAGAAATACGGAATCGATCTGAAATCCCTTGTCAATAGTACTCAACACTTCATGCGAATACAGGGTTAGCTGTGCTTCACAAGAACGATGTTTTCTAAACCCATGTTGACTGTGTGTCAATAGACCGTTTTTTCGAGGTAATTCATAATGTTCGAACATAATATATGCTCCAAAATCCTGCTGCATATCCTCTTCAGTCCCGAGTACACTTTAAAAGTGCAAAATAGCTACATTTGTGATAATTGCCTTTTGTTAATACTGGTTAGCAATGATTGGCCCTCAAAAAAGTTTTTGAAGTTATAGCGAATTTTTTGTAGACGGTATTATATACGACACCTTCTGACTTAAGCAGGACAATTATGCATACAACTACGCAGTTTCCTGTTGCTTTATTTTAAAAAACTGTCGTCAACATTGTACATATTGTTCGTATTTGCTGTAGGGTTCAAGATAGATGAAACTACAAGCTCGGTACCCAACCTTTACAACTGTAAATAAAAAATTCATAATATTTGAGCAAAGGTTTTCTAAGTAAACTCTGTAGAGGAAAACAGTAATTATTTTAATAGCACACTTATTCGTACTCCTTTTTATGTTTCCAGAACTCGTTTCTTTCTCGAATTTGAGTAAGAGGCACTGTTTCTTCTTCTGATACATTGAATCAAAGCGTCATCTTCATCACTAGATTCATCAGTCTCTGTGTCAGATTCATCTGGACTATTTCTGTTGACCAACAGAATGATCTCTTCGGCAGTCAGCTCTGGGAATCAAGTGAAAAAAAAACATATAACTACACCTCAACTGACATGAAAAAAATCGACATTGCGTCCCAAGGTATCATATGTGATACCCAAAAGTTGAAAGCTTATAAACCCACTATAACGTTCATTCATAGTTCGCTACTAACTGAGGGATGTCTACACAGTTTCTAGATGATATTAAAGCATGTGAAAACATTCGTAATTAGGGAAAGTTATCTCTTTACCTTTATGTCACCGAGACATGCTGCGAAGTCGCAGAATCCGAAGTTTCCAATTAGTGCTCCCACATCATGGTGCTTGGCAAAAGGACGACCAAGTGAGCTGACGCGAACGCGATGTCTATTGTACATGATACCACAGGCCAGAAATAGTTCAACTGCAATTGCGAGCCAGAAAAAAATGAAACCTGGAGGTATCATATACGATACCTTGGGACAGAAGAGGATATGGACGTTAATGATTAGGGCCTGTAATTAAGTGGATTACTCCTACTACCTTTCTTGAATATTGGTGCGACCTGTGCTAATTTCCAGTCTTTTTGTATGTATCTTTCGTCGAGTGAACGGTTGTATATGATTGTTAAGTTAGTACCTAATGCATCAGCATACTCTGAAAGGAACCTAATTGGTATACTGTCTGGACCAGAAGACTTGCTTTTATTAAGTGATTTAAGTTGCTTCACTACTCCAAGGTTATTTACTTCTACGTTACTCATGATGGCAGCTGTTCTTGATTCGAATTCTGGAATATTTACTTGTCTTATTTTGTGAAGGCATTTCAGAAGACTGTGTTTAATAATTTTGCTTTGGCAGCACTGGCTTTGATATTATTTCCATTGCTATCACGCAGAGAAGGCATTGATTGTTTCTTGCTGCTAACATACTTCACATACAACCAGAATTTCTTTGGATTTTCTGCCAGGTTTCGAGACAAAGTTTCGTTGTGGAAACTGTTATAAGCATCTCGCATTAAAGCCCTCTCTAAATTTCGAGCTTCTGTAAAAGATCGCCAATCTTGGGGATTTTGCGTCTGTTTAAATTTGGCATGTTTGTTTCGTCGTTTCTGCAACAGTGTTCTGACCCGTTCTGTGTAGCAAGGGGGATCAGCTCCATCGTTTGTTAATTTATTTGGTATAAATCTCTCAATTGCTGCCGATACTGTTTCTTTTAATTCAAACAACATCTGGTCGACACTTATGAATTTGGAAGGAGTGTAGAGTCTCTCTCAGGAAGGCGTCAAGTGAATTTTATCTGATTTTTTGAATAGGTATATTTTTCGTTTAGTTTTGGAGGATTTTGGAGTTACATTATTCAATCTCGCCAAGACAACCCTATGTTAGTAGGGGGACAAAGTACACTACTGGCCACTAAAATAGCTACACCAAGAAAAAATGCAGATGATAAACGGGTATTCATTGGACAAATATATTGTACTAGAACTGACATGTGATTACATTTTCACGCAATTTGGGTGCATAGATCCTGAGAAATCAGTACCCAGAACAACCACCTCTGGCCGTAATAACGGCCTTGTACACCTGGGCATTGAGTCAGAGCTTGGATGGCGTGTGGAGGTACAGCTGCCCATACAGCTTCAACGCAGTACCACAGTTCATCCAGAGTAGTGACTGGCGTATTGTGACGAGCCAGTTGCTCGGCCACCATTAACCAGACGTTTTCAACTGGTGAGAGATCTGGAGAATGTGCTGGCCAGCGCAGCAGTCGAACATTTTCTGTATCCAGAAAGGCTCGTACAGGACCTGCAACAAGCTGTCGTGCATTATCCAGCTCAAATGTAGGGTTTTGCAGGGATCAAATGAAGGGTAGAGCCACGGGTCGTAACACATCTGAAATCTAACGTCCACTGTTCAAAGTGCCTTCAATGCAAACAAAAGGTGACCGAGACCTGTAACCAATGGCAGCCCATACCATCACGCCGGGTGATACACCAGTATGGCAATGACAAGTACACGCTTCCAATGTGCGTTCACCGCGATCTCGCCAAACACAGATGCAACCATCATGATGCTGTAAACAGAACCTGGATTCATCCGAAAAAATGACGTTTTGCCATTCGTGCACCGAGGTTTGTCGTTGAGTACACCATCGCAGGCGCTCCTGTCCGATGCAGCGTCAAGGGTAACCGCAGCCTTCGTCTCCAAGCTGATAGTCCATGCTGCTGCAAACGTCGTCGAACTGTTCGTGCAGATGGTTGTTGTCTCGAAAACGTCCCCATCTGTTGACTCAGGGATCGAGACGTGGCTGCACGATCTGCTACAGCCATGCGGATACATTGCCTGTCATCTCGACTGCTATTGATACGAGGCCATTGAGATCCAGAACGGCGTTCCGTATTACCCTCCTGAACCCACCGATTCCATATTCTGCTAACAGTCATTGGATCTCGACCAATGCGAGCAGCAATGTCGCGATATCATAAATCGCAATCGCGATAGGCTACAATCCGACCTTTATCAAAGTCGGAAACGTGATGCTACACATTTCTCCTCCTTACACGAGACATCACAACGTTTCACCAGGCAGCGCCGGTCAACTGCTGTTTATGTATGAGAAATCGGTTGGAAACTTTCCTCATGTCAGCACGTTGTAAGTGTCGCCACTGGCGCCAACCTTGTGTGAATGCTCTGAATAGCTAATCATTTGCATATCACAGCATCTTCTTCCTGTCGATTAAATTTCCCGTCTGTAGCACGTCATCTTTGTGGTGTAGCAATTGTAATGGCCAGTAGTGTATGTTCTGGTGCGTTTCGTTAGTGTGGGTTGCCTGCATCAGGGGCTTAATATAATGCACCAGCACACCCTTCCTGAGGGGGGGGGAGGGGGGGGGAGAGGGGGGGGGACAATAGGTTAAGTGCAGTGACATGGAAAACCACTTAACAGGAAAATAGGCTAAGGATCTGTCAATCAAAGGAGAACAATAGGTTGAGTACCTGTCAATCAAGGGAGAATAATAGGTTTGCCTCTGAGTGCACACCTGCCCCCGATGTAGGCAATCTGCACTATCAAAATGCACCAGCATCCCTGTATCTCTACTACTTCTGTTCACTAATCCCTGTACCCATTTTAATGCTCGTTGTTACTCAGGATTATTTGTTGCTGAGAGGTCAAATGTGTTTTCTCATCCATTTACTATTTGTGTAGGCTCATGAACTAACTGCTCAAAATGATTATCAGAGAATGCGTTTAGCACAATTTGAGATGATGTTTTATGCGTACCTATGGAATTAAACACGTATTTTCGCCAACATATCGAGGAAAAATAAAGTCACCACTAACAATAATCGTATGAGTCAGGTACATGTTTGAAATAAAACTCAAGTATTCTTTGAACCTTTCAGCAACTGTATCATCTAAATTGGGAAGTCGGTAAAAGGGTCCAATTATTATTTTATTCCGGTTGCCAACAATGACCTTTGCCCATATTATCTCACAGGAACTATCTACTTCAATTTCACGACAAAATAAACTACTTCTAAAAGCAACAATCACGCCACCGCCAACCGTGTTTAGCCCATCCATTCGGAACACCTTAGGTCCTTCGCAAAAATTTCGGCTGGGCTCATATCCAGCTTTAGCCAGCTTTGGTGCCTATAACGATTTGAGCATAAGCCAGCTTTCGGTTCCTATAACTACTTGAGCACCAGTGCTTTCTATAAGCACTTGGAGCTCTGATACTTTCCCAACACAGCTACAAAAATTTACAACTGTTATACCGATGTTTCCTGTATCTATGTTCTTCCTGTGTTTGGCCTGTACCCTTTCTGACTGAAGCCCTTCTTGTGTTTTCCCGAGACCCTCTAACCTAAAAAGCAGCCCAGTCCACGCCACACAGCCCCTACTACCCATGCAGCCACCTTCTGTGTATCGTGGACACCTCTCATATTCAGCGGAACCCGAAACCCACCGAAAAAGCAGCCCAGTCCACGCCACACAGCCCCTACTACCCATGCAGCCACCTTCTGTGTATCGTGGACACCTCTCATATTCAGCGGAACCCGAAACCCAACCACCGTTTGGCGCAAGTCGAGGAATCTGCAGCCTACACGGTCGCAGAACCGTCTGAGCCTCTGATTCAGACCCTCCACTCGGCTCTGTACCAGAAATACGCAATCGGTCCTGATGACTATGCTGCAAATGGTCAGCTCTGCTTTCATCTTCCAAGGAAGACTGGCAGCCATTACAACTTCTGTTAGCTGCTCAAAACCAGAGAGAATCTCTTCTGATCCAAAGTGACACATATCACTGGTACCGACGTGAGCAACCACCTGTAGTTAACTTCACCCTGAGCTCTTCATGGCATCTGGAAGTACCTGTTCCACATTTGCAATGATTCCACCCAGTATGCACACGGAGTGCACATTGGTTTTGTTTCCCTTCTTGGCAGCCATGTCCCTAAGGGGCCCCATAACGCGCCTAACATTGGAGATCCCAATTTTCAATAATCCCAAACTCCGTGATTGTCCGGATCTTGCAGGCTGAGAGATTTCCTCTGAAACAGGACAGGCGACAGCATCTGGATCAGCACCTGGAACCTGTTTGCCAGACAAACCGGGGAGGCCTTGCGTGCGGCCGCCTGGGAAGTCTTTCGCCGCCTGCTACGCCCCAGGGCGACCTCCCACTCGACCACAGGTGAGTGGTCAACCTCAGTGCGATCAGTAACTGGCCACCGGTGAGGACCGATGGGAGGTCTCGGACGTGCTGGATGTCCGTTGGATCGCCACGGCCGGCCCACAACAGTGGTGCCCATCCATTGCAGCCTCAAGCTGTGTAACCGAAGCCATCACAGCCTGAAGCTGAGAGCGAAGTGTCACCAACTCGGCTCGCATCCGCACACAACAATCGCAGTCCCTGTTCATATTAAAGACCGTGAAAAAATAAACTATGCAGATAAACAGACTATCGGCAGGTGCTGCGCAACTCTACTATAGACCCTGACGAAGATATTAAATGAACATCCAAAAACTCAAGAAACTAAACTATTAAAGCACGCAGAAGATATTATCTTTTGAGATTTCTCTGCAGGCATCTCTTTTAATGTATTCGACATTCGTATTATCAAATACTGGAAGAGTATAGTCCAGGTAAACTGCGCTCCGTTTTAGGCAAAAGCTAATTTTTCCCGCATCTCAATGTGTATGACGTCGTATCTCCTGAACTATGTGCCGTACCATGATATTACTATGCAGGTAATTGAGTGGTATATGTGGATACTGTCTGCATAGTATGTTGTGAACATTCTACATGAACAGCCAGAATGTAGTAAGCGATAAAATTTTTTCGTATCATCATAGTGTGAGTGTGTGTGTGGGGGGGGGGGGGGGGCGGGGAGTGACGGGAAGAGGACGTCAGCGAGAGAGATCTTTCGTAAAGGTTTCAAATTATATGAAAAGTTTTGTTATTGGATGTCACTGAGTTACCTAATTCTCAAATATTGGATGAATATAGTCTGCGTAATTTGCTCGCCGTGAGTTACGCTGCCTCAACACATTCAGACAATTTCTAATTTTAATAGGTGTCTTACAGTGTTAAACATTTAACATAAGATTATATCTCTTTATGAATAGGTTATGACAACGTTTAAGCCGCGCGGGATTAGCCGAGCGGTCTGAGGTGCTGCAGTCATGAACTGTGCGGCTGGTCCCGGCGGAGATTCGAGTCCTCCCTCGGGCATGGGTGTGTGTGTTTGTCCTTAGGATAATTTAGGTTAAGTAGTGGGTACGCTTAGGGACTAATGACCTTAGGAGTTAAATCCCATAAGATTTCACACGCATTTTTTAACAACATTTAAAGTTTTTCAGGTCCGCCAGTAATTGTATGAAATATTGAAAATCAAATTTTTGTTGCCCCTGGAAGCTGCCAGATCGGCATCTTTTAACTGAGGCTGTGAACCATGATCTGTGTTTACCTTTTAGTAATATAGGTGTGCTGTATTAGACATGTATAGCCAAATTCTGGCGTTTTACACAGTGTAGAGTATATTATTAAGTTCTTGACTGTTTTCCTACAATGTAGAACATTCTTTATCGACGTAAGGGTTAGGATGTTTAAAAACAAAGTTATCTGGAGGGCTTCCAACGTCATATGTACGTCAACGGTTGCTATCTTCCGTAACATGATGAGTGGGGTTGCACATAGAGCATTAGCATACAAAGCTTGTTGTCATGCATCGCTAATGCTTTAAATTCTACAGTACTTGCTTTTTATTAGTGCGATAGTACTGATTCTAGTGGTCATGAGTTCCTCGTCATCTTCCAACACTTGTCCACCAAGTCAAGTACGAGAGAAGGTAATAATCGCTGGGTGCGAGGTGGTTACTGTAGGGAGGTAGTCCAAAAGTTTCCATTGGATCTTATCCTTGGTGGAGGCAACACTGTGTTAAAGCACGTTGTTGTGGAGAAGGACTATCTCGGACGACAGTTTCAGACGCCGTCGAGTTTGGATGGCACGTCTCAGCATTGTGAGCGATTCGCAGTTAACGCCATCTGTAATTGTTGGCCCACCAGCCAGCAGAATGCACTATTCATCTACCTTTTTAGCCGTAATTTTCCTACTTGGGTAAAGAGGCTGCTTGAATTATCTTTTTCTTTTGGTTAAATAAAATGGCGCCAATATACTGGCTGATATTTCGATTCTGCGTTGGTGTAAGGTACCAGTCTCTCGTCGCCGTAGCTTCGTGGGCAAACAAATTATCTCAATCTTGTCGGTAGCAATCCATAAACGCTCATCTGCTTATGACAGTCGTGTAAAAACTGATGCGCCCAGCACGACGGAATCCATGAGCCAGAGCACGAGTAATCAGCCATCGATCAGATCGCAGTTTTTGGTCAACATGTTGCGCGATTTCATCGTCCTGGATACTGTACGCTCTTCATCATGCACGTTTGTACGGCCACAATTTTATTGCCTTTATGTCAGTCAGTACTGCAGTGCCCATAAACTAGGCATAGCTCATGAATAATCTGTGCAACTGTAGATACTTTTGCAAGTAAACTTCGAATTATAGCACACAATTTGCAAGTGGTAAGAGCGACGACTTTCTATGCTATTGTTGTTAGTTTTCGCCCACATTCAAACAATTTAATCGAATAACAATTTTTTGGCTGTATAAATTATCAACAGATGACGCTGCATTCGTGTAACTTAATTCTGAACTGGCAACGATTGAAGACTGGAAATGGGAACCGATGAAAATGCCAAAATTTTGATATTTTCGTCATAGTCCCGTAAACCGCTGAATATGCCATGGCTAATAACTTGAGATAGGTTGGAAGAAAAGTCTCCTTCTGCTTCAAAATACCTCCACTGTGTAGCAGTGTGTAAGTTCCTTTGTCCGTGTCATTTGGAACGCTGAATATACCCAGCGTCTCCTACCCAGTGTTAAACACGCTGTAAAGTGTTTTTCTCTCGCTTTCCTACAAGCAACAGTGCATTTTACTTCATTTTAGCTATTTTCGATATGAATGTTTTGTGTCCAGTGCTTTATGATTGAAAGGAAGGGCAAGATTAGAAATATAAAGAAGAATATTAAGCTGAAAAATCAAGGAAAGCAGTACATAACAAACAAAGTGACAGTTTTTATTCGGAAAGAAACGCAAAAACTTGATGAAAGTTGAAATCATTAAAAATTAACTGCGTATTGTGCAGCATGATGAAATAAAACAAAATATCGTGTAATTTTGGAGTTCAAAATGCATGATTTCCCATTCTGGGAAATATTCGTCACCTCCCATGGAACAATAAATTACGCACTGAAAGAAAGAACAACCTACTAACCACAGTCGATCTTCTTGAAGTGAAATATAGGGAAATTTATTTCCCTTTGTGTCAGTGACGTTAGTGCTGTATTCTTTGTTACTCAGAAATGAGGTGATGCTTTTTATATTCCGTGATTCTTTAAAAGTGGTGTATGACACTTATATCTTTACATAAATTTCCATTTTTATATCTTTTTAGAATCTAAGTTTAATAAACTTTTGCCAGACATTTCTGTCAGACGTTCCAACTGATGTAGCCAAAAGGCTTGCTGCAGTGGTAACACCGGTTGCCGTCAGATCACCGAAGTTAAGCGCTGTGTGGCTGGGCTAGCACTTGGATGGGTGACCATCCGGTCTGCCGAGCGCTGTTGGCAAGCGGGGTGCACTCAACCCTTGTGAGGCAAACTGAGGAGCTACTTGATTGAGAAGTAGCGGCTCCAGTCTCGAGAGCGGTGAGCTGACCACATGCCCCTCCATATCCGTATCCAGTGAGGCTTGTGGTTGAGGATGACACGGCGGCCGGTCGGTACCGTTGGGCCTTTATGGTCTGTTCGGGCGGAGTTTAGTTTTACTGCCAAATGATGTGAAACTACCATAATTTGCTTTCCTTGGAATAAAATAACTTGTGATGTGAATCCCATGGTTTTTTTCTGTTTTGCTACAGTTTGACGTTTGACACTTTCAGCGTTTCCTACGTCCAGTATACAATTAAATACAAGAAACGGCTGTTACCTTTTGAATACGCATGCTGTTTATGACACTAACTAGCCAACAGTGTAAGGGGGGTGTAGGGACTGCGCATGCCTGTTGAGCAGGACGGCAAAAAGTTCAGAAAGGAGAAATTCTGATCTCTGCCACGTTCGAGCAATGAAAGAATTCACTGGCGACAAACGAAAATTCGTATCAAGGCCGGCGTTCGAACCTGTGCTTCCCGCATATTAGGCAGATGCGTTAACCATCTATGTCACGTTGACACAGTGATTTCACACAACTCCACGGACTACCCAAGCACGATTTCCCCCTCAATCCAAATTTTCATTTGCCGCACACTACCGCATTAGTGTCCCCAAGCCCTTTTACCTCTTTTGCTCGCCGCATCACGCAAAGTCACACAAGGTCGGGCGGCACTGAATGACCGTGTTAGCCTTCATGGCTCATATATATCAATAAGAGCAGTGTCTGTTCTTTCGGGCATGTCCAGTATAAACTCATAAGTCGTAATTTTTCAAGACGGAACCCATGTCCGGAAATTCGTAGTCTGGGAGCAACCGGGCATTAAAGTTAGAGAGCGGTTCCGATATGGAGGATGGGTCGCTGCTCCAGATTTCGTTAAGAAGCGTTACAAGAGCGTCACATCGTTCAATAGAATACAAAATGAGTTTAAAATTTTGACCTCCAATTTAGTGACGAGTTTGGAATAATAATCAGTCTTGATCGAATTTTTTTATTAAAAAATAAAATCACATGTCAGTGGTAACCTGTTTCGATCATATCTAGACCATCATAAAACCAAGTCTCTGGAATGCAAAAATATAATATCAAAGTTATACAGTCATTAACTCAATAAAATTTCGATACACGATCATAATAAAATAGAAGGCTTTTTATACCATTAGGTGGCGAGCAGAGCCTACAAGCAGAGCGCTGCCAAGTTTTGGAAGACATCTCCGGTAACCGCCAAATAGCGTCAAAACCCTATCCGTTATAAAGGGAAAGCTCCACCCCTCGTCTGCTGCATGATCTCATTGGGAGCCAGTAGGGCTCAACATACGATGATAACGTGTGTGAAAGATTACATAAATGTAAGTTGGCCGTAATA
This sequence comes from Schistocerca nitens, assembly GCF_023898315.1. Lineage (NCBI taxonomy): Eukaryota > Metazoa > Arthropoda > Insecta > Orthoptera > Acrididae > Schistocerca > Schistocerca nitens. The sequence continues at coordinate 733,627,879 of NC_064616.1, read as the reverse complement.
GTAACTGCTTTACATTTACAAAAGATAGTTACAAAGGTGCATGAACAACCAATAAAATTAGTTGTAAGAAGGCTAGCTGCTATCTACGAGCATTGCATGAAAGTTCAAACTGAGGTGCGCCTAAAAGCAAAGATAAGCCTAGAGACGCCAGCCGTTGCCGTGGAGACGGTAGCGTGGGACCTCTCGTGGAATATGGCACCCCAGATGTGTAACGGCAGAAGGACGTCATCGGTCACCATGGAGACAAATCGACGATTGTCGATCAGTATCGTAGTTTTGGAAGTATACAACCTGAAAGTGGATGATAAACTAGTAAGAGCGGTGACGAAATGTCTGAACACATGTTAAACTGGTCGCACTTAAAACGGTACAAAATTAGTACAGTGATAATTAGTCGGAAAAAAGGATCATATGTGCTGTTACAGGCTTATGACGTAATGTCATGTTTAAACTTTCATTCAGTGCCCATAGATGGCAGCTAGCCTTATTACAACTAATTTTATTGGTTGTTCATGCACATTTGCAACTATCTTTTCAAATGTAAAGTGATAACTATTACGGCCAACTTACAGTTATGTAATCTTTCATATCGTATTCTCTGTTTGTATCTAGACTGATATTTTAACTTTCACACACGTTATCACCTCATGTTAAGCTCTAATACCTCTGATGAGATCATGCTGCAGACGAGGGGCTGGGCTTCCCCTTTATAACGCACAGCGTTTTGACGCTATTTAGCAGTTGTCGGAGGTGTCTTCCGACACTTTTCAGCGCTCTGCTTGTTGTCTCTGTTCACCACCTAATGGTACAAAAACCCTTCTATTTTATTATGATCGCGTATCCAGATTTTACTGAGTGGATGGACTGTACAATTTTGGTACCTGTCACCCTCTAAGGAGAATTATTTTTTTTATTTTTATTTTGCAGAGACATGGTGTTATGATGATCTTGATATGATCCAAACCTGTTATCACTGACATGTGATTTTCCTTTTTTAATAAAAAAAATTGCGATCAAAAATGGCTCTGAGCACTATGGGACTTAACTGCTGAGGTCATCAGTCCCCTAGAACTTAAAACTACTTAAACATAACTAACCTAAGGACATCACACACATCCATGCCCGAGGCAGGATTCGAACCTGCGACCGTAGCGAAAAAATGGTTCAAATGGCTCTGAGCACTATGGGACTCAACATCTTAGGTCATAAGTCCCCTAGAACTTAGAACTACTTAAACCTAACTAACCTAAGGACATCACACACACCCATGCCCGAGGCAGGATTCGAACCTGCGACCGTAGCAGTCCCGCGGTTCCGGACTGCAGCGCCAGAACCGCTAGACCACCGCGGTCGGCCGACCGTAGCGGTCGCGCGGTCCCAGACTGTAGCGGCTAGAACCGCTCGGCCACTCCGGCCGGCCAATTGCGATCAATTCTGATTATTATTTCAAATTATCTAATCAGATCACGTTTTTATTCCCATCATGTTTATAAAAATTATTATTGACATGTGTGCGCCGGTGGTGTGGAGACAGACGCTCATGCTGGAATAAGTGACCTTGTGCGTTCAATAGGTGGTGTCGCCCGAAGAGTGAGGTCCAGTTAAAAGTTGGTACCTCGCGACAGAACCACAAGCTAAGAACAGCCGCTGCCAGACGCAGCCACGAATAGGAGTAGAGGCCGCACTTTGATCTACATGCACACTAAAATTTCGGAAAAACCCCAGGAGGAACATATCTGCTTGTTTAAATTCTACATCTACATTCAGCGAGTCTCTGTGAAGTGCATGACAGAGGGTACCTTCCATTGTACAATTTATTAGGGTACTTCCCGTTCCGTGCACGTGAGGAGTGTGGGAATAAGAATTGTTTAAACGCCTCTGTGCACGCTGTAATTAGTTGTAATTGCTTGTCTTCGCGATCCCTGTTGGAACGATACGTAGTGGACTGTAGCATATTTCTAGATTCCTCACCTAAAGCTGGTTCTCGAAATTATGTAAATAGGCTTCCACGGCATAATTTGCATCATTCTTCAAGCGTCTGACATTTCGGTTCTTTCAGCATCTCCGCTACGCTCGCTCACAGGTTCTACAAACCTGTCACCATTCGTGCTGCATTTCTCTGTAAACATTCAATATCCCCCATCAGTACTAGTTGGTATGGGTCCCACATACTTGATCAGTATTCTGGGATGGGTCGCATGACTGTTTCGTAAGCAATCTCCATTGCAGACTGATTGCATTTTCCTATTATCCTATCAATGCCCAAAGTCTGTGCGTATATGATCATTCAGTTTCATATTGTTAAAAATTGTTAGACCCAGAGATTGGTATGAGTTGACCGAGTGCGACTGTAACTCATTGATATTGTAGTCATGGGACTGATTTTTCAAGTACATAGCTTTACATTTCTGAACTTTTAAAGTAAGTTGCCAATCTTTGTAGCACTTCGAAATCTTATCAAGATCTGACAATAATTGTGCAGATTTTTTTAGAGAGTACTTCATTATAGATAACTGCATCATCTGCTAAAAATCTGATGTTATTAATAATATTATCTACAAGATCATTAATATACAACATGAACACCAAGGGACCCAACGCACTTCCCTAGGCAAACGCTAAATTATTTCTACATCTGTCGATGACTCCCCATCCGAGGTAACATACTGTGTCCTCTCCACCAAAAAATCCTCAGTCCAGTCACAAATTTCGCTTGATACCCCATACGATCGTATTTTGCAAAACAAATATCGGTATGATACTGAGTCAAATGCTTTTCTTAAGTCAAAATCATACAGCTTTCATTCATGGCTTTCAGGACGCCATGAAGAGAAAGCGAATTGGATTTTGCATGACCAATGTTTCCGGTTGACGTGAAGATCATTCTGTTCGAGGTACCTAATTAAATCTGGGTTGATAGTATGTTCTAAAATTCTACAGCCAATGAATGTCAAAGATTCTGGATGGAAGTTTTGCAAAATCTCTTTTGCTACCCTTCTTGTAGACTGGAGTTTCCTGAACTTTATTGCAACTATTGGGCATAGATTTTTGTGTGAAAAGTACGCCTTAAACAGGAGCTAACGCAGCCGCAAATGATGTGTAGAATCATAAGTATTCCATCAGGCCTTGGAGCTTTGCGATCTCAGATGTCTCTCAACGCCACTGACTTTGATATCTATGGGGTGTCCCAGAAATGTTGTGACAAACTCCGCAGGGTTCTAGAGTGTGTCTTGAGGAAGAAATCGAGGATAGGAATTCCTGTCCGAAAATGTCATCCAACGACGTTACGGAGTGTCGAAGTTACAAGCGCTGGCGCTGGAGCTGGCGCCTGCCTCTAAACCACCCCTTCGGCAGCAAACGTGACTTTGTGCGCTGACGGACCGTAGGCAGAACGTCTCGCAATGTTGTTTGTTATTCAGTGATCGCAACTGATTACCACGATCGCCAGTTGAGAGGATGGAGCTAGCTCTTGCGCAGAAATGCCTTGGCTCCAATGTATGTGATGCTCTGTTGCCACGGTGGAGGACAGTTTATGTTTCTCCTGGAACCCTCTAATATCACCAACGAACTTAGAAAAACCTCTGCCTGTGGAATAACAGATATTACGAATCGTTGTTGTACAATAAAATAAACTGATTTGCGTGTACATCCAATACTGGCCCTTAAAATTGCTACACCACGAAGATGTGCTACAGACGCGAAATTTAACCGACAGCGAGAAGATGCTGTGATATGCAAATTATTAGCTTTTCAGAGCATTCACACCAGGTTAGCGCCGGTGGCGACACCTACAACGTGCTGACATGAGGAAAGTTTCCAACCGATTTCTCATACACTAACAGCAGTTGACCAGCGTTGCCTGGTGAAACGTTGTTGTGAGGCCTCGTGTAAGGAGGAGAAATGCGTACCATCACGTTTCCGACCTCTTGTTCGCATTGACGGCACTTTGAACAGTGGACGTTACATTTCAGATGTGTTACGACCCGTGGCTCTAGCCTTCATTCCATCCCTGCGAAACCCTACATTTCAGCGGGATAATGCACGAGCGCATGTTGCAGGTCCTGTGCGGGCCTTTCTGGATACAGTAAATGTTCGACTGCTGCCCTGGTCAGCACATTCTCCATCTCTCTCTCCAATTGAAAACATCTGGCCAATGGTGGCCGAGCAACTGGCTCGTCACAATACGCCAGTCACTACTCTTGATGAACTGTGGTACCGTGTTGAAGCTGCATGGGCAGCTGTACCTGTACACGCCATCCAAGCTCTGTTTGACTCAATGCCCAGGCGTATCAAGGCCGTTATTACGGCCAAAGGTGGTTGTTCTGGGTACTGACTTCTCAGGATCTATGCATCCAAAATGCGTGAAAATGTAATCACATGTCAGTTCTAGAATAATATATTTGTCCAATGAATACCCATTTATCATCTGCATTTCTTCTTGGTGTAGCAATTTTAATGGCCAGTAGTGTAGTTTCTACAATTGTAGGGCAGGTAAAGCACACCAAAATATAGACTTCCACCCTGTAACGTTATGCGTATGTAGGCGAGCAAATCAGCTGCCTATAACTGATACGAGGTGGGATGAATTTGATATTTGATGTGCGGTTGAACGATAACAGGCGTAGGTCTCAGGCAGTTCTGGCTCCCGGCTAGGTGACAATACAAGCAAGTCCAGGTACAAAGCCTGGCAGCAAAGGACCAGATGTGGGTAAACACAGTATACCGAATTTTGGCGATGGATAGTTGCTTATAAGGACAGACAATACTGCAAGAAATGGCGGAGTGACAGACAATCTTCGAGTTGGCTAGGTTACAACTCTCTGAACTTCGACAGTAAATCGTAGTTACATAATAAAGCGAAAATGAATACTTCCACGAACGCAGAAAAATGAGGCACATCCAGTGACACAACAATATTTCAATATCTTTCAAACTATAGAAGTTAATATTTCCACAGCGAATGGACATTTAAACAACGAACCTTTGAATTAACAACTTTAAACTTTGAACAAACTATATCTCAGTTGATAGGATTGTACTATATCTGTCATCCCTGAAAACTACGTATCTGTATCTATTTTATTTATTGATTTATTATGTCTTTTATATTCTTTTTATTACGAAAACGTTTGTCAGAACACCGTATTCTCCAATTTACACAGACAATGAATACATCATGAATACCTCACATATTGCCATACTTGTGTAGTTATTTAATGAACAGTTTAGTATTTTGCTGCTAACTTTATGTAAATGTTGATTGCAAATGGTATTAAAGAAGCTTTGCTAGTTTAAAACTGTTCTGTTGCATGAGTTAGCGGTCACCAGGATTGAAAATAGGATCAAAAGACACTTCTGTTAAGACGGCATAAATAATTATTTCAATAACATTCAGCGATAAACTATAGTCATTTAACGGAAGCACACTTGCTCAAGAATACTGACTTATTTATTAACCAACTATTACTTGTACTTACCTGAAAGTAACCGAGTGTTCATAAGATTTATTTATTTAAATATTGTTGTAATATGTTAGTTTAGTCTGGGAAGTGGTCAGCTTTAACGATATCATGTCTGTGGAGCTTAAGAGCGATATTTTCGGGAATCGCCTTCAGCCAATGGAAAAACAGGTAGCAGCAGAACACTGCAGGAGTCAAGTAGAGATTGGGACTCCTCGAGTGAAGAGCTCAAGGGAGCGACGTTGACACTTTTATGCGAATTCTGGAAGGAGGCAGACCTAGCTATAATAACGAGTGGTATTCGACCGTGATTCTGTGAGGTAAACGGCCGCTCCATACTTTAATTTCTCAAGGGACTTTATATTTCTAGAGGTTTGCGAGTACTCCAGAGTAGTACTTTAACTTTTTTCCGCTTCAATTACGAAACTGAGGATAGACAGAGTATGAATTACTATTTTTTGTATCGTGTGTGATAATCTGTAAATCATCAAGTTGAGCTCTGAACTGTTTTGAGCTGGTGGATATTTCGTGTATTGTGATTGTGAAATGGACTTGGTTTTCGCGTATCTTTGATGACTATCTAGTTTGGACATTTTGCTACCATTCTCTTAACGCTCTCAACGTAACCTTACTGCATTTACTGTATTTTAACTGAATATCGTAGGACCACTTCCGGTTTATTTGAGATGTCCTTTCTTGAATAAACATTATCCATCATAATACTCTGTCGTCTATATAGATTACAGAAGTTTGAACAGAACCCTTGCTATTAAGTTAATCATTTAAATTTGATTTTGTATTTCTGTGTATTTTGTTACTTCGCGATTCCAGCCAATGCATAGACTATTTGACTGCAAGATCACAGGTACAGCTTGTTATTTGCAGCGAGTTGGCTGCAGCACTTGAAAGGAGACCTACGCGGCTCGACCCTATGACTACATCGAGCTATCCGTTTTAAACGGGCCGTGTACAGTCAAAGTACCTAAAGTAAGAGTAACCACAGATAAAGACGCAACTGGTTTGCTCGTACGAACTGCTGTGTGGAAGAGTAGCTACTCAGCAGTAACTGCTAGCTGCCGTAGCAACCCTGAGGCGTTGGGAAAGGTAGCTCCACAAATACATTTTACGTGATGTGGTGGGAACACTGACATCAGCCTGGAGGTACGAAAACTGCATAGTGCAATTACAAGTTCTACATCTACATCTACATCCATACTCCGCAAGCCACCTGACGGTGTGTGGCGGAGGGTACCTTGAGTACCTCTATCGGTTCTCCCTTCTATTCCAGTCTCGTATTGTTCGTGGAAAGAAGGATTGTCGGTATACCTCTGTGTGGGCTCTAATCTCTCTGATTTTATCCTCATGGTCTCTTCGCGAGATATACATAGGAGGGAGCAATATACTGCTTGACTCCTCGCTGAAGGTATGTTCTCGAAACTTCAACAAAAGCCCGTACCGAGCTACTGAGCGTATCTCCTGCAGAGTCTTCCACTGGCGTTTATCTATCATCTACGTAACGCTTTCGCGATTACTAAATGATCCTGTAATGAAGCGCGCTGCTCTCCGTTGGATCTTCTCTATCTCTTCTATCAACCCTATCTGGTACGGATCCCACACTGTTGAGCAGTATTCAAGCAGTGGGCGAACAAGCGTACTGTAACCTACTTCCTTTGTTTTCGGATTGCATTTCCTTAGGATTCTTCCAATGAATCTCAGTCTGGCATCTGCTTTACCGACGATCAACTTTATATGATCATTCCATTTTAAATCACTCCTAATGCGTACTCCCAGATAATTTATGGAATTAACTGCTTCCAGTTGCTGACCTGCTATATTGTAGCTAAATGATAAGGGATCTTTCTTTCTATGTATTCGCAGCACATTACACTTGTCTACATTGAGATTCAATTGCCATTCCCTGCACCATGCGTCAATTCGCTGCAGATCCTCCTGCATTTCAGTACAATTTTCCATTGTTACAACCTCTCGATACATCACTGTATCATCTGCAAAAAGCCTCAGTGAACTTCCGATGTTATCCACAAGGTCATTTATTTATATTGTGAATAGCAACGGTCCTATGATAGTCCCCTGCGGCACACCTGAAATCACTCTTACTTCGGAAGACTTCTCTCCATTGAGAATGACATGCTGCGTCCTGTTATCTAGGAACTCTTCAATCCAATCACACAGTTAGTCTGATAGTCCATATGCTCTTACTTTGTTCATTAAACGACTGTGGGGAACTGTATCGAACGCCTTGCGGAAGTCAAGAAACACGGCATCTACCTGTGAACCCGCATCTATGGCCCTCTGAGTCTCGTGGACGAATAGCGCGAGCTGGGTTTCACACGATCGTCTTTTTCGAAACCCATGCTGATTCCTACAGAGTAGATTTCTAGTCCCCAGAAAAGTCATTATACTCGAAAGTTAACAGCAGTTTGGTTTTGGTGAAATGGCGTTATGGCACTAACAGGCATGATTTTTCGTGTTCTAAAGGAAATGGAAGCTGTATGAAAATTGACAATTTGCGTGGGGCCAAGGCCCCATGTAGGAGTAATCCAACGGACTCCGTGTTTCCAATACTATTTCAACTATTAAAAGAAACAGACAAGTGATACTTACTATACCAAACAGATAATAACAACATAGGCGATTCGAATGAGAGACAGCATCTGAATATTCTGAAGTATACAGGAGAGTGAGGAACAGAGCGAAGTAAAACTTGCACAACGCCAAAATCAAGCATGTTCATTGTGTTGCATGTAGCGAGTCGAACACTTCAGCACTGCGGAAAATCCTGCGCAGCTCTGGCACAGGAAAGGAAACTTGTAATGATGTTTTTCTGCCTTGCAGACGAATTAAATACCTTCCTCTCAAGTTGCAATAAATTATCAGCCAAACAACCTCAGCGACAGATGCATTTTTCTCAGAACATGCATAGAATGGAAAGCATTCATGGGAATATGGTCTGAGAAAGTAGGTAGTGACTGACTGGGCATAGGTGCAAGTAAAAATGTTGCTGATATTGTTCACAATGGTTCAAATGGCTCTAAGCACTATGAGACTTAACATCTGAAGTCATCAGTCCCATAGACTTAGAACTACTTAAACTTAACAAACCTAAGGACTTCACACACATCCATGCCCGCGGCAGGATTCGAACCTGCGACCGTAGCAGCAGCGGGTTTCCGGACGGAAGCGCCTAGAACCGCACGGCCACAGAGGCTGATATTGTTATTCCAGTTCTTGCACACATCTCTTTTGTTAGCAGTATAAATACTACTTCTTGAAAACAAAGATTAATTCAACCAATACCCAAGAATAATAGCCCAAAATCACCAGGCGACTATAGACCACTCACCATACTACCCGTCTTGGAGTGCATAGTTCACGAACAGTTGACAAACTGCCTTAAAATGTATAACATCAACAATTCCACGATAAATATCAACCATACTTCCAAAAATTTCATAGCGCAGCGTTTGTATTAATTAAAGGGACTGATGACACCAAATATGCCACGCACAGGTGTGTAGCTAACATCTAAACGCTACCTGATTTCAGCAAGGCCGATAGTGTTGATTTCGTTACATTATTTATTTAACTTAAACAGCCAAATTTCTCAAAAAATGTAATATTTACTTGTAAATAATAGATTTCAGCTATCAGTCGTCCTTTTTAAATTTTATTGGCAAGGATCTAGATTTCAGCTAGAAACTAGCCATTCTCAATGCACTGTTCAATGAACTGTGGATGAAGCCCGACCAACATGCATTACATGCATTGATCAGAAATGATAGTGCATTGATAATGGCTAGTTTCTAGCTGAAAGCTAGATCTGCCAATAAAATTTAAAAAGGACGACTAATAGCTGAAATCTATTATTTACACGTCAATATAACAGTCGCTGCGTCCAACAGCTTTCGGAATGGAAGGTAACCTGAAATGTAATATTGTTTTTGGCAGCTACCTTATAAGCACAATTATATCAACGACTTGTCTTAGAATTGGTGAAGCCATTCTGGAAATAAGTGTTCTCAGGAGTCTCTGAAGGTTCAGTACTTGGTCCAGTACTTTTCTCGCTGTATGTCATTGATATTTCAAGTGTACTGCATTCCTGTGACTACTACTTATATGCTGACGACATTCGGTTGTAACTACGCGTCTTCCCTAAAGCCACTGCTGTTGGAATATGAGGTATGAATGGCAACATTTATTCAATATTAAGATGGGCGCAAAACCTGGGTCTCAAAATAAATTCTAAGAAGTCATAGGTTTTCTTGCATCACACCGAATGCCAAACAGTAACCATTTTCATGAAATTGTTATTCCAGTACTCCCAGATAGTATCCAAATAACAATAAAATATCTCAGCGTAGTATTGGATAAGGCTTTAAATTGGAAAGAACAAACTGTCCTAGCATGCATGATATCTCTGTTTCGTCTACGTGCAATCTAAATATTTAATCTTTAGACCTACCGAATATTTAATAGTGTGATGTAGTTGAAGGAGGCAGAAATTGTGAAAACTACAGGCGATTGGAGCTAGGCAAGACTTCTTGCGTAATATGTTAGGGGCGACCAAAAAATTTCCGTTCGAAGGCCGTACAGTCCAGAATCGGTGTGCCAACCAGACAAAATCGCCGTGAGTATTGAGGCAATGATCCGATCGACGTACCAAGTTGAAGACCCAGATTGATAGAACACCGTGCCCTGTTGCTTGAAGAGGTCCGTAACTGCCTGCTGCACATCCTCGTCCGACAGGAATCGTAGACCCTTCACGGCCTTTTTTAAGGAACCAATGGCATGATAATCGCACGGGGAGAGATCAGGATTACAATGCGGGTCCTCGAGTGTCTCCCACTTGAGCCGATGTGACTTATGCGATATGGAAACGAGTGTTATAATGAAGCAGCAGCACCCATTGTCGCAATTTTCCCGGGCGTTTCTCCTTAATTGCATACAGTAACTTCTCCAGAGTTGCGCAGCGCCATTCTCCAGTGATGGAGACACCAAGGTACTTGAAATCGATAAGCAATTGGCTCCAGTGATCAAAGAACAGGGTGACCATCACCTTTCCAGCAGACGGCTGGCTCTTGAATTGCTTGGGATGAGGAGACATTGGATGACAGCACTGCATCGTCGACGCTTTCGACTTCAGTTCCCAGTGGCTGTGCCAGGTTTCGTCGCCCGCAGCAACGCACTCAAGGGTCAGCACAGAATTTGGCGCACCATTCCACAATGGTGGTTTTTGACAGATATGCTACCCCATACATATTCTTCATTCTCCAATGGATGTCTACCGATGTTTGTCCTTCGGCAGCTTAGAAAAGAGTAATAGCGCCTTGGACGCATTTGGTAATAACGTCGCCATAGTTTGCATTTCTGAATTTACTGCATGCGCAACAGAAAGACTCGAATGCCACGCTAATCCCTTGCTTACGTATTGGCACTTATGTATCAGCATTTCGATCTCCCTCAGTTGCATATACGCTACAGCAATGCCCTCAAAAGAAAACTTTTTGATCGCCCCTTAGATACCTATTATTTGTTTATTTCGGCGGTCGGCTATGTAACGATCACTAAAAGCTCACTACCATTGTGACTTTTGTTGTCAGTTTTTCTTTTTTCGTCTAAGCCAATTGTTTTTCATAGCGCACTGTATCTGCCACGTCGTCCATCTCGAAAAGTCTCATACGTCACTACAGATTTTCTGAAGATGTCTCAGTTTTACATCACTTCCGTTTGTATACCCATTTTCTCTAGGTCTGTTTTGTTGCACATGTTCCATGGCATTCTTATTTTCGGTTTTGAGCCGAAGATGTTGCAAATGCCTTTTGTCCGATGGAGCCATGAGTTCTTCTTAAATCTACATGACTACTCTGTAATTCAAACTTAAGTGCCTAGCAGAGCGTTCATCGAACTATTTTTCACACTATTTCTCTACCGTTCCTATCTCGAACAGCGCGTAGGAAAAACGAACGCTTATATCCTATTTGCGAGCTCTGATTTCTTTTATTTTGTGACGATCATCATTTCTCTCTATGTAAGCTAACATCAACAAAATATTTTTGCACTTGAAGGAGAAAGTTGGTGACCGAAGTTTCGTGAAAAGATTTCGCCACAACACAAAAGCCTTTGTTTTAATGATTGCCACCCAGCCCACCTATCATATCCGTAACACTCCCTCCCCTGCATCGCGATAATACAAAACGTCCTGCCATCCTTTCAACTTTTTCGATGTTCTTCGTCAAGCTTATCTGCTAAGGAGCTCATACCGTACAGCAGTACTCTTGCAGGGAACGGAAAAGTGTAGTGAGGCAGTGTCTTTACTAGGTCTGTTGCATCTTCTAAGTGTTCTGGCAATAAAACGCAATATTTGGTTTACCTTCCCCTCAGCATTATCTGTGTGATCGTTCCAATTTAAGTTGTTCGTAACAGTAATTCGTAGGTATTTAGCTAAATTACCAATACTTTTTTACGTAGATCCCATTATTATAATCGGAACCAAGTATATTGTGTACGATTTAGGTGTGCATATGCTTTCTCTGCGCGCACCAAAACGCGGCTCTCCAAAACGTTAGACTTCCCCACATTCAAAATGTAGTGCTATTCCCCCCCCCCCTCCCCCCCCTCCCGGAGGGAAAGATAAGCTTGTGCAGAACTGCGTTAATTACATAGTTAAGATATAATTTCACAACTTTATTACGGTGCGTATAAACAATAAATTCAAATGTAACTAATAGACTAAGTACCACACGAAATGTTTAATGTACAATCACACAAACAAAAACGTTTAGATAGGATACTGTTATGAGAAATAAACAATGGCTGATACGAAGGTGGATAAAAAAGTAATGCCTCCTGTGTCATACAAAATTTAATAGTGAACATATAACAGCGGAATAATAACTTCTATGTTACCAGAGAGGTCATAGACGGCAAAAATTATAGGGGAAAGCAGACATTGGAATACATGCAACAAATTATTGTGGACGTTGGGTGTACTTGTTGCTCTGAGACGAAAAGGTAGGCAAGACAAAAAGTCTTGATATGCCGCAAGGCTGCATCAAACCAGCCAGAAGACTGATGGCAGCCACCCCCCCCCCCCCCTTTCCCCCAACCGGCCCAAAAAAGTCTTAACTTTCCTCAACTGGGCCGTGGTGTGTGTGTGAAGTACTGAGGGACCAAACTGCTGAGGTCATCGGTCCCTAGACTTACACACTACTTAAACTAACTTATGCTAAGAACAACATACACACCCATGCCTGAGGAAGGACTCGAGCCTCCGGCGGGAAGGGCAATCCGTGACATGGCGCCTCAAACCTTGCGGCCACTCCGCGCAGCCAATTAAGCCGTAAATGACTTGGGACTGACAGGCGTTTGTTTTTGGAAATACTAAATGCGTGCATATGCCTGATCTGTACTGTCTCTGAAACACGATCTTTTCTTTCCATTCTGTATTCAGCTTTCAAAAATTTTAAAAACCGAGCGAGATGGCGCAGTGGTTAACACATTGGACACGCATTCGGAAGCGCGACGTTCAACCCCGCGTCCGGCCATCCTGATTTAGATTTTTCGTGATTTTCCTAAATTGCTTAAGGCAAATGCCGGGATGGTTCCTTTGAAAGGTCACGGCCGACTTCCTTTCCCATGCTTCCCTAATCCAATGGGACCGACGACCTCGCTGTTTGGTCCCCTCCCTCAAATCAACCAACCAACCAACATATTAAAAATTTAATAACATCTTCATTGTTTTGTTAAAAACACGTTTAGATGTACCATTAATCACTTTCAGAGAATTATGTTTCATATCTTTTCATTTTAAATAAATATACACACTTTCTCAGGAAGGCGACTTGATGTTGTTAGTAAATCATTCCGTTCAAAACTGCATATACTTCACAGTCTAGCATTCACACTGCAATGTTTTAAAATGCTTTCGCATCAAAATACACGATAATAAGAATTTATATAATTTCTGACAACTTGTGAAATTGTTATAGGGGATTTTCAGTTCATTAAAAAGTTCAACATAATTTTTTAAAAGAATGTATAAAATAGTGCGTAATATTCTTAAAATACAGGTCAGTGTGGTCTTCCAGTCCTACAACCCCAAGGTCTAAAATAGGTTTTATCACAAGTATGTTTATTTTCTGGTATCTCAAACGTTTTACGTGAATTTGACTTCGTTGCAAATGGCGTATATAGGTGTACTCATCGTAAATTTTATATTTGCCTTAAGCACTTTCCTGAAAGATTTTATGATGTGAGACAGTTATCTACTCAAAGTAAGACATTCTAACACGATAAATAAAGTATCGTGCTTCCTGATTCAAATACAGGTAGAGAAAAATGTATAACCTGATAATACAAGTCGTTCTTAACGCATATAGCATCCCTTTGATGCGTTTGAACAATGACATACCAGAGAATTTATTTTGGGAGGAATCCTGGAAATTGTCTTGTTATTCTTGCAAATGTGTGGTAAGAATATTTATATTCAATAGACGCATGACGTCAACTTCGTTACAAAAATGCGAAATATTTTCTTAAATATGTGTTTCTTTGAAATACACTGCTCTTACTTTGCCCAAACCTGGTCAGTGGTTTATGATGATGATTCTACCTGAAACTGAGAATCATCACTGTGGGAATCTGATTATCAATATACCCTCCAAGTATGAACTAAGTAATACGATCTGAGACGAAGAAGCTTAAGTCATACTTTTTGACTCGTGCAGTTTACAAGCTATCTATGTGTACAGAAAGTTGTGATCACCGTTGCACAAAAAATACTCACCTATTTGGGAGATTATCAGCTGTTCAGTTATGACATGTACTTCGTAAATGTTATAGCTATCTCTTACATCTTTGTCATCGATGAACGGTGGCAGAGACCATGGACAACACCGCACGCAGCAGTAAGTGCTCTACGTGAAAATGGCCATGTTCAAAAAAAAAAAAAAAAAAAATGGCTCTGAGCACTATGGGACTCAACTTCTGAGGTCATTAGTCCCCTAGAACTTAGAACTAGTTAAACCTAACTAACCTAAGGACATCACAAACATCCATGCCCGAGGCTGGATTCGAACCTGCGACCGTAGCGGTCTTGCGGTTTCAGACTGCAGCGCCTTTAACCGCACGGCCACTTCGGCCGGCCAATGGCCATGTAACAGGCTGCAGAGCAGGTAGAATGATTTATCTTTAGGCACCTACCTCAACAAATGAATGAGGTTAAAATATTTAGATCCTTCACGCAGTATGATCCATTTTCTCACGGACCATGGTCCATATCCAGAATACCTTCATCTGTTCGGTCTCAGCCGAACATCCATGTGCACTTGCGGAGAACTAGGAACTCCTGAACATGTCACTTCAAACTGTGACAGAGTTTTATCTTGAAGACAACGCAAACACCATGCACAGAACACGTAGAAGTAAGGAAGTCAAAGATACATACATAATGTACCTATTATGCCCTACGTAAAGCACATACGACCTGTAATAAACGGGCCGGCCGGAGTGGCCGTGCGTTTCTAGGCGCTACAGTCTGGAACCGCGTGACCGCTACGGTCGCAGGTTCGAATCCTGCCTTGGGCATAGATGTGTGTGATGTCCTTAGGTTAGTTAGGTTTAAGTAGTTCTAAGTTCTAGGGGACTGATAACCACAGCAGTTAAGTCCCATAGTGCTCAGAGCCATTTGAACCATTTTTTGAACCTGTAATAAACGTAATATAAGTGTAATACAAATAAACATCTGCACACATACATTTATCAAATGAATAGTAAATAAATATTCTGTACTCTGTCTCGAATGCCATAGGCCCAATAATTTGCCGAGCGAGAATGAAGACAAATGTATGGCGTTGTTTACAACCGAGTTAAATAATAAGAATGGTGGAAAATTGAGATAACATTAAAAGAGTGGTACTTATGGACGTTGGCGATGTGGGGTAGTCTGCATGCCTCAACGATATAGACAGTCGCACCGCAGGTGCAACCACAATGGAAAGGTACCTGTGGAGAGGCCAGACTAATCTATGGTTCCCAAAGAGGGGCAGCAGCCCTTTCGGTAGTTGAATGATTGACTGATCTGACCTTGTAACATTAGTCAACGTGGCCTTGTCGTCTTGGTATCGCAACTCACTGAAAGCAATGGTAAACTACAGCGGATATACACTGAAGAGCCGAAGAAACTGGTAAACCTACCTAATATCGTATAGGGCTCCCTCGAGCACGCAGAAGTGCCACAACAAGACGTGGCATTGACTCGACTAATGTCTGAAGTATGCTGGAGGGAACTGACACCATTAATACTGCAGGACTGTCCAATAATTCTTAAGAGTACGAGGGGATGGAGATCTCTTCTGAACAGCACGTTCCAAGGCATCCCAGATATGCTCAATAACGTTCATGTCTGGAAGTTTGGTGGCCAGCGGAAGTGTTTAAATTCAGAAGAGTGTTCCTGGAGACACTCCGTAGCAATTCTGGATGTGTGGGGTGTCGCATTGTCCTGCTGGAATTGCCCAAGTCCGTCGGAATGCACAATGGACATGAATGGATGCATGTGATCAGTCAGGATGCTTACGTAAGTGTCACCTGTCAGAGTCGTATCTAGACTTATCAGGGGTCCCATATCACTCCAACAGCACACGCACCACACCATTACAGAGCCTCCACCAGCTTGAACAGTCCCCTGCTGACTTGAAGGGTCCATGGATTCATGAGGTTGTCAGACTCGTCCGACCGCGCAACATGTTTCCAGTCATCAACAGTCTAATGTCGGCGTTGACGGGCCCAGGCGAGGCGTAAAGCTTTGCGTCGTGCAGTAATCAAAGGTGCACGATGGGGCCTCCAGCTCCGAAAGCCCATATCGCTGACAGTAGCTGATGGCACAGCACAGAAATCTGCAGCAATTTGCGAAAGGGTTGCACTTCTGTCACTTTGAGCGAATCTCTTGAGTCGTCGTTCGTCCCGTTCTTGCACGGTCTTTCTCCGGCTACAGTGATGTCGGAGATTTGATGTTTTACCGGATTCCTGATATTCACGGTACACTCGTGAAACAGTCATACCCGAATATCCGCATTTCATCGCTACCTCGGAGATGCTATGTCCCATTGCTCGTGCGCCGACTATAAACACGTTCAAACTCACATAAATCTTGATAACCTGCCATTGTTGCAGCAGTAACCGATCTAACAACTGCGCCAGACACTTGCCTTATATAGGTGACTGTTTACATATCTCTGTATTTGAATACGCGTACCTATACCAGTTTCTTTGGCGCTTCAGTGTATTCCTAGGGAACTTGCATATCTACCATATGGTTTAATGATGATGAGATCTTTATACGTAAAGTATTATGGAGGTAAATCGTTCCCCTATTCAGATCTCTGGGCAGGGACTACTCAAGAGAACATCATTAGGAAAAACAAAATCTGCGTTTACTAGTCGGAGAGTACTTAGTGCTAAGCGATGCTTAAGGTAGTGTAAAGAGCGATGCCACTGGGCAGTGCATGACTGGAAACAAATAATTTGGAGTGACGAATCACGTTATACGCTGTGGCAATCCGACGGTAGGGTATGGGTTTTGCCGATGCCTGGATATTGTTACCTGCCATCATTTGTAATGCAAACAGTGAAGCATGGAGGAGATGGTACTGTGGTGCGGAATGGGAGTGATTTCCATGCTTAGGGTGTGGTCCAGTTATTGCGCTTAAGAAAACCCTAAATGCAAAAGGATATGAACATATTTTACATTATTGTGTACAGCGTACGGTAGTGGAACAGTTCGGAGACGATGACTGTATCAGTATCACAACGAACCCCGTGATAAAGCAGCACCTGTGAGGCAATAGTTTGTGGACAGTAACATTCGAGAAATGGACTCATCTGTCCAACTCCTCACCTGAACTCAAGGGACACTTTTGGGATGATTTAAAATGTCCAACATTTCTACCTTCTCTTGTTCCCGCTCTTGAGTAATAATGTCCTCCCATTCTTCCACATTCATTCAGACATCTGAGTGAAAATGTCCGCACCAGAGTTCAAAAAAATGGTTCAAATGGCTCTAAGCACTATGGGGCTTAACATCTGAGATCATCAGTCCCCTAGACCTAAAACTACTTAAATATAACTAACCTACGACCGTAGCAGCAGCGCGGATCCGGACTGAAGCGCCTAGAACCGCTCGGCCACAGCGGCCGGGGCACCAGAGTTCACGCCATCATAACGGTGAAGCGTGGACACAGCCAGTATTAATTTCCACTAATAGGTGTTCGA
This sequence comes from Schistocerca nitens, assembly GCF_023898315.1. Lineage (NCBI taxonomy): Eukaryota > Metazoa > Arthropoda > Insecta > Orthoptera > Acrididae > Schistocerca > Schistocerca nitens. The sequence goes on along the minus strand of NC_064616.1, from coordinate 733,610,132 downwards.
ATAATTTTGACCAGATAGTGTATGATGATAAGAAGGAAATTTCGAAACCAAGTTTTAAACTGAAAACATTTCCAGTGGCAGACGTGGGCTCAGAAAATAGTTTATTCGTTATTAGCAGTAGATTAAAACTGAAGAACTTTCAGAAAGATTGAAAATAAAAAAGAGACCTGAATAAATTTGAAGAACTAGAGGTTTTGGTTTCAAAGAAAGCATTAAGAAACATTAACTGCAACTGGGAAAAGTAATATAATATAAGACGAATGGGTAACTTTGAAAGATGAAGCAGAGAAGGCATTAGAGGATCAAATTGGCCAAAAGACAAGACCCAGTTGAAATATTCGGATAACACGCTAGATACTGAGATTATTAAGGAAGGGAGAAGATTAAAAATACAGCAAACGAAGTGTAAGCTGTGTTTCGCCTGTAAAGACTCATGTCGCAGGTCGTTCATACAGTCACAGAGAACACACTTGCATCTGATGTAGATAAAATAGGCACAGTCTTCGCTATAATTGCTCCAGTCAACTTCAGCGCAGCCACATTCTCTTACTGAAAGTGACGGTGGTCTCTTATTTCTATCAATGAATGTCAAACTTACGTCATGGACTACGCATAATACAAAAATTCAAATGGCTCTGAGCACTATGGGACTTAACATCTGAGGTCATCAGTCCCCTAGAACTTAGAACTACTCAAACCTAACCAACCTAAGGACATCACACACAACCACGCCCGAGGCAGGATTCGAACCTGCGACCGTAGCGGTCGCGCGGTTCCAGACTGAAACGCCTAGAACTGCTCGGCCACCACGGCCGGCCACGCATTATATACATGGTGAATCACCTAATACTTGCACCGCAAATATTGCGGCAGTGGAATGTGCTATTGATGTGCTGTTTACACAGAATGGATTGGTAGTGAGGGACTCGTCTTGTTAGCCCATCAACAGATTGTAATATTACTTATAAAGTTATTTTTTGTGCAAACATACACTTTTTTAAATGGAACAATGCTTATTGACACTAATAAACCAAAAGTAGGGTAAATCAGAATGTCAGCGGTGTTTGTTGCGGGATTGTACTGCGAGTCGTTTACGAGATATCGTATTTTGAAAAGTTCCCACACCGATACTTGTAAAATACTTGTGGTAGCACACACTAAAGAACAACAGAAATACATACACTAGTTATGTGGATCCTGACCAGTAACGAGACAATTAACCATCACACACTGTGTTCAAAATGACCACCGGCAGCAGCAATACACTAATGCGTCGTTGCATATCTACGGGTGTAGCTGGTATGTCCTTGTAGGCAGCGTCTTCCCCACAGAAAAACGTCCACAGGAGTCAAATCCGGGGAACGGGCCGGCCAAGATACAGGTCCTCTGCGTCCATCCAACGAATTGGAAACAATTCGTGAAGGTATGCTGTAGTACTTCGTGCACCATGGGGACATCCATGAAGCTGGTACCACAGGTTACTCCTAGTCTGCAGAGGAACGTCTTCTAGCATCCGTGGAAGGTGGTCTGCTAGGATGCTGCGATACTTGTGGGAGTTGTGTTCCGTCTATGAAAAATGGCCCTACGAGCTGATGGCTCACTATCCCACACCACACGCTTACACTCAATGAACGCTGAAGTTCCACTTGACGAAGCCAACGGGGATTATCAGCAAACCAATAGCGAATGTTTCAGCGGTTTATTTGGCTGTGATTGCTAACGTGGCTTCATCACTAAACAAGATAGTGATACATCTGGAGTATTCTGTCTCAGTGCCCATTTACAGAGGTTAACATGATTCTCATAATCGTTTCCATGCAGCTCTCGATGGAGAGAGTTGTGATAGGGATGGAACCTGTGTCGATGGTGAATGCGTAGGACATTTGCCTTACACATGCTACTAGTGCGATTGCGCGGGAGCTAACTTGCGGATTAACTGCAACAGCAGCAAGAACAGTAATGTCCCCATTTCTGCCTTCACTTGCTTTCTTCTGTTAAGTTATGTATGTGTAACATTAGCACTTTCATATAACTGTTTGAAGATATTGATAAATAATTACCAAGATGGTTGACGTGTGTTGGGATATCTTGCGGTTACACCGTACAAGAACGAACTGCGTTCTTCCTACACTCTCCTTACACCATGAGCATGTCAGCTTTTCCTGCGTTGGAAAGTCCCATCGTCCACTCACAACCTACTATTTGGGCTGTCACTCACTAACTGACTAGCTAGTCGCAATGTACTCAAGAAACACACAAGCACACTATAAGCAAACATAACAACAGCGTACTTAGCAACTATGTGGGTTGAATGGCACAAACAAGTGTCGGTGTTGATACTTTTCGAAATACGATATCTCGTAAACGACTCGCACTGGAATCCTGCAACAAAAACCACCGACATTCTAACTAACCACACTTTTAGTCTTTTAGTCAATAAGCATTGTTCCGTTTAAAAAAGTGTATGTTTGCACAAAAAATACATATTCTAAGTATTACTGAAATTTCCTGATTAACTAACAATACGAGCCCCTAGGTACCAATCCATTCTGTGAAAATCGCACGTCAACAGCACTTTCCACTTAGATTGTTCATCGAATCACCCTCACAATAATTCTCTATTTTTCCTATCTCCCTACGTAGGTTGGCGTCAACAAAACATTTTCGCATTCGGAGGAGAAAATTGGTGTTTGGAATTTCGTAGGAAGATTCCTCCGCAACGTAAAACGCCTTTGTTTTAATGCTGACCATCCCAAATCCTGTATCATTTCAGTGACACTCTCTCCCCTATTTCGCGATAATACGGAACGTGCTGCCCTTATTTGAACTTTCTCGATGTACTCCGTCAATCCTATCTGGCAAGGATCCCACACCGAGGAACAGTATTCTAAAAGAGGACGGAAAAGCGTAGTGTACGCAGTCTCTTTAGTAGATCTGTTACATTTTCTAAATGTCCTGCCTATAAAAAGCAGTCTTTGTTTAGCCTTCCCCACAACATTTTCTATGTGGTCCCTCCAATTTAAATTGTTCGTAATTGTAATTCCTAGGTATTTAGTTGAATTTACGGCCTTTAGATTTGACTGATTTATCGTATAACCGAAGTTTAATGAATTACTTTTAGCACTCATGTGGATGACCTCACACTTTTTATTATTTAGGGTCAATTGCCAATTTTCGCACCGTAGAGATAGCTTTTCTAAATCATTTTGCAATTTGTTTTCATCTTCTGATGACTTTACTAGTCGATAAACGATAGCATCATCTGTAAACAATTTAAGACGACTGCTCAGATTGTCTCCTAAATCGTTTACATAGATGAGAAACAGGAAAGGTCCTATAACACGACCTTAGCCCAGAAATCACTTCTATTTTACTCGATGACTTTCCGTCAATTATTACGAACTGTGACCTCTCTCATAGGAAATCACGGATCCATTCACATAGCTGAGACGATATTCCATAAGCACGCGATTTCGCTACGAGTCGCTTGTGTGGTACAGTGTCAAAAGCCTCCTGGAAATCTAGAAATACAGAAACAATTTGAAATTCCTTGTCAATAGCACTCAACACTTCGTGTGAGTAAAGAGCTAATTGTGTTTCACAAAAACGATGTTTCCTAAATCCGTGTTGATTGTGTGTCAATAGACCGTTCTCTTGGAGGTAATTTATAATGTTCGAACACAATATATGTTCCAAAATCCTGCTGCATATTGACATTAATGATATGGGTCTGTATTTAGTGGATTACTCCTACTGCCTTTCTTGAATATTGGCGTGACCTGTGCAACTTTCCAGTCGTTGGGTATGGATCTTTCGTCGAACGAGCAGTTGTATATGATTGTTAAATATGGAGCAATTGTGTCAGGATAATCTGAAAGAAAGCTAACTGGTATGCTCGTACAGTCTGGGCCGGAAGACTTGCTTTTGTTAAGTGATTTAAGTTGTTTCACGACTCCGAGGATATCTACTTGTACGTTACTCATGTTGGCAGCTGTTCCTGATTCGAAATCTGAAATATTTACATCCTCTTGTTCGGTGAAGGAATTTCGGAAGACTGTGTTTAGTAACTCTGGTTTGGCAGCACTGTACCAATAGTATTTCCATTGCTATCGAGCAGAGAAGGCATTGATTGTGTCTTATTGCTAGTGTGCTTCACATACGACAAGGATCTCTTTGAAATTTCTGCCAGGTTTCGAGACAAAGTTTCGTTGTGGAAACTATTACAAGCATCTCGCATTGAAGTCCGCGCGAAATTTCGAATTTCTGTAAATGATTTCCAAGCTTCGGTATTTTGCGTCTGTTTAACTTTGGTGTGTTTTTTTCGTTGTTCCTGCAACAGTTTTCTGACTCGTTTTGTGTACCAAATAGGATCTTCTCCGTCGTTTGCTAATATATTTGGTATAAATGTCTCAACTGCTGTCGATACTATTTCTTTGAATTCAAGCCACATCCGGTCTACAATTACATTGTTAATTTGGAAGGAGTGAGATTGTCTTTCAGGAAGGCGTCAAGTGAATTATTCAAATGGTTCAAATGGCTCTGAGAACTGTGGGACTTAACTTCTAAGGTCATCAGTCCCCTAAAACTTAGAACTACTTAAACCTAACTAACTTAAGGACATCACACACATCCATGCCCGAGGCAGGATTCGAACCTGCGACCGTAGCGGTCGCGCGGTTCCAGACTGTAGCGCCTTTAACCGCTTGGCTACCCCGGCCGGCAAGTGAATTATTATCCGCTTTTTTGAATAGGTATATTTTTCGTTTGTTTTTGGAGGATTTGGGGGTCAGAATATTCAATCTCGCTACGACAACTTTGTGTTCACTAATCCCTGTATCTGTTTTAATGCTAGTTATTAGTTCAAAATTATTTGTTGCTACGAGGTCAAGTGTGTTTTTTACAACTGTTTACTATTCGCGTGGGCTCATGAACGAACTGCTCGAAATAATTTCAGAGAATACATGTAGCGCAATTTCGCATTATGTTTTATGCGTACCTCCGAAATTAAAAATGTATTTTCGTCAACATATTGAGGGTGAAAAATGGTTCAAATGGCTCTGAGCACTATTGGACTCAACTTCTGAGATAATCAGTCCCCTAGAACTTAGAACTACTTAAACCTAACTAACCTAAGGACATTACACACATCCATGCCCGAGGCAGGATTCGAAACTGCGACCGTAGTGGTCGCGCGGTTCCAGACTGTAGCGCCTAGAACCGTTCGGCCACCCTGGCCGGCCATCGAGGGTGAATTAAAGTCACCACCAACTATAACTGTATGAGTCCGGTACGTGTTTGAAATCAAACTCAAGTTTTCTTTGAACCTTTCAGCAGTTGTATCATTCGAATTTGGAAATTGGTAAAAGGATACAATTATTATATTATTCGCATTGCCAAGAATGACCTCTGCCCAGACTAACTCACAGAAACTATCTACTTCAGTTTTGCGACAAGCTAAACTACTTCTAACAGCAACAAACACACCTCCACCAACTGTGTTTAGCCTATCGTTTCTGAATACCGTTAGCTTCTTCCCAAAAATTTCGGCTGAACTTATCTCCGGGTTTACTCAGCTCTCAGTGCTTATAACGGTTTGAGCACCAGTGCTTTCTATTAGCGCTTGGAGCTCTGGTACTTTCCCAACACACCTACGACAATTTACAACTATTATACCGATGGTTCCTGTATCTGCGTTCTTCCTATGTTCGGCCTGCATCTTTTGTGACTGAAGCCCTTTTTGTGTTTACCCGATACCCTCTAAGCTAAAAAACTGCCCAGCCCACGCCACACGGCCCATGCTAACCGTGTAGCTACCTCTTGCGTGTAGTGGACTCCTGACCTATTCAGTGGAACCCGTCTACACGGTCGCAGAACCGTCTGATCCTCGGATTCAGACCTTCCACTCGGCTCTGTACCAAAGGTCCGCAATCGATAATGTCGACTACGCTGCAAATGGTGAGCTCTGCTTTCATCTCACAAGCAAGACTGGCAGCCGTTACCACTTCTGTTAGCCGCTCGAAAGCAGACAGAATCTCTTCCGATCCAAAGGGACACACATCATTGGTACGAACGTGAGCCACCACCTACAGTCGGCTGCAACCTGTGCTCTTCATGACGTCTGGAAGGACCCATTCCACATCTGGAATGTCTCCACACGGTATACACATGGAGTGCACATTGGCTTTCTTCCCCTTCTTGGCAGCCATGTCCCTAAGCGGCCGCATAATGCGCCTAACATTGGAGCTCCCAACTACCAATAATCCGACCCTCTCTGATTGTCTGGATCTTGCAGGCTGAGAGGTTTCCTCTGAAACAGGACCGGTGACTGCATATGGCTGAGCGACTATCTCAGCCACAGACAGCACCTGGAACCTTTTTTTGTCAGACTACCTGGGGAGGCCTTATGTGCGGCCCCTGGGAAGTCTTTCGCCTCTTGCCACCCACTGAGCCCCGAGGCGAGCTCCCACTCGACCCTTGGTAAGGGGTCATCCTCAGAGCGAGCAGTAACTGAGCTGGCCACCAGTGAGGACCGATCAGAGGACTCTGATGTGCTGGACATCTGTTGGATCCCCACGGCCAGTCCACAACAGTGATGCCCATCCACTGAGTTGCAAGCTGTGTAACCAAAAGTAACACAGCCTGGAGCTGAGAGTGGAGTGTTACCAACATGGCTCGCATCCGCACACAACAATCACAGTCCCTATCCATACTACAGACTGTCTGAAACTACCCTACCCAGGCAATTAGAATAAATTAGATTAATACACAGAGATTCGAAAACCGAACTACTGAAGCACTCAGGTGGGACTAAATAATTTCCACAATATTTGCAATGCAAGTCTTAGTTGATATATTTCCAACCTTACACTGCAAGCTGCCAGCTTGGAGGATAATACGACGTTCTGGATCCATTTCTGGCCGCCGTTGTCGTTGCGACTTACTTTTTCCGTCATAATAATTATGGGATATGTATATGTAAATGTTTATTGACTCGTGTTTTAAGGTGTTCTTGTAATTTGAAAAATAAGCTCATACATGACGCACATCAATTTCCTTGCAGCATTTCCCACTGGAGGTTGTTGAGCACGACACGATTTCGCTAAATGAACTCGCATCAATTCACACAGCTTTTTTTTGTTACCAGCAGGTCTTCGTGGATTTCGCGTTAATTTTCAGAGATAATTTCTCCTTATACGCAATTGTAGCGTCTATGAACAGCCTACGAAAGCTACGACATATTCTTCCAGTTCGTTTACACGTTGTGTTCCAGTAGGACGGAGCACTCCGTCTTCAGGCCACAAGTGGCTCATCGGGACCATCCGACCACCGTGTCATCCGCAGCTGAGGATGTGGATAGGAGGGGCGTGTGGCCAGCACACCGCTCTCCCGGTCGTTATGACGGTTTTCTGTGACCGGAGCCGCTACTATTCGGTCGAGTAGCTCCTCAGTTGGCTTCACGAGGCTGAGTGCACCCCGAAAAATGGCAACAGCGCATGGCGGCCCGGATGGTCACCCATCCAAGTGCCGGCCACGCCCGACAGCGCTTAACGTCGGTGATCGGGCGGGAACCGGTGTATCCACTGCGGCAAGGCCGTTGCAGTAGGACGAAACATGACCGAAATAGTAATTTAAAGCAATAATGTCTATCTATACATGTGTTGCATTTCGAACAGCTTCCAATGTAAACGCTCAGAAATGTTTATATTCATTTTGGAATCATTTTATATTGTCTTTTTATGTTTGTTGTTATTTTTTGTCGGTGACCTACCTCTGTAGCAGAGGTTTGTATCGCGCGTCTATGCGGTTGCGCTCCACCCGGAAGTAAGCCGGTTCGAATTCTAGTGGTGGATGAAATTTTACTGAACGTATTTGGAAGACAAGAGGATGAGGGGTGATGGTGCAAATTTCCTGATCACCAGTCCTTGCGCATATGTCCTGGACTGAATTCCGAGCCTCTCCTCAGAGTCTCATGAAGTGAGGGCGTGTGACACTTAGAGAGCCTGTATAGGGAGAGAGTGGCCAACCGGACGATACGGCGGCCATTTTTCTGCCAAACGGCGGGCGGGACTTTTGAATGGCCAGTAGTGGAGTACACACTCACCGAATCAAAAGCACAAGACAATATAGCGAAATCATTCGTTAAATGTCTTTGTTTATAAGAATAATGTGTTATAATAATTTTCACACAGCCTATTTACAGGTCTGTTTACAAATTTAACTATGTATATTGCAAGTTGTTTTATATGTAGTAAAAATCAAAAACGACTTACTTCGCATAGAGTACTTGGTTGGTTTCCACAAGGCTCCTGTTGGATTTATGTCAGCCCTGTTGACTGCGACTGCCCACTGCTTTCGTCTTTCTTCATTGCTTGGAAATGCTAATATGCGAAATCCACCTTCGCCTCTATTGGAACAACCAAATGCAGCTCAACCTGGTATCGTTTACGAACGTCTGCAGAACAAATTACAGATGTCAAAAACAGTACTGTACAATTACTGACGTGTTTACTTCAAACATGTAGGCCTACCGACTTCATCACAAAACGCTTCATTATTTCAACTCGTATTTAAGATCGCAAACGCTAATTACGTACTAAAAACGATATACAACTAAATCGAACATGCATGCACAACGCATAACAAGTCTCTCAATAATTCAAATACCTTTTAATCGTTTCATAAAGTCCTCTGAACTTCAATTCAACTCAAAAGCACGCCGAACATAGGAAGCGCGAGAGACGTTTGGCGCCATTTTTCTGCCAAAGCTAATCAACCAGTCACGGGCAATTTCACCTATGGCCACTCTCTCTGTATACAGGCTCTCTAGTGACACTGGTAATGGTGATCCATCTGTCGGACGGGGACGTTAAGCTCGGCGGCTCCCTCTTTGCTCTTCGAGACGAGTAAGCTACGAGCCGGCACAGGGTTTCACGCTCTCCCTTCTCTCATCATCATAATCATAATCATCATCATACAGCACAAACATGACACCATACCATAACGCATCCATTACACTCATCTGCACTCTACAAATACACAGACGTCGCTTCTCTCACATGTTCGCAAGGAAAGGGGTAAATGGGCGAAGAGGAAGAAGGCCTTTTCCGAGTGGCGGCTGAAACCACTTCGTGGAACATCTCAGCCAACATTCCCGTACGATATCTACATTTGCATTTGCCCGGTTACAAGTTCGTATCTGTTTATAACAGCAAACGGAAAAAAGTCTATTACGCATTTCAAAACTCCACAGTAAATATACAACATCACACCATATATTTTCGGCAGATCACAATAAATTCACAACAGCTTACAATCAGTTTCAAACACTTCACGACACTCTTTGAAAAACTCCATAATCAATTGGAAAGCACTTTTGTACTCTCAGGCGAACTTATTGCTTTGCTTGTCTTCTCTTTGTACGTCTATGGGCTGCAGTGCTCCTTGTGTGAGCTAACGGCTTATCTTGAGTATGCGCTTGCATCCTTCTATCCAAATCCAGTAACATTAACAAGATTCTAACGGTGTTAGAGCTAAACGTCATTGTAGTCAGACTGTCCTACTACGAGCAGTCTATGGATTAAAGAAGGTGCAATTGATCTCTAGCCTAGCGCCTAAGGTAGAATTGTATAGGGCCCCATGAATCTGGAGCAGTATGGCATTCCCTATAACGAGAGGAACGTCCTTTAGTTCTTTACATATCACATTTCACAAATATGCAAATAGTTTGAGTCTGCCATTCGTTCCTCCAAAACAACAGATCGTATGAGCAGATAAGCGATCATCTTGCACCATTCATTTACAGGGAAATGAAAATGGAAAATGAAATGTTTTCCATCATCGAAAAAATTCAGATGGTAGTATGTATCTCTGTTAGATCTTTTCTACGCTTCTTTCAAACCAGAGCGCTGCTACATAGCTCCACAATAAACAGCTAATAGGAGCGTAACAAGTTGTTCTGTGTAAACGTTATGCAATCTATCAAGTCGTACTGGCTTCCTTCTATTCGCTAAATTTAATTAGGTTTCGATACCGCATTCAGTTACATCTCTGCATACTCTGCCTGACAAAAAAAGTGAAGCACCCAGATGATATGGCCGGACGTCAACGTAACTTCGTACGCCTATACACTATCGGCGAGTATGTAAATGACTGGAGTTGCATTTCTCTGTGACAAATAGAACGGCCACCAGAATGCATTAGTGTTGTTCGTGTCTGATATTGCTACCAGGCCCAGAAGGGTATATAAGTGGCTTGAAGAGTGAATGTGTTGAGTGATCACTGTGAACGATATGGAAATGCCGCCTAACAGAATTTGAAAGGCCATTTCGCCGGCTGATCGAGTCGTGCAGAATCCAAGTTTGTGGGGCATACCGACGTGACAGTAGCCCGATTTTGGACTGCAAAGGAATGTGAGGGTAGCCATGCTACTCGGCATGAAATCCTGGTCGATCACGTCTGAGCATCGCAATGGGGGATCGTCGTATTGAGCACGAAGCCCCACACATGTGCGCCTGCTATCCGTAAGTACTGGACTCCCTACAACGTTGTGTCATGCCGCACCATTAATCGAAGACTAGCAGCAGTTGGACAAGGACATTACCGTCCCATGCGTGGGCTGCCGTTAACACCACAGCAGAAACGGTTGCGTTTGGAGTGGTGGCGTGATGGTAAGCATCGACTGCTGATGAATGGCGTCACACTACCTGGATGACTTTCGTCAGCGAGTATGGTAGCGACCTGGGGAGAAGTCTCATCCTTCCAGTGTTTTGGAGAAGCCCGTTGGAGTGGTCACAGCTGGTAGTGACCGAGGGAACTCTGACGGCAGAACGGCACGACACGGGGATCCTGCGTCATGTGTTACGTCAACAGCGTCGTGGTGTACTTTTTCAACAGTGCTCGTCCACACATGGCACGTGTCTCTATGAACTGTCCGCGTGGTGTTCAGGTATTCCTGTGAGCACCGAGATACCCAGACCTGTCACCCATAGAACATACGTCCGACAAGTTCAGACGTCAATTCCATCTCAGTGGCAGCGTAGTGGATATCAAGAAGCAGTTGCAGCAGTTGTGTGTCATCTTGTCTCAGGAGAGAATACAACAGTTTTATGGTGCCTCACCATTCCCAATCGAATCATTTCATGCATCTAGGCCAGTGGGGAAGCGACGTCGTAGGGACAAGTGAGCTCATACTGCCAATTTCTTTGTAAATTTGACTCGAAATAACAACAGAGACCTTCTCAAACTTGAAGTTTCATTTTGTTTCCTCCTTCTCTTCTGGTTGCTTCATTTTTTGGACGGCATTGTATTTTGAAGAACTTTAAAATGCTGTATCTCAGTAGCTTGAATATGTCGAATAAAGGTAATTTATTTTTTACATAACAATGACAACTGAAACTGCGTAATACGAATATTTATTTATAATATTGTCAGATTACAGCTACTTCTACATAGATACTACGTGGCAGATGGTACCACGTACCAGCACTAATCATTCCCTCCCCTGTTCTACTCGCAAATAGACCGAGGGAAAAATGAATGACTATATGCCTCCGTTTGAGCTCTAATTTCTCGTATCTTATCTTCACTGTCATTATGCGCAATGTATGTTGTGGCGGCTGTAGAATCGTTCGGCAGTCCGCTTCAAATGCCGGTTCTCTAAATTTTCTCAATAGTGTTCCTCGAAAAGGCACTCAAAAAGTTTGCTGCAGAGTATGTGCAATGTAGCGCGACTCTGATGCGGTATACAAGCACTGACTTGCAGGCAAGGGATTCCTGTTACATTCGTGTGTTTCACACATGTGTGCAGTAAGTGCAGGAACGTGAACTTTGGCGACGTTACCATCAAATGCGTCCAAACAGGACACACGTACTGTTATTCTTTTCGTGGCTGCCGAAGGAAAAAGACCGGTAGATATCCACAGGAGGATGAGGAAAGCGTATGGCACGTCACGCATGTCGAAAACCACCGTTGTGGAATGGTGTGACAAGTTCTGTGCTGACTGCGATTCGACACAAGACGCCCTACTATCTGGAAGGCCAGCCATAACGATTACATTCGACACTCGAGACACTCGAGTATCCGTCCTATAGACCTGATCTCTTCCCATGCGACTGTCACGCCTTTTTGGTCCCTTGAAAAAGACCTTGAAGTGTCAGCGATTCCTGTAGGACGAGGATGTGCAGCAGTCAGTTACGGACTTCTTCATGTAGCAGGACACGGTGTTTTACCAAACGGATATCTTCAACGTGGCGCATCGGTAGGAAGTCCATCTTTGCAACCACGACACCAAGCAGCGCGGTACAGATGGGCCCAAAAACATGCCGAATGGACCGCTCAGGATTGGCATTACGTTCTCTTTTCCGAAGAGTGTTTCATATGCCTTCAACCATACAATCGTCGGAGACGTGTTTGGAGGCAAGCCGATCAGGCTGAACTCCTTAGATACACTGTCCAGCGAGTGCAGCAAGGTGGAGTTTCCCTGCTGTTTTGGGGTGACATTATGTGGGGCCGACGTACGCCGCTGGTGGTCATGGAAGATGCCGTAACCACTGTACGATACGCGAATGCCATCCTGTGACCGATAGTGCAACCATATCGTCAGCATATCGTCGACGGCAATTCGCTCCCCCACCGTGCACATCTTGTGAATGACTTCCTTCAGGATAACGGCATCGCTCGAGTAGAGTGGCCAGCATGTTCTCCAGACATGAACCCTATCGAACATGCCTGGGATAGATGGAAAAGGGCTGTTTATGGACGACGTGACGCACCAACCACTCTGAAGGATCTACGCCGAATCGCCGTTGAGGATTGGGACAATCTGGACCAACAGTGCTTGATGAACGTGTGGATAGTATGCCACGGCGAATACAGGCATGCATCAATGCAAGAGTACCTTCTACTGGGTATTAGAGGTACTGGTGTGTACAGCAGTCTGGACCACCACCTCGGAAAGTTTCGCTTTATGGTGGTACAACATCCAATGTGTGGTTTTCATGAACAATAAAAAAGGTGGAAATGATGTTTATGTTGATCTCTATTCCAATTTTCTGTACAGGTTCCGGTACTCTCGGCACCGAGGTAAATAAAATGTAAATGTCGTGTGGCTAGGACCTGCCATCGGGTAGACCGTTCGCCGGGTGCAAGTCTTTCGATTTGATGCCACTTCGGCGACTTGCGCGTCGATGGGGATGGAATGATTATGATTAGGACAACACAACACCCAGTCCCTGAGCGGAGAAAATCTCCGACCCAGCCGGGAATCGAACCTGGGCCCTTACGATTGATATTCTGTCGCGCTGACCACTCAGCTACTGGGGGGCACCTAGTCGATCCAAAACTTTTGTTGATGTGTGTATATCACCACCTCCTCTGCACTGCACTTTTGGTATTACACAAGATGGCAAGTAACTTTCTCCATGTATTATACAGACCCAAACCCTATCACAAGCTATAAAGTAACTTATCACTTCAAATCACTTGTTTCCAGTCATCCACTGTACAGTGGCGTCCCACTTTACACCACCTCAAGCGTCGCTTATCATTGATTACATGTGTGGCTTGTGAGTAGCTGCTTTACAAATGTAACCAATTCTTTTTAACTCCGTGTCCACAGTAATTGTGCTAGCATGACTATTGGTAACGTTTTGAAACTCGCGAGCGATTCCTTTCGCTGATGTTTTGTGATTGCTTATAACCACCCTCCGCAATGCTCGACGGCCCCTGTCCATGAGTACATTAGGTCTGCCTGGCCTTGATTTAGCCACAGTTGCTCCCTCGCATTTCCACTTAACCATCATACCACCAACAGTCGAATTGGGCGGGTTTGGAAAGGCTGAATCCACGATCGCGTCTCTGAGCTCTCCTGACCGAGGAATTCTGCTGTTACTGCTTCTCTACTGACAACACAGTACTTCTTTTATACTGACTGGTCCACCTCTCGTGACATCTAGTGGTCAGTTTTGCATTAGGGCACATAGGAGTGTCCGGATACTTTTCATCAGACAATTTATTTTTTCCAATGAGCTTAGTTTAACAAGACTTTGCATAACTATGCACATTATGCATCTTCAGTCGATATTGTGATGCCAAAAATGACCTTCATTCAACTCTGTATACAGGGTGGTCCATTGATAGTAACCAGGCCAAATATCTCACGAAAAAAGCATCAAACGAAAAAACTACAAAGAACGAAACTCGTCTAGCTTGAAGGGGAAAACCAGATGGCGCTATGATTGGCCGGAGAGATGGCGCTGCCATAGGTCAATCGGATATAAATTGCATCTTTTTAAATAGGACCCCCATTTTTTATTACTTATTCGTGTAGTACGTAAAGAAATATGAATGTTTTAGTTTTTCGCTTTGTGATAGATGGCGCTGTAATAGTCACAAACCTTATAAGTACGCGGTATCACGTAACATTCCGCCAGTGCGGACGGTATTTGCTTCGTGATACATTACCCGTGTTAAAATGGACCGTTTACCAATTGCGTAAATGGTAGATATCGTGTTGATGTATTGTGATCAAAATGCCCAACGAGCGTGTGCTATGTATGCTGCTCGGTATCCTGGACGACATCATCCAAGTGTCCGTGCCACTGGGCACAAGAGAAATTACGGGACGATGACAGATTTTTTGCACGCGTTCTATTTAGCAACGAAGCGTCATTCACCAACAGCGGTAACGTAAACCTGCATAATATGCACTATTGGGCAACGGAAAATCCACGATGGCTGCGACAAGTGGAACAGCAGCGATCTTGGCGGGTTAATGTATGGTGCAGCATTATGGGAGGAAGGATAATTGGCCCCGATTTTATCGATGGCAATCTAAATGATGCAATGTATGACGACAGGTGGATTGGTCGTCGAAGCACCATATCATGGCCCGCACGTTCACCGGATCTGACGTCCCCGAATTTCTCTGTGTGGGGAAAGTTGAAGGATATTTGCTATCGTGATCCACCAACAACGCCTGACAACATGCGTTAGCGCATTGTCAATGCATGTGCGAACATTGCGGAAGGCGAACTACTCGCTGTTGAGAGGAACGTCGTTACACGTATTGCCAAATGCATTGAGGTTGACGGACATCATTTTGAGCATTTATTGCATTAATGTGGTATTTACAGGTAATCACGCTGGTAACAGCATGCTTTCTCAGAAATGATAAGTTCACAAAGGTACATGTATCACATTGGAACAACCGAAATAAAATGTTCAAACGTGCCTACGTTCTGTATTTTAATTTAAAAAACCTACCTGTTACCAACTGTTCGTCTAAAATTGTGAGCCATATGTTTGTGACTATTACAGCGCTATCACAAATCGAAAAAAGCGGACCAACTAAAACATTTATATTTCATTACGTACTACACGAATATGTAATAAAAAATGGGGGTTCCTATTTTAAAAAACGCAGTTGATATCCGTTTGACCTATGGCAGCGCCATCTAGCGGGCCTAGCATAGCGCCATCTGGTTTCCCCCTTCAAGCTAGAGAAGTTTCGTTCTTTGCAGTTTTTTCGTTTGACGCTTATTTCGTGAGATATTTGGTCCGGTCACTATCAATGTACCACTCTGTATAAGCTTCTCTTTTTAATTCTTGAGACAATGCGACGGCCGAAACGAGTAACTGCTGTGCGATATTTTTCTCTGAAAACTACCGAGAGTACTGTATGGCATTAAACAACTGTAACCAGAACGTTGGTTTGATCACCTCAGTGGTATATCAGATGGTATACGTTTGCCTTACTCAAGAGCACCGCATGACACCTATAGACAAGGAAATCCGTTCGGCACATCTCGAACAGACACACAACAAACTTGACAACAGAATCCGTGGGAAGACACAAACTCAGACACAGCCACAGACACTGATACAGATACAGGCACAGAAAATGAAACAAACACAATAACAACGTTAGGCACAGACTCATAACACAAGGAGTATTACACCTAAAGTAGATAAATAAGAACATAATAAGAAAGTAGACACAGCACTTAATTGGTTCATGTATCTAAACTGCTTTTTAAATATTATAACTAAATAATGTAATGGAAAATGCCTATGGCACTGCTTCTGCACACAAACATACAAGATAACAGCACACATGTAACATGCAGAACTACGTCTAACTACAGTAACACAAATAGTGCAGTGGGTATGCCCTACATAAGCACTTAAATGATGTAATAAGTAGTACTAGTTTCTTAGATACACAGAGTCACTCGTAATGTACTTCATTTAGTAATGTAAGAAAACATGATTTTGCCAGCCGGGGTAGCCGAGCGGTTCTAGGCGCTACAGTCTGGAACCGCGCAGACGCTACGGTCGCAAATTCGAATCCTGCCTCGGGCATGGATGTGTGTGATGTCCTTAGGTTAGTTAGGTTTAAGTATTTCTAAGTTCTATGGGACTGATGACCTCAGAAGTTAAGTCCCATAGTGCTCAGAGTGAAAAACATGATTTTGTACACTACTTCTTCAGGTGGGACAGGTTCAGTCTCTGTGACGAGGCCCTACCACCTGCAACAGCAGCATGAAGCATAATTTATATGTTATATTTTGTTTCAGCAGTAAAAAATTGCAGATTGGCCCTTTCCTTTCTTATTATTACTTTCTTCTAAATTACTAACATTTATTGTTTCAACACTTCTTTTCCCACAAATTATTTAATTTTCTTTGTAATTCATTCTTATTACCATTGTTTAATTGATCAAAACAAATTTTGCTAGTAATGTGTGACTACGTATTATTACATGTCAAATTGTATTATGTACGACCTGCTTTTTAAAATATCGGGCAGCAGTTTTTTAAATATGCAGTAAATGAAATGAAATGATATTTTGACATGTGAACTGATTCATCCAGCAAATTACAGATTGATAAACCATTTAACTTGGAATCGAGTCCAATGTGAAACTTCACCTTTTCAAATCCATAAAACACCGCCAGATAGGTTAAGTGCAAAAAAGCTTCCTAGGAACAATCAAGAGTCAAATCATAAAATTTGCAATTTGTAGTCTCTTACTTATCCACTTTTATTTCTGTGCTTCATTTCGTTAGCATGCTTGGTAGAAATGAATTGAGAACTGAGGGGAACACCGTCTTAAATTATTGCATTGTTATTGGTGTTAATGGCACGTTGTAGATGATGCTGAGTCACCACTAGATCAAAGTGTCTAGTTATTTCAGTTAATATCTCCAACTGATGAAATGTTTTCCAGTGTAAGCTTACACGATGCTTCCTACAACCTCCGACACCATTCCCACGTTAAATGGCATGTGTTGATAATTTCTAGCTTTTGTTTCGGTGATATTCCTTTCTTGGCAGTATAAAGCATTAGATGGCGGCACCCACGTTGATTCCCTGTTCCTTGACTTCCGTAAGGCGATCGATACAGTTCCACGCTGTCGTCTAATCAAAGAAATACATGTGTACGGAATATCAGACAAGCCTTTTATCGGGATTGAAGAGTTCCTTACATGTAGCACTCAGCATGTTATTCTTAACGTAGAGAAATCTTCAAACGTAAAAGCAATTTCGGGCGTATCCCCAGAAAGTGTTATAGGGCCATAACCGTTCACGATATAAAGGGTGAGCCAAAAATTCACCGACAAACTTTCAGAGGTGGTAGTAAGGACCAAAACCAGAAAAAAGTCAAGTAAACGTGGGCTCTGAAATGCATACCTAAAGAGCTAAGAGTACTAGTTCATCTTTACTACTGTGAAACACATGTATTCTACTGAACAAGAGTTCATACGAGGGTGAGTCAAATGAAAACTTTAAATATTTTTTAAATATTATTTATTGTGAAGAAGTGGTACAAAGCTGTATCACTTTTCAACATAATCTCCCCCACGCTCAATGCAAGTCCTCCAGCGCATACAAAGTGCATAAATTCCTTTAGAAAAAAATTCTTTTGGTAGGCCGCGCAATCACTCACCATCGTGTGGCGTACCTCTTCATCAGAACGGAACATCTTTCCTCCCTTTGCGTCTTTGAGTGGTCCAGACATATGTAAATCACTTGGGTCAAGGTCTGGTGAGTATGGTGGATGAGGAAGACACTCAAAATGCAGGTCTGTGATTGTTGCAACTGTTGTACGGGCAGTGTGGGGCCTTGCATTGTCATGTTGCAAAAGGACACCTGCTGACAGCAATCCACGTCGCTTTGATTTGATTGTAGGCCGCAGATGATTTTTTAGGAGATCTGTGTATGATGCACTGGTGACAGTGGTCCCTCTAGGCATGCAATGCTCCAAAATGACGCCTTTTTCGTCCCAAAAGAGAGTCAGCATAACCTTCCCTGCTGATGGTTCTGTTAGAAACTTCTTTGGTTTTGGTGCTGAGGAATGGTGCCATTCCTTGCTCGCTCTCTTCGTTTCCGGTTGGCGGAAGTGAACACAGGTTTCGTCCCCAACCCTCTCGTTCAAAGCGCCGAAGAAGTTCTTCACAAGCATCAACACGTCGTTCTCTCATTTCAGGAGTCAGCTGCCGTGGCACCCATCTTGCAGACACTTTGTGAAACTGGAGCACACCATGCACAATGTGGTGTGCTGACCCATGACTAATCTGTAAACATGCTGCAATGTCACACAGTGTCACTCGGCGGTTTTCCTTCACTATGGCTTCAACTGCTGCAATGTTCTGTGGAGTCACAACTCGTTGTGCCTGACCTGGACGAGGAGCATCTTCCACTGAAGTCACACCATTTGCGAACTTCCTACTCCATTCGTAGACATGCTGCTGTGACAAACATGCATCACCGTCATTCGTCGATGAATTTCAATAGGTTTCACACCTTCACTACGCAAAACCCGAATAACAGAACGCTGTTCTTCCCTGGTGCAATTCGCAAGTGGGGCGGCCATCTTTATACTGATACTGTAACGGTATGTGTGCATCTGCACTGTGCTGGCACCTACAGACCATTCTGCACGCTGTTTGTAGCACGCTTACCAACTTACAGGATAACGGAGCGAAATTTCAATTTGTTATTACAAATTTAAGGTTTTCATTTGACTCACCCTCGTAGCTCTTAAGGCATGCATTTCAGAGCCCATGCTTACTGGACATTTTTTCTTGGTTTGGTGAATACTGTCTCCTCCCAAGTATGGAAAGCGAAGAGAATGCAGTAGAAGAGATGTGTTTCATAGTATCGAAGATGCGCAAATGTTCATAGCTCTTAATGTATGCGTTTTAGAGCCCATATTTACTCTTACTTTGGTCGGCACTACAACCTCAGAAAGTTTGCCGGTGACGTTCTGGTTTATCCTGTATATAAATGGTTTAATAGATAATATAGGAAGCTTCATGAGCCCGTTCACAGATCACGCAATTATATATGGGGTGATCCGAAACTGTTTGTTCAAATTAATATAGGAGCTAGAGAACATCAGAACAAATATATTGCGACAGGGGACATATGGTCTCTGAAGTCAACTAGTAATGTTAGAGAACAATTTGTTAGTGGTGCTGACGTAAGCTGTTGTGACGGTGTCGCTGACTATATGAATCCACGAGTTACACGACCTCGTGCTCATCAACAGCGATTCGGCGTTATTGTGTGGGCCTTCATTCCCTGTGATAGGTCGACTGGACCATACATTCTTCCATTCTGCCGCAACGGACGGAGATGGCATCTTCGTGGAACATGTGTTGCCAGATCTACTGGAGGATGTGCCTCCGAATGTTAGACAAATGATGTACTTCCAGCACGATGGGGCACCCACCCATTTCAGCATCGATGTGAGGAATCATCAAAGAGCCACATTCGGGAGTCGATGGATCAGTCGAGGTGGCCCTGTGGTCTGGCCACCGGGTTACCTGGCCTCACGTGTCTGGATTTCTTCCTCTGGGGGCATATGAAGCAATGGTGTGTTACTGTGTTGTGGACCATATGTGCCATAACTAAATATGTTATTTCTTTTGATATTTTCAACCTCCTGTATTTATTTTAACGAATACTTCGGAAAAAGAAAAGTCGCAACGCTAGAAAATTGTAGCGAAATGTAGAAAGCCTTGCAGAGGATCGATGCTTGTTGCAAGGATTAGCAGTTGACCATCTACATAAACAATGTAACGTGTTACGTATAAATGGGAGAAAAGATCCGTTATTGTGTGATTATACAATTGCTGAACAGGTTCCTGAAGCAGTCACAACAATTAAATGTCTGGAAGTGCGCGTACGGAACGATTTTAAGTGTAATGACAACATAAACTAATCTTAGAAAAGGCAAATGTTGGGATGAGATTCATTGGAATAATTGTCAGAAAGTGTAATCCAGCAGCAGAGGGAGATGGCTTACAAAATCCTCGTTCGACCTCAGTTTCATCAGTCTGGAACTGGTGGATGAAATAGAGAAGGTCCAATGAAGAGCAGTGCGTTTCATGAACAGCTTCGTTTACTAAGCGCGGAAGTATTCCAGAGATACCCAAATCCAGTGCTACCAAGAGAAAAATTCTGCATAACAATGTGTTTAGTGTTAAAATTCCGAGACCGTACGTTAGCAGAAGATACTATGCGGTCTTGCAATGCCTGTATTATTCCCAATTACGATGCGAAGTTCCACCGGACATGTACGCACTTGCGATTGGAACAGAATAGGTGGGAAGCGACAGAGGTACACGAAGTGCCGTCTGCCACACACCATAAGGTGACTTGTGGACCATAGATGAAATTGTAGATGTATGACAAAGCATGTTAACAAGGACTGAAGGCTTGCGCTTCCCTTCAGATCTCTCGAAAAATCTTCGCTCTCTGGCATGCGAAAGTTCCATAATCTGATTCACTGTCAAGTATAGCTGCTCTGAACCTTCAAGCAACCTTAATTTCGCTGAAGTAAATAAGGAAACACTCTAGCAGAAGATAAATGATGAGCTCTACTATCTGATACTGATGCACTATAGATCCGAAGTAAGTAAACTGACCATTAAACAATTACAGAGAATTGAAGCGGCAGGAATGAGACTTTTAAGACCTTTGGCAGGATACAAATTAGAAGACCATAAGAGGAACAGTGAGATAAGAGAAGACCACCATGTTACAGGAATAACAGAAAAGATCCAACACTACAGAAAGGAATGGCATGATTATCTGCTACATATGGATCAAAGACTGATAAGAAGGAAATCTTATGGCTACAGGCCCAACGGTAGAAGGATGAGACGACCACGAAGAAGATGGTGAAACCAGTTTCAAATTGCTTGGTTTTTGAACGGGCATAGGAGTTAACACAAAAATCTATATGATGATGTTGATAATAATACTTATAGTTCCTATTAATTTCCCAAGGATAGTGAAGGTAGTGAAATAACACTCGACACGCACAGCTCCGTGTAAAATTTTATTAAAGGCAGTGGACGTAAATACTGCATCCGAAATGTAGCCGTTCTTTGTTCGCCATCTGGGTGATCACATGGTCGGTGCGCCCATTCCTGAGATAGCGCGCAGTAGTTCCCGCAAACTGTGCTGTGTGTGTAGTCTTCTGTTTACTTTGGTTCAATGGCTCGTCGTGGTGGGCACTGCGTAGTTTGATGAGTGGAGCACGTGGCAACCGGCGGCCCCAGCCGCCCAGAATAGCGCCGGCTTCCTGCGCAGTACAAGTGAATCACAGCAGCTGCTTTTACCCCGCAAACGGAGCAGCTAGAAAACGCAGACGGCGCGTCCCGGAAACCTCGACAAGCTGAAGAGCAGTGCTCTAAAGCAGCCGCAGAGTGTACGTCTCTCTGTCGGCTAAAGACGCCCATTAAATTCCGTCACATATTAGGTGCGCGACAATACGCAAACGATTGAGATTACAGATTTGTACATGATCCAGCCTTGAGAATTTAGTGGGTTGTGAAACTCCTACGCGCTGAAGTCACTCTCTAAACATCATGATACGGCGTTATAGAGATTCTAGATACATATGCCGAGAACCTCCCACAACGCATTTCGTGTAGAAGTCCAGAAAGCTTCAACAAATGTTTGTAGAGGACTGACTACTGCATTGCAAGCAATCTTCACAGACATATCTATTTATATTGCCTTAAATCCCTACCACTCATTGGTCTAATTAATAAAAAAAAATCAGATACATTTTGTCAATTTGGAATCTTGATTAAATACTGTGTAAACACCTCAGCTGGGATAAAAGTAGGTTACCATATGTGATAGTCAGACTGTAGTTCCACAGTAAAGTCGTCGGCATTTTTAAAATTTATACCCCTTTTTCTTTTCCTCCCACTTCCTCCTTTCCTCTTCGTCACATTGTTCCTCCATCCTGTTCTGAATGTTGTAACTGAATGCTACTGTTAATTCAACCCAAATACCCACGATAGCAGCAAACAACTCTAGTCAAAAAAAGGTAGCCACTGAGAGTGTTTTACAAAGTGGTACCTAACTTTGGTACAGTTAGACGTGTGGCACTCGATGTTCTAAACCCAGTACAATGAAATCCGACAAATTTTACAGTATAGTGGCAGCCTATGATCTTGTAACTATAACTGAATGTAATGTTACAGACACTCTGTTACTAGTTGGAGTTACCCGTAAATAATGACTGCTAAGTGAGAAAATAGTACTGGTCAAACTGCGGGCACTGAACTGAACAGTCTAACAGCCGAATCGTAACAGTCTGAGTGTCTGGAGCACGTCGTGTTTTGGTGCCTATTGGCGGAAGTATTTGCAGGTTCTCCAGTACAGGGCGAAAGTGATATAGTCCACAGTTGACAGCACTCCCTATGGCGGCTGTTCACATTATCAATGGACGTGTACGACTTTCTGGAGGAAGTGGTGCGGAAGAATGGATATGTCTGAGTTTGTCAGCGCCATCTGGAGGCTGGTGTATCGCACTGAGGGACGTCAGGAGAATGGTTGTGCCTCTGAGTAGATAGGCTGAGTGTGTCTGAGCCCATAGTATATTGTTGCCTCCCCCCCCCCCCCTCTTCATCGATGACATGATGAATTGTTGCCAGATTTCTCCTAATAGGCCTATTGCACTATGTATGAAATGGCAGGAAATTCAAAAGATGACAGGGAATTAAAAATGGTGAGAAATTAAAAAAATAGTGGGAAATTAAAAAATGCCTCAATTGTGCTAGGTGGTTTTTCCTTCACTCCTATGGCATCACTGTGGACACAGCACTTTACTTGTAAGTATAAATTGGCAGGAAATTCAAAAATCAAAGATTATGCATTGTCATGTGGGTGTGAAATTCAAAAATTCAAGATGGTGATCCAAGGTGGTGACCTTTGGATACTGCCAGGGGCTCTATGACATCAGAATCAAAGTGGCAATCTAAGATGGCTGATCTGAGATACTGGTGAGGCTTTCTGATGCCAGACGGCGATTCAAGATGACTGAGATACGATCTGACATGTTCGGCACAGTTGCCAGATTCCCTGGCTTTTCCTGTGACGTCACTCACCTGAGACAAAGGCTGTTTTTCCCTACCAGGACCAAGCCTATTTGTAAGAGAAGAGATAATATTTTCCAGCTAGTCTGAGCCTATGGTTCTGTCACAATGGCACTGCCTGCCAAGGTCACCCTCTCTACCCCTGTATCAACTGTAGAACAAAGGGTGTTGTCTCACCTGAAACAAAATATGTTTTTCCACTATGCAGGTCCAAACCTGTCGGTTACTCACAACCAGGACAAAAGGTGTTTGCTTCTGCTGGAGGTCTAAGCCTGTCTGTCAAACAAAGGTTGCCAATAGGAGCTAGTTGTCTACAGAGACTAGTTTTTCAACCAACAGCTGGTAGCCAGTCTCACCTAGCCTGCTGACCAACTTACAATTCAATTCTATTCAGTTTGTATTCAGTTCAGTTCAGTTCAGTTCAATTCAATTTCAATTCAATTCCAGCTGCACATGCAAGGCTGCACCAGGTCAGCATGACGCTCAGGGTGCCATCGCCACCTCGGATGCAGAGTTTGTACTAAGTGGTGCTGATGTTTAGGTGTAGATGTTCATACTTCAACACACTTTTAGTGAAGTGTAAATATATTCCTTCTTATAGAAAGGGTGTGTGCAATGTAGATGCGTCTGCTTATTGTAAAAATTGAACATGCAGGTGTCTGCAAGTGACTACTGTCAAAAAATTGAAGTGTAAATGTGTCCATTCTTATAGAAAAGATGTCTGCAATGCAGATGTAACTGCATGTTGTAAAGAATTATATGTACAGGTGTTTGTTTTAACTCGAGACAACTCTATATCTCGAAAACGACACATCATAGGAAAAAAATTCTAGCTGAAAAGTTAATATTAGTAAAGTGGACATCTTTCTATGCTACAACCACTCCTCCTGCCTGGGTGGGTTCAACTTTGTATTTCTAAATGAGAACCCCCATTTTATTGTATATTCAGATTCTGTGCCAAAAATGTTTTATTCAGACCAATGTTTCCCAATCTTCGTAGATGGAGCTGTAATTGACAAATATTGAGTGTGCTTGTTTTTGCAAGAAGAACTGAAGCATTTCACTGTACATTTCACTTAAGATGTAACTGTAAAACTATGTGTTCTGATTGTTGATATTTATGTTTGAAACTTAGTTAACTGTTGTAAATTTGATTGTACAGAATACTGCGATTACCCATTTCAGTGTCTGTTTAGAAACTACGTTTAGCATGGTCTAATAACTACCTGATATCAGAGAGTCCTCTTGCCTCTCACCATTGGAGTGCTTGATTTTGGTGAGTCTCCTTGCCACTAATCATTGGGGTGTTCCACTTCGATTAGTCCCCTTGCTTTTCACCATTGGGGTACTTTATTTTGGTGACTATCTATGGCTGGAGTGCTTGTCACTAGCGCTTGATGAACATTTTACTGTATTTCAATCGTTGTGGTTTGTATTCCACCAGGAGCCATGTAGTGCTACAACGTTTGGATGGAAACACACACACCAAAAACAATCACATTGATGGTGGGGTTCGAGGGTAGCCAACAAAATAAAGCAGTCTAATGGTTTGAGAACTCACCACAATCAGCCCTGTAGGAAACATAAAACTACTCTACAATTCAGGTGGCTTATTTGCCATAAATTACAATGACTGTACTGTACAATCACAATTGCAACACTCAAGTAACGTTTGAACGTCCATATCAACCAATAGAACACAAAGATTTACATTTACATTGTAACTGAAATGTATTAGGTTGGTGCATAAGTTAGTAGCGTTTTTCCATAAGTTTAAAAACACAACAGATACACATAACAGAGACTTCAGTCGTCGATAATATATTCTCCTTCATTATTGCTTGACTATTTACAACAGTCTACCGATGCTGGGATGTTCAGAACGCGTTTTCATCCGGAATGGAAGATCCTGAAGGTTGTTCAATAGTGAGCGGAAAACGGGAAAGCCTGAGCGCACAAGATCAGCTGAATAAGGTGTGTGCTGAATGACTTCCCTACCTAACTGATGTATAGTAATTTTTGTCAGTCTCGCAGAATGCAGACAGGCGTTATCATGGAGTAGCATCACTTTACGTAGTCTTCCTGGCCGTTGATCTAGGATTGAATCTACAAGACGTCTCAGATGTTGACAGTAAATGTCAGAAGTGGTAGTTACACCTAGGAGAAGAAATTCGTAGTACACCACATCATCGCTCCTCCGCCAGATGCTTAATTTTTTTTTGATGTGTGCAGATCTCTGTATGAGGAGTTGCTGCTTTGTTTGGGCTCAAATATTCCTTTCTTTCCCTTGTATGAGGATAAAGACACCATTTCTTGTCACCAGTAACAATATAGGATAGGAATGGTCGGTGCTGTTCATGAGCCAATTGGTGACAAGCAAGCAAAGATGCCATATGGTCACCTACTGATTTTTGTGATTTTGGCTTAGAGCATTTGGTACCCATATACCCGATTTTTGAATCGTATCCATTGCATACAAACGTTGCACGATGGTCGAAGATCATAGTTCATCATATTTGCCAGTTTTGCGTATAATGACATCGAATATTATGGATTAATGCGTTTAATCGATCTTAATCAAGCCCCAAAGGCCTTCCTGAACGTGGGGAGTCTCTGTTGTCAAAATGATCCTCCTTACAACCAGAAAACAATTCTCTTGCCATGCTATGTCCAGCAGCGTAAATGTTTCTGGCTACCTCCACTGCTGTCACCCCTATATTGAATTCAAACAGAAATGACAATATGTAAATTAAAATACCAATAGTGAACTACAAATAAAAAATGACAATCGATAGCCCACAGCAACTGGAATACCAATATGCAAAGAAAAAGGAAATGCTACAAACTTATACACCAACCTAAGACAATAAAATGTGCCTGCAAAAACGGCACGCCTGATATTTGTCGATTAAGTGCCATCTACCACAAAAGGGAAACAGTGATTTGAATGAACTGTATGTATGCTTGGTGTAGAATCTGAATTGAAATAAAATGGGGGGGGGAGGGGGTTGCCCTAGAAAATACGAAATTGACCCCACCCACACAGGAGGAGTGGTTAGGAAGTGACCAGTTGCAGCACAGACAGATGTCCCCTGTGCTAATGTTAACTTTTCACCTAGAACATTTTTTTCATACAATGCATCATTTTTGAGATATTTAGTTGTCTCAAGTTAAAACTAACATCCTGTGTATAAATGTCAGAGTGGAGTGAAAGAAAACAAAATGACTAGAGTTTAACAAACTAGGTTTCCTTTTTCGTCAAAATAGACTGCAGATTATATATTTTATTACAAAAAAGAATCATGACCCACATGTTGGACTACTTCATTTTCATATAAAATGAATCTTCCAACACAGAAAAAACAGTATGTCTCATATGCTGGATTTCTACAACATATTTGTTTCAACATAGAAAAAGCAAGGTACTAAGGCTGTTTACACAACATTTATAAAAATTAATTCAACGATGTACAGACATCTATATACACAAAACATGTCTTATAGGTTAATTTATTTTTCTTTCTATAGTTGATATCCTTTTAGTTTGCCAGCAGCTTGGAATACTTGTAGCACAATTTACTAACTGTGATGTAGTTACCCATGCTGGTCCAACAGTTTGTGCAGTCATAGTGCAGTTTATAAAATTCTATTACATTTGACAGACTTATATATATTTTATGCACTTTAATAACACTTGACATATAACATTTATTTACAGTTCCACTGTGAGACATACCACTCAACTAAATGCGATTTCTGTTGGTACTGAAAGCAGCAATAAAGCTTAACCTACTGTACAGACAATACACATACGGTGCACTGAAAAACACAAATTCACAGTCTGCACTTGCAGACATTGTTTGCAAAAACAACATAACTTGTACACATGGTCTGCAATGAAAAAAAGTAACTCACAAACACAGTATACAATCAGATGTGATGCACTCTTTAAAAAAGATGAAATGGAGCCCCTCCACACCTGCGCTAGTATGGCGATCAACACAAAATGTTCTGCCCTCACCTCTGCAAAACGGTTAGTATTTGAGTCACAGTATGCGGGTTTGTGATGTCTGTACATCTCGGTGCAGTACAGTTCCATAGAGGAGATGGTAGACAGTAAGTGATTGACAGGTACCAGTTTTTTAAGTGCATAGGGGAAAAAAGTGCTGCAACGAGGGCCATGGGAAAAGAAACCTCTACCATAGTCTGGACAGGTAGTAGGGCTATTGGCAGATGTGTGCCAGTAGCAGCAGCTCATGCGTGGGTGTTAGGAAATGTTAGTGGAGAGGTGTTACCTTTGTAGCCAGTCTTTGGTGATTTTTCCTGGGCCAACTACAGTGTAAGCATACCTGTAACATACCAATTCATCATCTGAGAGGTCAATTGATTATCAAATTGGTCGCTCATTATGTGGGGTCATGCAGGGTTTGTTTGTGTCTAATGTGTTCAGCTACCCTGCTTGTGCCGACCAGCTACCTATATGAGAGCAGCCAGTTGTGCCAGTCAAGTTTGTTGCAATACAGGGGTTCACCGATATTGTGTTGTTTGTGTGCGTAAAGACTTCTGTAGGTGGTTAATTTTTCCCAAGGTTCAAAATGGTTCAAATGACTCTGAGCACTATGGGACTTAACGTCTATGGTCATCAGTCCCCTAGAACTTAGAACTACTTAAACCTAACTAACCTAAGAACAGCACACAACACCCAGTCATCACGAGGCAGAGAAAATCCATGACCCCGCTGGGAATCGAACCCAGGAACCCAGGCATGGGAAGCGATTTTCCCAAGGAAAAGTGTTTCTGTGGTTTTCGACGGTTAGGCTTCCACCTGTGGCTATACTGATAATTCCCCAGATTCCAGACAGTCATGTGGTGAGGTTTCTGAATACCTCTACGAGAGATGCATGTGTATCTTGGAGCATTGCTTAAGATCCATAATACCCTGTCCTGTATGACTTCCAGATGGCACAGATGTGTTGGAGCTCCATAACTCCAGAGTGGAGCCACATATGTTATCATAGGTCTGATAAGTATCATGTACATGAACCTTGGCACCCCCCCCTATTCTGTGTGCTGCGCCTGTTAAGTGTAGGGTAAAGCTGTTTAAGTCACATATGTGCTTTGTTGGTGACATAATATATGTGGTTCCCCAACGTGAGTTCCCCATCCATCCAGACACCAAATCATCTGCCTTTTTCATGGAAATGTATTGGGTGTGTGTGTAGAGTTGTCTACAGTGTTGATGTTTGTGCAGTTGTTTCAGTCTGTGTGTAGACAGAACTGCATCGCACTTGTAGAGGTTTACCTTGATACATCGTTTTTCCAATCAGGGCTTGACCGTTCTGACTGCTGTCTGTTGTCTTGAGTTAATATTTGATGGTTTCCAACCTTGTGCTAGGATGGTAGTGTCATTGTCCTGGTTTCCAGAACATGATGACCTTGGTTGCCTTCCAAAAGACTGGGTACTTTTGATGTCCTAAGCTTGCATTCGTGATGGGTGTTAACTATTCAGTGGCTTTATCTGTGAACTCGTTGAGGAGTTAGTTTTTAATGCCATCAGGTCCAGGAACTTTCCTAGCTGAGGAGTGCTGTATATTTAAAGACCATGCGGTTTCATGTATACTAGTACATGTACTTCCATTGTGCACTGGCTGGATCACAAGTTGTGTAATCTCCTAGCCTGTTTCAAGTGTGAATACTGGGTCTGAGGGAGCCAGATGTGGTGTGAAAGACGCTGCTATGGTTCTGACCAATAGCTCTGCCTTCTCCTATGCAGAGTAGGCAGGTCCATCTGGTCCTTGCAGAATGGGTCTATGTGTCACTCCATGGTGAACTGTTGAGCTACATTCCAGCGCATATGATCATGTTATCCAGCTCAGCAAGTTTCTGGTCCTACTTTAAATGTTCATATCTTATTTTTTATAACAACCTTGATGTACAGTGTATCCAGTGAGCGCCTACTACGCTGCCAGTGTCTCCTGAGACAGTTTCTCCTAGAGATAACACCCATGACTTCTTTGAGCACGACCATTGAGTGTTATTGTGTGAGAACTGGAATGACGTTACCCATTGTACCCTGGACTGCAGTGGCAATTGTTTCGACAGCTTCATTGATTTGTGTTGTGAGAGTAATTTCACATCTTTCTGGGATATGACTATCAACCTTTTCCTTGAACAGGACTCAACTCCTGTTTTTGTAGTTCAGTATCTGGCATGGTTCTGTGTCCTGTAGTGTCTCTTCATGTGGCTGGAGGCAAGATCGTTTTCAGCTGTAACACTGAGTTTTCTTGTGATGTCCTTAATGAGGGCTATGTCTATCATGTCCGGTCTCTGTCACCTGTGACTGGCCATGAGTGTGGTTACGGCTGGCCCTTGTATGATGTAGTACATGCACTAGCAAAAGTATACACCTTTATACAATATGATAAATGGGTCACACAATTCCACATAGACACGCTCAGTTTCATCATATATATATATATATATATATATATATATATATATATGGCTTTTAACTCTTATAGCATAATACCTGCAATCAATAAGGTTATTGGCCTGATGGATGATGAAGTGATCAGGTCATATATATATATATATATATATATATATATATATATATATATATATATATATATGGGCTAATTCTCAGTTTTGAAACGATGTGTACCTCACGAAATTGCAACTGAATTGTTACACCATATGTGAAGTGGGAGACAGAGCACCAGGCACACCATCATGCAGGCACTCCAAGTAGTCTACAAGTGTGACAGCCATTTATGCCACTTGTCACACACCTCTAGCCTGTCTCTGGGTGGCACCTGTGTCTAAATAGTATGTTTACATTTTTGAGTGGAGACCTACAATCTCCACAATCAGTGACCTGATCACCTCATCATCCATCAGGCCAATAACCTTATTGATTGCAGGTATTATGCTATAAGAGTTAAAAGCCAGATATCCAAACATGTCAGCTGTGTCAGGTGGCACCTTACTACTTCATTAGGATCGCAACCATTCTGTCAATAGGTGAAGCTGTCCATATCCAAATAAAACACCTTTGGATTCCTGAAATAAGTTTTCACAAACTCGTAATAGAACTAGCACATGTGGAGTTTATACAGGTGTTATATACCATAACCACATAAAAAGGTTTTGTAAACTTTATTGAAAACTTTGTTATCTCTGGAGTGGCGAAACCTTTGTTGTAGACTGTGGTCAATTTAAAATTTGGCCTAGTGACATAATCCGCAATCCCATGAAGAACTTCACACATGTGAGGCATATCGTTTCTTCTCTATTAAAGCATACATATTATATGAAAATGAACTAGTCTAACATATGGTACATATATATATTTTTGTAAGAAAATATATTTCCTGCAATTTATCTTGATGAACAAATAGATTTGCTTTGTACAACTCTAGGCATTTCCTTTCTTTCACTCTATACTACTTATATACAGTAGTATACATATGGGGATTATGTTAAAAATTTTGCCTACTTCTTTATGAATCTGTTTAATCAATTTTTCTGTTTTTGTGTTTGTTGATGATTGAAAACTTTGGATATCTTTAAATTTCGTTTCCAATTACTATAATGATGCTTTTATCATTTAAATTCTGAATCTAATTCTTACTTAATTTTCGGTTCTAGTAATTGCATATATGTGATTTTTGATTTTATTATTTTTACCATTTTACTAAAATTAAATAATTTGTCCTTAATCTACGTTTGTAGTGATTGAATATATTTGATTTTTTATTGAATTATGTTTATCATCTTACTAAGATTACATAATTTTCCCTCAATTTTCAGTTCAAATAATTGAAAAACATTCATTTTTTTCTAATTATCCATTGTCTTTAGGATTCAACTCCTATCCAAAAATGCCGATCTATTATATTTAAAATAAACTTAAATTTATAATTATGCAATAATAGTTTGAAGACAAATAAACATAAATGACCACAAATCAATTCGATAAAATTCTGTATTCTTTCAGCATTACAAAATAAGTAACTTTCACCAAACTAATTTACTAATTCTTTTGGTACATTTACGCCAGTCAACTTAAAAAAATTCTTATTTTTCGATTTATAATAAAAATCCAGTGAGTACCAATATAATCAAAAATCCTAAATTAACTATTTCAAAACCAATTTTTTGTGGTTTATCAGATAATTCATGAATCATAAATATACCCTGAAAAAAATTAATTTTTGGTTCTTTAACTAATTCTTCTTCATCAAAATTAGATTAAATGTTAAAATACTTTTTTCAGTACTGTTTCTTTTTTCATCATTAAATTGTGTCTTCTTCGTTCTTCTAATTATTTACAAAGTTTTTTTCGAACTACGAAACAAATGACATATCACTATTTAACAAACAAATTGCACCCAAAGAAGTAAAAAAAATGGTAAAAATTCTCATTCATGTTGTTTATCAAGAATCTTCCTCCTGTTTCATTGGATATTCAACCATTTTTTTACTAGAGCAGTACTAATGCAATAAGTAAATTTCACCAGTTTATTTTATTCTTGTCCTTTATAGAGTATCAGTTAAATTATTCATTTCTTTATCACCCATGGGTCAAATCTTTCTTCCAATCTTGTTCCAGGACAACAACAAGTATAACCAGGAACATGTAATTCAAAAGGCAATATTTTAATTAAAGTATTAAATACACTTTTTCAGTATTTTTCCTATTTCTCAAATGTATGAGGAAGATCATCAATAATCTGATCAAATATGGAATTTGTTTGCATTATTAACAATTAAATCACATTTAACTTTAATTGATTCTGGTTTAATTTTACCACTTGTAAGTAAAATATAATTAGTACAAAGATTATTCATTTATATAGATTAAAAAATTAGAAACGAATTTTATAAATCCAATCCATTCTGATCAGTTTCAAACCCGATTCCAGATTGTCTTTTACCATACATTATTCCTGTAACTTATGCTGAAGAAAATTTTTCACTAATCAAAGATTTTAGTATGAATTCTTTCTTTTGCAGTTAACTGAAGATCTTTATCAGATTCATGTCTTTTTCCAAATCTTAATTATTTTAATTAAAATTTTCATGTTTTTTACAATATTCATCTAAGGGATCAATTTCTTTATCACCCATGGGTCAAATCTTTCTTCTAATCTTGTTCCAGGGCAACAACAAGTATAACCAGGAACATGTAATTCAAAAGGAAATATTTTAATTAAAGTATTAAGTACACTTTTTCAGTATTTTTCCTATTTCTGAAATGTATGAGGAAGATCATTAAAAATCTGATCAAATATGGAATTTGTTTGCATTATTAACAATTAAATCACTAAAATTTGTTTGTTAACTTTTTGTTCCAACTTTTTCATTGTGATAATCTTTATTTCCAGATAATTCTTCATTATGAATTTCCGTCTATTAATCAAATTTATTGCCTAAATCACCTATAGTAACCTATTATTTTTATAAAAGATTCATTTATCTGTCTATACCTTAATATTCCTTTTCATCAATTATTAAGTTATTACTATTGAAATCAAATGGATATTTACCAATGAAGTGACAACAGGTCTTAATGCAAAAACTGCATCTTCACTATGATTAATAAATTCAAACGTTCTATCACTTTTACTTATTTTTTAAAATCTTTGTAATTTAACTTTATTCTTTCTTTAGTTTCTTATCCATATTTCTTTAACAGATCTTTGTTTCCAATTCACTTAACATGTAATTGAGTTTTGAACTTTTGTGTTGTTTTGTTGGTGGACTATTGTTAAATTATTCTAAACAATTTCGATTATAAGGAACCATTAGTTTTTCTTTTTCTTTATTTTCTACAACTGCTTTTAAACCTTTTTCTCCTATACCTATGATAGTATTAGTAACAAATTGATCTTCATATATAAATTTTTCATATTCTGCTCTTCATTGTTTTTACATATTTTAAACTCTTCTTTTAATTGCTCATTTACTTTTCTATTTCATGTACCTTTTTTAATAACTTCTGGGTCATACATTGAAGGATAATCATATTCTAACAACTATTATTATGGTGAAAAAACAGCCATCAATTACATTTTAAGTTTTTCATTTAACATTTAACAACTATGTTCAACACTCTTTTTTAGTGTTCAATGTTCTTGTTCAGAGGTTAAATAATCTTATCTTTTCTGTGTACTTACCATTCTTAATTTTTCCTGTCATATTTCTCATAATAAAACCAAATTCATCATTATTCCCATATTTCTTTAAAGTTGTCATATTTTAAATCAGCTCAAACAACCTCATGATAAATATCATTTAAGCTTCTGCTATCTTATCTGAAAACATTTAAAAATTTAAGATTATTTCTAACAGTTTCAGTATTTTTGGATATGTCTGACTCAAATAAAAACAGTGTCTTCCTTTGTGTCTACCTGTAGTAAAATATTCTCTAACTATATCTTGATATTCAAATATTACAACTGAATTATTTTGACATTCATCTGACAATATAATTTCTTCATAATTTTCAGTGAAAGTAGTAATTTTTCCTTACTTTTATTCTCAATTTTTTCGACTTTTTAAAAAATTCTTGATATTTTGGTGTATCTAAGCTTTTAGAATAAATAAACAAGTGGCTGATTTTATTCCAGTTGAACCATTCATGTAATACAATATAATACGTATCATTAACATCAACGTTCCACAATTATTTGGACCTGTTACAGAACATGGAATAGAATTTATCAAAAATTTATGAAGTTTATTTATCAGCATCTCCTCTGGAATTACTATTTTCGGTTCTCAGTCAACGTTCATTTATTTATGTAACTTTTGTTGACTTTGAGCCGTCTTCTTCACTTGGGTGATAATTCATCTGTTCTTAAAAAAAGATTAATAGTTCCTATACTAGACTGTTACAAAATGTGGAACTGGTTGGTTTTATGCAAATTTTTTAACACTGAATAATTATACACTAATGGAGACATGACAGAAATTCCTGTGGGTCAATATAGTTTGAAAACAATTTTTTAATTCGAAAAACTCTAATATACACAATATTGGAGGTAAAATTTTTAATATAATTACTATTGAAAATGTCATTAAATTATTTACAGATAAGAAAGATAGTGTTGGAAACAAATGGTTCATATGGCTCTGAGTGCTATGGGACTTAACATCTGAGGTCATCAGTACCCTAGAACTTAGAACTACTTAAACCTAACAAATCTAACAACATCACACAGATCCATCCCCGAGGCAGCATTCGAACCTGCAACCGTAGCGGTCGCGCAGTTCCAAACTTAAGCACCTAGAACCGCTCGGCTACACTGGCCGGCTAAAGTCATTGTAACGTATCACAAAACGGTCGGTAATAATTTACCTAAAATCATTCCATTCGAATTAGTTAATATAAGTTTTAATCTGGCTGATGGCATGTTTGTGAAAATTTCTGATCATTTTCATTGAGACATTTATATTATTTCTTCATTTACAGTAATTGCTGAAGTTAGATGCCCAATAATTTATGAACCAAATTATTCTGAAATTATTCCAATTTTTATACTATTCAGAAAATAGTAATTATGGTAACTGATGATAATGACAATTTGATTGACTGCAATGGTTCAACTGTAGCAGTTATTTAAAGTCTAAAAACATTTTTTGCCGTAATTAATGAAAAAGATTAAAAGTTATCAGATTTACACTTTTCCCATAAATGAAAAACAAAGAATAATTTAAATTTTCGAAAAAGGAAAAAGAAATTAATATTAATATTTGCGATTGATTTATTCATCCAGTGATTCACAACATTATATGAATTCCAGAATTATTGGAATGGATGGAACAGATCATCGAATTACGACTATGTGAACAAAATTTTAAAGTAGATATTACTAATTATAATAATTCTTCAGAATTTGATAGGACTTACTTTATGTTTCTTATTTTCCGAAACGAAAAAATAATCTGTTAATCAGTTACTCTAAATGTGATCATGTTAAAATACAACTTATCTTCATACAGAATGGAAGAAATGAATTTTTAGGAATCTTGATCAAGAGAATACCTTTTTAAAAGCATAAGAAGCTTTTCATGATTTTAAAAGAACAACACCATTAAATGATAATATTCATGTACATCCCCTCAGTTTCATCGAAAATTATGCTATCAATGTGATAAATATGACTACATGAATGAACGATTTAACTTCACAAAAGACAATGATGAATTATGTGCCACTTTTAATGAAAACATACTGAATGATACACTTGTTTATATAATTATACATGGTGTAAAGAATTCAACTTATGAGACACAAAACAGAATAATAACTGAAAACTTTTAATTTTATAAAATTGATTTTATTCGTTTTTAATGATGAACCTAAAGGTACATTTTAACCATAACATTTTTAATTTTTAAAATATCCTTCTCTTTATGTATAAATAAAAAGATAAATTTCACAACTGTATTTCAGCCATGAGCATTTCAATTTTAATAAATCTAATAGTTTTATGTATATACAAATGTACAAACGTATTATAGGACAGATTACTAAATTTAAGAAAATTCTGTAAAAAAAGGTTATAGAAATTTTTTTGAACTTAATAAACGACAATTAATCGATTATATAGTAAACATTAATAATAACAATAATGAATGGAAGAATAAAACTGTAAAAAAGTATTGAAACATTCATAAAATGATAAATTTAAAGAATTATTCTACACCTAATAAACAAAGATTTAGCGATCTTGTTGACAAATCTAAAGGTAAATTAATCACAAATTCTGAAGATGATATTAATAATAACGGTAAAGGATTGGAAAATAAATTGTATCAGAACTTCTAGTTGTTAAATATTAAAAAATGATACAAAAAATATCAGAAAAATTTTTTAGATTATAATTTTCTAAACCCTAATGAAGAATTTAAATCAACTATATGAATTAACAGAAAAACTTCTGCTTTTAAATCTACAACAATAAGTTATAAGATCAATAATACCAAAAATATTGTTGAAACAGAAGAATTTTTAATTAAATTAAAGAAGATGCAAACATAAATTTAAGAGTATTTTAATACAAAGAAGATCGATTAGAGATAACATGAAATTTTATTGGAGTTTTAAAAGACAACACAATATATAGGAATTTAATTTTAAAACAACTTGTGTAGTTATATTAAGAGCAACAGATTTAGAAGATTATTATCAAGGATCAACAATAAACGATAACCTGAAATAGAAGAAATGCAGCGTATAAATCTGGTTGTCTTTATTTTTAAACAAATTGGAATTAATTGTTAATAAACACAATTCAGTATTTGTTCCTCCTTAGATCGACCTACCAAAAGGAATTAAAGATAAAAATGTGTAATTATTATTACAACTACTGATCAAAAATTTTTTCTTTATTGATTAAAATCAGCTTTATACACAGTATATCATGATTCACAAAGAGTAGGTAAATATAAAACTATTGGGTTAGAAAGAGATGAAATGTCTGAAAAGAAACAATTAATTTCGCTGTTCAGTTAACACATATTCCAAAATTTGAACAGAAATAAAATATTTCGATTAATGTTTATGCTTAGGATGAAAAATTTTTATACATTCTTTTTATAATACGAAAAATGTACAAGAAAAACTCGTTAATCTTCTCTTAACTCGAGATTAAAATAATTCACATTATTGGTGGACAGAAGATATATCTAGATTAGTTTATCCTTGTAATACATCTTTAAGATCTTTGTATTGACAAGAAAAATTTGATTCTTATGAAAAGATTGTAAACATAAAGAAGTAAAAGTAAATATGAATAAATAAGGTAAAAAAATTAAACTGAAAATAGTTCATTACAGGTACCTTTTGTAATGTAAGCAGTTTTCCAATGTTTTTAAAAGATATTAGTACTTCTCAACGAAATCCTGATAAATCTCATATTAATGAATATCAAAATCGTTAACCATCTCGTTTTAGGTATTATACGAAATATTCTAATGGTAATTGTAAACCACCTATAATGTATACTGGCAATGATTCAGTGGAAAAATTTGTTCAACTGTTAAAACTGTAATGGAGAGAAATTAAATAAGTACAGAAAAATGTACCAACAATAATAACTAAAGAGAATTAAATAAACTGTAAAAATTCAGAAACCGATTTTGTTTGTGCAGAAAAATTTACTATTCGCGAAAATACAGTAAGAAATCACTGTCCTTTAACTGGAATATACTGAGGAAGTAGTAATGAAATTGTAATCTTTAATACAAAAATCCTTATTTGTTCCAGTTTATACTCAATATTTACCATATTACGACATTCCTTCGTTTATTAAGGTAATGGCTATTAATAATACAAGTATTAATGCTATTCCAAATAATGAACCATAATTTATTTCTTCTAGTGACATGATCGAATATAGATTTTTTTAAAGATTTCTGGATAATTCTTAATTCATACCCCAACTATTGAAAGATTGTCTTTTAATATTAAATATGAACAATTCAAACAAACATCAAAATATTTCAAAGGCGATAAGTTAGATTTGATAATTGAACAAGGTGTTCATTTTTATAAATATGAAGATTATGAAGATAAACTAAAAGAATCAAATTTACGTAATAAAGAACGTGTTTATTCATGACTTAATAAATCCAACATTTCAGATGAAGATAATATGAAGTAGAACTAGTTTTGTTAAAAATTTTATATTAAAAATTTTGAGGAATATCAAAGATTATATAATATATCAGATGTATCAAGAATATCCGAATGTTCGAAAATTTTATCTTGGGATTATATGTTAAAAATGTCGAAAATCTATAAAACGATTATGTCATGATTTTATTTACTAAAAAAGGTAATCGAGGGGGAATTTCTTAAAGAAGTAAAACATAGGCCAAATCTAATAACACATATATGAATAATTTTGAAGCAGAATAAGAATCGTATTATATTATGCATTTGAATACTAGTAATTTATACAGTTGGTGTGTTAGTCAATTTTTACCATACAAAAATTTCAGTTGGTTAGATCTGGAAAAATGTAATACAGAAAAAATACTCAAAACACCAGATAATTATAAATATGAATTTATTTTAGAAGTTGTGGTATCGAACTGAGTTACATTATTTACAGAGTGATTTACCTCTATTACCAGAGGGAGGAAATAAACTATTAACAATGTTAAATAATTGAGAAAAATATTTTGCGTTATAGAAGTCTTAAACAGTGTATAAATCTTGGACGAAAAGTAACAAATGTTCATAGAATTTTAAAATTTAACCAATCAGATTAATTTAAAAAATCATGTATATGAAGGCAGAAATGAGAAGAAATGGAGGTACCGAATTTGAATAAGACTTTCACGAAGCGCTGAATCATTCCTTTTTCGGTAAAACGATGGAAAATATTAGAAATAGACATAATATTTAAATAAATACAGATCCAGAAAATTACATCAATTTCATTTCTAAACGAAATTATGAATACACAAGAGTTTTTTCAGAAACTCTACTTGTAATTCCTTAAAAAACAATATAATTCGTTTTACCATTTTCAGATATTTCCAAAATGAAATGTAAGATTTTCATTACTCTGTAATGAAACCAAAATATGGTGAAACTAGTGATTCATGTTGTATGAATATGGGTTCTTTTACGTACAATACAAGAACTAATGATTTTTATGAAGACATAAAATCGATAATAAACGAATTTTAGAAAGATCATTATCCCAAAAATAATATTTATGAAAATCCCCAACTAGGCAAGAGAGTTTTAGGAAAAGTAATACATGAAAATAAAGGAAATGTAGTGATAGAACACAATTATAAAAATTGTTTAAACAAATAAATAAAACTGTATAGCAAAATGAAGTGCAGTGGAACTTTTAAAGACGAATTTTATATATTATTGTATCTAATAAAATTGTTCTTAGTTCTGTAGATGATATAAGGTTTTTATTAGAATGAGGAGTACATACTTTACCATACACACAATATAAAATTAAAGAATAAAAAATTAATTATTTAATTATTATCTATATGAATGGAAAATCAACACAGCCTTCAAGAGTGTCATATGCACTGTTTAAATGTAAGAAATTCAATGAAACTAATAATCCTCATAGAGTAGCAGGTAAAAACAGAAAACAAAGGAATAAGGGATTAAAGGTTTTCGTTGAATTTTTAAAACATAAAATAGTAAATTCGTTAAAAAGTTTTTGTGAATATTTGCAAAGAAATTATAAATTAATTACATAGACCAATGAGAAAATATTTTAAAAGTGAGAGGCACCCACATGCCTTGCTCATACTGTGGCATCAAGCAGTCAGGCCTGCAAGATGAGTGGTCTGCCAAGCGAGTGGATTCATTCTTATTTATCGAGTAACATGAACTCTCGTACTCACAATTAAGTTACAAATTATCCTCCTATATGAATAATACGCAACGGAAACGCACATCTGACTATCAGTAATTTACAGAACTCTGACTGTTCATTACGCACTGGCAATACCACATTTTCCCCCTTTTTTTTTATTTAACGCCTTTTATCAACACGTGGCCATCGCACTGAATATGAGTGGCGCACACATTATAAATTCGGGACATTATGACAACATACAATTCGAAGGAAAAGTCCACCAATCTTTTTCTTTTCACTATCTTATTTATTCCGATAAATTCTCTAACCTAAACACACAAATTCTATAACCTACAACAATAACACATGAGAAATTTCGCCCGCATCTCGTGGTCGTGCGGTAGCGTTCTCGCTTCCCACGCCCGGGTTCCCGGGTTCGATTCCCGGCGGGGTCAGGGATTTTCTCTGCCTCGTGATGGCTGGGTGTTGTGTGCTGTCCTTAGGTTAGTTAGGTTTAAGTAGTTCTAAGTTCTAGGGGACTGATGACCATAGATGTTAAATCCCATAGTGCTCAGAGCCATTTGAACCATTTTGAGAAATTTCGCCCAATGGGCATGGCTTTACATTGGTGAATCTCTATATTATGGTCTCGTAATTATTTAGCAGTGCACTTTCTGGATAGGATGGTGGATCTTTTATTATATCTCACACTTCGACTCTCACAATCATCATCACGAAACTTTCCTCCAGATCAAGCGATACAGAAGGAACAAGCATAACCCACTAATCTTTTGAAACTACCTTGCTACTCTCCCATGCAAACCACACATACCCAAATTACATGACATACATCACATTGCAATAAGAAATACAAAACACTAAATAGTCACAACACTATCACTTTCAGCTTTCCCACTTCAATTAATATTTATCCCAGTTTCACACAACACTGCCCCACATGCATTCATTCTCCTTCAAAACATTCAATTTTATATGTGACATGAGCAGTAAATTTCCCACAGATGGTACTGTTTGAGAGTTCAATCCAAAAAATTGTTAGAAACTGGGTAAGTGGTTCAAAATATTGGAGAAACACTGAGCAATAGTACTAGCTGCCAATCTAAGACATGTAGAAAAAATATATGCTGCCTGTAATCAGCGAACTTCTCACAACTTCATCTGTAGTATAGCACCAATATGCCCAGGACATCCAAATATTTTTATAACTCCAGATACATGTGACTTACAACTCACATGTACTGGGGGAGAACACAATAGCATTCAGAATCAAAATAAATAATGAAAGCCATTTTTTTATTCACACAGAACTAGCGGGTGTGTGACGATTTCGCCTTGTCACCATATCTCTCTAGAATGAACCGCCTTTCAGCTATTAAAACATGTGAGATGTCATTACATCAAGGACCTACAGCCCCTCTCTACTGATTACTGCATCTGTATAACGTATTTCATTTCTGTGTGCATGGGTAACGTCACATCTTTCAATACCTCTGTATAAATTGCAGACTTCACTTTTTTTTCGAAATGTCTGCGAGTTCTCTCAACCTATATCTCAATCATTTTGGAAGTAGATGGTGCTGTGATTTTAATTGTTCTCTTCCCTGGTACAAACTTTTAGCTGTCTAGAAAAGTTTCCAAGATACGTCCAGACACTTTGACCTGGTGTATATGCCACAAAGTTTCGATCACTTCCTATATATAAAAACAGAGATCCTATGTGACTATATTGGATCTGGATTTTATCGTATTTTTGACACTTTTTAAAATTTTTGCATTTTCCATTTTGTCCATTTTTCTGATTTTTCCATATTTTTCCATATGCTATCTATTAATGTCCTGGTGTATATTTGCTATTATAACTTATGTTACCAAGTCTGGGTTGCTATTGCTATTAGCCAGCTGTGATACAAAATCCCAATCCAGT
The DNA here is from genome assembly GCF_023898315.1 of Schistocerca nitens. Classification (NCBI taxonomy): domain Eukaryota; kingdom Metazoa; phylum Arthropoda; class Insecta; order Orthoptera; family Acrididae; genus Schistocerca; species Schistocerca nitens. The sequence goes on along the minus strand of NC_064616.1, from coordinate 733,568,429 downwards.
CAGGGTATCTACAAAGTATACTTTTCCCAAATGTCAATATACATAATGTTCAAGCGCCAAAACCAACACTAAAACACACACACATACATGGATTTCTGTGGGAGTAGAGTGTTGCTGTTATTGTGTTGCTAACACACACACATACCTCAGTTTCACTACTCTGCATGCCATCTTCCTGTCATGGCCCACCGTCTTACCTATTGGACCTGTCGCAGGTGGATCCATTTCCCAATACTACTCTGGATCATACATGGGTTGATCCACACTGAACATTCTCACAGAATTTTTGCACAGATGGAGCCACATTGAATATTATCCTGGGATTTGTGCAGATGGATCACCCAACGAATATCCCGGACTGTGCACAGGTGCATCCTCCCAAAACACCTGTATGTAGCACATGGTAGATACACCTAAAATAATATTACCAAATGTTGCATATTGTTGACCCACTATGATCATATATCCTATACCTAATGTGAATGGATCCATATTTCCGATGCTATTCTGAACCCACCCTGGACAGTGGAGGCTCCAGCAGGAAGCTGATACACAAGATAGCATAACTGGGCTTTGTGTGTGCTTACAGCAGAACAGTGTCAGCACTTTTCCCCCATAGCAATTACTGTATGTGCATTTTTTTTCGTGATGGCCTTGGCACTTAGTGTTATGTGTGTTGACATTTGGAAGAAGTATACTTTCTAGGTACCCTGAATGTGCTGGGAGTCTGTATTTCAAATGGATGATAAAACTGGCAAGCCACACCGGGTAATTGTAACAACAAGAGTACATACAGTGTGTTCAAAAACTCAGCGCTCAGAGGTGATGATGGAGGTAAAAACCAAATATATTTCGTAAAGCAACCATGTGTCAGCAATGTGTACTGTTGGATTACTGAGTATCCAGGAGCTTTTTGTGTGTGACTGAGAATAAAACAGTAGTAAATATTTTTCATTTCTTATTGTTTTGACCACTATTAAATTAAAATAAACACTCAAAATTAACACCATTAACCTCTGTGCAAAGCTGGTATCAATGTAGCAGGGAGCACCATGTTCACTGTCAAATGCGTAGTGTGTTCTGTATTTGTGTGGCTCCTTCAAGAATTCTTGCAAAAAATTCCTCCTCCAAGTCAACAAGGATAGCTGACCCACCAATTGCCAAATTTACTGTTTATTACTGCTTCCACTGGTTTTACAGTGTTGCTGGGGCACTGTCATGCTGAAACCACATTCTCCATCTGGCTTCTACCTTCAGCCACTCTGTAACCAAAGACCATGTCTCTCACTTCTCATCATATGCACTTCCATTTCGACACTGCAACTGTCATGGAGGCACTAATGCTACCAGTTGTTTACTGATAATGTCAAATAATGTTACAGCAAAATATACTATGTATCTAGAACTAGCATTTGCTCTAACAACATTATACAAAACTAATTTCAACAGCTCCACTGATGTATTAGCTACGCAAGTTCAGTGCTCATGCTTTATGGCTTTCTCACACATGGTAGCTTTAAGAGATATATTTTTTTGTCTCCTGTATCATCCCTGTTAGTAAGCGAACTGAATTTTAGGATACCCTGTTTACACTTGTACATTTGCATACAGAATATCGAAAACATGTAAAAAACCGAAAAATATAGAGAAAAGAAAAAACTGGAAAAATGTGGAAAAACAGTAATAATGTCTAAAGTACGGTAAAATCCGGGTACATGCTCATGCAGGGTCTTTGTATTTATACAGAGGAAGTTGTAGAAATTTTGTGAAGTAAGCACTAAATCAAAGTTTCTGGACAGATCTCAGATACTTTGCCCAGATGATACACGTTTGCACCAAGGAAGAGAACTATGAGAATCACACCATTTGATTGAGAGATATGAGCTAATGGTTGAGAGAGCTTGCTGAGCTGTTGGAAAAATTATGGAGTTTATTATTTATACAGAGGAATGGAGAGATATGACATCACACACACACTTTCGAATAAAAAAAGTCTTATACAGATTAAAGAATTGGTAGAGGAGGGCTGAATGTTCTTTATATCATGATATCACATATGCTTCAACAGTGGCAAAATTTTGCATTTTGGAGAGACATGTTGACAAGACGTAATTGTCATACTCCTGCTAGCGCTCTGTGTGAGCGTGCAAGTGTATGTGTGTGTGTGTGTGTGTGTGTGTGTGTGTGTGTGTGTGAGAGAGAGAGAGAGAGAGAGAGAGAGAGAGAGAGAGAGAGGAAACAGTTATGCTATTGTTTATTTGGAATCTGTATACTGTGGTATTCTCGCCTAATACATGATAGATGCAAGTCATATATACACTCCTGGAAATTGAAATAAGAACACCGTGAATTCATTGTCCCAGGAAGGGGAAACTTTATTGACACATTCCTGGGGTCAGATACATCACATGATCACACTGACAGAACCACAGGCACATAGACACAGGCAACAGAGCATGCACAATGTCGGCACTAGTACAGTGTATATCCACCTTTCGCAGCAATGCAGGCTGCTATTCTCCCATGGAGACGATCGTAGAGATGCTGGATGTAGTCCTGTGGAACGGCTTGCCATGCCATTTCCACCTGGCGCCTCAGTTGGACCAGCGTTCGTGCTGGACGTGCAGACCGCGTGAGACGACGCTTCATCCAGTCCCAAACATGCTCAATGGGGGACTGATCTGGAGATCTTGCTGGCCAGGGTAGTTGACTTACACCTTATAGAGCACGTTGGGTGGCACGGGATACATGCGGACGTGCATTGTCCTGTTGGAACAGCAAGTTCCCTTGCCGGTCTAGGAATGGTAGAACGATGGGTTCGATGAGGGTTTGGACGTACCGTGCACTATTCAGTGTCCCCTCGACGATCACCAGTGGTGTACGGCCAGTGTATGAGATCGCTCCCCACACCATGATGCCGGGTGTTGGCCCTGTGTGCCTCGGTCGTATGCAGTCCTAATTGTGGCGCTCACCTGCATGGCGCCAAACACGCATACGACCATCATTGGCACCAAGGCAGAAGCGACTCTCATCGCTGAAGACGACACGTCTCCATTCGTCCCTCCATTCACGCCTGTCGCGACACCACTGGAGGCGGGCTGCACGATGTTGGGGCGTGAGCGGAAGACGGCCTAACGGTGTGCGGGACCGTATCCCAGCTTCATGGAGACGGTTGCGAATGGTCCTCGCCGATACCCCAGGAGCAACAGTGTCCCTAATTTGCTGGGAAGTGGCGGTGCAGTCCCCTACGGCACTGTGTAGGATCCTACGGTCTTGGCGTGCATCCGTGCGTCGCTGCGGTCCGGTCCCAGGTCGACGGGCACGTGCACCTTCCGCCGACCACTGGCGACAACATCGATGTACTGTGGAGACCTCACGCCCCACGTGTTGAGCAATTCGGCGGTACGTCCACCCCACTATACGCCCTCGCTCAAAGTCCGTCAGCTGCCCATACGGTTCACGTCCACGCTGTCGCGGCATGCTACCAGTGTTAAAGACTGCGATGGAGCTCCGTATGCCACGGCAAACTGGCTGACACTGACGGCGGTGGTGCACAAATGCTGCGCAGCTAGCGCCATTCGACGGCCAACACCGCGGTTCCTGGTGTGTCCGCTGTGCCGTGCGTGTGATCATTGCTTGTACAGCCCTCTCGCAGTGTCCGGAGCAAGTATGGTAGGTCTGACACAGCGGTGTCAATGTGTTCTTTTTTCCATTTCCAGGAGTGTATTTGGACTTGTAAAAATATTTGGTTACAGTTTAAAGTGGTATGATTCCATAAACGAAAAGCAATGTGCGTGGATTGCGTATTGATGTTATTATTACAGATGAAACTGTGAGAAGTTTCCTCATCACAGGTAGCATACATTTTACCTACAATGCTTAGATAAAACTACTGATCGGCATGTGTCCAAATTTTGAACCATCTGTCTTGCTTTTAACCATTCTTTCGATTGTTCTATCCAGCAGAAACAGTTGTGGGAAGTGTACTGCTTTCGAGACATGTAGAAATGACTGCCTTGGAGGAGAGTTGTTCTTGTCGAGTTTTTGTATATGGTTGCAGCTGATGTGTCGAACGTTTTCTTTTGTTCAATTGTGAAAGTCTTGATTGAATTGAAATTCTGTTCTCTGAAGTTTGATTCATTGTGGTCAGTGTTTTTTCTAAGCGAAGACACAGATCACAGCATCAGAAGTAAAACACTGCAGTACTGTGACTGGTTCTCGAAGCAGTGACTGTGTATGCACTCTATTCTCTCTTCCGCTGATTTTCCTGACGTTTGAGTTTGGTCTGCTAAGGGTGGTTAGGGCACCACAGCAATGGTGGCTCCATAGAGACTGTTACTGTAGCAAGAAGACACAGAAGTTCCTCATATCAAGTACTTTATTGAGTGAGTGTTGAAGTGCTTCAAATGTGTTATTTCAAATGATGACTGTAAACTAATTATTGCAGAGTACCAGAAAATATCACATCAGACTGAAAGGAAGTGGCACTTAATCACAGAAAAATTGCTTTTGTAAATTTGCTTTAATAGTTTTAATCACTTCATTTGGAGCACAGGCAATGTTCGTTTCGATCTGATACAGTACTTTTATATTCAAATCTTTTATTTGTCTATAAAGTGTTACTCTTCTTCACATGAACACATAGACAAACGATTAGTTTATTTTACTGCTTTTTCTATGAGAACATGTAGTTCCATCTAGTTTTGAGGTGTTATGCTTATAAATTTATAAATGTTTAGTTAAAGATGCCAAAACCGCAATGCACATACAACCTTGCCAGTGAACACAATGTTAGGCTTTGTATTTTTTTCTGTTTACTATAGGCTACACTGAGGTGACAAAAGTCATGGGAGAGCAATATCCACCTATACAAACGGCGGTAGCAAAGTGCACACGAGGTATAAAAGGACAGTGCATTGCCAGAGCTGTCATTTGTACTCAGGAGATTCATGTAAAAGGATTCCGACGTGATGATGGCAGCATGACAGGAATTACAGTAACAGCCTTTGAACATGGAGTATTAGTTTCAGCTAGACGAATCGGGGATTCCATTTCAGAAATCTTTGGGAATTCAATCCTTGTAATATAGAGGCATCACACATGTCAGTACTTTTGTAGCATTTGATCGTGGTGTGCTCAATGATGGAGAACTCTTTGCCCTCCTGGTTGAAAAAAAACTTTGTGTTCTGCCTTACGGATGGTCTGGCCATGGGGAAGCCTCATCAGAGAGGTCCCACCCATGAAAGTCGAGGGAAGTGATTCAAATACAAAATAAATCAACGTCCCAATGGGAGAAGTGATGAATAACAATCCCTACATAACAATGTACCCAGACCATAGTAGATACATTTTACGGGTTCTAGATCAATAGCTCAATATTAAAATAAATTCTGTATTTTATAAGTAAATTAGCTGCTTTTTAAAAATTCAGTATATTTAATTAAATTAACCGATTTTAAAACATTAACTAAATGCATATTTTTTTACAATAAAACTACTAATTACAATAAACAACAGATTTCTAACTTCATTATTTCATTTACAACACAATTTTAACACAATAATATCTATAGGTTAATAAAGTAAGTTATTTTTAAAAATTTTATACTTAGAATGTAGATAAATTAATTAAAATGTGTTAGTTAACAAAGTAAATTAGAAAAAACTACAACATGATTGTGAGATAATAAAATGTATTAGTTAAAAACAAAGTACATTATTTTAAAAATTTTACATTGCGAATTCTAAGTCATGAAATTCATTGATTCTAATTTTAAGTTTCTTCATTCCCTTATATTTCAATTTCATTTGTTCTTTTTTAATTATTTCAAAATCAAAATCATCAAGTAATTAAGAAAATCTATTTGGGAAAATAACTTTGAAGTAATTAGTGAGTTCTAGACAAACTTGTTCTCCATATCTAGCATTTAAATATTCTCAGTTTGTAATATTGTATAAAACATGTATCTCTAGCTCACTTACTTTTTTAATTTCTTTAGAAACTTTTACATTGTTGAGCTTCTTGCTTATAGTGGTTTTCATTTATATAAAAAAATTATTAGTTTGACAGAAATAAATTAGTACTTTGTATATACCATATTTTAAAAAATTGTTATCTAGAAATTCTAGCTAAATGATTCAAGGAAAATTATTCTTTTCCATTTTTTATAAATCTGATAAAAATTATTTCTTGTAAATAGAGAACTTAAACGAAATGAAAACTATACTAAAAAAAACTTATGAACTAACTGTCCAATCTGAAAAAGATATTGATTGTCCTATTTATTTAAGTAATGAAAATAATAATCAATTTTTAAAAACAAATTGCAATCATATTTTTCATAAAGAATGTATTGATGAATCGTTAAAGGAAAAACTCAATTGCTCACTTCGTAAAACTATTATTAAAAATAAAACAGCAACAAGAGCTGACATATTGGCTGCTATTGATACTACACCAATATGTATAATGACATCAATTGAAGAGTGGTCGAATCCTATATGATGATTAGATTAAATTTTAAAAATTTTGAAAATTTACAGATGTAATAAATTTTTATATATAAATGCAGCAAGTTCACCAATAATCTCCTGTGAAATATAAATTTTGTAGATATTGTAACATAAAGAAGTAATTGATAATTTTACATTACAGAAATATACAAAAGATGGTTATAATCCTTTATGTAGACCATGTATAAATACATATTATGTAAAAAATTACAATAAAAATCGAAATCCTTGTGTATGTGGACAAAGTGTTGCTAAATACCATTTCAAGGAACATTTGCGAAGAAATCCAAGTGCAGAACATTATTATTGCTAATATTGTAAGCAATGAATATTGATGGAAAATCTACATCTACAGTGAATAATAAAGAAGTTGTAACTGAAGCAACATCTATATCAACAAAAAATGTAAAAGTTGTCAAGAAATGAAAGATTTAAAATGTTTTTACATAAATACTGCATATAAAGGAAAGCATAATAATAAATGTAATAAGTATAGTTTAGTATATATTAAGAATAAGAAAGCTTGAACTTAAAGATTTATTATTTATTAAACAACAATTAAATAGATTATTAAAACTAATTGATTGTTAAACTAAATAATAAACTAATTCCTTTTTTGATTAATTATCTATTAAAAAATAATCCATCTATTAAAAATTATCATTTTGTTAAAAAATTTTTATATAAATCTAATGAAATTTTTAGTAATAAATGAAAGATTGAAATGGAATTAGACGCTGCTACTGAACTACAACAATTTAGAGTTGCAAATCTTACTAAATATTGTAAAGTAAATAATTTATGAGGATATTCAAATTTACATTAAGCTTATTGAATTGCATATTTTTTTAGAAATTGTCCGATTATTATTAGAAATCATCCAATTATTTTTAGAAATTATACACCTGAAGTAAGTGAAAATCATACATATATTGTTAGAAAATAAAAACCTGTTGTAAGTGAAAATCATACAAACATTGTTAAAGATAATACACCTGAACTAGTGAAAATAATACAGATATTGTTAGAAATTATACATCTGAAGCAAGTGATAATTTTTGCAAACAGTTGCCAAATATTGTAAGAAATTATACACCTCAAGTAGGTGAAAATCATACAAATATTGTTGGAAAAAATACACCAAAAGTAAGTGACAAATTTTTGGAAAAAATTACCATATTATTATATTATATAACGGAAGAATATAAACCATTACAAAGAATATTTCCATTGTCTACAAATATAATTGTAAAACCAAAATGAAGAGATAGAAAAACAATTAAAGATTACTTATTTGAAAAAGCATTTTAAAACTGATTGCAAACTATAAATTTTGAAATAATATAGTTATAATTGATCCAAATCACTTCTTAACGCAACAAGGTATAATGGAATATTTCAGCAAAAATATCTAATTTTCAAACACCAGGTTCAGGATGGACATTAATCAGAATTATTGGTTTGCAACTAGCAATTAATAAATATATTCCACTAAAAGGATCATCTTACATTGAACTACAAGTGGAAATGAAAATAAAAAAGATGTGCTAATGTGAAATATAATGACCAAAACCGTTTGATGTGGTCTATAAAAACAGCTTTGTTTCCTGTAGATAAAAATGCTCAAAGAATAACGAGATATATGGGTGTTGGTCTTGAACTTGATAAAAAAATTGAAAATATTGAATTTCCTGTACTAGTTGATCATTTTCCAAAATAACAAAATATAATTAAAGTATCTATCATCGTTTATTTATTCGATGATGAAGAATATCAAGTATATCAATTCAAAATTACTACATGTTTAAGGAAAAAGTTGTGAATCTACATTATTTCAAGAAAGATACAATTTCACACTATTGTCACATAAAAAATTTATCTAGACTTGTATCAAGACAAATTACCAAAAATGAAAAAATAAAATTAATTTGTGATTATGTTTACTACATTGCAATAGTAAAGAAAAATTAGATAATGATGCACCAAATTGTTTAACCAAAGAAACCATTAAAAGTTTAAATGCAAAGTAAAGGAAAATAAGTATATTTTAAAAATTATCAATATTCATAAAAAGTTCCATTGCTAATTTATGCTCATTTTGAAAGTTTACTTTTAAATATGGACAATTGAAGACATAATCCTGAAAACCCACATACAATGAAATACCAAAAACATGAACCAAGTCGATTTTGCTGTTATATAAAATACATATATGGAAAATAATTCCTTTAATAACTTATCTATTGTTAAACTAAATAATAAATTAATTCTTAATAAAATTATTTTATCTTTATTTATCGAACTGTTGTGTGAATTATCACAACCTAACCATTTAACATAAACTTCATTACCTTTCTTTCTTAAAACTTACACAAAGAAGTATACATCTGTGTACTTTGACTATTGTAGTTCCTGTTCCTAACAATTTTATTTTACATCTTTTAATTTATATCTAATTGGATTGGATTAAATAACCTTTTCAATTTTAAATATCTCTGTTGAGCAACCTGTTGTATAACCTTTTTAAAAAAGATTTTAAGTTACTAAGTCGAACTATATCAGATTTTTTAAATTTAGGATTTACTTTCAATTTTTTTCAATTGCTTCTACTTGTTTCATTTTTATTGTAGAATATTTTGTATTATTGTATTCATCAATTAGATTTTTAATTAAATTTGACCATTTATAATTTCCTTGTAAAGCAAATTTTTTCCACATTTTTTCTTTAAGTGTTCTGTTAAATCGTTCACCAACAGGTACTTTTGATTAGGAAAAAATTGTATAATGATTAATGTCATATTCCTTCATGAAATCTTTAAATTCTTTGTTACAGAATTCTTTACCATTATCTGTTTTTAAATTATTTGACATCCTAACTATTACAATTTCTTGAAAAGCATATACTATAGTTTTAGCTTCTTTTTCTTAAATGGGAACAGCAAGCGTATATTAAAAAAACACCGATTATTGTTAATAAATATCAATAACTTTTATTTATTTTTGAAATTCCTTTTAATTACCTGATTTCATTTCAACTAGATCAGCTTGCATAAAATAATTTATACCAAAAGAAACATCATTTCTTGTTTTAAAAACCCTTTCTAATTGATTTATGTTATTAATTAATTATATTTTAACAAATTATATTTAAACCTTCACCATTTACAAACTTTTTTGATGAATTTGCTTTACTTACATTTACAAATTGTACAAATACTTAAATTTTTTTATCTTCATTTTTAGTTGTTATTCTTTGAGTATTATGTAGTTCAGTAAACTTTTTACTCTTTAAACAATAAATATGATCATCTCTAAGAGCTAAATGTTATCAATGATTTTCCATATATATATATATATATATATATATATATATATATATATATATATATATATATATATATATATATATATATATATATATATATATATATATATATATATATATATATTAAAAAATTTATAAGGGTAAAACAATAATACATATAAACAATTTATATAGTTAAATATTTCAAATAAATTAATAAATTTTAAAAAGTAATATAGATTAAAAATTTAATTTGATAACTAATAATATACATGAAAATATTTAATGAAAATTTATTTAGTTAAAAAATTTATATAGACAAAAATTTGATATAGAAAAAATTAAAATAAAAAGAAAATAGATTAAACAATTGATATAGATAAAAAATTTATATAGATTAAAAAATTTAATGAAATTAAAATTAATCAAACAACCTTATTTCTTCATTATCTTCACCTTCTTTCTTATGTAACTCTTTATTAATTTGTGATCCAATGTTTGTAATTTACTTTCTGCTGAATTAATTATTGTTACTGCATTAACCACAATTCTTTGCATTTTGCATATTACTTATTATGATTGTCCAATATACCATCGATAATACCATTTCTGTGGTGTAAATCTGAAAGTACCTTGATGTGATCTTATTTATTAACATAATTACTGAACTGTCTAGAATGGTTGTGTATTCGAGTGTATTAACATATTCTTTTTCCAAGTATTGTTCGTTAACTATGTCTTTTATATCAATTCCGTCATTTACATTAACAATACTTCTATTTTTAAAATCAATATAACGTTTAGTTATTTGAAAACTATCACTATTTCTTTTTAATAGCATTAGTTATCTTTAGTTCTATTGATGCTTGAAGATGTTTAATAATATTTTGAGTCATTCTAATTTTCTTCTAAATTGATTGTAGGTGTATTAAATACTTGTTTAGTTTGTTTAGGTACATGTATCTTATTTCCAAAAATGTCCATTTATTAAAACTAAAATATCATTAAAATTGTATTTCTCACATAGCAACTTTAAACAGATAAACTTAAATGACAACATATTACTTCATCAAAATTTTGTATTATTTCTGTATTGTAGTGTAGTTCATTTTTTGTTAATAGTTAAGAAATTAATTTGGGATATTATCACCAAATGAATCAAAACAAATTTTTATCATTATTTTTATGATAATAATTTCAATGAGTACCATAATTATTAGATGTATCAAAATTTACTATACCACATTCAATTTTTAATGGTTTATTTAGTAACTCATCAATCATTTATAAATGACGATAGTGTTTACTTTTTAATTGTTTTGTAAGTTTGTCTATATCAAAATTACTTAATGCATTAGGATATTTATCAATTACGTTTTGAAATTTATTTTGTTTTCCTTATTCCACTATCAACTTTTTCACCATTTCTAAGGTATGTCTTTTATTTCTTCTAATACCTTTTCATTTTCTTTTTGTTTAATACTGCATTTGCATTTGCTGCAGATCCTCCAGTTAATGAACCAGTTGTTGCTAAATATGGGAATCCAGCTAATAATAATGATAAAAATCCAGCTCCATGATTTGTTAATCCTTTACCACCTTTCTTTTTTGTTAAATATCAATAATTCTTTACAAGAGAAGTAGCTAATGTGACAAGTAATTATCCACCAACTTTCTTTTCCTTTTTCCTTTTTTTAACAGCTGTTAAAATTATTCAGTTGCATTTAATTAGTCATTTTATAACTTAAATTTAATTGACTTTGGTTTAGTCTTTCCAAATTATAATCAATTGAAAAGTTATTTATTTACATAGTTAAAAATTTAATAAAAATTTTTATACAGTAAAAAATTTAGTAAAAATCTTTTTATAAAATTAAAAATTTATGAAGATTTTTGTAATGCTTTTTTATATAGAATAAAATTTATAAAGATTTTTGTTTTGTTTAAAAGTGTATAACGATTCTTATACAGGTTAAAAATATATAAAGATTTTTTATTTAGTTTAGAAATTTATAAGGATTTTTATAATCCCCAAACATTTTCATCAACATTAATTCCCATACCTAATTTTCTTTCTCCGTACATTATTCCTCTGAACAGCTGTTGCTGCAACTTTTTCACCAAATGAAGCATCACATATATACTTTCTTTCTTTTGCAGCTAACTGAAGTTCTGTGTTAGCTATATGTCTTTTTATTAAATATTTATTATCTGTGCAAGTTATGTCATGTTTTTCACAAGCTTCATTTCATGGATTTATACCTTTATCACCTTTAGCTAATGTTTCTTCTAATTTTGTACCTGGACCACAAAATTTATAATCTGGTAGATGGATTTGAAATGGTAATTTATTAATTAAATTGTTTAGTAATCCTTCTCCATATTCATCACTTTTCCAAAATGTATGTGGAAGATTATTCAAAAGTCTGATTAAATATGGAATTCCTTTTCGATTATCAATTATAAAATCACTAAATTAATTTGTTATCATTTGTGCTGGACTAATTTTTTCATTAGGATGATTTTTATTTCCATCTGGTTCTTCACCATGAATTACTGCTGAACTATCAATTAGTTGTCTATCATCATTTAACCAAATGTATACAATTGATTTTTCTGTATATTTTAAACATTCAGCTATTTTTGGTTTTTCAGGAGAACTAATATCTGAATCATGTATAGTTGTTCTTCTTAAGTTTGAAAAATAAGCATCAACATTTGGATTTATTAAATATAAATATTTATTAAATGTACTTGATCTTATTTTATTTATATTATTATCAGAATATAATGCTCTTGAGTTTAATATCATATCTGCATAATTTGATAAATCTTCACCACTAAACTTTTAATTTAAATAATCTATAGTAATTTGTTTTTCAGGGAAAGTCTCATTAATCCCTCTGTACCATCATATGTTTTTTACCACTTGATAATTTACCATTCAATTCTACAGGTAAATTACCAACATATTTAAACATACCAACAGGTTTTAAACCAAATAATTTATCTTCACTAATATTAATACACTTTAACGTTTTTCACTAACATTTACCTTTTTAGTTTCAATTATATTTTTACATGCTTTTTCTTCTCGGTATATATTTAATTTATGTTTAATTTCTGTTCCACTTAATGTACAATCATATTTTCCAGGAATATCATCTGGCCTATTTGTTAATTTTTTAATTGGAAATAATTCCTCAAAATCTTCTATAATATGATATGGAATTATTTGTTTTTCAACTGCCCATTTTCCTCTAACTGCTTTTAAAACATTATCACCTAAACCTTAAATACCTTGTTTTACTTTTTCAATAACATCAATAACAGATTGATCTTCTTTTTTATATTTCTCATATTCTGCTCTTGGTTGCTTTTTCCAAAGCTTAATTGTTCATTTAGTTCAAATTTCTTTCTATTTCGATTAGCTTGTGTAACAACTTTTTCATCATGCTTTGTAAACATTTATTAATAAAGAAAAAACATTAATTGTGTTTATGTTTATACTTATGTTTATATTTATATTGATGTTTATGTTTAATGTAAAGTTAATGTTTATGTTTATGTTTGTGTTTATGTTTATATTTACTTTTATGTTTATATTTTTATTTATGTTTATGTTTTATGTTAAAGTTCATGTTATATAGTTAATGTTAAAGTTAAAATTAATCTTTATTTTTAATGTTTTTGTTCTTAAGAAATTTTTATTTTATTTCTAAACTTACTTTCCTTTAATTTTCTAGACATATCTATTGTCAAAAAACCAAATTCATAATTCCAGCATTTGCTACACAATTCTTTATAATTTCCAAACTCTCTATCTACACTAACAAACTCATCGTGATTATGATTTAAATTTGTATTATCTTGTCTAAAAATATTTAGAAAATTTAAATTTTCTCTAATTAAGTTTTTTGGTACTTTTGAATAAATTTGAGCTGAGTAAAAGTAATCTATACTTTTGTGTGTACCTCTAGTAAAATAATTTCCAACAATATCTTGATTTTCTAGAATAAAGTCATCAGATACAACTGAATTATATTTATACTCGTATAATGGAATAATATCTTCATTATTTTGAATAAAAGTAACAATTTTTAATTAATTTTATCTTCAATTTTTTTACATTGTTTTATAAATTCTTGATATTGTGGTTGTTCTAAACTTCTTGAACAAACATATGAATGTTTCATTTTTCCAATTCAACCATACTATAGCTAAAATATTATTATCAATAATTAATGTTGTTTTACCACAACCACTTGGTCCAATTATTAAACATCTTATAGAATTTGGTTGAAGTTCATGATGTTTGTTTTTCAATTTATTTTCTGGATTTCTAACTTTAGGTTCCCAATGCGTTTTGTTCATTTATTACGAATTTTTTTCATTTATTAAAATTTTTTTTCATTTATTGATAATTCTTTTAATTTAAAAATGATTTTTTAATAACTATTTCATTTATTAGTATTTTTTCATTTATTAATAATTTTTCATTCATTAACAATTTTTTCATTTATTAAACATTTTTCAGTAGAATGAGTAGGTTATTTCAACTTAGTGATAATTCTTCTATAGTTAGATAACGATTAACTGTTCCAATTTGTGATAATTATACTAATGTTCATTAGCTGGTTTTTATTAAACTTTTTTAATACCAAATATTACAACAAAAAATAATAAACTTTATTATGATGGAGTAACAGTAGAAATACCTGTACGTCAATTTAGTTTTAAAAAATTTTAAAAATTTATACATTTGAAAAACCTAATATACACATTAAAGCAGATGAAATTTTAAACAGAATTTTAGTGAAAGTGATGTAAAATTGTACATGGATATAGCAGATAGTATTGGAAGTTTACTTGGTTTTAATAATATAGTTGTTCAATATAATGAAAAAGTTGTAGCTAAAGATGTACCTAAAATTATTCATTTTGGATTAATCAACACAAATTTTATTATTCCTGATGGAATGTATTTAAACATAATGATCACTTTCTTAAAGAAAATAATATTATTGATTCATTTAAATATAATGCAGAGTCTTGTGGATTGATAATTTATTAAGCAAATTATCCTGTAAATGTTCCTATTTTCAATACAATTCTAGATTTAGAACTTACTATAATTGATGAAAATGATAATTTAATTGAATTTAATGGTACTACTGTAACAGTTATTATAGGAATATCTTAGTAAATTTTTTTCCATAGTAAATAAGTAATTGCTAATACAATCATGAATAAAATTCAAAGTTATCAGTTTTGTTCATTTCCCATTAATGAAATAACTAAATGTAATTTAAAAGTTCCTAACGAAGATACAGAAATTGAAATAAATATCGGTGATGGTTGGCTTCATCCAAATCATGCACAATTATACATGGATTTTAGTATTATTGGAAATAATGGTAGAGGTTATCCAACTTATGATGGAAAATGACACAAAAAATTAATTGATAATAATCTAACTAAATGGTTTGAGTTTATAACAATAAAAAAGGGAAGTAATACATTATCTTGAATTGAATATCATTTTATTTCATCAACAGTTTTACTACATCTAACTTCATCTATTACTGACAAAATAAGTTTAGAAGGACACATTGTTAATACAGGAAAAATAATTAGTGAAAAGTAAGTACTTTATCCATTGTCAATGCTTGGTGGATTTTTTAAAGATTGTGAAGAAATCATGTTTGAGAGAAACTTAACTATAGTTTTTACATGTAGTTAATCAATTTTACAGTGGTTTGATAAAAATGATTCTGGTGATGAGATAGAAGAGACACTCCCTAAAGAAGTTAAAATATGGAAATTCCTGCACCTGTAGCTAAATATGAAAAGAATTATAGACTTGAACAATGTGAAAATATTTTAAAATCTTAAAATTCCTATTTCTTTTTATGAAGTTGCTGGATTATCTGGTAAAAACAATTTTTAACTAGATATAACAAATTACAATAACTCTACACAATTTGATATGCCATAGGGGGAGACCAAGAGATGAATACACTAAGCAGATTCAGAAGGATGTAGGTTGCAGTAGGTACTGGGAGATAAAGAAGCTTGCACAGGATAGAGTAGCATGGAGAGCTGCATCAAACCAGTCTCAGGACTGAAGACCACAACAACAAAATTTTTGGTTGTATAGTCCATTAGTTGATTCATCATTATTTGATCATGTTAAACTACAGAATATACATTTAAAAAATAGTAAAAATGAAGTTTTTCCTCAAGAAATGTGGAATATTAATCCACCAAATAATTTTCTAAAAGCATATGATTCATTTCTTGATTTCAAAAGAATTACTTTACTAAAATGAGATATTGTTATTAATCTATTTAGTTTTAAAACTAATTATCCAATTTATGTAATCAATATGACACTTAGAAAGAATGTTATAACTAGACAAAAAACAAATATGAAATTTTGTGCAACTTTTAATGATAAAATTCCAAATCATTTACTTGCTTATGTAATTATGTATGTTAAAAAGAATCTTACATATGATGCACAACATAGATTACTTACTGAAAATTTTTAATTATTAACATTTGCTTCTATATAAATGAATGAAAAACTTAAAAATGTAAAAAAGTATTAATTTCATGCTTATATACATTTCTGAAACATTTTAAGAATGATAGAAAAAATAAAACATAATATTTTAATAAAATTTACTTTTGTGAACTAATACCTTTTATTTATTTACTTACCTTTACAATTTAAAATTTTTAAAATAATTTACTTTTGTTAACTAATACATTTTAATTAATTTACTTCTGTTCACAATGTGTTTTTTAAATAATTTGCTTTTGTTAACTAATACATTTTATTTATTTACTTACATTCACAATTAGATTTTTAAAATAATCTACTTTGTTAACTAATAAATTTTAATTAATTTACTTACATCCACAATGTGATTTTTTGAAAATTAACTTACTTTTGTTAACTAATACATGTTATTGTGTTAAAATGGTGTTGTAAATGAAATAATAAAGTTAGAAATCAGTTGTTTATTTATTTAGATGTGTTATTGTAAAAATTATGTATTTTGTTTAACGTTTTAAGATCGGCTAAGTTAATTAAATATACTGAATTTCTAAAAACCATTTATTTACTTATAAAATACAGAATTTATTTTAATATTTAGCTATTGAGCTAGAACCAGTAAAACGTGTCTACTGACCGTCTTGACTCACTGTGTCATAAGCGATAGCTTTACAGAAGTGTGTGGCGGGTCCTGTCTGTGACTTACCTGCACATTAGCAGCGTAGTTAGCCTCGGCATTTTCTTGGAGTTTAACCTATCTGACTTTACCAGCTGTGATCCGCCCCATTAGCTGCACAGTCAGCACGTTCAAATGCTACTCATGAGGGCCAGGGTTAGATTCCTGGCTGGGGTGGAAATTTTCTCCCCTCGGGGACTGGGTGTTGTGCTGTCCTCATCATCATTTCATCCCCATTGTCGACCCACAAGTTGCCCAATGTGGCATCGCACACAATGACACTTGCACTTGGCGGCCGAACTTCCCATCTGGGAACTCCTGGCCACTAGTGACATACGCTCATTTCCATTTCCATTTACCAGCAGTGCAGTGGCACATGTGCTCTTCGTTTCCCTATGCATTCTGTACCTACCAAATCATAATGCTAATGCGGGGAGGTGTAGGTTTGCCATTACTAAAGAAAGTAACAAAGTCCTGGTAAAAATTATACACATTCCTGAAAAACCTTTCTACAAACAACTCCACTTCTGTACTGTATGATTCAGAATCCACTATGATGGTGGCCATGCAGTTGTGTCCTCTGTGTGGTGCTTACCCCACTGATGTAACCTTCCATCCAGTTCAGAGTTGTATTATATATGTTGTCACAATAACACTAATCCCAAATGCGCTCAAACCGGTATAATGCTCTTTGTGCCATGCAGGTATTCCCTACACAATGCCTGTATTTCTTCCAAAGGAACTATATGGAACTACACCACACTGCCCCAGTAAAGTTCCCAATTCAAATTAGTGACGATCGTAGTCGACAGGCTATCGTCGATCGTCGGTTGACCAGAAAAGGGAAGTAGAGCAGCAGGAGCAGGTGCTACAACTCAGCAATTGCCTTACCACATCCAGCTTAGCTGAGTGAATTACGTTTGTCTATGCCTCTGTCATAGTCACAGTCACAACTTTTAATTTACTACTACAAAACTGCAGAACCTACGTGCAAGTGACAGGGTTGCTCTGTTAGGAGATTCTCCCTAGCGACTCTGACGCCCGTCCATCCTGTTCACCACCAGAACTCCTAACAATGGCATTCTTCTCTCCCTCTCTCTCTCTCTGCGCTGCTATGACGTCAGCCACCATCTTTTTCGGAAAACTGAAGCTACTTAAGTTCAACTTACCCTACTTGGCTCTCTAGCACAAAAATTATGGAATTGTGCTCTTATATAATTTCTGCCACTACTTCCTTCTTTATCTTTATTTTGTTTTGTCGAAAACTGACATTTTGAGCCCGTGTCTGTCTACAAAATATAGGTTTACTCTCACATAGAAGGTAATACCAACCAGCCACTTTTTACAGAGTTATTTATTTATTTAAATAGACTGCTAGTTCACGTTAAGATACATTTTACCTTAGCTTTCACTTTTTGTTTTCCCAAATGATGAAATTTCCTTGGGGTGGTGGTGCTCTACAACCAAAAGAAGATGTGAGACAATGTCTTTTAACTGTAATTATGCCTCACATAGGGTGACCAGATGCAATTGTTTAAAAAGGAGGACAAACAGCTTCAAAAAGGAGGACAAAGGATGGAAAAAGAGGATACATCAAATGGGTCCACCCATCAGCTTTGGACAAGTCAAGTGACTGCCTGGAATTACTGGTAATGATTCCCAGAGTAATATATATTTTTTTAAATTAAAATCATTGATTGTGGTGACAGTGTGGCATCAACTGTTTTTATCTTTAAGTTTTAAGGTTTAACAAAGATGGCTGTCTAAATGCCACTCCTGATTGGCTACTTTCACGTGACTTGTCCAAAGCTGACAGGTAGTATCCTCATCTGCAGTATTCCCCATCAAACATACATTCAGTTTTAATAAATGAGTTTATTATTTATAGACATAACATACATACATTCATTAACAATTATTGATACTTCTCAGAGGAACCAATTTTTTGCAGAAGTTTAGGCTTACTTAACAGATAATTGTAAAATGACATACATGAAAATTCTTTTAAATTATATTGGACCATCAACAGACCTTTCACTGATTCAAGGTTTAATCTATTCCTCTTGTCAGTCCACTGTGTGGTAATTAGAGAAGATATTCTTTTGGCATTAGTATTATGCCCTGAAATACTGAAAAAGTATTCAGCAAGTTTCAGCAACTCTGAGTGACAGTCAACTGACTTACTGTCACAAAAAAACTTCGCCCATTTTTTACTACAAGATTAAGTCTTAAATTCTGGATCATCATTATTCCTTTTTAGAAATTGCCTGAAATTGCAGAATTGATGAAAACATTTTGCAACTTAAATTTCAAAGGCTTTACATTTCTCCTGCAAATACCCAAGGTTTTTCTCAACATCACTGTAGCAAAAATCGTTTTTAAGTGACATCCATCTAAAACATGACGAGTCCTCAAACATACAGAGCCACCGTTTCAAATATTCATTTAAGAAAAGAGCAATAGAACTGGGCGAATTTTAAATTTAACTGTATTACGCTCAACTTTGCGAAAAAGCCGGACACTGTAAAAATCCGCCCAGACGCCAGACAAAGAGCTAAGAAGGAGGACATGTCTGGATTAATCCGGACGTCTGGTCACCCTAGCCTCACAACGATTTTAAATGATGTAAACAAATTACTAAACTAAAGATGTTTTGTAAACTTACATTGAAAAAAAATGTTCAAATGTGTGTCAAATCTTATGGGACTTAACTGCTAAGGTCATCACTCTCTAAGCTTACACACTACTTAACTTAAATTATCCTAAGGACAAATACACACACCATGCCCGAGGGAGGACTCGAACCTCCGCTGGGATCAGCCGCACAGTCCATGACTGCAGCGCCTCAGACCGCTCGGCTAATCCCACGTGGCTACGTTGAAAAATACGCGCCATTACTTTCCAGTGCTGATTGCTTGTGATCATACAGCAGTATGTATATGTATACATAATTCTTGGTGTGTGAGTGGTGCTTTAGGTTATATATAGGGCATCATACGGTCTTCGCTGCTGCATGATCACAAGCAGTCAGCACCGGTAACGGCGCTATTTAAATAAATAGATAGCACTGTAAAAAGTGGCTGGTTGCTGCTATCTTTTATGTAAGAGCGAACCTATATTTTATCTTAATTGTTTAGCGACAGAACTATTTTGTCTTGACTGATGGCACTGGTAGGACCAGTCCACGTATCTCATACTGGAAGGATGTCCACCTATAGAAACTGCATTTTAGTTTTTGTTTGCTGTTGCTGTGGCTGCGTTCCTCCGCCTCCTCGCTCGTGAAAGCCACAGCCACCCCGCGCTGACACCTGTTTGGCTGTTCGTACATTAATCGAATTAGTTTCTACAATGATCGATTACTCTTATTTATAAACATTACAGATTAAAAGTAGTACTAAATTAGAATGTGGGCATTCGAACTACTCATCTTGCCACGTTTCACTGTACATAGTAAAGGCTGAGACTGTTGCTGATAAAACTAATTTGTGGACAAACTATCACAGATAGAATTAAGTATAATATTTTCTTCAGGTTTATAATTTTCAGCTAATGGCACATTGAGATTTTTAAATTCATTTTTATACAAATTTTTTCAGGGAGGCTGGTGGTAGTATGAAGCCATTAAGTGATGCAGAGGCTAGGATTTTCGAGGGAATAGTCAGACGATGGCTTAAAAGAGTGGCGACCATCTTTGTCTTCTATATTATTCAGGAATATATTGTAGAGTCAAGACCTATGCTAGTCTGAGCAGTAATGTGGTTGCAAGTATTTTGGTGACAGAAGTATTCACAACATTGGTCTTGACACTTTGGAATATTTCGCACCACTTCAGCCAGGATGTAAGGACATTCTCAGATGGCAAAACTCTGTTTTAAATTTGCCAGTTCTTCAGCAGGACTTGTGTTTTGGTGCTTGAGGCCGACTTGAACGTTGAGTTATTTGTACTGGGTCTGATTTTTAACTCAGTTTTCCAGTGGGGACTTCGATTATTTTCGCCACTGATAGGCACTTTTTTGTTGACAGCCCACCGTTTATTTTTTTTGTGTTACAGTCGAGACTGACTTCGATCAATTTCAGTTGCTAGCAACGCCTTGTTTTCCAGCTATTTTATTTACCTTAGCTATACAGGGTGTATCAAATATAATCATCCGATTTGGCACGTCTATATTCCTGAAACTAATAAACATATATACAATGAATTTTGTTTTTTGATGAACTGGAAACTCAATTTTTTTTTCATACCTTTTCATTGGTGTACAATATGAGCCCCCTCGAGATGCGTGGCATATGTCAATGTGGTATTCAAATTGTTCGCACACTGTACCGGGCATGTATTGAGTTACAGCTTCCACAATTGCTGTTATGCGATGTCTCAGTTCATTCGTTGTTGTTGGTAACGGAGGCACATAAACAGAGGTTTTTATAAGCCCCCACAAGAAATAATCACATACAGTCACGTCCGGTAACCTTAGACGCCAGCAATGTAAGGCTGAATTATTTGGTCCAGTATGACCAATCAGTGGTTCAATAACACTTTGAATTAAAAATTCCCGCACTTCCAGATGCCAGTGTGGCAGTGACCCATCCTGTTGGTAAATGAAGTTCGAATAAGTCTCCAGGTGTGGGAAAAGAAAGTTCTCAACTGCAAGTGATTCCTCACGTCGGTACCAATGATGTGTGTCACTTTGGATCAGAACTGATTCTCTCTGGATTCGAGCGGCTAACAGAAGTGGTAAAGGCTGCCAGTCTTGCTTGCAAGATGAAAGCAGAGCTGGCCATTTGCAGCGTAGTCGACAGGACCGATTGCGGACCTCTGGTACAGAGCCGAGTGGAGTGTCTGTATCAGAGGCTCAGATGGTTCTGCGACCGTGTAGGCTGCAGATTCCTCGACTTGCGCCAAAGGGTGGTTGAGTTTCGGGTTTTGCTGAATAGGTCAAGTGTCCACTATACGCAGGAGGCGGCTACACGGGTAGCAGGGGCTGTGTGACGTGGACTGAGCCATTTTTTAGGTTAGAGCGTCTCGGGAAAACACAAGAAGGGCTTCAGTCACAAAGGGTGCAGGCTGAACACGGGAAGAACGTAGACTAAACACGGTTGGTGGTGGCGTGTTTGTTGCTGTCAGAAGTAGTTTATCTTGTCGCGAAATTGAAGTAGATACTTCCTCTGAGTTAGTATGGGCAGAGGTTATTGTTGGAAACCGGAATAAAATAATAATTGGATCCTTTTACCGACCTCCCAATTCAGATGATACAGTTGCTGAAAGGTTCAAAGGAAACTTGAGTATGATTTCAAACACGTACCCGACTCATACGATAATAGTTGGTGGTGACTTTAATTTACCCTCGATATGTTGACGAAAATACATGTTTAATTCCGGAGATACGCATAAAATATCATCCGAAATTGTGCTAAACGATTTCTCTGAAAATTATTTCCAGCAGTTAGTTCATGAGCCCATGCGAATAGTAAATGGTTGTGAAAACACACTTGACCTCTCAGCAACAAATAATCATGAGTTAATAACCAGCGTCAAAACGGATATTGGATTAGTGAACACAGGGTGGCCGTAGCGAGATTGAATATTGTAACCCCCAAATCCTCCAAAAATAAACGAAAAATATACCTATTCAAAAAAGTAGATAAAAATTCACTTGACGCCTTCCTGAAAGACAATCTCCACTCATTCCAAGTTAATAATGTAAGTGTAGACCAGATGTGGCTTAAATTCAAAGAAATAGTATCTGCAGCAATTGAGAGATTTATACCAAATAAATCAGCAAGCGACGGAGCTGATCCTACTTGGTACACAAAACGGGTTAGAACACTGTTGCAGAAACAACGAAACAAACATGCCAAATTTAAACAAAGGTAAAATCCCCAAGATTGGCGATCTTTGACAGAAGCTCGAAATTTAGCGCGGACTTCAATTCGAGATGCCTATAACAGTTTCCACAACGAAACTTTGTCTCGAAATCTGGCAGAAAATCCAAAGAGATTCTGGTCGTATGTGAAGTATGTTAGCGGCAAGAAACAATCAATGCCTTCTCTGCTCGATAGCAATGGAGATACTATCGAAGACAATGCTGCCAAAGCAGTGTAACTAAACACAGTCTTCAGAAATACCTTCACAAAAGAAGACGAAGTAAATATACCAGAATTCGAATCGAGGACAGCTGCCAACATGAGTAATGCAGAAGGAAATATCCTCGGAGTAGTGAAGCAACTTAAATCACCTAACAAAAGCAAGTCTTCTGGTCCAGACTGTATACCAATTAGGCTCCTTTCGGCGTATGCTGATGCATTAGCTCCATACTTAACAATCATATACAACCGTTCGGTCGACGAAAGATCCGTACCCAAAGACTGGAAAGTTGCACACGTCACACGAATATTCAAGAAAGGTAGTAGGAGTAATCCACTAAATTACAGGCTCACATCGTTAACGTCGATATGCAGCAGGATTTTAGAACACATATTGTGTTGGAACATTATGAATTACATAGAAGAAAACGGTCTATTGACACACAGTCAACATGGGTTTAGAAAACATCGTTCCTGTGAAACACAACTAGCTCTTTATTCACATGAAGCGTTGAGTGCTATTGACAAGGGATTTCAGATCGATTCCGTATTTCTGGATTTCCGGAAGGTTTTTGACACTGTACCACACAAGCGGCTCGTAGTGAAATTGCGTGCTTATGGAATATCGTCTCAGTTATGTGACTGGATTTGTGATTTCCTGTCAGAGAGGTCGCAATTCGTAGTAATTGACGGAAAGTCACCGAGTGCAACAGAAGTGATTTCTGGCATTCCCCAAGGTAGTGTTATAGGCCCTTTGCTGTTCCTTAGCTATATAAACGATTTTGGAGACAATCTGAGTATTCGTCTTCGGTTGTTTGCAGATGATGCTGTCGTTTATCGACTAATAAAGTCTCAGAAGATCAAAACAAACTTCAAAACGATTTAGAAAAGATATCTGAATGGTGCGAAAAGACGCAGTTAACCCTAAATAAAATAAAGTGTGAGGTCATCCACATGAGTGCAAAAAGGAACTCGTTAAACTTCGGTTACACGATAAATCAGTCTAATCTAAAAGCCGTAAATTCAACTAAATACCTAGATATTACAATTAAGAACAACTTAAATTGGAAGGAACACATAGAAAATGTTGTGGGGAAGACTAGCCAAAGACTGCGTTTATTGGCAGGAACCTTAGAAAATGTAACAGACCTACTAAGGAGACTGCCTACGCTACGCTTCTCCGTCCTCTTTTAGAATACTGCTGCGCGGTGTGGGATCCTTACCAGATAGGACTGACGGAGTACATCGAAGAAGTTAAAAGAAGGGCATCACGTTTTGTATTATCCCGAAATATGGGAGAGAGTGTCACAAAAATGATACAGGGTTTGGGCTGGAAACCACTAAAAAAAAGGCGTTTTTCGTTGGGACGGAATCTTCTCACGAAATTCCAATCACCAACTTTCTCCTCCGAGCGGTTCTAGGCGCTTCAGTCTGGAACCGCGTGACCGCTACGGTCGCAGGTTCGAATCCTGCCTCGGGCATGGATGTGTGTAATGTCCTTAGGTTAGTTAGGTTTAAGTAATTCTAAGTTCTAGGGGACTGTTGACCACAGATGTTAAGTCCCATAGTGCTCAGAGCCATTGTTTTTTCTCCTTCGAATGTGAAAATATTTTGTTGACACCGACCTACATTGGGAGGAACTATCACCACGATAAAATAAGTGAAATCAGAGCTCGAACGTAAAGATATAGGTGTTCATTCTTTCCGCGTGCTATACGAGATTGGAATAATAGAGAATTGTGAAGGTGATTCGATGAACCCTCTGCTAGGCACTTGAATGTGATTTGGAGAGTATCCATGTAGACGTACCGGTTGATCAAAAAGTCAATATAAATTTGAAAACTTAATAAACCACGGAATAATTTAGATAGAGAGGTAAAAATTGACACACATGCTTGGAATGACATGGGGTTTTATTAGAACAAAAAAAAATTAATAAAAATAAAGTATTGCTAGACGCGTGAAAGATCTCTTGCGCGCGTCGTTTGGCAATGATCGTGTGCTCAGCCGCCACTTTCGTCACGCTTGGTCTCCTAGGTCCCGAGACCTCAGTCCGTGCGATTATTGGCTTTGGGGTTACCTGAAGTCGCAAGTGTATCGTGATCGACCCACATCTCTAGGGACGCTAAAAGACAACATCCGATGCCAATGCCTCACCATAACTCCGGACATGCTTTACAGTGCTGTTCACAACATTATTCCTCGACTACAGCTGTTGTTGAGGAATGATGTTGGACATATTGAGTATTTCCTTTAAAGAACATCATCTTTGCTTTGTCTTACTTTGTTATGCTAATTATTGCTATTCTGATCAGATGAAGCGCCATCTGTCGGACATTTTTTAACGTTTGTATTTTTTTGGTTCTAATAAAACCCCATGTCATTCCAAGCATGTGTGCCAATTTGTACCTCTCGATGTACATTATTCCGTGAGTTATTCAGTTTTCAAATTTATACTGACTTTTTGATCACCCAGTAGATCGACATATGTGCTTCCTACAACAGTGTTCTCGCAAAGAATAATGGACCATACATCTTTTCCCTTGAAACTGCACCATAAACATTAAATTTTGGAGAGTCCCAAGAATAAGCAGCTTTCACTCAGTTAATACTCGGCAGAAATCAAACCTGCATTTGGATCGGACTTCCTCAGATCCTGTACAGAAAGGTGTGCAGTCTACTGCTGCATCCATTTTCAATAAGGTACCACTCGAAATCGAAAATCTTAGCAGTAATCCACGCGCTTTCAGATCGAAACTGAAGAGTTTCTTCATGGGTCACTGCTTCTATTCTGTCGAGAAGTTACTTGAAAAATTAATCTGATTCTTATTGTATTATTGATTGCGTTTAGTTAAACTTATGGATTGACTTTGTCCGGGTTCATAAACATTTTATTTTTATCTGTTTTTACTTTCATGTTGTAATTTCATGTACTGACACGTTCCATCACCTTGAAAATTTGCTCCTCAATTTGGTCCTACGGAACTTGAAGGGTAAATAAAAAAAAAAGTCTGCAGAGCCAAATGTGTCGTCTGCAGGCCCCAAAAACCAGTACCGTGCAATCCTTCCAGTCGGAACTACATTCACTTCAGTGTCCACACGCCATGTCATCGTAATGGGAGTCATAACATACTTACTGAGAGACACTCCCTTTACAATAAACCTAAGACGATATTTTAGTTGCAACAAAATGAGCAGTCTTCCATTATAATCCACACCCTACACAGCGCAGCGCATGCCGTAATATTTATGGTTTATACCTCATAGCCCCAAATCGTATCACATAACTTCTAGAAACATGAAACTTATGATTCATGGCACTCTTACAGCTGGCTACTCAGAAACATTATGGCATCAAACAATCAAATAGCTTTCAGTATATGCTAGGAGCCATAGGACGTTTATTTTTTATCAGGAGCCTACAACAGATACCAGAATTCAGGAACTTAGGGATAAGCTCACGGCTCTTTACAACAAATATGCATTCTGTGTAAGAAAAAATTCCCGCTCATAGTCTGGTAACTGACTCATGTCAAACGATCAAAAACAGGGATGCCATTAAACCGCGAAATATTATGTCTTTAATGCCAAAATTACACCCGCAGGTTTCGTTGTGTGCAGCGATAGGAACTCCGAGTTTCTGTGGTAGAATACCTGTAACTTGAGGGTAGGAAAAACGGAATCAGAGATTGCTTTTTAAAGTCTCAACTCATGAACTGAAAACAAATTTTTAAGCGTCAGTGAGTCCACAAGCAGCAAAGATATATACAACCCACAAGAACCTCCAAAGTACATGTCTGACCCTGACATTTTCCAGGTAAATGTTTCAGGTCGCTTAGTACCGTTGTTGACAGACATTTAATTTTTCTCTGCTGAATAGGGTATACAGGAGGAATCCGAACTTCACCGAAAAAATTTCAGAGATTGCTTAGAGATATTTTCTGAGTACTATATTTTGGTCTCCTGTGGTTCATTACAACCATTCACTCATGGTATTTGCTATTGACAACTTTACTCTTCGCCCTCAAACTTGCTTCCGATACTGTTCTGTTCTGGCTCATGTTTCTTTTTCCAGCAGTGTTAGTTGTACATTAACAGTGATTATATAGCAATATAGATAGGTTAATAATGAAACATTGGCCGATATGCACCTCTTGCATGGGTTCATTGCATTATACCTGCTAAAGTGTAACAAACTTCCTTTATTACACAATAAGGACAGATATACAATAATCACTTGACAGTACGCCAGGCCGTTGTAAGGACGCACACCAAGAGAAGAATCCATAGTCTGTGGTCATGCAAGTCATCAGCATTTGTGTATTCGAAGTCCAAAGAGTAGACCAAGTGAGATCCAAAAGCAGCCCAGTTATGTATGCACATCATCAGCGAGGTATATACTAGACCACAGCGTGATACAAAGTGAGTCCATGCTGGCAAGGTGCTTGGTTTAATTTCCTGCATGACGTCAAAGGCTAGGTCCATGTGATTGTTTCCAGGCGCCTCTTACAGCCTGCAGGTGAAATCTTTGGCAGCATGTATCGCAAATTATCGACGTCGCTATCTGAGACAGATATAGAATCCCTCCCCCCTTTAATTTGCGCATAGAGTCCGAAGTACCCATTTTGGTAGCGGGATCGTCATACTGATAGGAAGGGAGTGTACATGGGCACGGGTTCGATGTCCATCTCGACGTCAGCTGGTGTTTGTGGTTGCGCTATGTCCTCTGCTTGTGGAAGAGGGGGGCGAGGCGTCGTCATGATGGTGGAGCTGGATAATGCCAGTGGTCTGGTCCTGAGGTCCCTGATGGGAGTCATTGGTACTAGAGGTGAAAGTAGTCCATTGCATAGGAGACCTGCTTCGGTATCACTGGACCTGTGGTTGCTGGGCTGTTGTATCTATCTATTCCTCTAAAGTTCTTCTGAGCTGGCTCCAGAGCCAGTGGTGGTTGGACTGAGGTGGCAACAATTTGGTGTAGGCTTAGCTGGTTTGCCTGCCACATCAGCATGGCACCACTGGCTTCCACGATGAACATCTGTTGTCCCTGAGTGGCTCTGATGACGCCTGCTTTGCCATCCTAGAACTCTCCCAAAAGCGTGAGCCCATATCTCTGTGTCCAGAGAGTAGTAGGAGCGATGTTTACGCTGGCGTGGTTGCGTTGTAGGCCACAGGAGATCCAAAAGTGTCAGGTGTTAGTGTCCTGGCGGGAATTTCGATGGAGCCTGTCCCTGGATTGGAAGAAATGGGTCGAGACTTACGTTTGGTGTGCAGCTGACATCATTTTTCTCATCTGCATCTTAAAGGTGCGAATGAAGTGCTCGGCTTCACCACCGGTAGTTGGGTGGAACGGCGTTATTGTCAAGTGTGTTATGATGCTCCAAGAGCAGAGATCCTGAAACATACTAGATGGGAATTGAGGGCCATTGTGTGAAACAATCGTTTCCGGTGGCCCTTTAATGGTGAATATTTTCTGCATGGTGCCTATTGCTTCCCTTACTCAGGTATTTGGCATTCAAATGACATATGTAAATTTGAAGAATGCACCGATTATGATGAGCCACAGTCCTTTCAGAAATGGGTTGGCGAAGTCCCCGTGTATGCGCTACCGTAGGCAGTATGGCATTGGCCAGGTGCGCAACCATTGGGAGGTTGCAGACTGGGCTGACGTACAGGTGACGCAGGTTGAGTGACCACCCAGCAGTAGTCGTCGTCGTCTGATGTCAGCATCAGTCTATGTGTGCCGCACGGGATTAGCCGAGCGGTCTGAGGCGCTGCAGTCATGGACTGTGCCGCTGATCCCGGCGGAGGTTCGAGTCCTCCCTCGGGCATGGGTGTGTGTGTTTGTCCTTAGGATAATTTACATTAAGTAGTGTGTACGCTTAGGGACTGATGACCTTAGCAGTTAAGTCTCATAATATTTCACACACAGTACTATGTGTACTGTGTGGATCCTATTTCTGAAAGAAAAGTATGAGCGAAGTTCTGGAAGAGAGTGGCGTGGGAGGCGTTCTGGCCAACCCTGTTGAACCTCATGAACTGCGTAAGAAGAAGGTCCACTGTTGAGTCCTTTCCAGTTATGACTGCTTTGGGGGGAAAATCTTATTGGCAATTTTGTAGCGTGTCATCGATTTGGAAAACAGTGTTTCCTGAGAATCGAATGTGGGGTCGGCCCGCAAGTAGTCTGTAGAGGACGTTGGCATTAGCATGTTCTGCTGCTGGCTTACAATAAATTTTATCATTGCTTAGAAAGAGGGCCCAGTATTTGAGGTACTGGGCCATTTTTTGCAACAAGTTGGCTCTTAGGTCGAACAAGGAAATCAGTTGTTTCCTATCATGGCCTCTTTTTTGATATGAGAGCAATTTATTTGAGCTGAAGTTAGCATTTTGGATGTGTATGCGATGGGTCGTTCATGCCTGTCCACGCTTTTGTGAGAATTGATGGCCCCATAGACTTGCTGAGACGCGTTGGTGGGCAGGATAAAGTGTTTTGACAGGACATAGGTCGCCAAACAATGTTGTGTGGCGAGGGCCTCCTGGCGGGTAGACCTGTCTTTTGAAGTGACGCCACTTTGGCGTCGATGAGGATGAAATGATGAAGACGGCACAAAGACCCAGTCCGTGAGCGTAGAAAATCTCAAGCCAAGCCGGGAATCGAACCCGGGTCCCCCGGTATGACAAGCCAGCGCGCTGTCTAGTCAGCTACGGTGGCGGACGTTGTAGTTATGTGTATACAGGATGCGCAGTAGCGCCACCAACCGGAGGCGACCTAGGCTAGGCGCAAGTTGAGACGCGTATAGCGCGTGTGGCGCGACGCAGCGCAGTGCGCATTTTTGTAACGTCGATGGTTGAAATGGGACCGCGCAAATTGAGACGCGACACGACAGGGAACGGGAAGGCAGTCCTGCCGTATGTTCACTTCGGCATGGCGCATATGGGCGGTGGAAGTACTGTCCATCCTAAAAATAGGGCCTTACTGTATACTGAATTTTATTATCACTGAGTGGTGTTTCGTTTTTCGCTGTTCAAGCGCTCCATCTCTTTTCGTTAGTACATAATAGCTTTCACTTACATATATTTGTACAGTTCTTTTTTATTCTTTTGTCAAGAACAATGCACAGTTCAATGACTGGTGAGCCATTAGCCACTGGGTTATATCTTCTGTCTCCACAGATGTTTTCAGACTGTAAGAAGGGACAGAAGGTAGTGAAGGTAGTAAATAAGGAAGTTGTTGTTGTTGTGGTCTTCAGTCCTGAGACTGGTTTGATGCAGCTCTCCATGCTACTCTATCCTGTGCAAGCTTCTTCATCTCCCAGTACCTACTGCAGCCTACATCGTTCTGAATCTGCTTAGTGTATTCATCTCTTGGTCTCCCTCTATGATTTTTACCCTCCATGCTGCCCTCCAATACTAAATTGGTGATCCCTTGATGTCTCAGAACATGTCCTACCAACCGATCTCTTCTTCTAGTCAAGTTGTGCCACAAGCTCCTCTTCTCCCCAATTCTATTCAATACCTCCTTATTAGTTATGTGATCTACCCATCTAATCTTCATCATTCTTCTGTAGCACCACATTTCGAAAGCTTCTATTCTCTTCTTCTCTTAACTATTTATCGTCCATGTTTCACTTCCATACATGGCTACACTCCATACAAATACTTTCAGAAACGACTTCCTGACATTTAAATCTATACTCGATGTTAACAAATTTTTCTTCTTCAGAAACGCTTTCCTTGCCATTGCCAGTCTACATTTTATATCCTCTCTACTTCGACCATCGTCAGTTATTTTGCTCCCCAAATAGCAAAACTCTTTTACTACTTTAAGTGTCTCATTTCCTAATCTAATTCCCTCAGCATCACCCGACCCTATTTGACTACATTCCATTATCCTCGTTTTGCTTTTGTTGATGTTCATCTTATATCCTCCTTTTAAGACACTGTCCATTCCGTTCAACTGCTCTTCCAAGTCCTTTGCTGTCTCTGACAGAATGACAATGTCATCGGCGAACCTTAAAGTTTTTATTTCTTCTCCATGGATTTTAATACCTACTCCGAACTTTTCTTTTGTTTCCTTTATTGCTTGCTCAATATACAGATTGAACAACATCGGGGAGAGGCTACAACCCTGTCTCACTCCCTTCCCAACCACTGCTTTCCTCTCATACCCCTCGACTCTTATAACTGCCATCTGGTTTCTGTACAAATTGTAAATAGCTTTTCGCTCCCTGTATTTTACCCCTGCCACTTGTAAGGAATATTATAAAATCACGTGTCTTAGAAGCAAGGCAGGAAAGTAAAACAAGGTTATCTACTTTCTGCCTGTTATGCTGACGTATCTCTACGATCTGTTGGAAAAAGTGGAAAAGCCGTAATTTCCACAGATATGACCCGTTTGTGCATCTTGTAAAAAGCGTCCAAGGAATGAAGTACAGAAGTTCCACTATCGTTACGGTGGATATCGATGCAATAAGAGACATTATACACGTACATGTAGACATGGAGTAATAAGTGCTATCGACAGGGGATGTCAAATTGATTCCATATTTTTAGATTTCCAGAAGGTTTTCGACACCGTTCCTCACAAGCGTCTTCTAACCAAACTGCGTTCCTACGGAGTATCGCCTCAGTAGTGCGACTGGATTCGTGATTTCCTGTCAGAAAGTTCACAGTTCGTGGTAATAGACGGAAAGTCATCGAGTAAAACAGAAATAATACGAATTGCAAAATGATTTAGGTAAGATATCTGTATGGTTAGAAACGTGGCAATTGACCCTGAATAAAGAAAAGTGTGAAGTTATTCACAAGAGTACTAAAAGAAGTCAGCTAAATTTCGATTACGCGACAAGTCACACAAATCTGAGAGCTGTAAATTCAACTAAATACTTAGGGATTACAGCTACAAATAACCTAAACTGGAACGATCACTTAGATAATATTGTGGGTAGAGCAAACCAAAGACTGCGATTCATTGGCAGAACACTTAGAAGATGCAAGAAGTCTACTAAAGAAACTGCTTACACCACGCTTGTCCGCCCTATTCTGGAGTATTGCTGTGCAGTGTGGGATCCGCACTAGGTGGGACTGACGGATAACATCGAAAAAGTACAAAGAAGGGCAGCTCGTTTTGTATTATCGCGAAATAGGGGAGATAGTGTCACAGAGATGATACGTGAATTGGAGTGGCAATCATTAAAACAAAGGCGTTTTTCGTTGTGACGGTATCTTCTCATTAAATTTCAATTACCAGTTTTCTCCTCCGATTGCGAAAACATCCTGTAGGCACCCACCTACATAGGGAGAAATGATCATAACGATAAAATAAGAGAAATCAGAGCTCGTACGGAAAGATACAGGTGTTCATTCTTTCCGAGCGCTATACGAAATTGGAATAATAGAGATTGTGAAGGTGGTTCGATGAACCCTCTGCCAGGCACGTAAATGTGATTTGCAGAGTACCCATGTAGACGTAGATGTAGACATCACATTTCCACTGCAAGCTAGAAACACTCGAAAAGCAGCCACAAATAACAATGTTTTTATCGGCTCGCCGTGTTGAGAAAAAGCATTTCAATTGTTGCATACACATTATAAGCATTGATGAACTAATTATACAACAGTCTACACAAATGAAAAAAATGGTCGGTATTATTACGAAAGTAGGAGTATCCTGAAAGAGTGTCGTGATTAGATATATTTAATTTGTTGAAATGTATTGCTGACAAAGGCAGATCTACTTTCATGGCAATGTTTTTCGAACTCCCGCTCACAAGGCACACATGGCTAGCTTCCCCATTCCTTTCGCGCGCATTATGCTCAGCTGTTGACAAAGACACTGACCATTGTGTTGTGTGACATATCAACAGTTTATTTTTCTCAATAACAACTATTTTATTCGTGAATCACACATTGTCAAGCCGTAGATGAGTAGCCAGCATTTGGCATGTGCCTATCATTCCACCTGAAGGGAATGTTCGTCATTATTTTAATACTGCTCAGATCAGGAGAAGGAATAAAATCCATTCCAGTCGTTCAGTATTAAAAATACGATTGGTTACGGGGATTCAGCCAAAGTTCCAACAGAATTGGCAATTTATTTATGTGAGAATTGTGAACCTTTTCTCATTCGAAGAAGCATCATAATTTATGATTGACGGCCACATTTATCTTGTTGACAGGTTTAATTGTACTTCCTTTGCCAAAACACAGTGTAATTTGCACAAACTCATCTCACAGTAGCTATTTCGACAGAATTCTGAAACAGAGTGCCTCACTAAACAAGTAATTGGCAATGAAAGAGCTGCGGCTGGTCCCGGCGGAGGTTCGAGTCCTCCCTCGGGCATGGGTGTGTGTGTTTGTCCTTAGGATAATTTAGGTTAAGTAGTGTGTAAGCACCTTAGCAGTCAAGTCCCATAAGATTTCACACACATTTTCAACAATCAAAGAGCTCAATAGCTTACGAAAAACCTCATACTGTCCGTTTGCAGCAACATAAGAAAAGAAATTTCATGTTTATTTTTATTCTAGGAAACTCTTGTTTCACTAGCTGTCGACAACTCTTAGAAAATTACAGTGACTAGAATGAAAAAAAAAGGTAAGTATAACTACTGGTATATCGTTATAGAAAAAAAAATGGCTCTAACCACTATGGAACTTAACATTTGAGGTCATCATTCCCCTAGACTGCGAACTGCTTAAGCCTAACTAACCTAAGGACATCACACACATCCATGCCCAAGGCAGGATTCGAACCTGCGACCGTAGCAGCCGCGTGGCTCCGGACTGAAGCGCCTAGAACCGCTCGACTACAGCGGCCGGCCAGCGCCATAGATAAGAAAGTTCCGTGTGTTTACGAATTGACAAAATACTCTCCTCCTTGTGTACTATCATACGCCAAACTCTCGTTTCGATGTCTCGAGCGGTTTAAGAGATATGAAAGATGTTGTGAATATTTCATTCTCGCGCAACGTATAATCCATTTCTCGAGATCGGAAGAAGATAGAGACTTCCTCCCAAGTCTAAAGAAAAATTCAACATATTAACTAAATTTCATAGGCAACACCATATGGTGTACTATGCACCAAACGGAAAATCATAGCGACCCTTATTTTTCAAAAAAATGTTCAAATGTGTGTGAAATCTTATGGGACTTAACTGCTAAGGTCATCAGTCCCTAAGCTTACACACTACTTAACCTAAATTATCCTAAGGACAAACACACACACCCATGCCCGAGGGAGGACTCGAACCTCCGCCGGGACCAGCCGCACAGTCCATGACGGCAGCGCCTTAGACCGCGCGGCTAATCGCGCGCGGCCGCTATTTTTCTCTGCAAACTTTTCGAATTTTGCGTAGCGTCTTATTAAAATGTGTATACCACAATAAGTATAACCATTAGCGAGATTATGGGCACTGCACCACGAAGCTGACATATAACGCTACAAGCAAGGTAAAAATGAAATATTTTTACTGAATAGTTCCTGTAAAATCGTTTGAGAAAGATTACAGTTTGCGCTCGCTTCGTTTCTGTCAGCGCAGAGCGTCGCCAACCGGTGCGTGCTAAGTATGTGTACGCGTCTCAATATGTGTTGGACACGTGCGGAACGTGCGCATTGCGCTGTAGTGTCATGCCACGTCTCAATTTGCTCTCACCCGGTCTTCAGCCAGTCGGCGCATGTCGCTACATAGCTCTGTACGCAGCAGTCGTACTTACGCTCTGTAGGATCTGATGCCACGTTTTATACTTAAATCTCATATAGAGACAAATCTTTCAAGTGGAACATCACATGTTGTTGGATCCATTCTCAAAAGTGTGGTATTTTAAAAAGTTTTAAGAAAAAGTCCTACAGTAGAGAGCTACGCCTACTACTTTTAAATCACGTATTTTAAGTGGATGACACCGACATGTACTGGACAGTCAACGACTCCCACATCGGATATAGTTATTATGTGATTCTACGTGAGTATGCTTCACTAAAATTATTTGTAAACATTTCTTGTAATTTTGCTCGGTGTAATGATTCCATCTCTGTTCCATATACAACGTCGTAATATTTGGCAATAGGTACAATACCTTCCGAAGAAGACAGTTTCAAAACTATCGAGACCATGGTCAAGGTTTAATAAACCTGTATTTTGCAACTGGTTGGCTGTTATTTCCAATCCACTGAAGCTCTTGCATGCACAGCCACGTTTAAAATCATACTTACATTATTACTCTATAATTACCCACCAGAGATCACTGGTCCCTTTATTCCAAACTACTCAGAAAAAGTCCTAAACTGCCTCCAAAAGTTTGTCTGTGGAACTGCGGTTCAACCTGTACCCTCTAAGAGAAAGTTATTACTGTCCAATCACTATTTTGCGAACTACATCCAAAATCCTGGAATATAATGTTCACGATGAACTGACTGAAATTCAATTTATGTGAGAGATGTCAGTCCGGTTTTCGTAAACACCGTAGCACAACAACAGCACCAATAAATATAACCTATGACCTGAAATATACCACAGTATTGACAACACTAGACTTCAACAAAGTATATGAGATCG
The DNA here is from genome assembly GCF_023898315.1 of Schistocerca nitens. Taxonomy (NCBI): domain Eukaryota; kingdom Metazoa; phylum Arthropoda; class Insecta; order Orthoptera; family Acrididae; genus Schistocerca; species Schistocerca nitens. The sequence goes on along the minus strand of NC_064616.1, from coordinate 733,532,741 downwards.
TCAACTTTGACATACTGGTCGAAAATATGTGACAGTTGAAATTTTCAGACAGTATGCTGAAGTGGTGTGAAAGCTTCTTGGTGGGAGTGAACCTGGTAACATGATATCTCAGTAGTACGACAAGGATCAGTCCTGGTCCAGTATTATTCTCCTTGTGTGTCGATGGCATATCGCCGGTTCAGTCCTCTTGTAAACATAATTTCTATGCCACTGATCTCCAGTTTTATTTGTGTGCCAGATCTGAAGAAATTAATGCTGCCGTCATCCATGTGTACGACGATCTATTTTCAGTGTTGAGATGGACGCATTACCTGAGACTTACACTAAGTGCGAAGAAGTCCCAAAAAGTTTAGTGTACAATCAGAAATTAATTAGTTCTGAATTATGCCAAACCGCCTCCTATTCTTCTCGACGGTATTCCCATATCATGTCACAAAACGGCGAAGAACTTGGGTGCAAATTTGGATGAGCACCTAAGCCATACGGAAAATGCTGTCGCCACTTGCAGGAATACTTCCGTCCGACTGCCTCTATTCCCTCTAGAAGTTTCGGTGTATATTTTAACGGGATTTAAATCGTAAACTCGAGCAATTACTCGTTCTACTGACCTTCCGCTATTGTGGTGTAATCCAAGATGGAACACGTAGTGAAATCTCTAGATGGTTAGAACTAACCATAAATGCTAGTGTACGTCACACTTGCAGCATCCGTCTGTATCACCATGTTAATGCTCATACGATGTGTTAGAATGGTTGGAAACAGACAAGTTATGTGACCACCATATACCATGTCAATTTCATCAGCTCCTCAGTGTGTATGCGTCTCACTACCCACCAAGAGAGAACAAAAGCCTAGAAATGACCATAAACGCAACACAAGGTCTCACTTACGTAGTATCGGAGCTATGACAATCCGTAAAACAAGAGCATTTCCAAACTCCTCTGCTGCTGTTTTGCGTCCCTGGGACAAGGGTCCCTGCTCTTCGAACACAATTCAAAACCGTTATCATTAAGAAAAATCTGAAACACTTTCTTTCTGTTAAACTCGTGACTTTTCCCTACTAATTAACATATATGGCCAGTTCTCTGCGTCAAACAGTAAAGCAAATTCCCCCAGTTACGCGTCTTTAACTTTCTTCGTTAGTCAAGTCATTTACTCTCCCCCTCTCTTTGTTAGTTGGGTTCCGTCATGCCTCTCCCCCCCCCCCTCTCTCTCTCTCTCTTTACCTCTCCCACATCTCCCTTACGTCCATACTGCCATTTCCCCAGTCTCTAATTTGTGTTTTTGTTCTACAATTCATTAAGGAAAATCAATTATTTTTCTTTATTTGTATTATCTCATTTTTAATTTCGTATTCAACTAATATCTTGGGGACTCAGTACCAGTGCCATAGTTCTGCTCTGGTGGTAGCTACATCGTGGGTGTGACGTATGAATTGGTCTAATTTCTCATGAATTTTTGCGAATCTGAGTCCGATCATTTCTACAGTAGGTTCCATATTGAGCTCCTCATGTAGTTTCGAGATGTGCGTGCATCGTGCAGTACTAAGTATCCACCGAAGGACTTTACTTTGTAATACCTGTATTTGGGTCTTTGATAGTACAGTTGCCTTCTAGAGTCTAACTTTTGTTGAGAAAAAAAGATGTCGATCTAGTGTAACTCACAAATACTTGACAGCTGAGCTCCATGGTACCTCTTGCCCTTGGATAGTAAGGTTTCTGTCTAGTTGTGGACTTTTTTACTAGAGTATATTGCCGTTGTTTTGGCAGGGTTAATTTTAATCTTGTTATGTATAATATTATTACTATTCTGTAATGATGTTTGGTGAGGGGCAATTGTGTCTGTAGTCTTTGTTGGCTTTATATTGGTGTCCACTCGTAAAGTACGCAGTGTCATCAGCGAACTGAGCAAGTTGAACGTTTGCAATCATCACCATGTCGTTGACATAGATTGTAAAGAAGAGTGATTACCAGACAGAGTCTTGTGGAATTGCGGCCTCTACGAGTTTGCTCTCCGATCTGATGCCTTCAGTTTGCACTCGCATTCTTCTGTTGGAGAGAAAGCTCCTGTAACTTTAATATAGTTGTCTGGGATTGTTGTTTGGTCTCTCATCTTCCGTAAATAGGCCTCACGCCAGACCTTATCACTGGCCTGTTCCACGTCTAGAAAAAAAAGCAGCGATCGAGGTCGTCGTACTGAAATTCTTCGTGACATACACTCTTGGAAATGGAAAAAAGAACACATTGACACCGGTGTGTCAGACCCACCATACTTGCTCCGGACACTGCGAGAGGGCTGTACAAGCAATGATCACACGCACGGCACAGCGGACACACCAGGAACCGCGGTGTTGGCCGTCGAATGGCGCTAGCTGCGCAGCATTTGTGCACCGCCGCCGTCAGTGTCAGCCAGTTTGCCGTGGCATACGGAGCTCCATCGCAGTCTTTAACACTGGTAGCATGCCGCGACAGCGTGGACGTGAACCGTATGTGCAGTTGACGGACTTTGAGCGAGGGCGTATAGTGGGCATGCGGGAGGCCGGGTGGACGTACCGCCGAATTGCTCAACACGTGGGGCGTGAGGTCTCCACAGTACATCGATGTTGTCGCCAGTGGTCGGCGGAAGGTGCACGTGCCCGTCGACCTGGGACCGGACCGCAGCGACGCACGGATGCACGCCAAGACCGTAGGATCCTACGCAGTGCCGTAGGGGACCGCACCGCCACTTCCCAGCAAATTAGGGACACTGTTGCTCCTGGGGTATCGGCGAGGACCATTCGCAACCGTCTCCATGAAGCTGGGCTACGGTCCCGCACACCGTTAGGCCGTCTTCCGCTCACGCCCCAACATCGTGCAGCCCGCCTCCAGTGGTGTCGCGACAGGCGTGAATGGAGGGACGAATGGAGACGTGTCGTCTTCAGCGATGAGAGTCGCTTCTGCCTTGGTGCCAATGATGGTCGTATGCGTGTTTGGCGCCGTGCAGGTGAGCGCCACAATTAGGACTGCATACGACCGAGGCACACAGGGCCAACACCCGGCATCATGGTGTGGGGAGCGATCTCCTACACTGGCCTTACACCACTGGTGATCGTCGAGGGGACACTGAATAGTGCACGGTACATCAAAACCGTCATCGAACCCATCGTTCTACCATTCCTAGACCGGCAAGGGAACTTGCTGTTCCAACAGGACAATGCACGTCCGCATGTATCCCGTGCCACCCAACGTGCTCTAGAAGGTGTAAGTCAACTACCCTGGCCAGCAAGATCTCCGGATCTGTCCCCCATTGAGCATGTTTGGGACTGGATGAAGCGTCGCCTCACGCGGTCTGCACGTCCAGCACGAACGCTGGTCCAACTGAGGCGCCAGGTGGAAATGGCATGGCAAGCCGTTCCACAGGACTACATCCAGCATCTCTACGATCGTCTCCATGGGAGAATAGCAGCCTGCATTGCTGCGAAAGGTGCATATACACTGTACTAGTGCCGACATTGTGCATGCTCTGTTGCCTGTGTCTATGTGCCTGTGGTTCTGTCAGTGTGATCATGGGATGTATCTGACCCCAGGAATGTGTCAATAAAGTTTCCCCTTCCTGGGACAATGTATTCACGGTGTTCTTATTTCAATTTCCAGGAGTGTATTCCGTTAGTCTCACCGCTTGGAGCTCCGCCGAAATCTTCCGCTGGAATCCATATCGCTCTGGTCAGATTGTCTCATCTTCGGTTAAAATGTCTTGTAGTTTGTCTTTAATGATCCTTTCGAAAGTTGGCAGATTGAGCTACGTCCTTCCTTGGTCTTGGGATAGGAATGATATGTGCCAGCCGCCATTTACCCGGGAAATAGCAGTTCAGGAAGCTGCTGTTGTAAATTCTTCATCTGTTATTGCGTCTGGACCAGGTGCTTTATTGTTCTCAAGATTCTTTAACTTCGTACTCATTTTGCTGGGTGTTGTTAGTCAAGGTGCCTTCCTAGTCTCTTGTACGGCTATACGTTGCGCTGTTTCCTTAGTTTTTATTTCGTACTCTCCTTCCCGGATATACTGGTCTTCCTGTCTTAGTCAATTTTGCGTTGCGAACGTCGTAGCAAAGGCTTGTGCTTTTTCGAACGGGTCGTTTATAATTTCGCCCCCAACCTCCAGCGGCTTTTTCGGATTTCTTCTCTCTAACAAGTTACCACTCATCTGTGACTTGTAGCAGATAGTTCGACATCTTGTATTCTCATTTCTCAGTTTCTCATTCCAACAATCACTCCCGCAGTTCACTCTGCAATCCATTTAAGTTCTGTCTGTCAATGGGGCCTCGAAATTGTTGGTACTTCTTCCTGGTTCTATTTTTCTGGTATTTGAGTTCCTGTAATAATGGAGGTAAAGCCTCTTGGCGCAATTTGTCGCGTATAATCGTAGTATTGGTCACCTTGGTCGCCTTTAGCATCTTTCCGGTGAGGTAGTCAATAGCTGTATCTACGTCTTCTTTATTTTTGACGTTTATACACTGACGGGAAAAATCGGAACACGAAAAAAAATTAATATAGAGTAATTAAGTCTCGGGAATACATTTGTCTAGGTAATATACACTACTGGCCATTAAAATTGCCACACCAAGAAGAAATGCAGATGATAAACGGATATTCAGTGGACAAATATATTATACTAGAACTGACATGTAATTACATTTTCACGCAATTTGGGTGCATAGATCCTGAGAAATCAGTACGCAGAACAACCACCTCTGGCCGTAATAACGGCCTTGATACGCCTGGGGCCGGCCGAAGTGGCCGTGCGGTTAAAGGCGCTGCAGTCTGGAACCGCAAGACCGCTACGGTCGCAGGTTCGAATCCTGCCTCGGGCATGGATGTTTGTGATGTCCTTAGGTTAGTTAGGTTTAACTAGTTCTAAGTTCTAGGGGACTAATGACCTCAGCAGTTGAGTCCCATAGTGCTCAGAGCCATTTGATACGCCTGGGCATTGAGTCAAACAGAGCTTGGATGGCGTGTACAGGTACAGCTGCCCATGCAGCTTGAACACAATACCACAGTTCATCAAGAGTAGTGACTGGCGTATTGTGACGGCCACTATGACCAGACGTTTTCAGTTGGTGAGAGATCTGGAGAATGTGCTGGTCAGGGCAGCAGTCGAACATTTTCTGTATCCAGAAATGCCCGTAGAGGACCTGCAACATGGGGCCGTGTATTATCCTGCTGAAATGTAGGGTTTCGGAGGGTTCGAATGAAGGGTAGAGCCACGGGTCGTAACACATCTGAAATGTAACGTCCACTGACGAGCGGTCTAAGGCGCTGCAGTCATGGACTGTGCGGCTGGTCCCGGCGGAGGTTCGAGTCCTCCCTCGGGCATGGGTGTGTGCTTTTGTCCTTAGGATAATTTAGCTTAAGTAGTGTGTAAGCTTAGGGACTGATGACCTTAGCAGTTAAGTCCCATAAGATTTCACACACATTTGAACATTTTTTGTAACGTCCACTGTTCAAAGTGCCGTCAATGCGAACAAGAGGTGACCGAGACGTGTAAACAATGGCACACCATACCATCACGTCGGGTGATACGCCAGTATGGCGATGACGAATACACACTTCCAATGTGCGTTCACCGCGATGTCGCCAAACACGGATGCGACCATCATGATGCTGTAACCAGAACCTGTATTCATCCGAAAAAATGACGTTTTACCATTCGTGCACCCAGGTTCGTCGTTGAGTACACAATCGCAGGCGCTCCTGTCTGTGATGCAGCGTCAAGGGTAACCGCAGCCATGGTCTCCGAGCTGATAGTCCATGCTGCTGCAAACGTCGTCTAACTGTTCGTGCAGATGGTTGTTTTCTTGCAAACGTCCCCATCTGTTGACTCAGTGATCGAGACGTGGCTACACGATCCGTTACAGCCATGCGGATAAGAAAAATGGTTCAAATGGCTCTGAGCACTATGGGACTCAACTGCTGTGGTCATAAGTCCCCTAGAACTTAGAACTACTTAAACCTAACTAACCTAAGGACAGCACACAACACCCAGCCATCACGAGGCAGAGAAAATCCCTGACCCCGCCGGGAATCGAACCCGGGAACCCGGGGCGGATAAGATGCCTGTCATCTTGACTGCTAGTGATACGAGGCCGTTGGGATCCAGCACGGCGTTCCGTATTACCCTCCTGAACCCACCGATTCCATATTCTGCTAGCAGTCATTGGATCTCGACCAACGCGAGCAGCAATGTCGCGAGACGATAAACCGCAATCGCGATAGGCTACAATCCGACCTTTATCAAAGTCGGAAACGTGATGGTACGCATTTCTCCTCATTACACGCGGCATCACAACAACGTTTCACCAGGCAACGCCGGTCAACTGCTGTTTGTGTATGAGAAATCGGTTGGAAATTTCCTCATGTCAGCACGTTGTAGGTGCCGCCACCCGTGCCAACCTTATGTGAATGTTCTGAAAAACTAATCATCTGCATATGACAGCATATTCTTCCTGTCGGATAAATTTTGCGCCTGTAGCACGCCATCTTCGTGGTGTAGCAATTTTAATGGCCAGTAGTGTACTTAAGTGCTTAACACTGCAAAATCACAGGTTAATATAAGAGCGAGATAAGCCATTGCAAATGTGAAATGATGGTACATTAGTTACCGGTCTAACCGCCAGAATGTTGAATGCAAGCATGCAAACGTGCATGCATTGTGTTGTACAGGTGTTGGATGTCAGTTTGGGGAATGGAGTTCCATGCCTGTTGCATTTGGTCGGTCAATACAGGGACAGTTAGTGCTGTTTGTGGACGACGCTGGAGTTGTCGTCGGATGATGTCCCATATGCGCTCGATTAGACAGATCTGGTGATCGAGCTGGGGTTCTAGGCGCTTCAGTCTGGAACGCGCGACCGCTACGGTCGCAGGCTCGAATCCTGCCTCGGGCATGGATGTGTGTGGTGTCCTTAAGTTAGTTAGGTTTAACATTTGAAGCTTTTTTTTGTTTTTGGTCGAGCAGGCCAAGTAAACATATCAACACTCTGTAGAGCATGCTGAGTTACAACAGCGGTATGTAAGCGAGAGTTATCCTGTTGGAAAACACTCCCTGGAACGCTGTTCACGAATGGCAGCACAACAGGTCGAGTCACCAGAATGACGTATAAATTTGCAGTCAGGGTGCAGGTGATAACCACGAGAGTGTTCCTGCTGTCATACGAAATCGCACCCCAGACTATAGCTCCAGGTGCAGGTCCAGTGTGTCTAGACCACAGACAGGTTGGTTGCAGGTTCTCAGGTGGCATCCTACTAACCAACACACGGCCATCACTGGCACCGAGGCAGAAACAGCTTTCATCACAAACTACAACAGACTTCCACCGTGCCCTCCGATCAGCTCTCGCTTGACACCACTTAAGTCGCAAATGGCAGTGGTTTGGCATCAGTGGAATGCACGCTACAGGGCGTCTGGCTCGGCGTTGTTCCTTGAAGTAATCGATTTATAACAAATTCAAATGGCTCTAAGCACTATTGGACTTAAAATCTGAGGTCATCAGTCCCCTAGACTTCAGAACTACTTAAACCTAACTAACCTAAGGACATCACACACATCTACGTCCGAGGCAGGATTCGAACCTGCGACCGTAGCAGCAGCGCGATTCTGAAGCGCCTAGAACCGCTCGGCCACAGCGGCCGGCGATTTATAACAGTTCGTTGTATCGTTGTGGTGCCAACTGCAGCTCAAATTGCTGCTGCACGTGCAGTAAGATGCGCCAGGCCATATGCCGAACAAGGTGGTGCTCCCTCTCGGTAATGCCACCTGGCCGTCCGGACCTCGATCTTCTTGCGACCATGCAGTCTCGTGTCCACTGATTCCAGCAATCATTCCTGCCAAGTCTTTCTCTACTATCGCAGAAGGAACATCCAGTTTCTCGTAGCCCTAGTACACGATCTCCTTCAAACTGTGTGAGGTGTTGATAAACCTAACCTAACCTAACCTTAGGGTGCCTTTATAGCCTTAAAGGCATTCTTGACTAACATCAACTCACCACGTCCAATCTCAAAGTTAACTAATGCTCATGGCCGTTATAACGTGTATTGAAAGCAAACCTGATATGCGTTCTCGTAGTTGGCACTACTAGCGCCGCTCTTATGCTACTGGCGCGAGATTTGAATAGACGTCATCTTTCAGATGTAGAAGCACATCTACCAACTTTCATTTATGTCGCACAACACCTTCTTGGTGTAGCGATTCTTTTTCCGTCAGTGTAGTTGGTCTGACGTTATTTTTCATAAAGCTGATGTATCAGTTCCACAGAGTATCAGTCATCTTCCAACGCTGAGGGTGTGTTATAGCTCTTTGGATTTTTCCAATTACTGGGTGGTGATCAAAAGTAATGTCCACCACACTGTCGTCAACTCGGGGTCACCGTCTATGCCCTTACGTATCACTATGACCAAATATCAGATCGATGATTAGTTTGTATTGGACAATGGGTAGGCTCGAAAGGTCCCCGTATGGTAGCATCAGGATCTTCCTTCAAGTTCAACAGTTGTTCCCCCTTCAGACTGGTTCTGCTTGAGTGCCATACCAGGTGTTTTGCGTTGAGGTTGCCACTGACACATGCTTTGTCGAAACCGTGAAATATAATCTGTAGTTCTTGAGGTATTAGTTGGGCATTCGGTCTTAAATAAGCCCCTACCAATGTTACTTCTCCTCTTGTTGGCCAGATGGTTACTGCCGTTTCCTCAAGTTGTTGTAATGGTTGTAGCCTTCCTCCCCGATGTGTGATGTTGTTGAGGAGGAAGTCTGCCGTCTCCCTCCTCTTCTGTTTTGTCTGTCCGTTCTATAACCTGTCATATTCCGTAGTCGGAAAATTTCAGACACGCGAAGATGTGTTTCTGTTAACAACAGGGCGTCAGTATTGTTAGCGGAGACAATTTCCTGTAATTCTGCTTTCTTGTTTCGAAATCATTTGCATTCTTGATACACATGGCCATACCATATAGTAATGCCCGCCCGGTTGGCCGTGTGGTCTAACGCACGGCTTTCTCGGCGGGAAGGAGCGTCTGGTCTCCGGCACGAATCCGCCCGGTGGACTTGTGTCGAGGTCCGGTGAGCCGGCCAGTCTGTGAATGTTTTTTAGGCGGTTTTCCATCTGCCACGGCGAATGCGGGTGGTTCCCCTAATTCCGCCTCAGCTACACTATGTCGGCGATTGCTGCGCAAACAAGTTCTCCACGTACGCGTACACCACCATTACTCTACCACGCAAACATAGGGCTTACACTCGTCTGGTGTGAGACGTTCCCTGGGGGGTCCACCGGAGGCCGAACCGCACAATAATCCTGGGTTCGGTGTGGGGCAGCGCAGGGGTGAAGTGGACTGCGGTAGTCGTCGTGGGATTGTGGACCACTGCGGCTGCGGCGGGGACGGAGCCTCTCCATCGTTTCTAGGCCCCCGGTTAACATACAATACAACACAATACCATATAGTAATATAGAACCATACACAATGAAAAGAAGATGTACAAAGGATTTAACTTTGTACATCTTCTTTCCGTTGTGTATGGTACTTTTAGTCAACGAGGTTCGCTAGTTCTTCGTCGAAGATGTTAGTAATGTTGTCAGGTGCTTTCCTCAGCTTCCTTCCCAAGTTGATGAATTTTTGGAACAAGTTGCCGTTTTTTTTGGCGATGTTAACAGTTTGGCAATGTCTGATAGGGCTTCATCAGCTTCCAGTTTTTCTGTGTTGTAGTCTGAGTTTATTGCCATCTCGTCTTCCCAATCTCTCGGTACACTTGAATACAATTTTCCTCTTGAGGGCATTCTTTTTGAAGCATCTTGGTGTTTGGTTTCTCTCCTTATTGATCTCGTGGCTTATGTCGTTACAGGTGGTTCTGTCGTCGTTGATGGTATCACTATTTTTAGTTCAGGAAAATTGTAGCTATTGGTTTAACATTGATTCGTGCCATGTGGACTGCGATGGCTCTCCTGGACTTTCTTCCATCCTTTCCAGTTTGCTGAATGACAATACTGTTTGCAATTTGGGCATTTGATTGGTTTGTCCCTCGGGTAGGTACAAGCTTCAGTATTGTAGGATCATCCGCATCTAACGCATATTGCCGGAACCCAGCAATAGTTTCTTGTATACGTCTGTCTTTGACAATTTTTACACTGATGGGGGATCTCCCTTCGAATATAACTTTCTGTTCTAAATTTTACGCAAGTTACATATTTGACATCATATATGGCATCTATATTCTGATTTTTTTGGCAGAGTACCCGTAAATACAGGTTGCAGAACCAGTTGCCTAGTTTTGGAATCCTTCTTGTGATACTAGTGCACTTCTCGGACCGTGAGGCCTTTGTTTCGAAGTTCGTGTAGGACTTCGTCTGGTTGCTGATATGTGTAGAACGATATTTTGTTGACTTAGCAAAAGTTGAATCCTCTTGCATAGTCTTCCATGCTGTCGACGTGGTATCACATGTTTGTCTCCTGACTGTCGCTAAGAGGGTACTTTTTATCACGTCTTTAATTATCTTTGTAAGTTTTGTATGGTTTGCATCGTAGTGCACCACCATTGGTGGTATCCATTGCTTCTTCTCGACGTTGTCTTTTGTCTCTGTGGCCTGTTGTGCAGGTGGTTCGCTTGAGGCTGTTGCCAAGGCGTAGTATTTGTTAGTTGTCTCGATGTTCAGCTTCATTTTTCTTGTTCATGTGTCCGTTGCACTGTCTTCCGACATATGGATCGCCAAGGGGAGATATTGATGAATTGCTCGTCGTAGTTGTCTTCTTCTGTGGTGTCTTGGTTGGCGTCTGCTTGCACTTCCATTTTTTCATGTGAGAGTGAAACGTCGCTCCAATCTCCTTCCCTGCATTCCTTTTTATTTATTTTTATTTCACACCTCTAGTTCCGTAGGACCGAATCTCCAAGGTCATGGAACGTATCATTACATGAAATTACACCATAAAAGTAATAACAGATAAAATAGAATGTTTATGAACCTAAATAAGACAGGCCATAAGATTATGTAAACGCAATCGATAATGAAACACAGGAATCAGTTTAATTTTTCAAGGAACTCCTCGAAAATTTTAGAAGGAGCTACCCATGAGAAAACTCTTCAGTTTCCATTTTAAAGCGCGTGGATTACTACTAAGATTCTTGAATTCCTGTAGTAGCTTATTGAAAATGGATGCACCAGCATACTGCACGCCTTTCTGCACAGGAACCAAGGAAATGCGATCCAAATGCAGACTGGATTTCCGCCTAGTTTTAACTGAGTGACAGCTGCTAATTCTTGGGAATAAGCTGATATTGTTAACAAGAAACGACATTAAAGAATATGTAGATTGAAAAGCCAGTGTCGGAATACCCAGACTAATGAACAGGGGTCTACAAGAGTTTCGCGAACTTACACCACTTGTTGCCTGAGCTGCCCGTTTCTGAGCCAAAAATATCCTTTGAGAATGAGAAGAGCTGTCCCAAAATATAATACCCTACGTCATAAGCGAATGAAAATAAGCAGAGTAGACTTATTTTCGTGTCGAACTATCAGTTACTTCAGATACCGTTCGAATAGTGAAAATGGCAGCATTAAGTCTTTGAACAGGATCCTGAACGTGGGATTTCCTCGACAGTTTACTGTCTATATGAACACCTAGAAATTTGAACTTTCAGTTCCACTAATCATATGCCCATTCTGTGAAATTAAAACGTCGGATTTTGTTGATTTATGTGTTAGAAACCGCAAAAACTGAGTCTTACTGTGATTTAGCGTTAGTTTATTTTCTACAAACCATGAACTTATGTCTTGAACTACACTATTTGAAACAGTGCCAGCGTTGCACACAACATACTTTACTACCAAGCTAGTGTCATCAGCAAATAAAAATATTTAAGAACCACCTGAAATACTACAGGGCATGTCATTTACTGATCCCTGGGGATACCCCTCCTCCCACCTCCACCCCCCCCACCCCTCCATTTAACTGTGCCAAATTCACACCCCACATCACAGCCATTCTCAACACTGTCGAGAAAGACCGTTTGCTGTCTCTTATTGAAGTAAGAGGTGAACCAATTGTGAGCTACTCCTCATATTCCATAATCGTCCAACTTCTGGAGCAATATCTTGTGATCAACACAATCAAACGCCTTAGTTAAATCAATTAAGATTCCTAGGGTTCGGAACCTTTTGTTTAATCTATCCAGTATCTCAAAGAGAGAAGAGAATTTTCAATAACTTCAGAAAACACTGATGGCATAGAAATAGGTATAAAATTGTCTACATTATCCCTTTCTCCGTTCTTATAAATCGGCTTTACTACTGAGTACTTTAATCGTTCAGGAAACTAACCATTCTTAAAGGAAAAATTACAAATATTGCTAAGTACAGGGCTAACATGTGCAGCACAGCGCTTAAATATTCTGCTAGGTACTCCATCATATCCATGAGAGGCCTTAGTCTTCAGCGATTTAATTATTGACTCAATCTCCGCCTTGTCAATATCACAGAGGAATATTTCAGACACAGTCTAGGAAAGGCATTTTCCAAGAGAGTTATATGATTCCCTGTAGAAACTAAGCTTTTATTTAATTCACCAGCAATGCTCAGAAAGTGATTGTTAAATACTGTACATATATCCAACTTATCAGCAACAGAAACATTTTTACTACTAACTGACTTTATATCGTCGACCTTGTGCTGCTGACCAGACACTTCCTACACGACTGACCATATGGTTTTAATTTTATCCTGTCAATTAGCTATTCTATTTGCGTACCACATACTCTTTGCCTCCCTAATAAAATTTTTAAGCACCTTACAATACTGTTTGAAATTAGCTACTGAATCTCGATTGTGACTACTTCTAACATTTTTTATATAATTCCCACGTAGTTCTACACGATATCCTTATCCCACTAGTCAGCCACCCAGGCTGCCTTTTGCTGCTAGTACCCTGTTTAGCACGCTCTAATCGAAAGCCACTTTCAAAGAGCATGACAACTGTGTTAAGGAAAGCATTGTATTTGTCATCTATTTTATCGTCACTGTAAACATCCTGCCACTCTTGTTCCTTAACGAAGTTTAAAAAACTCTCTGTTGCCGTTGGATTAGCATTTCTAAATGGTTTGTAATTATACACAATATTTATTTGAGTACAAAAACCTTTTAGTGTTAAAATTTGTGCATCATGGTCTGAAAGGACCTTCACCATTTTACTAACAGCACCCCTGCACCCTGGTTGGAAAAAAACACCCTCTGCATCAGATCATATGAATTTAGGAGATCTTCCAACATCCTTTTACTTGCACAATCGCATACAAAATTAATATTGAAGTCACAGTCTATAACTAAGTTTTGGTACTTCCTAGAAAATGAAGCAGAACCCTCTCTAGCTTGAGTAGAAATGCTCTGAAATTAGAGTTAGGTGACTTATAAATAACAACAATTAGAAGTTCAGTTTCACTAAATTCAACTGCCCCTGCACAACATTCAAATACCTATTCAGTGCAATGCCGTGATACGTCTACGGACTCATATGGAATACCGTTTTTCACCTACATGGCTACGCTCCCACTTTGCGAAGAACCCCTTGAAAAACAGCCATTTAATCTGTACCCTGGTAAAGGAAGCCTCTGAATTATTAAATTATTTAAGTGGTGCTCCGATATACCAACAATGCCAGAGTCAACATCTATAAACTGTTCACTTACTTTATCTCTAATACCTCTTATATTTTGATGAAATATGCTAATTCCTTCACTACTTGGATACCTGACCTCCTTTGAAGGTGGTTCCTTTGTTAGAGGGACTTCCTTTAAGCAGGGATACCTGTCACATGACTTCAATCTAAAAAAGGTGCAGCTCTAACACCAACTGCTACAGGAATTTTTCCATGAGTGGCCTCACCACCGCCCACTATACAGTCACCTGTAAGTTTCGCCAGCCTCCCCTTCCCATACCTATTGAGCTGTGGGCCCTGGCTAGTGAAACCCAATCTACTGAGAGACTCAACTGGTATCATTGCAACGTGAGAATGTGAGCCATGCCCTCCGCCATCAGTGTCTTCTCCAGCCCCATGTTAACACACCTAACAGCAGCACTAAGATAAGGCCGATCATGACGCTGAAACAGTTGCAGGAAGTGCACATTAGTGCTACCAGTTTGAGTAGCTACCCTTGCCAGGTTATCACCTACATCATACTCCCCTTCCCTACAAAGATTATTGCCAGCTCCACCCACAATCACTACCTGATCCTCTTTTGTAAAACTCCTACATAGCTCCTGCATATTAACCTTCAATTGATGCAACCCTGCACTATGCCTCACAATGTTGGTGACCTGGCACTCACTACCCAGCACGTCTACAACTGCTGGCCCACATCTCTGCCATGCGAACTACATATCAGCAGAACCTTCTTCTTTCTGTTAGAATTCGCAACTGACTTAGGCTCCCCAACTGCTGAGGACTTCTGCATGTTTCCTACACCTTGTATTGGTCACCTAGTCGTAGATATAGCTAATTGCTGTAATCGCACTATTTCACTCCCATTTACGGAGCTTTTTAGCACTTGATGTTAGGTTGGCGCCATTAAAATGCATTGTAGTAATCGCTGCTGCTTGCTGGATCGCTGCTGTGTCTCGATGCTGATGCTGGCTCTAAATCTGGTTGTCTAGGGTTAAAAACATGAGGTCCTGTGTTTTTTATGTGCTTTTGATGATAAAGAACGAACGAAACCAACACATATGTAAACATCAAATATTTATTACTTTGGTGGCCATCTTAATTCCACAGACCATCAAAGACCATAACACAACACAAAGTCGTTCTTCCTTTACATGTTCTTTGCATTGTTTATCCACCTCAAACAATAACATAGAAACACACCTCACCAAAGTGACATTTCGACTGCCTATCGACCCTTCTTGCTGCTTGTATTTATAACATTGTCAAAGAACTACTAAAAAGAGATATAGTTTATAAGTCACATATACATCTGTTATCATAATTTGTGCAGAAAAGTTATTAATTTGCATCGAGTGACATAATTTAACATGTTATTAAAATGACAGACACATTTGTTGACTTGACAGAATAATTCTTTGTTACAAAAAGGCCGTTTTTTAGAAGTTTGTCAATTGACTTCTCTAATTTGCATCAATAAGTAAGTAACATGAATTCTTAAGAATTACATTGGTTTTCGTCTAAAATAGGATTGATTACGTGAATGCTGAGTGAAAACGCTCCTAGTGAACAAATAGGTTTCACTGGGTGATTTTTATTTAAGGAGATCCAAAATACCTAAGTTGGCCACTATTTTTCGTACTTCATATTAATTATTTAAGATGAACGTAGCGTTTTTACATGATGACATTTGCTGTATCAGTGATCAAGTGATACTAACTTTTGTGTGGGTCAGTTATTCAGTATAATTTAATGGGTTGACTGTTTATGGAGACATGTTGTGCAATCATTGTTAACATACACAATAACTTTTCTATAATCATAAATACTCGTTAAACTGGTTGAATTTGGAGGGCATCACATACTTCGGTATAGCAAAGCCTTTAATATGTTCCATTACAATACCCCCCTCGGGTAATATCATTTACAGAATGTTAATGATATTAGCCGACTAGGACAAATGTGTCAAATGGTTAAAATTTGGAAAAGTACTACTATAAAAAAATTATTTTTTTTTACTATGCATAATGTGTATGTATACAATGACCGATACACTGTTTCAAAATGACTTTTTCCTGCAAATATTTTAGTTATGTTGTTTCAAATGCACTTATGGCTCTCAGTATGACAGCATAATAAAAATATTTAGTAATATATGAAAGTAAAAAAAATTGTTAATCTTTGCTCCCAGTGAGCCACAATGGAAAATGATCAAAACAGACACAAATGCATCACATGCGATGTTAAGATATATAAAATATATATGTAAATTATTTCAAAGTCAGCTCTCATTGAGTCACAGAATAATCAAGATAACAGAAGGAACATAAATATATTACATAGATGGACAGGTCAGATGTCCATAGGAAAATATTGCAACTGCCTGGTCGTTTTGAGCCACATAAAGGAAATGAAAACAAAGAACATAATTATAAGTATGGACATGATATGTAAACACAAACACTAGAGAAGTCAACTGTATGAATATAATATGTATTTAAAGAAAGGAATTATTTAAAAAACTTGTCTCCCATTGAGACACATAGTCAAGATAGTACAAGAACATATTAATACATAAATTGCACACTTAATTTGGTCACAACATAACACAAACATCAAACTTGGTGAACATCTGATTAGCTGTAGAAAATTGTACACAAATCTTATGCCTAAAAAAAGAATAGTAACAAAATGATGGGTCTTGCACAACAATTTTTTCATTGTCTTTTAAATTTGGTGCAAGTATGTCCCATATTCAACAATACAAAAAGAAAGTAATAAATGTTTGTCACCTTCTTGCCCATTGCAAGTAAAGAAGATATCTCAATATTTAATATTCAATAGTGATAATAAAAATATAAAAACATTGTCTCAGATATCTGGAACTTTTCCAGGGTCTGTAGTGGTAGTTGCTATTTGACACACCCAGTAAAAATCTTTGCTGATAACATGCTTTATGGAAAATGGGTAAGTAACTGTATTCAAACAGGGAAATGTGCTTAATCATGTTTATATGGTTTCAATTCAGTGATGTTTCTTAATCCAAATAACCTTCTTGATCTGGGAAAGATAAGTCTATATGCATTAGGATGTGGGCTTTCTTTTATTTCAAATGGACAAATGTCAATGTTTACTTTAACATATAGACAACGTAGCTCAACATCTTTGTCTATATCAGTATTTTCAAACAATAGATCATTTTCAATTTCTTTAGTTCCTAAGTCTAATGTCTCTTTCCTACACTTAGACACATCCCTCTCTGTTTGCAAAGCATTGACATTTAAACATAAACCTTTGTTTTCATCTGTTCCTCTTAACACTGTGTTGCCACTCAACAAATTACTGTTTTCACCCCATTTTTTATTAAATCCGCTACGGATTCTTATCCACCATATAGGGTACAAGGTTGCACTTACCTTTGCTAATTCTTTCCAAAAGGCATCTTTGTTTATACAGTTTCCATAGTTGTTCCACAAAATTTCTAAAAACTTTTCCCCTTTTCCTTGAAAACACACATTTACATTCCATCCCTTTATATTTTCTTTAATATTATTATTATTACCATTCTCATAGATTAGTGTTTCATAGTTCCCAATAGGCAATAGCTTGTCCTCAGATACACATTCCCTAGTCTGCATTTCACTTAAATTAACCTCATTATTACCCATGTTTGTTACATCACTTATCTTTATCTCATCATCACTTTTCAATTCTACAAATACTTTTATTTCTTCCTCCACACTCTCATCAATAACATCACTTGATTTAGGATCATCATTTAAATGTCCCTCTATTACTTCTTACTCCTCCTCCACAACAACCCCATCTTCAGTTTCCCCCCTATGTATCTGAATCTCAGCAATTGTGTCTTTGGCTCCATTAAACACTTCGCCATCCCCCTTCTTATCAAATAAACCCCCCAAAATAGATTCTACTTGTGGTGTGTCTGACTTGTTATTCACACCAGTATCTTTTTCAGCCCAACCATGGAACTCTGCAATACCTTCAACTTCTGCACTTTCACTAACTACCTGTGCTTGAGCACAGTTTTTATTAACTGCATCACTTTTACTCATAGTATCCCAAAACCTTTTATTAAATTCTAATTTATTCATTCTAACAACATCAGTATTTTCATGGTATTTACTCTTTATATCGTATCCTCTCCTTTTCCAGTTTCGGTTATGTGTTGTCCTGTCATAATATTGTCTAGCCCCAAAACTATGGACATCTAGTGGGACTGCCCGCCGTTTCCCGGCTGGTTCCCTCGGTCTGTCCGTTTGTAGTTGTCGTTTTGTTCACTAGTTTCGACAAACCCCCTTCTATCTTGTTCTCTTCCCCAATACCTATTTCTATCATTACTGTTATCTCTCCTCCATCCTCCCTCCTGTGTATTGTTTCTGAAATCATTTTCATATCTCCTATCTCCCCTATTTGGAGCATTATTTCCAGAATTTTCAAAGTCTCTCCTCCCATAATAATCTCTATTTACATTCCTGTTCCACCCCCCATACTGGTTGTTGCCAGAGCCAAAACTTTGGTTATTTTCTCTTTCCAAGGCTGTATCTAATCTATCTACAAATTTCAGGAACTCTTCCATTGAATCGTCTGGTCCATGGACCAATTCCCACTGTAGTCTCTCTGGTAACCTTCTTTTTAAAACATCAATTTGTGTCATAATATCAAAAGAGTTATTCAAATGAGCCAGTTTTTTCAATTGATCTCTGCAAAATTTTTGCATTCCCCCTACTTTCCCTCTATACACTGGTCCATTTAGAAATTCTGACTTTAATCTGGCTTGTATGGATTGTGACCAAAATTTACAAATAAATTTAGCTTCAAACTCTTCAAAAGTATTCCAAGAATCATTATTCTCATTTGCCCAGGATAGGGCCTCCCCTTCTAGAAACCGTTTTACTAACTTAATTTTTATGTTATCTGACATTCCTACAACAAACATATCTTTACATTGGTGAATAAAGTCAATAGGGTGCAGATTTTCACCAGGAAAGCATTTCACTTGGATGTGCCCATACATTGTATTTTGATTGTAAAACATTTGTTTTGACATCAATGCATCTTCCAATTATGTATATTTAGTGTGTATATTTTCTACTTTTGTATCTACATTAGTGGTATACAGGTTGTATTCTTGTTTAAGGTTTTCTGATGTTTTGTCTATTCTCAGATCTAATCTTTCAACTTCAGTATCTACTCTGTTGTAGATGACAGCAATGCTGTCTGTGTTAGCTTGTATGTTTTCATTTAAGCTTTCAACTTTAACTTGAAATTCTTTTCTGAAGTGTATCAGCTGCTCTCTAGTGTCCTTACTGAGGGTAGTTTTAATTTCCTCACACTTCTCATTGAGATGAGTACTTAATAGATCAAAATTCAAACCTAACTTATCCAGTCTATCTGTGTTTTCTTTAAGTTTCAAACTTACTTGTTCACTCGATTGTTTAAGTTGCGATCTTATTTGAGTTGCAAACTCTGCTAGCCACTCTGTTAAGTTTAATTGTTCACCATCCCCTGGTTCAATTTTTACATTTCCTACGATCTCATCACTCTCAGGTAGAGACATGTTCACTATTAATTTTGTAAATGACAACAACAACAACAAAAGACCTTGCTTTATGTAGCTATGCTATGATGTCGTGGTCGGTGTTCTTGTTGGCTTTCTTCACTTTTATTCGGTTTTATCGAAGCTGAAGTCTTGATTGATGAATTCCATTGACATAATCCAGACGTTAATTTTCCGAGCGGTGTGATGATAGTTTTTCGTAGTCGCACAAACACACTTTGTTTTATATCATTATTTTTTTTTTACTTTGACATATTTCCACTGTTGCCACACTGCACAAATAAACTTTTTTGGAGTGCTAAGCACTTACGAAATTTATCGCTGCACTATTATCATCGATGCAATTAGAGATCCCGGACGAGCCCCCACTTTTGTAATGGTCGCCTAGTCGTAGATATAGCTAATTGCTGTAATCGCACTATTTCACTCCCATTTACGGAGCTTTTTAGCACTTGATGTTAGGTTGGCGCCATTAAAATGCATTGTAGTAATCGCTGCTGCTTGCTGGATCGCTGCTGTGTCTCGATGCTGATGCTGGCTCTAAATCTAGTTGTCTAGGGTTAAAAACATGAGGTCCTGTGTTTTTTATTTGCTTTTGATGATAAAGAACGAACGAAACCAACACATATGTAAACATCAAATATTTATTACTTTGGTGGCCATCTTAATTCCACAGACCATCAAAGACCATAACACAACACAAAGTCGTTCTTCCTTTACATGTTCTTTGCATTGTTTATCCACCTCAAACAATAACATAGAAACACACCTCACCAAAGTGACATTTCGACTGCCTATCGACCCTTCTTGCTGCTTGTATTTATAACATTGTCAAAGAACTACTAAAAAGAGATATAGTTTATAAGTCACATATACATCTGTTATCATAATTTGTGCAGAAAAGTTATTAATTTGCATCGAGTGACATAATTTAACATGTTATTAAAATGACAGACACATTTGTTGACTTGACAGAATAATTCTTTGTTACAAAAAGGCCGTTTTTTAGAAGTTTGTCAATTGACTTCTCTAATTTGCATCAATAAGTAAGTAACATGAATTCTTAAGAATTACATTGGTTTTCGTCTAAAATAGGATTGATTACGTGAATGCTGAGTGAAAACGCTCCTAGTGAACAAATAGGTTTCACTGGGTGATTTTTATTTAAGGAGATCCAAAATACCTAAGTTGGCCACTATTTTTCGTACTTCATATTAATTATTTAAGATGAACGTAGCGTTTTTACATGATGACATTTGCTGTATCAGTGATCAAGTGATACTAACTTTTGTGTGGGTCAGTTATTCAGTATAATTTAATGGGTTGACTGTTTATGGAGACATGTTGTGCAATCATTGTTAACATACACAATAACTTTTCTATAATCATAAATACTCGTTAAACTGGTTGAATTTGGAGGGCATCGCATACTTCGGTAAAGTAAAGCCTTTAATATGTTCCGTTACAACCTACAGCTACACAAGAGGCTCCTCTCCACCAAACTCTGACAGTTGGTCAAAGCTATTGCTTGTATTCGAAGTACAACTAACTGTATGAATACCTCCTCCTCCTAGCTGCCTTCTTACCAGCTGCCAGTTCCCATTCCCCAGT